>NC_059079.1:15710802-16318927 GCF_020497125.1 Mauremys mutica | reverse complement strand
TTTTTGTATAACTCTAGATTGCATGATGTGATGGACTGGTGAAGCTAAGTACACTAGTACTGCTTCAACTGGGATCTTCGAGTTTCTGTCTGCTAAATATGAAGTGATGTTTTTCTAATAATGCTCTCTATTCTGATGGATAATTCTGTGTTAACCTCTGTAGCCTTTTTTTCTGACATGCAATAATTAGCACATTTTTATTTTGCACATTTATATTTGCATAAAAAGATTAGCTCTTCTAAGATCCTTTTTTTAGAGGCAATTGATAACTCTAGATGCCCATTTTCTGTAAAACAAATGTTTCAAAATACAAATATTATCTTATTTTATCAGTTGGATTTAGAATAAGTATGTGCATTACTTTTAATGCAGATGTGTGAAACCTTGGCTTTGAATTCTTAAATGTATTACACTTAAATTACCAATCAGACCTGAAATATAAAACACAGATATTAGCCACAATTAAAATATTTGCAAGTTAAGCTCTTATAAAGCTTGGAAGCTGTTCCCTCTGAAAGGATGGAGAGGAATGAAGCAAAATGAATACTGGTAACTAATCACACAACTTCTTGTAGAGAATTCTTGTGTTTTGTCAAACAAGGTACCTCTTAAATGTAATTTGCAAGAATTTAATATTTAGGAGCTGACCTGCAAAGCAGCAGGTTACCTTAAAAATTAGTTGTTGTTTTTCTTCTTTTACCATGATATATATTGTTGTTGAATTCATATTTTGAAAACTGTCATTCATAGACTATCCTTATATGAAGCTGTATAGTGCTTACTGCTTTGTAAATGTGTTTATTTGGCACATTGCCTTTAAAGACAAGATACATGCATTTGCTCTGCATGGTACTTTAAAAGCTGGAGCACACATCGATTTTCCTCACTGACCTTTCTACGTACAACAGATACCATTTTTTAACAAGATGGTATAAATCCTGACAATACAAAGGCAGACTATAAACCAGTTTTTCTTGCTTCAAGAAACTGTCAGAATAGGATGTCACAAAATAATAGTCTCCTGTTGTTAGATAAATAGTATGGCAAAGGCTTTCATGCTAAGGTATTTCCTCTTTAATTGAGTGAATTTAATTCTCATGAAGATGGAGAAATAAAGCATTGGCTTTAGCCGGGCATTGTGAAAGCTTCCCTATGCAGCTCTGCTGATGCACCTTTCTTCTGAGCTGTAAGCCCCCTGCTATTTCCATCTTTGTTAGTCTGTTCTCAAGGGGGTCCATGGTGCCATATAGTACCAATTCATGTTTTGTTTTTGTGAGACCACCAAACTCAGTCTCACTTGGGATTTAAATTAGGGTTTGAACTTTACTTGTAAACCTCCATATTTCCATTTGGCCATACAAACAAACAAGGCTTCAGGCTAAAATTGCATAAGCCTTCATTCAGAAACTTTATTCTCCCTCTCCCCAAATATGAGAATAATTCAGTTTTAGATTAATATAAAAAAATCCAGACCTCAAATTTAACATTTTAGGTCTAAAATACAGTTTATTTTTTGGCAGTGAATAGCATTTACTACATAATTGAAGAGTTAGTATAGAGTACACAACACCGTACTGTACAGACATCTAAACATCTTGCAATCCTGCAACAATCCTCCATTTTTAATGAGCTATCAAAGGTTCTTTGCTCTTACCTCTGCAGGGGGAAAAATTTTCTAGTTAGCATGTGTTTAATTGCAGTGTAGAGGCTTCAGCGGGAGCCAGGGCTCTGGGGTCCTGCGAGCCTGAGTCATCTGGCACGGGCCAGCCGTGGGTTTTTAATTGCAGTGTAGACATACCCACTGAGGCCAAAAAGTTGTATGGATAGCAGAAACGTCTAAAGTTTTGTAAGGAAAGCAGGGTCGATTTGATTTAAATCAAATTGATTTAAAAAGACTTGATTTAATCATGGATTTCTACATAAAAGTGCATTCTTGTTGGTTGTTATAATCTTAATACATATTCTTCACAACTCAGAGATAGATGTAGGTTTCATTTTTAGAAGGTACACACCATACATTTTTAAAGTGATTTATTTCGAAAACTTTTCAGATTAGTTTTACAGTTATATCAGAAAATGAATGATTATTTGGTCATTTCTTTTATCAAAGATAATTGAAGCAGATATTTTGAAGTGATTGAGAGATGAACTATCTCCAATTCAACAGGTTAAACATTAATATTTGGAGGATTTTCTTGCCATGCTATATTAGGAGGACAGCATCACCAGACTGACATTTTAAATGTTTTATTTAACTAAACCAACAATGTTATATATTCTGGATTTTTTTCTTCAACAGCAAACATATCATATTTTAACAAAACAAGTATATGATTTTTTGAATGTAGTTAAACATTCAAGTTCTTTAAAATCAGGTTTGTTTTTGTTAAAATTGTTTTTAACTAAAATAGTTAAATGAAATATTTTTTTAAAAAAATTAAACCGACTATGTCAGCCAGGTCAACATGAGAAACTTAAAACATTGGCTTCTGCAGCTAACTCCATCGTCCTCACCTTCATTTTCCTGTTTGTTCATAATCTTGAAAAGAAAAATAAGCTTTCCTGCTTTTTCAGGTCCCAAACAATTCCTCAATTTGGAACAAATTAGTCCAAAGGAAGAAAATATTCTTTCTACATCGGCAGAAGAAGCTACTGCTGTTAAAAATGAGATTATGACTTCAACAGTCTCTGAATCCAAGTGCTTATGTAACCTCCACCAGTTCACCAGTGTGACTTCCTTTAAAACATCATCAGCATTCCCAAACTGGGACTCTTTTACAGCCTGCTGCCATTATAGGTTTTCCCTTCTAGTGAGAGAATGGTATGGTAGATCTCAAATCAATGAAGACTACACTCAGAAAGACCTCTAGACTTCTGGAATATGCTGCTCAAACAGTTTCACTTTTGTTTCTACTGCCTGTCCCTTCCTTCTCACATTTATCTCCAGACTTCTTCTCCTTGTCCAGATCTATTCCGCCCCCAACAATCTTCTATTCACCGAACTTTTTGAAACCTTTTACTTTTAGAGAGAGGTAAAGGATTGACTCTGTGTATACAAATTTGCAGAGGGACAATAGGGTTGAGGTCTGTTATTTCTCACCTCTATATATTATTTATTTATTTTAAAACATTTTTGCTGTTAACAAGCATGTTATCTCTGGAGACACAAATCCACAGTTTGAGAACTGCAAAATAAAAGCATCTCTGATGTCATCTTCTAGATTGAGCACTGAATCCCATTGGGTAGATAGAAAAGTTAACTTAAATAATCTATACAGAAGCCCCTGGAACCCCATAAAATTGGGCCCTAATCCATGAAATATTGGAACTCATTTACAAAACTTTTCTTAAACATTACATGAATATATTGTTTCATACTATAAAATTAGAATTTATAATCCCTATTCCATGTTGAGATATCTTTGAGCTATAATGTATCTTTATTTTTAGAAAGCATTTTATAAAAAAAAATCTGATTTAAATGTTAAAAAATCTTTTTTTTTTTTTAAATAATTTATTTTTATCCACCCTGGAGGAAAGTAAACCTTTATGCTTCAGGACTTTAGCCAATCTCTAACCAATTGGGTTAGGAAGAGACTTTCTCTGTAGGGCATCTTGCACCTTTTTCTGAAGCAGTTGGTGTTAGCCACTGTTAGGCTACCTGACTAGTCTACTCATGTATGGTAATTCCTGTGTTCTTCAGGTGCTTTGCTTACAAGATGTTCTGAAACTCATAGAGCACTTTCCGCCCACATGCTCTTATCTCTTGCAATATGTGGATTAAAAAAATTAATTTATAGCTACAAATAAGTAACACTATTCACTTGTAAAGGAAATAAGTGTAGTCCTGTTTCAGTCTTAGATTTCTTTTTAGTCTCCAGATAAAATACTTTGTCCTCTTCTACACATTAGTATAATCCATATTAAATCTACACTTGCAATTTGAGAGGTGGAACAACAGGCCTAGCCAGAAACTGCTGCTCAGGCCCCAGTGAGGTTTGCACTTGCGACCCCTGGTTTACAAGTCCAATGCTCTAACCCTGAGCTATGGAACCAGGTCCCAGGTGCCCTCAGCATGGGCTGAAGGTTGATTCCAGTCGACGCGTGGCTGACATTGCATATCTTCCAAGAGCCTTGAGCATGTTACATTATCCGGAAGGGCAATAATCCTCAACATTTCTCAGGTTCACGAAAATTAAATTACCCTTGTGCTTTATGGTAGTCATTTTTTAAAAATGTAATTGAGGATTTTTAGCTCCAAAGGCATCCACCCTAATTTTTCTGATATTTTTTCCTCACTTAGGATGGATTTAACTATAAGATCCCAGGCTTTTTTACTTCAATAATCAAAGGCTCAAACCCTTAAAGCATCAAGACCTATAGCAACGATAGTTGTTCCTGTAGAAAGTCTGAAATTTGATTAGTGAATGGGTTGTTGCAAAATTCTGACCCTTTACCAATATTCAGAATATGGTTGGGGGATGGGCAGTGGGGTTGCAGCATTTTTTTTTTAATATAAAATCAATACAATGGCTTGCTTGTCAACAGTCAGTTTATTTGGGATCATCCATTCCCTGACAGAAGCAGAACTAAAGAGTAAATAGTGCTGAAATATTTTGCAGAAATGTGGTGAAAATTACAAACACTCTTGCAGACATATAATTCCCTCTGCTATGTTTAGAGGGAGCATTGGTTCATCCAAACTACTGAATACAGATGAAAAAGTTAGTTTGTTACATGGAAGACTGGTTTGGAGTTCCTCCCCTTAAACTTAAATAACCCACAATTTTTGTGATATAATGGCCTGTTTTTTCCCCCTCTACTCTTACAATTATTTGGTCACTTCCACTGTTTGTTTATTTTTTCTTCCTCCTTTCTGTCTTTGTTTCCTTTCCTGCATTTCCTCCCCATACTCCTCAAAGCAAAAATTGGGCTCAATAAGTGTTTCTACAACCAATAATGGAGAATGAAAGTGACTAGAATGATCAAATCTTGCAGCTAATTCCATACATAAAGTGCTTACGCACTTGGAGCTACTATCTCTGCTTCTGACACCAGTACAGATGGTGGGCTGAAAGTGGCTTCTTGGGTCCCTAAAATGCCAACTTCCAGTGGGGTTCAGAATATGTATTGAGAGCATGACAAAAGATGGGAGAGTTATCCAGGAATACTTTGGGTGGGGAATGCTCTAGTTGCAGAGATAATAAATTTGGTACTCTAGTATTTACCAGAGAAATTACCATGCATCATTTTAGTCCTAGCTCAGAACTGTTGTCCCCTGTTGCTGGCATTTGTTTTGCTGTCTGTTGCCCTTATGTTTTTTGACACGACAGCCAATACTGATGGCAAATGCTTGGCTGCTGCAAGTCCCAGATACCAACCACTGAGAACAATTTGTTTTAAACATTTATGTATTTATAATTTTGTATATATAACATGACTTGTATGCTTCATTGATTGACACCATTTCATATTATAGTGTCATAGCGAAATTATTTTTGGTCCATTGGAAGGCCGTCCTGCTAACAGTTTTTCTTCCTCTTGGTCAAGAGTCACATACTCATTATTAGGTCTCCATTTTTCAACTTTGTTAACGATATAGCTATCTCTATGTATCTTGTATTTCCAGCATGTTGGTTTCTGTTGCATCCAAAGTGTGCTGTGCATTTTACATGCAGGTATAAACTTGTATTCCCTGCTAAAGACAGCACAGTTCTCCCCATACAATATCCTACAATTAACTTGACCTAGTTAAAGACAAACATTCCTTTCCGCACTTTCTAATCTTGGATAAAATTTTCTGAAGAGCTTAAGTGACTTAGGAGACTGAGACCCATTTTCAAAAGTAACTTAGCCCCTTAAGCTTCATTGAAAGTCCTTCGGGTTTAAGCTTCTTAAGTCACTTTGATGCTTTTGAAATTTTTACAATGTTCACATACAATGAAATCTGTACAAGAAACTGTTTAAGGCAGCCTTCTGCTTCTAAAGACAGCCTCTAAGTATCTCCACATTTTTTTACAGTTCTGCCTCACCTTTAATGGAAAATCATCTCAATGAAACAATCATTTATTAGTCACTTACAGACATATTCCACTGCATTTAGAATGAATACATTAAAGTTCCTAGTAAAATATCTACAGTGTTGGCAACCCCTTAAAGATTAGTATTGTATACACTAGCAACGAGAACAATATTCAAACCCAGCATGTAATGCAGCAGCTGTTTCCAAAGTCTAATGAGTATGTTCTACAGCTTGAGACAGTAGAAATTGTTTCATGTTAAAATAAGTTTTGGAGCTCCAGTGTGCAAAGATTTCTTTGTTTTAAGATTAACTGTGCATCCAGCAAGAGAAAAGAAAAACTCAGTGATTTAAGTTGACAGTAATATGTTCATTCTTTTCCTTTTCTCAGAATTGTGTCTGTTAAAATCATTTTGTGTTTAAATCTTTTAAACTAAGCAAGTTTCTTTACAGGTTGGTGCATAAATGTAAAGACAAAGACTTTCTGATAATGAAAATATTCTTGTGTTAATTTCACTTGCATGCTAAAATGTTCTGTTGAGGGGGGAGGGGTAGATGGGAGGAAATGCCTATGCACCTGGAAACTGTAAAGTTCCATAAACTTTATAGAGAATTGCTTAAGGCTGTAATTAAATCTTATTTTCCTTTCTAGGTTTGTTAAAGTTCTGCACTGTAGGGTTTTGTGGAATTGGTAGCCTAATTGATTTCATTCTCATTTCAATGCAGGTAAGTTGACACTTTCAAACTAGGATACAAATCAATTTTTTGTTTATTAAAAGTCTGATAAAGTCCAAAAAAAGGAGCCAGTCTGTTTTTGGCTTCAAGAGAATTTTCTATCATACACATTAAAATCCAGGTACTGATTTCTCAGATTAACCAACCTCTGAAATGGTGACCAGTGGTGCTACAGAAGTCTGGATTATAGTTAGTATTTCTTTGTAAAAACACAGCAAGTTACTGGAGACCAGGAGAAAGGAGGCAGTGACAATGCTGAATAGTAAACACTAAAAATGTCCCAGGTGGCTTGTAAAGCTTCTGCATTTACTTCCTAAACTTTAGGAATCCAACCACATGCTTGCTTTGCAGACCAGAATGTGTTGGATGTTGTGTACCATTTTAAAAGTTAAAACAAATGGATATATCCAGCACTTCTGTTCGCAAAACAGTATGTGGTAAGCATAGATCTCCACAGTCATGGTCTGGCTTCCCTGCTCCATTTTCATTTCTGCTTTACTTCTTCTGGTTAGTGCTCTCCATGTTCCCCAGAGTGGAAAGGGAAATACTGTAGTAACTGGTGTTCTACAAACATCAGAAACACACCTCCCCCCTCAATCAAAAGGTGAGTTTAGGAGCAGTTTGGTCAGTATTTCTAACACAAGAGGTATTATAGAAGAGTGAGAAAGAAGAAGGTATAACACATGGGGTTTGTGTTTTGCACTGTGGTGCACGTGCATGTGATGTCCAATTTCTATATTTAATATTTTGAAATAAATAAAATTCAATTGCAAGTTTACATATGACCAGCAGCTGCGCCTACCCCATGACTTCAGGGACTGCGGGGTTGAGAGGGAGAAAGTTGATGTTTCTATTTTACCTATATTCGCAACAAGATGACATACATTAATTGAGAAGGGTCTTTTTAGGATTCCTGAAGGTTAAGGCCTTCAACCGGGGGTGATCTCTTGTGGCCTCACAAAGCTGCCGGAGTTTCTCTATTCCAGAATGGGTCTATTTAGAAGAATTTGTTGGGGGCGTTTGATTTCCAACTATCTTTTTTAAATCAGTCACATCCAGAATAATTAAACACAGTTTTTTTGTTCAATTTTGCTTTTCGTGCAGTTGGTAGTTTTACCTCAGTATGTGCTTTTTCTCATGAACACTTTCTTGAGGCAAATCATCAGTGTCACAATGATGGAATCATGTACACTGGGGAGGAAGGTGACCAAGAATGTAGTTAACTCTTGATCCTGGCCAAAGAGAATATTGTAACTTCTCTCTCCTGTGCTAAAATATACAGAATGTATTGTCAGTCATAAACTTTCGTTGCATCTTAATAGGAAGGCACAAATCCTCGCACCATCATACAATCTGTTTTGTAAGGCCACTATAAATTGTGGCCACAATAGGCTAAAATAACTTACCTTTATTTGATAGAATATTTATTCCAGTTGATCATAGACCTTTACATACACTTATTTCCCACACTGTTTAATTTATCTCGTCTCCTTCAACCCAAAACGATTCCTACTCCTCCATGGGATAGCCATGTTTTTTCTTTGGGTCGTCATCTCAAACATTGTGTATGGACTAATGGGAGAAGAAAGAACAGTTTGTCTGTGGTTCATGCTACTGTATTTGTAAAGAAAATTTAGAATAAACGTGCATAGTCTTTTCTAATATAGATCTGCAAAGATAAAACCTGCAATGCTGAAGTTATTACCTTAGTAGTTATTGCTAAACTAATTGGACTGAACTAAAGCCCAACTGAGCATTTGCTGTTTAACTTCATCACTGTAGCCACAAAGGCACATGTGCATTCTATGTCATTTGCATGGTCTTCTGTGTTAAAAATTCTAAATCAGATGGTTGTATATGTATATTAAACCATTGTTCTTTAGCTGCCATGTTTGTATGACATTATGCTTTGTACAAGATTTATCATAGTCCTATAAAGGGGGTGAACATAGGGGTACAGACTGTCACAACCATACAAGGCATACTTTGTACAAAGATTATTACTGTGGTGTGTAGGGTGTGAATATAGGGGTGCATTCAGTCACAGACATACTAGGGGATGAACCTAGTGTTTCTTCCCCAGTGCTAGTCCGAGCAAAATATGGAGCATGTGTTGCTTATTAGTGTCACCTAGTTGTAAATATTCAGTATGGGGTTTTGGCATGTGGTGCTTCTGCTCAGAAGCAGTTTTTACTTGCCTTTCTCCTTCTTCCCTCAGAACCCCCTCATAATTAGCTGTATGCACAGAGACACCATCAACTTTCCTGAAGAAGGTTAAATTCCTGTGTTTCTGAAGGAGATAAAGTCAATACCTGCTGGTCCATCAAGAAGGCATTAAAGGAGGATTGAAGGGAGCTTGGTTTAGTTCTGCCATCTGAGCTGATTTTTGTGGTGCAGAGAGAGTGGGGGGGAAGCTTTGTAACATGTTAAGGGGAAAATGGTGTTGTCTCATTGTCCTGCTTCTCAAAGTCAGTTGAGACGTCTCTCAACCTGTAACAACCACCATTCTGTAAGGGATTGCTGAAGAAAGCACCAAGTGGCAAGGGTGAATAGCTTGATACATAATAATTTTGTCACACAGTACAAGTTGAATTTTAATTAATTGACTCTGAGGCATTCAAGCACCATCAAAATATTCTAAAAATCTGGAAGACAACAATAATCAAATCAGACACAACGATGTTCCCACAAAGCAGAGAAACCTTCATCAACGAAAGGGATCAGTTGTCCATTGGTGCAAAAAATGAAGGATGGAGGGAGAGAAGGAGTGCCAAAAAGGTCAAGAATAAAGCAACTGAAGTAACTGGGCTTTACTCTGAAAACAGCCAGCAAAAGATTGACGTTCTAGGGCCTGTTCTGTCTTTATTCAGGTTCTTATGCCATGTCCATCTTCATGGAATTCAAATGTCCTCAATTATGCAGAGGTGAAGCAATTCGCCTAAGATTACATGGTGGAAGAGCTAGCAAAAGAACCCATTGTTTCATGACTCCCAGCCCTCTGTTCTATTCAGTAGACCATGCTGCCTCCCTATGGGCTATTTTTTCACTTCTGGACATTACAATTTTAAGGGAAGATGATTCTGGGTTCATTCTCCTCCTTCCTTCTGATACTGTTCATGTTTCAGAAATCAACTCCCAGTAGCTACAACTTGCAGCCTTAGCACAAGAGAAGGCCAGGAATGGAAAAAAATTCAATTCATAATTTAAAACATGCAGGAGTTTTATAAAATAATATATGTTACGTTAGGGTTTTTCAGGTTTTTTAAACTATATATGCTCTAAAACTTTACCAGTAGCCTTGCCTCCTATTAGAGATAGGAACAGTTGAGGATAGTTCTTAACACCACCCCCCCCACACACACACACACTTTTCTCTTCTTCATTTCCTTGGGCCCTCTACGTCCATTTATCAATTGCAGAAAAATCCCAGAGAAGCTCTTCTTTGGCCCCATTCCTTACCAGTTTCACATTCCCAAAATAGCTGCCATCATCTCAGTTTCTTTCTCCCATCTATCCTCCCTTATTACAGAAATGGAGACATTTTCTGGGGCTCATCCATCTGTCAGCAAGATCTTCTAAAAGGCAGCCTGCTGTGGCTCAAATCTTGATTGGTTCAGTCTAAGGCCAGAGTCTAGCAGCTCATTCACCACTGTAATTTGGTTGATTAGAAGCCCTAGGGAAGTCTTGGTTCAAAGAGAGTACTCACTAAAATGGTTAAACTGCAGCACAACTTCAAAATGAATCCAGTTTATATTTTGTAAATTGAGCATGATTAATTTTGTGATGGACAAATTAACAATAATTGAGATATTAGCACAAAAAGTGTGTACATTTTAATTAATATTGGAAAATCTCTTGTTTTCTTTTTTCTAGATCGTTGGACCTTCCGATGGTTCTAGTTACATTATAGATTACTATGGAGCAAGGCTTACCAGGCTGAGTATTACCAATGAGACATTCAGAAAAACACAGATGTATCCTTAAGTCTGGCAGGAAGTGTCATGTACACACACAGGTGCATTTTGATTGATTTGATTCAGTAGTCCACTGAAATTCCTGATAACTGATTTATATTAATGACACTTTATTAGAATTATGTAACTGCTATTAAATGTTGTGTATTGAAAAAAGCTGGTAAAGATATTAGAGAAATGTCATCAAGCGCAAGACTTCACATCAGAAGTGCTCATTTTCAAAGTCTCTTCTGTGTGACTGCTCCATTTCTGTGAACACGTAGCTCATGACTTCTAGGCTGTGCTACTTGTGAGTTATGCAGATATTCATAATTTTCACTGCCAATATTTTATCTTTCAGTGTGAGTTAGTAACAGGCAAAGCTTCTGGGGAGAAATTTTGGCACTATTGAAGTCAGGGGGAGTTTTGAAATTGATTTCAGGAGGCATAGGATATCATCCTGTGTCTAAAACCTGTGTCTCTGTTTCCAGGATTGTAAGGTCTCTGTAACAGTTATGAAATGGACATCTTTATTTTTTTGAAAAGTCAGAAAAAAGACTTAAGAGCCTGATTTTAAAAAGATTGGTCCAAAATCTGAGAGGATTTATATCCTTTTCAATCCTATTAATTTAAAGGGGGTTTCCATGAAGGTAAAGAACAAATTTCAGTGAGGTTGCCTGATTTGGCTCACAGTTTAATAATGATAATCAGCAGCTGGGGACGAGATAGAAAAATGTAATGCCATAAATAGAACATCCTTATTCAACAGGATAAGGATTTTTTCAGTCTCAAAAAAAAAAAAAACCAAACTTGTTGACTTTCATGGTCAGATATCAACTTTATTACTGTTTTAACCATCACCTGTGCGCCATCTTTTTCAAAACAGTTCTTACCAAACATACGTACTTATGTTTTAATGAAACAGAATGTCAGAAGTACACATTTTTTATACTAGTTAAATAGAAGATATAATAAAATATAGGTATGTGGATTTATCCCTCTAACCTACACAGTAAAGTCCTTAGTGCTCTTCTTTTATTTGATCCTTGTTGACAAAGGCATCTTGTATTTTAATTAAACATATATCCTGGGCATCTCACAAAATGCTTTGTTACCAAACTTCCATGTGACATCCAAGATTTACCAAAAATAGGTCATGAAAGATACAGTGAGAAGCTTCAGTGTTGATGTTTGATAGTCAATATCTTCATACTGTTTAATTTAAACATTCCCTTAACCATTTAGTATATTTGAAACAAACTTATTACAGAAAAACTGTTTTAATTTGGACCAGACATCTACATTACATTGTCTTTATCATAACCTATCTCATAACATTTCTGGATTTTTTATTTATATACAACTTTCAAAAATATTTTAATATTTTCTTATCAATGTTTTCTTAAGCGATGTATGAATTTTCCAAAGACCACAATTTCATATAAAACTTGTGTCATTTCAACTATTCAGTTTCCTTTTAACCTAAATTAAGGATAAGTACACCTCTACCTCGATATAATGCTGTCCTTGGGAGCTAAAAAATTTTACCACGTTATAGGTGAAACCGTGTTATATTGAACTTGCTTTGATCCACCAGAGTGCACATCCCGGCCCCCCTGGAGCACTGCTTTACCGCGATATATCCAAATTCGTGTTATATTGAGGTAGCGGTGTATAAAAAAAACACCATGCATAAACATAACCTTACTTTTAAGCAATCAAGGTGCTATCAGTATATGCCACATGTAAGAAAAGTAAAGCATGTATGAATTGGGCTTAACATTATTTATATTGAGTACATTTAAGAAAGGTACAGTTCAAGAACACAGTTATTTAGCATGTCCAGACTACTTGCAGTGTTCCATTTTATTGTCTTTTAAATGATGCTGAGGCTCATTTCTGTGTGAAAACTTAAAGTGGATGAAAATTTGACATGTTGGCAAGTCCATCACTTTATATACAATCTTTGTACATGTCTTTGTTACACCACTCCCAAGAACAGAAAGTTTAGCAGGGAAGAGCATCTGTCAGTACAGAGGATACTCGGCAAAAACAGGTACTATTTTAGGTCTGTCCACCTTGAAAGTGTTTTCATCCTTTATTCCCCCTCATATAACTGCAACAAAACATGGAGTGATTGTTTCTGTCCTTTTCATACTGCTCAGGATTGTACAATTGTGCCACCCATTTCATATTCCCTCTCCTCTACTTAAGAGCCTGTGTATGGTGGTGATGTTACACCCAAGGATGACTAGACAGAAAGGCCTTCAGAGTTCTGGCCAACTTTAATTTCTCTCTTCTCTTCAGATTATTTTCCTCTTGACACTTCTTCTTTACTAACTGTGTCCTTCTCCTTCACATCCCTCCTCAAAACATACTGCTTCTATGCAGCCTTTCAGCAGTTGACATTGTCACCGTGCCTCAGTGGGTTACAGCTGAGAATACCAGATTCAAGACAAACTGCTGAGAAATGGGGCAGACCCACCCCAAACTGGTCTTCTTCCATAAGATATACAGGTCTGTCTTATCTTACACGGGGGTTCCGTTCCGCGGTTAGCACGTAAAGGGAAAACCGTGTATAGTCAAAATTACATTGCGTTCAATGGCGGGTGGAATCGCCCGCGCTACAAGTACAGTATTAAAATTGTTATTTTTTGTTTGTTTGTTTTTGCCGACCGCGTAAATCTGAAATCGTGCATGTTAAATGCGCATAAGATAAGACAGAGCTGTACCAAGCCAGTAACAAAAGTAAACGTCTAGTTAACGAGAAGTTCGAAATGCAATCTCCTTAGGTATCCCAGCCTTTGTTTTCCACCCAGACACTAGACTTAATGATGAGTGATTATTTAATTTAATCAATTTAATTTAATCAAACAAATGGTTCTTCCAATCCCAAGAGATCAGCCACATAACCAGGTCAATATAAAACTCAGATCTTACCCAATAATCACACTGTTGCCAATCCTTTAGTATCTAATATCTAAAAGCTTATTTATAAGAGAAAAGAAAGATGAGCGCATTAAAATGGTAAAAGGAATATAAGAACAGCCATATACAGTCAGACTAAAAGTCCATCTAGCTCAATATCCTGTTTTCCAGCAGTGACCAATGCCAGGTACTTCAGAGGGAATGAACAGAACAGTTAATCATCAAGTGATCCATCCTGTTGCCCATTCTTAGCTTCTGGCAAACAGAGGCTAGAGACACTGTCCCTGCCCATCCTGGCTAATACCCATTGATGGACCAATCCCCCATGAATTTATCTAGTTCTTTTTTGAACGCTATTATAGTCTTGGCCTTCACAACATCCTCTGGCAGAGTTCCACAGATTGACTGTGCATTGTGTGAAGAAATACTTCCTTTTGTTTGTTTTAAACCTACTGCCTATTAATTTCATTTGGTGACCCCTAGTTCTTGTGTTATGAGGAGTAAATACACTTCCTTATTTATTTACTTTCTCCACACCAATCATGATTTTATAGACCTCTTTTCCAAGTTTAAAGTCCCAGCCTTATTAATCTCTCCTCATATGGAAGTTGTTCCATACCCCAAATCATTTTTGTTGCCCTGTAATTTTCCCCATTCCAATATATAGTTTTTAAAGATGGGGCAACCACATCTGCACGCAGTATTCAAGATGTGGGTGTACCATGGATTTATATAGAGTCAATGTATTTTCTGTCTTATTATCAAATACATACAAGCATTGCAGAGTTTTTGTATCAGGTTTAAAGCAATGATGGAATAAACCACTGGCTTGTAAAGTCTCTGGTAACTTCCAAAAGATTGGAAGCTCCTCAGTCCATTAATTGGAATGCTCCTTTTAGTGTAAGTCCATAGTCCAGAGATCACAGCAAGAAAGAGGCAAAATGGACATGCTTCCAGGGTTTTTTATACCTTCTCCCATGTGACGGGAACTTCCTTGTCCCAAACAAAGCCCTCAGTGCAGTTTGTGGAAAAGTACAGGCACAAGATGAAGTCCAGAGTCAAATAAGCTAGTCACATGCCCTTCCATGCTTCAATGAGTCATAGAAGCAGCCACTACCCATATTCTGACTAAAACGTCCACAGGAAGGCCCACCAGGCATGGATAAGCTGCTTCCATGGCCCATTGTGCTCATTCACGGGCCATCAACTTGAATGGTCCATTCACAATGTAATGGCTAGATTGGATGTAAACTACCTGGTGGGTGTTACCCGTGGAGCAATCACATTTGAAATACTGGTACATAGTCAATATTCATAACTTCAGATACAAAGACGATACACACATACAAACAAGGTAATTAGATTTGATAGGTTGTAACTTTTCCATTGATACCTTAATATGATATACTTCGTGTAAGATTTGTTGCAATTGTATAACAATGGTAGCAACAATGATATACATGTCATATTTTAATCATACAATGTCACAGACATCACAAGAGTTACATACCTCCTCCAGCTTTTGCCAACACATCATTTTGTGCTTGAACTATCTTGTGCGGCTCAACACATGCATCCTCATGTGATTAGACTTCAGCTGTGTGGTCAATACTAATAACTGGAGAGGCTTATCTGAGCAGGCACATGATAATGACAGGATCACTAAAGAAGTAATGAGGTCTGCATTTTCGTGCTGTAAGAGTCAGACACAATGTTTACCATAAGGACTGTAAAAACATCTTTGCAAGATGTAAATCCAGACCACTGAATTCATGACAAGTTGTCTGCAGTAGTAGGCATCTAAGTGTTTATCATGATTTTCTGAATTGCTGAATGCCGTGGAATCCTCCCATAAGTCAAGCTGCTCATCCTATTGTTTCTCTAGTTTTGAGTGATCTCACTGTTTCAGAACAAGCCTCTCAAAGGATTGGAGCTCTTCCCTCAATAGTTGGTTGCCTCTCTCTGTAGATATGTAATCATATATCTAGATAGTTATTTTCCCGCCCCAACTCAACCACCAACACCACAGTATCTGACTGCTTCACAGACATGCATGAACTTATCCTCTCAGCAGCCCTGTGAGGTGAAATATTACTGCTGTTTTACAGATGGGGAACTTAAGGGCAGAAAGCAACTACTTTGCTGAAGGTGTGGCAGAGCCAGGAATTAAACCCATATGACCTGAATGCCAGTCAGACCATGTAGTCTCCATAAACATTGTCATTATTTCTATCTACAGCATGCATCACTGCAATATTGAAGCATAGTGTAGTACCTAGTCAAAGAAATCACTTTGGGGCACGTTGCATTGATTTGTACAGCAGGAAGGAAATTCGAGAAGGTGGATGTATATAAAATATATACATTTTAATTTTTTATATAAAAATAGGGAATACATTGTGCTGTAGTTGTGTGGTTTTGTGTGTGAGTAGGACATGGCTGCATTAGTTGTGCACATCAACCTGTATACCTCATCATAATATGCACATACCGTGTTTTCCAGGAAAACTGTTTTAAAAGCATTTTAAAGAGCAAACTCTCTGACTGCTATTGGACTGCAATGATTTAAATGGCAGGGGAAATAGCTAATGTCTCCTGATGCTGTTTTGTTGACTCTGCTGCTTTTTGCTCTCTCCACTTACTACACAGAGATATCCGTTCTCTGCTTTGACTTCTATACCTGATAAAACCTTAGAATGCTAGGTTTTATTGTTTCCAAAGGTGTATTGTTGTAGCCTGCCAGTAAAACTGTTCAGAGCTGCAGGAAGATCTTTGTGTTTGAAATGTTCTATCAGATTTTTTTGGAAAACATCTGTTGTAACCCCATCAACTATTGTTTCCTTTGTTCCTCAAGAGTATATTGGGTTATATTTGCTTACCCAGCTCTGTGTATTCAGTGTTCTCACATGTTCCATCTTTTCATGTTTTTTTAGCTTCATTTAGCCCATTTCTGGATCCACTGCCCTTCCTGTTGCTTCTGCTGCAATTTCTATCACTATTCTATACACAAAACGATGTTGGGAACATTACAGTTGTGTGCTTAAACACTCAACTGGGGAAATGTCAAAGATAAGGTTGCACAGGCAACCATACATTTCTGCTGTCTTATAGGCATATATTGTGACTGTAATTAATTACATGATTCAATTATATTTCTCTACTATGCTATAATACAGTTCTTTAACCTTAGATATATGTGTACAGTCTGGTAACTTTGAGTTCTTAAATATCAGAGGGGTAGCCGTGTTAGTCTGGATCTGTAAAAGCAGCAAAGAGTCTTGGGGCACCTTATAGACTAACAGACGTTTTGGAGCATGAGCTTTTGTGGGTGAAGACGACAAAGTGTATTCATGCTCAAGCTCCAAAATGTCTGTTAGTCTTTGAGTTCTTACACTCTCTTCTTTGTTGCAAAGGTCCGTCATATATTTATATGCACCTGTGGACTTAGGCTTTTTACACAAGTTCTTTTCTCTCACTAAGGGCATGTATCTTAACCATCAGTCATGTACCAGATATATTCTTTTCAACCAGCATTTGCAGGAGGCAGTTAACCACAAAAGTAACATAGGCCCCATTCCATTAAAGTGCTTAATTTTAAGCATCTGCTTTAGTGTTTTGTTAGATCAGGTTTTAATCAGGAACTGCTGCTGTTCTCCTTGCCCCCACCCCAAAGCCAGTCCTTGTTACACTGTGATGCTTTCTAGTCCTACCAAACTCTAAGGCCACATCTACACTACGCATTTTTTAATGAGACAGCTGTGCCGTACAGCCGTGCCACTAAAAGGCGTGCAGTGTAGCCGCTGTTTGTTGGCAGGAGAGAGCTCTCTCACCAACAAAAAACTTCCACTCACAACGAGTAGTGGTAGCTTTGTCAGCCAGAGAGCTGACGCACTGGTGCTTTCTGTTGGCAAAACTTTTGTCGTGGGGAGGGGGTTCATTCCCCGATCAACAAAAGTTTTGTCATTCAGGTTCCAGTGTAAACAAAGCCTAAGTCAAAGTTGCTGTATTTCTTTGTGATTTTCTCCAAAATGTTTAACCAGATATTAGAAGACCCAAATGATCCATAATATTTCAGGCATGGTTGTATCAGTATTTTTTCCACTTTAAAGCATATTTCCATCTATGTGCTATGTAACACCCTATTCATTCATGCGTCAGCTGCCAAAAATACCAGTCTCTTGTGGACCTTGTTCCACAATTTCTGAAGGACTTTGGAGAAGTTTGACTTCTTCAGAACTATATTAATTAGTATTTAGAGATGACCTGGCACCCAGTCAGAGTCCTTTACATGAATGAAGTCAGGAGAACTGGGCTGGATAGACGTAGCAGTGTATTATTGCCTAGGCCAACAAGGCCTAGGCCTAGGGTGGCAAATTTATAATAGCAGCATTTTTGTAATCGCCGTGATTCTACCAATCATAGCGCGTATTGAAACCACCAATGACAGCGCGATGCCATTTAGTAAACATACTCATGAGAATCCTAAACATTAATAATATGACCGAAAGGAAGAAATTAATCATCTTTAGTTTTGGATCCATGTGCGGTCCCGCGCTATAAGCGAAATCACGCTATACAGACGCGCGTTCAAGCGAGGGTCTGAAGTACTTGTAATTTTATTTATAATAAAACTTGTAAATGTTCAGTTATTTTAATGCTATTTAGATTCATTTTAGTTCAAACGAATTTGTAAAAAAACTAAAACAAGTTCATATGGGGCCGGGGGCGGCAATTATTTCAGGGCCTTGGAGTGGCAAAATCATTAATCCGCCACTGGATAGATGACTTCAACAAGCCTGGCTGCAGGTTCTAGACCTGAGGAATAAAGTAGAGCAGAAGCTTGAGAGCATGATTTTTCTTTTTGCCTCCTGCTTCCTGTAGGTGGAACCAAACCCCATAGCTGAATTCCTAGGTCTGCTGAAGCTGCTCTTTAGTACACAGGCAAAGATTTAGCACTCGTGTTCTTTCTCGCACAACAGAGATTAACAGGAGTGTGAATGTGAGGTGAATTTGTGCCAGAACAGGATGCTGTTACCATTGTGTTGTCTCTGTGGACCTCAGGCTGTAACAAAGGAAAGGAAATGGAAAGATAAAAACAAATGCATTCTAAACCTGTTTACACAGTGTGAAAGGAAAACCTGGTTCCACAAATTCCATGAACAAGAAATTAAAATATATTGCACAGCATCTCTCCATCTTAACAGAAAAAAATAGCATACTCCCAGCTTCTTCTAGGATTTTTTATCTTTAGCCCCTGAGTCTACTTAGATCTTGGACATGCCCAGGCTCTGTTTTGATAGTTCTGCCTCCGTAGGTTTGAACGGTCTGTTCTCAAGTTTGTATCTGCAGTCTGTGAGAAAAGTAGCTAGCAGCCTTTGCAGATGCTTATGACACAGTGGGTCTGTAGCTGGTATAAGAATTATAAAGATCAGTTTCCATTACTGTAATTACTGTATAAATCCTCTCTTTAAGAGGATTATAACAGGCCTGTTTTTTAACCTTGCCTTGAGCTGAAACTTGGACCCAGTTTTGACGTGTGGCACACTAAGTTCTTTTTCTGACTCCTCTGCAACAGCTTAAGTTGGTCATTTTTTTCTTGGACTCTGTTCTGAGTTTAGAAAGCTTACATTGGTGGTTGCACTCTGTCACTGTACCTGGTCCTGACCCAAAGGCAAGACCAAGTGGGGTCCACATTTTAGTTAAATCTGGAAAGCACCATTTCCCCCTTTGGAAGCTGTAACTTTTTTTTCACTTACCCACCTGTGCTCCAAAACAGGTGTGTAAGAAGGCTGTGAGGTGCAAGATTCCCAATCTTTTTTGGTCATTTGGATCAGTGTAATATAAACAAAGCTCTCAGCCGAATCAGTAGTGTATCCCTTTCAGTTGTACAGGATTGCATGAAATGGGGGTTTGAAGCAGCCCCAGCGCCCTGGCAGGGTAGAGTGCACACATCTAAAAAGGAGGTTGGCCGTGATGTGCTATTACTGAAACATGTAGGTTGGGGCACCACTGCTTTAAAAAGCCCTGGCACACTTAGGATAGTTGTATGCCAGGTGGCAGCTGTAACTTGTATTTATCAGACGTATTATTTTAACAAGTACCAAAACACACAATGTTCATTTTGCTGTTCAGATTCACTGTGCTTTGGACATATTTTATGGTAAACATCTTGTACCAAAAATTGTTGGGAATGAAATGGTTACTATTTTCTGTTCTCTTTAGAGACCTCTTTCAAACCCCATGCATTTACTGAGAGGAAGACGTACGGAAAACATGTAATGGGAAGCCACTGTCTGCTAAGGAGCTGACTGATACCAACGTCTGTGTGACTGACTGTCCCTGCATAGTCTGAAGAGAGCAGGATTACCCCACTGTATGGATTGCATAGACAATAGCAGAAGCCGGGGAAAGGAGGAATCTTTATCTTTCAGGGCTGTCATTTCATGATCTCATCCACTGTAGCCCTACCAAGAGGAAGATGTGCACCACTTTTCAGTTATTTTGTTAAATAAGCATGAGCAATGAACATCATGCTAACAGACACAATTCCTGGCATCTCATACAGTATCTTGAATTTAAAAGCGTGTGCTAGTGTAAGTGTGTATCTGGGAGGTATGGGGGCTGGGATGAAAAGTGACTGACTTGACATTCACTGTCTTTCTCCCAGCTCCTTTGCAAAAGTAGGAACAGAATCAGAATAAAAAATGTTTGTTTTACAGCTGTACCAAGTTACAGCACACTCTCTCTCCTCCTTCCCACTTGCATCAAGTACATCCTGTACTTTTGGCAACATGTTGACTGGATATTTAAAAGCTGTGAACTGTTCTGAAAGTTTCACATACAGGGTTATGAGCCATGTGTGTTTGATCAAAATTCAATTACTGCACTGTACCATGCTTGGAAACCTATCATCCCAGGTTATGAAGTATGACGAAATAGGCTAATCTAATTGGTTCAGTATGGGAGCAGTATCAACCAAGCTTGTTATGATAAATAGCTTCCTGTGTTAAAGGTTCTCTAGAGCTTAAGTATCTTGGCTCACCTCCTCCCACAAAATAAGAATATCGTTCCCTGAGAACAGTTACATCACTGCCCCTCTTCTACAATCACAATTAAGGGGTAAAAAATTTTCATTTTGCTACTCCTTGAAAAGATAAACAATGGATGAGTATCTGCCCCATTTCTCACTTCCCCACTTCTACCTCTTCTCCCCTCACTGCCCCCTCCCCTCCCAGCCCAGGCTAGATCATCTTGTACTCACCCTGGTTGTTGGATCTGTTTTACTACTGTTTGAGACAATCCCAAAGAGAATGTTAAACTTGCTGTGGGCTGGAGTTTGGGGGTTGTACGGTTTTGTATTTGGGGGAGTAGAATTAAATGGTGAATCATATTAATATTTCCAAGCATCTAATAAAACTGCCTTGTCACAGTGAATTGTATATCTATGGAAATGTTGCTATCCACTTGGAATTTTTATTTTAGTAGTAGTTTAAGTCCATTGTGCAAGTGCTGAAATAAGAGTTGAGATGGGCTAGTGTTCTAAGCCGGGATTTGTGATTGCTAAATGTGTCCCTGAGACAATGAGCTCAGTCCCATGAGAAGGCACTAGCTCCATGGTTTTAGCAGACCCGTCTTCGGCAATAACTGATTGTTTGTGGTCCTGATGTCAGAGTAATAGACTGCGGCAAGGGATAGAACATGGAAAAATGGATCTTTATGCTCCCTGGCCACATGTGTGTTATCATGCGTCAAGTGACGATTTGAGTGAGGTTACAACTACTCACTCTCAAATCCCTTTAGGACAAAATGATTATGCGGTTGCTATTTTAGCTTAGGCAGAATACGGTCTGGATCTTTTTAAACACTTTTAATATTAGTGGGACTACTCCCACGAGTAAAGTTATTCACATGCATAAGTGTTGGTAGGATCAGACCCTATGTGACTGAGTCTTGGTGTTTTCCCCATGAGTGCTTAAAACCTGATTAAGTCTGTATGGTGATTAATGTCCACTTACCACCTCTCTCATACCTCACTGCAATTTGGTTTTAAGCCTTGATCTCATTTTAGTTCACCATTTAAATATCCTGCTTAACTTTTTGCTTACAAATGTACATAATGCTGAAGTCTGTATTTCCAGCGTATATGAGATCTACTGTACATAATGGCATTTCATTATAAAAAGCAACAACTTTAGTCACCACAAGATCAACTGATGACTAAGTCCAGCAATACAAAATTGCCTCGTTATCTCTAGCCTGCTTCTTGCTTGCTGCCCCTGGAAATTTCCACTACATGCATCCGACGAAGTGGGTATTCACCCACGAAAGCTCATGCTCCAAAACGTCTGTTAGTCTATAAGGTGCCACAAGACTCTTTGCTGCTTTTACAGATCCAGATTAACACAGCTACCCCTCTGATACAATACAAAATTGGGAAGTGCAGAATTCACCACAACAGACAAATATCCATGTCCACATAAGATGATAAATATGCCTTTTCTATGCTCCTTAGCACTTTGAAACCCAGATTTGATCAATTCTTTATTTTACGGTGTTTGTTTTAATTTTTTCTTTTAAAATGCAATTAGTCTAACAATTGAGAGTCAATGCAATTCTCCCCAAATATCTCAGATGAGAGTAATCCATTTTATCTTCATAAAGTTCCCACAAGAAGTGCTCACAGAGACAGTAGCTTTAACTTCAAAAATAGAATGTGACCGTAGGCACTTATGCTAATCTCTTTTTTGGCAAATCAGCTTTTTTGTATTGGATCTCGCTTGATTGAATAGCACTGGAGCTGCCAGAGTAAATGCTATTATCAGTGTACAGTAATTAAGGAAATAGTCCTTGTCACTCTAACACTGTCCAGGCTGTGTCTACTGTAACAAAGTTAATGGTAAAGAAATCTCTTTAAAGAGTAAGCTACTGGAGTGTGGTTACTTTTGACATGCGGTGAAACTATGCAGTGTTGAATTATAGGTTATGAGAAAATGTATAAAATAGGCCAATTGAAACCTAAATGCATGCTGCTGAACTCTAATACGTTATTACACAACAAATTAAACAGTTAACCTACTGACTCAGAGCCAGTTGATTGACTCTGAATCCCCATCCCAAAAAAAGAGAGACTCTTCTGTCATTCAAAAACCTCAAGACCTTTGCAGCACAGGGAAAAGCCTATGTAAATGGCGAACCATGCAGCATAGCAACAGAATCAATACATCTGGGCCCTTTCTAACCAACTTGGGGAGTGAATTTAAGTATAGAGGACTCACTCCAATTAACAGCTTGCCCCCAAATTCCCTCCCACTTAAAACTGCAGATTATTAGTCTGTGCTTCAGCTGATCACACTTGTGATCGGACATGGATAGAGGCAGAGTCCCTAAGTAGTGAAGACAAACCATTTAGGACCTCCTAAATTAAAACCAGCAGCTTCAGTTGCACATGTAAATAAAACTATGGCACAATAGTGTCATTCTCATTGTGAGAAATGCCACTTAGTAAATGGGTAAACTCCATTCTGCACTACCTGAAGTTTCCAAGTGATCAGTAAAGCTCATTGCAGTAAGATACTGTGGAGGTGACAAAGGCATTAATAACTATGACAAGGTGTGCATTTGTGAAGAAAGATTATGGATTATGATCTCTTGCCAGGTTGAATTACGTGCAGAAAATATGAGGTTTAAGCAGGTTATAACCAGGCAAAGTGTTAATATTAATCAAGAACTGTGGTGGAAAACATTGTCCAGGGTATAAATACCTGCATTGCAAAAAAAAAAAAAAAAACCACACGAGTCTGTAGAGTAGAGTAGTTATACAAATTGATATAATGGGAAAGGAGAACAAGTCATAACTATGCACCAGAGTCCAAAGGATGGCTGCTAATGCAGTACACTAGTACCTGTAAGAAGCAGTAGAGTAGCCAAAGCTCATGTATGTCTTTTCTTTTTCTCAACCTCATATCTGTGTAATGGGTGTGTGGTAATACATTTTTCATGTTATTAAAAAATGTGACAGCTTTATGTTTGGCTTCATTATCATCTGGAATTTTAACATTCTCCATAGTGCTCCATTTTAATGCATTGACATTCTGAAGGCAGGGCATCATAGGTAATAATTGGAGATATACCAATCTCCTAGAACTAGAAGGGACCTTGAAAGGTCATTGAGTCCAGCCCCCTGCCTTCACTAGCAGGACCAATTTTTGCCCAAGATCCCTAAGTGGCCTCCTTGAGGATTAAACTCACAACCCTGGGTTTAACAGGCCAATGCTCAAACCACTGAGCTATCCCTCCCCCCAACCGCTCCATTAAATATTTGACACAATGAAGCATCTTCTAAGTAAAGTAACTGAGCCATCCAGTGTAGTTTAGGTGGTACTTTTAAAAAACAAAATTGGCAGAAGTGTTTTGTGTGTATTCAGCGCTCGTTTTGTTTGTCTCTGACTAGAAATAGATTTAGGCCCCAATCCAGCAAAGCACATGCTAAAGTTAAGCACATACTTTAGTGACTTCATTGACTTCAATAGACTACTACACTTAAGTGCTTTGCTGGATCACGGCCTGGGTTCTGTTGTATGCAGGTCACTGATGTTCTATGCGTTGTTCCAAAGGCTTTTTTTTAAAATGGGCCTATCTTGACATTTAGAACTGCATATTTGAATCGCAAGAGGGGGGTGCTGGTCAGAATTCAAAAAATTATAGCACACGCAGTGAGTTTTTTAATTCAGGCCTGCCAAATGCAAAGGCAGATGCTTTCTCATTCTCTAGCTCCTGGGTACACATTCTACTTTGCTGTTTCAAGGACAAAGGAAATGCTTATCCAATTAGAAGAGGCATGAGATAGTGACATAACAGCTTTTTCCTTAAATAAAAAAAGTTGGAAAAAGAATTTTGACACTAAGTCATTAAGTGCTATTAAAATAATGAATACACCGTAAATCTAAGCATATGCATAGGTCATATTACAAGTTGTGCTGCTTTTGTCACTAAAGTTGCAATGAGACTACACGATTCCTGCTCTGCACAAGTAACTTGTCCAAATTGCATTTTAAAGGCCTCACTTTAAAAATGAGATATATATAAAAGTGTAAGCCAATTAAATGTGAAGCCAGACCCTGCTATATTTGTAAATTTGATATCTTTATAAAGTTTACCTTGGATGATGATAAATGTGATATCTTTATCAGAACTGCTTTGATTCCCCTACAGACTGAGTGATAATAGAGTCAAGCAAGATTCTTTCTTTTCTGACTAGTTCTGTGGAGAGTATCAGCAAGAAGAAATAGTTTTCCCAAAATATTTCTGGTTTTATATCATATTTGGGTCCTGGCTTTCTGGTCTATGCATTTCAAATCTGAGATGTAGACACCTTGGAACCACAGGCTCAAATCAGAGTCTTAGAAAAGTAAAGCTAGAAGGGACTTCAAGAGGTTATGTAGTCCATCCCCCCTTGCTAAGGCATGATTAAATATTCCTTGAACCATCCCTGACAGATGTTTGTCTAACTTGTTCTTAAAAGCCTCTAGTGGTTGGGATTCCACAACCTCTCTTGGGGTACGTCTACACTACGGGATTATTCCGAATTTACATAAACCGGTTTAGCAAAACAGATTGTATAAAATCGATTTCGCGCGGCCACACTAAACACATTAAATCGGTGGTGTGCGTCCACGGTCCGAGGCTAGCGTCGATTTCTGGAGCGTTGCACTGTGGGTAGCTATCCCATAGTTCCCGCAGCCTCCCCCGCCCCTTGGAATTTCCGGGTTGAGATCCCAGTGCCTGATGGGGCAAAAATCATTGTTGCGGGTGGTTCTGGGTACAGCCTCACTCCTCCCTCCCTGAAAGCAGCAGACAACCGTTTCGCGCCTTTTTTGCTTGGTGAACTGTGCAGACGCCATAGCACAGCAAGCATGGACCCTGCTGAGCTCAATACCGCAATCGTGGATGTTTTAAACACCTCGCGCACTCTCGTGCAGTATATGTTTAACCAGGACCTTCAAACCGAGGCGAGGAGGAGGCGGATACGGCAGCGCGGTGATGACAGTGATGAGGACATAGACACAGAATTCTCTCAAACCGCGGGCCCCTGCGCTTTGGAGATCCTGATGGTAATGGGGCAGATTCTATCCATTGAACGCCGATTTTGGGCCCGGGAAACAAGCACTGACTGGTGGGACCGCATTGTGTTGCAGGTGTGGGACGATTCCCAGTGGCTGCGAAACTTTCGCATGCGTAAGGGCACTTTCATGGAACTTTGTGACTTGCTTGCCCCTGCCCTGAAACGCCATAATACCAAGATGAGAGCAGCCCTCACAGTTGAGAAGCGAGTGGTGATAGCCCTGTGGAAGCTTGCAACGCCAGACAGCTACCGGTCAGTCGGGAATCAATTTGGAGTTGGAAAATCTACTGTGGGGGCTGCTGTGATGCAAGTAGCCAAAGCAATCACTAAGCTGCTGCTATGAAAGGTTGTGACTCTGGGAAACGTGCAGGCCATAGTGGATGGCTTTGCTGCACTGGGATTCCCTAACTGTGGGGGGGCGATAGATGGAACCCATATCCCTATCTTGGCACCGGAGCGCCAGGGCACCCAGTACTTAAACCGGAAGGGGTACTTTTCAATGGTGCTGCAAGCACTGGTGGATCACAACGGACGTTTCACAAACATCCACGTGGGATGGCCAGGGAGGGTTCATGACGCTCGCGTATTCAGAAGCACTACTCTGTTTAAACGGCTGCAGCAAGGGAATTACTTCCCAGACCAGAAAATAACAGTTGGGGATGTTGAAATGCCTGTCGTTATCCTGGGGGACCCAGCCTACCCCTTGATGCCATGGCTCATGAAGCCATACACAGGCAGCCTGGACAGTGGTCAGGATCTGTTCAATTACAGGCTGAGCAAGTACAGAATGGTGGTGGAATGTGCATTTGGCCGTTTAAAGGCGCGCTGGCAGACATTACTGACTCGCTCAGACCTCAGCCAAACCAATGTCCCCTATGTTATTGCTGCTTGCTGTATTCTCCACAATCTCTGTGAGAGTAAGGGGGAGACCTTTATGGCGGGGTGGGAGGCTGAGGCAAATCACCTGGCCGCTGATTACGCGCAGCCAGACACCAGGGAGATTAGAAGAGCACACCAGGAAGCGGTGCGCATCAGAGAAGCTTTGAAAACGAGCTTCATCAATGGCCAGGGTACAGTGTGACTGCTGTGTTTGTTGATGAACACCCACCCCCCCTTGATTGACTCATTCCCTGTTAGCAACTCACCCTCCCCCTTCGAGTACAGCTTACTTATGCAAATAAAGTCACTCTTGTTTAAAAATCATGAATTCTTTATTAATTCATTATAAAAAGAGGGAGAGAAGTAAGGGTGTGGTTTGGGAGGAGGATAGGAGGGATGGAGAAGGCCATTAAAAAATTTCACAGTAATGACAGCCTTCTGGTTGGGCTGTCCACAGGGGTGGAGTGCGCGGGTGCACGGAGCCTCCCCCCACGCGTTCTTACACGTCTGGGTGAGGAGGATGTGGAACATGGTGAGGGTTGAGGGTGGTTATACAGTGGCTGCAGCGGCACTCTGTGATCCCGCTGCCGTTCCTGAAGCTCCACCAGACGCCAGAGCATGTCAGTTTGATCACGCAGCAGCCCCAGAGTTGCATCCCGCCACCGCTGATCTTCCTGCCGCCACCTCTCATCTCGGGTGTCCCTCCTGTCCTCACGTTCACTGGCATCTTTCCTGTAATTTGATACCACGTCCTTCCACTCATTCAGATGAGCTCTTTCATTGCGTGTAACTTCCATAATATCCGAGAACATTTCATCTCGCGTCTTCTTTTTCCTCCGCCTTATCTGTGCTAGCCTTTGGGATGGAGGAGGGACGCTTGAAAAATTTGCAGCTGCATGAGGGAGAGAAATATTTAAAAAGATACATTTTACAGAACAATGGTTATACTCTTTCACAGTGAACAGCACTATTCACCTTACATAGCACATGTGATTTCTCTACAAGGTCGCATTTTTCATCTTAATACTGAGTGCCTGCAGCTCTGGAGTTACAGATCTCACAGACACAGGTCCGGGCATCAGAATTCAGCTTGCATGCGGCCATGGTAAGCCACTGTCTTTCGGCGTCTGTAGTGATTTACCCCTCCCCCCAACGCATGGCTAATACCATGCTAGCTCCCTGCTAATCAACACCCTTCCCACCCCACTCCCCACCCCCTGCTTGGCTGGTAGCTTGGGGAAGCCCCGCTGACCAAACACAAAAAAGATCATCGGCATTTCACTCCTCCCCTCCCCCCGCTTGGCTACGTGCAGGAAAGGATTTTTTTTTAAGCTGCTGCAGTCCACGAACCCAGTAGGAAAATGGCCATCCCTCTTACTTAAATTCCTGATTTTTAACCAGGTTATCCTGAACGATATCACTTTGCTGAGGATAACACAGCGAGATAAAGAACGGATGCTTCTTGAATGCCAGCAATCACCGGGACCATACGCTGCTATGCTTTGCCATGCAATGATACCTGATTACTTGCTACATGCATGGCGTGGTAAAGTGTCCTACCATGGTGGGCAGAACAAGGATGCCTTGCCCAGAAACCTTCTGCAAAGGCTTCTGGAGTACCTACAGGAGCGCTTCATCGAGATGTCCCTGGAGGATTTCCTCTCAATCCCCGGACATGTTAACAAACTTTTCTAAGTAACTATACTGTCTGCGAATGCATCCCAAGTCCTCAGGGCAAATCAATCATTAAAAAACACTTGCTTAAAAAAAATGTTTGCTATTTGCAAAGGTACACTCACCAGAGGTACCTTCCATGGCGTCATTGTCTGGGATAGTTGCTTGGGAGGGCTGGGAGGAGGGTAATTCCGTCAGGGTGATAAAAAGCTCCTGGCTGCTGGGGCTCACGGAGTGCTGTGTGCTCTCTGCTAGGTCATCCTCCTCTTCTTCATCTTCATCTTCCCCGTCTGCATAATCCTCAGCCATGGCAGAGATTATAACCCCCACCTCGGAATCCACGATCAGGAGTGGGGTACTTGTGGCGCAGCCCCCTAAAATTGCATGCAGCTCAGCATAGAAGCGGCATGTTTTTCGACCTGCCCCGGACCTTCCTTTTGCTTCTTTGGTTTTCTGGTAGGCTTGTCTGAGCTCCTTAACTTTCACTCTGCACTGCACTGAGTCCCTGCTGTGGCCTTTATCCGTCATAGCCTTAGAAATTCTTTCAAATACTTTTTCATTTCGTCTTTTGGAACGCAGTTCTGTTAGCACTGAATCCTCTCCCCAGATAGCGATCAGATCCAGTACCTCCCGTGCAGTCCATGCTGGGGCTCTTTTTCGATTATCAGGAGACTGCATTGTTAACTGTGCTGATGAGCTGTGCGTGGTCACCTGTGCTCTCCACGCTGGGGAAGCAGGAAATGAATTTCAAAAGTTCGCGGGGCTTTTCCTGTCTACCTGGCCAGTGCATCCGAGTTCAGAATGCTGTCCAGAGCGGTCAGTGGTGCACTGTGGGATACCGCCGGGGGGCCAATACCGTCGATTTGCGGCCACACTAACCCTATTCCGATATGTTAATCCCGATATTAGCGCTACTCCTCTCGTCGGGGAGGAGTACAGAAACCGATTTAAAGAGCCATTAAAATCGATATAAGGTGCCTCCTAGTGTGGACGGGTGTGGCGTTAAATCGGTTTTACGCTCCTAAAACCGGTTTAATCGCCTAGTGTAGACCAGGCCTTGGTAACCTGTTCCAGTACTTAACTATCCTGAAAGATTTCCCTAATATCTAACCTAAATCTCCCTTGCTGCAGATTAGAATATCAGGGTTGGAAGGGACCTCAGGAGGTCATCTAGTCCAACCCCCCTGCTTGAAGCAGGACCAATCCCCAAACAGATTGTTTGCCCACAAATCCCTAGATGGCCTACCTCAAGGATTGAATGTGCAACCCTGTGTTTAGTAGACTAATGCTCAAGCCATTGAGCTCTCTCTCTCCCCCACAGGATGATGGCTTGTTGTCCTACTTGTCATCCATGAGTTCTTGAAGATAATCACTAATGGTTCCATGGTTGCTTCAAGTTCTTTAAGTGCCCTGCTGAACTGAATACTTCTAACTTATCTAAATATTTTCTAACCTGTTTTTTCCTATTCTGGCTTGTGTTCCTTCCCCCTTGTTAATATTAATTGTGTTATGCATCCAGTCACAATTAAATCTTTGAGTCAAGACAAGCAAAATAGGTATTAAATACCTCCACTTTCTTTGTGTCATGTGTTACTACCTCTTCTTCCCTGCTAAGGAGCAGACTTACGCTTTCCTTAGGGGTCTTTTAGCTGAGCCTGTAAAGAAAAAATCTCCTCTCTCTGTGGACAATAAAGGTTCTGTGGCTGTTTGTTTATTAGAAAAGGCTAGTTCTTCCCCTTGGTTGTGCTGTGTAAGTTCAATGCCACAATTATGAATGAGGCTTCAAAAAATCAGGAGATTGGCTTAAAATTCATGCAGTTTTGAAAAATAATACATTTTGAGGTCTTGTTCTTTGCTTCTGAGTTCTGAGCCTTCAGAGTGCACTTGGGTCATGTTTTCAAGCTTTTCTCTGAAAGCATAAGGGCTAAAACTTTACTTGTTCCTTCAAGAGAAAGCTGAGAGTCTCACATAATCACATGAATCCAGAAACTGGAACTTTAAGAAGGACATCATGTCATGAGACTCAAAATTATGATGGTTGGCACCACTGCAAACCTCCCACCAGAAGATTTTGGGAGCACCTGGCACCCAGCAACACCAGGTTGTAGCACCTTTCAGAGGAGCCCCTGTTGAGGGCAGCAGTTCTAGACCTGGAGAGTTGTTTTATGGGGCTATGGATTGACTGGCTGGTTGGGGAGGTGTGGGAAAAGGGAGAGGGAATAACTGAATAGAGAGTTAGGTGATGAGTTGGCAATTGCCCATCCCAGTCCTGAGGAACAGCAAAGGGCATGGTCCATAGTAGATTAATGGGCTTTTGCTCCTCTAGTACCCTGATGTGTGCAGAGATGCAACCTGGGCTGGCAATGGAGAGTGAGTATCATGGCCTCCTGCTCCTGACTCCTGCCTGCTGTCGGCCAGTACATGTTGTGGATGTTTCCAAGCTTTGGTCCATTGCCTTTTAATCATTTATTGTGGCTGTATACATGAATCATGCTGCTGTCCTATTCTTTTTTTATTTGTAACAGATAACATCCCCCTGCCCACATGATTTCAACCCTGATACTACACTTCCCCAATTAGCTTTGAATGAAGTCCACACCTCTCTGCCTTCCCTGGTGTCCTCCTCAGCTCAGGGGGAAAGTCTACCCATTGCTTGCATCTCCCCAAGAAAATTGGAGACCTCTCCAAAAAATTCAAAACTGTTCGATGATGCTATGCACTATTGTATGGCAGTGAGCCACAATTTCACAAGCAACCTGCAAATTCTTGCCGCATAGGCCAGTAGTGCCAGTGACTATGTTCCTTCCCACAAGAGGGACTGCCATCAATGTGCACACAATTCACCAGTAACCACTAAGGAATCTGGATGAGGGCCTGCTACTAAAAAGCAGTGGGTGATGTTGAGTTGCAGACAGGCTGCTAACCAACCACCCTCACCATTCAAATCCTTCCTAAAAATTTCCCTTGCACTGCGTTCACAAACTGTATTAAGAAAGAAAACAACACTCAAACCCAGGGCCATCGAGGGGTAACTGAGTAAGCAGAGGAAGGATGGTCCAGCAGTTCTGGCACTAGCCTAGGATGTGGAAAACTGGCTTCATGTCCCTGCTCTTCCACAGATTTCCTGAGTGACACTGGGCAAGGCACTTAGCTTCTCTGTGCCTCAGTTCCCAGCTGTAAATTGGGAACAAGACTCCTGTGAAGATTAAAGCTTGAGTGTGCTCAGACATTTGAGCGCCTACAATAGATTTAACCACACTAGCGTGTTATTGTAACTCTTGCCACCTCCCCCCACCATTTTGTTTGTTACCTTCTGTTGTCTTACGTCTACAAGTGGAACTCCTTTGAGACAGAGCTGTGCCTTGGAATATTTGGGGCACTCTATAAAAAATAAGTCATAGCAAATCATCTTAACTCCTTGACTGGGCAAAGTGAAAGCCCTCTTGGTGTAGGACTTGGCGTTGGAGAATGAAGGCAAGTGAGGACGGCTGTTAATGTTGTTATTGCTTACTTCCTTATATAAATAACTGCCATGTGGATAGATGAAGTGTTGTTCAATCTCCCAATTCTTTGTTCCCCAGAGAATTTTAGTGAGTTATAAATCTCCTTAGCTGTTGACACTGAAAAAGCCTTTGGTGGTGGTAGTGGCATATTTCTAGAAGGTAAAGAGGAGTTTGGCATATTTTTCCACGTCTCTGATTAGTTCTTTAACAGTTACCATGGTGCTATTTGCTCCATACACATGCAACAGCTGTACTTTTCATCCTGCCATACAGCAGCTCTGCTCCTTGATGCATAAACCATGCAGCAGATTCATTGGTTCAGGAGGTTAAAAGTTATTAACTGAAAATCAATTGAAATAAAAGAGTCACATCTGCCGCAGAAACACAATTCACTCCCCCCGACAGCCTGCCCCTGCACTGCAGGAAAACAAACTGCAACATTTGGGGAGAGCAGAGATAGCTGCAAAACTGTAACAACAGAGAGTGAGGCCGGATCTAATTAAATATTAAAGCTTTTGAGACAAAATGTCCAGTGACAAATAGTTCAACATGGAGCAAACAAACAGTTCAGTTGTTCACATGACTGTCCTCTGAGATCAGGTTGCTAGGCATTTCAGTGCAGCAGCTACAGGACAGACTGTACTTCTCAGAAGTATTTTTGTAATAAAAGTTTCTAGCGCTTACACAACCAAACTGATCAAGTGGGTAAGCTTTGGAAGTGAGTATTACTCGTCTTCTGTTAGTTTCTTTCAGGAAAAAAAATCCCTAGCAATATAGAATAAAAGAAAAATAATGAGAAACTAATTAATCATGTTGCCTTTCTATATTTCAATACAAAAGCCCTTGTTCTCTCTGAAAGCTGTCGGAACAGCATGCACTTACTGCATTACGTAAGAAGTATCCCTGGGGGGGAAATCTGTTATAAAGTAATTTAATTCTGGTTGACTTTCTGGGTAAAAACCTTTATTATCTAGAGAATTATTAAAAATGTGTAACATGGACAATTTGACAGAGTATTAGATTTATTAAGAACTTTAAAAGTCTTTCCTTAATACACAAACTGTATCCATAGGGCAGTTATAAAGGCAGCTTGCAAGTTATTCAAAGTCCACTAGATGGCAGCAGATTAACTCTTTGAATGCCAGAACATGCTATATTTACTAAAAAGGACATCCCTTTCGGAGTGGCATAAATAGGTGTTGGACTGTAGACACATTTCATTATTGTATTTATCATTTGTGTTAGCAAAGTGTCTAAAAGCCCTAGCTCTGGACCAGGACCCATTGTTTCTAGTTATAAAGGGAACGTAATTAGTTTTGGGTGCTTGATCTGAGATACCTTAAAGGGGCCTGATTTTCAGAGGGTGGGTGACTCGAATTGGGCACCCAAAATTGAAGCACCCAAAGAATCACTAGTCACTTTTGAAAATATGAGCCAAATATGATTCCCCTTTGCAATTTCTTATACATTACATTATAGTGGATCACGACAATGTGATGCAACTGCAAAAAAAAAAAAGGCTACCAACGTGCTGGGGTGTATTAACAGGAATGTCATAAGTAAGACGTGGGAGGTAAGTGTCCCACTTTCCTCGATGCTAATCAGGCCTCAGCTGGAATACTGTGTCCAGTTCTGGGTGCCACACTTTAGGAAAGATGTGGGCAAATTGGAGCGAGTCCAGAGGAGCGCAACAAAAATGCTAAATGTTTACAAAACCTGACTTGTGAGGAAAGGTTAAAAAAACCTGGGCATGTTTAGTTTTGAGAAAGGGCTGCTGTAAAGAGGATGGTGATCAATTGTTCTCCATGTCCACTGAAGGTAAGTAATGAGAATAATCAGCTGCAAGGGAGATTTAGGGCAAATATTAGGAAAATCTTTCAAACTATACTGGTAGTGAAGCTCTGGAATAGGCTTCTAAGGGTGGCTGTGGAATCCCCACTGGAGTTTTTAAAAAGGGGTTGGACAAACACCTGTCCAAGCTGGTCTCGGTTTATTTGATCCTGCCACAGCGCAGGAGGCTGGACTTGATGACTGGTCCCTTCCAGCCCTGCATTTCTCTGAGTCTATTAAAATCCCAATTGCATTCCATTGCATGGATTCAGAAGTGCTGGATCTTGTCAGGACTTGGAAAGGAGACCTCCAAGGAAATCCTCGGATACTGTAGGAAGTAGAGTTGATGACTCAATAATTAGCAATCTTTCTTTTGAGTCAGAATTGAGCCAATCCTTCCTTCATGGCCTGTCGTACCCTATCTGTCATCACTCATTCACTAGCAAAATATCTACTCCCAATGGCCCAAGATGTCAGCCTCCATTGCCCACTTGTTACATTTTTAAACATGCTGCCACACAGGCTTGAGCGGGGGTGCCCCATAAGCATCCACAATCCTACCTTATTATCCTCCCTCAAAACCCTACTTAAAATGCCCCAGTGCCATGACGCCTACAAAAATTTGACAGCAGTTAGGCCACTGGTGCACTGATACCTTTCATGATGCCCAATATTTTCTCATTGTTTCCTTGTACTCCCTATCCATCTGTATCCATCTGTTTTCTCTTCTTGTCTTTGACTTAGATTGTACACTCATTGGAGAAGGGACCATCTTTTGTTCTGTGTCTGTATAGCACTTAGCACAATGTGGTCTTTAGCGTGACTAAGGCACCAAGGCACTTCGGTCAGACAAATAAAAAAAATAGCAATAATCCTTCCCGTCAGACATACAACTAGCACCATGGATTTGTGGTAATTAAAGGTGTTACAATAATTTTTGCAAGAGTAGGTGCAAGGATCTTAGCCCTAATGTCCTGGCCAAGTTGCAACGCTGCTTTTTATATCGCACCTAAATACATTTCCATTGTAGTTTCATTTAAATTATTCTTCACTTCTGTGAGATGGCTGCATTTTATTGGCATTAAAGTTGTATATACAGTTTGCAAAGTGTTTTGAGATCCTGCTAGATCAGTATTTCTCAAATGTATTTGATTGCGTCCCCCTTCGTTGCATTTGTAGAGGTTTACACACACACACCATATAAGTACATATGCCGATATATGCGGCAAAGGTACTTCACTTGAATCCGTTTTGTCGTCTTTGTTTTCCCTTGAGTTGTTTTTTTTGCTGTTGTACGAATGAGCCAACGATCCATTGTAATAAAAGCAAAAGCAAAACTGTGATCGTGGTCGATGCTTACAATTAAACGTGCACGCCACATCGTAGCAAACAGATTAACGTACAGATGGTAACGACTTTGTATCATGCTAGGCAAGCTTAACAGACATCTGTCCAAATGCACAGCGCCACCTAGAGTCAAAGGCACAGTGCCAGCTGAGGACCTGATATGTCTGGAGGAATCAGCTTTGCTAGTTATTCATTGTTGTGGGTAAAATGAGTGCAGTACATTTTTCCCCCCTAAAGCTTCTCATGGCCCCCCAGAATACATTCTGCACCCCACCTGGTGGCCTGCCTCCCCCACCAGTTTGAGAGCCTCTGTTCTAGATGAGACGTATGTACAAAGTATTGGTATCAGTATAGTCAGAAGCCATTGGTTGGGTTTCTGAGGGTGTCATTTTCACTCCCTTGATTAGAATCTATACCATTGTTCTAGATTATCTAATCATTTTGAAAATTTAGCTTTTTTGCTTAGTTGTTGTTATTACTTTTATTTCTACCCTCAGATCATTGGCTCAGGGCCTCATTGTTCCAGACGATGATTCAGCAATTAACCAAAAAAAAGACCCTATAGAGCAGGGGCAGGCAAACTTTTTGGAACTGAAGGCAGCAATGGGTATGGAGGGCCGGTTAGAGGAGGCTGTGCCTCCCCAAACAGTCAGGCATGTCCTGGCCCCTAGTCCTTATCCGACCCCTCCTTCTTCTTGCCCCCTGACAGCCTCCTGGGACTCCTGTCCCATCCACCCCACCCCACCCCATTCCCTGTCCCCTGACAGCCCCCCGATCCCCGACCCTGACTGCCCCCTGTCACCCCATCCAAACCCTCCTCTCATTCCTGACTGCCCCCTGGGACTCCTGCCCCATCCAACCACCCCTTCTCCCTGACCGCCCCTGGAACCCCTACCTGCCCCCTGCTGCCCCATCCCCCCCCTTCCTGACTGCCCCGTCACCCCATCCAAACCCTCCTCTCATTCCTGACTGCCCCCTGGGACTCTGCCCCATCCAACCACCCCTTCTCCCTGCCCCTGACTGCCCCCTGCCACCCCATCCAACCCTCCTCTCCTTCCTGACTGCCCCCTGGGAATCCTTGCCCTCATTCAACCCCCCTGTTCCCCGCCCTCTGACTGCCCTGAACCCTATCCACATCCCTGCCCCCATACCGCACTGCCTGGAGCACCGGCAACTGGCGGTGCTACAGCCGCGCCACCCAGAGCACCAGGACAGGCAGCCGTGCCGCCCGGCTGGAGCCATTGCGCAGCACAGAGCACCGGGTCAGGCCACAGCTCTGCAGCTGTGCTGCCCCAGGAGCTCGCCGCCCTGCTGCCCAGAGCATTGCGCCGGCGGCAGGGCAAGCTGAGGCCAGCAGGGGAGGGGCCGGGGGCTAGCCTTCCAGGCCAGGAGCTCAGGGGCCAGGCAGGAGGGTCCCGTGGGCCGTAGTTTGCCCACCTCTGCTATAGCACTTACAAACATTGCGTTATTGTGGAGATATATGTGGAGACCATAATTAAAATATTGTAATCAAAAGAGAAGGTCAACACATTTAGGCTATTTTGGTCCAAGGTGGGAAGCAATTTCCATAGCCAAAGGACCCTCTTGGAGAACATCCTTTCCCTCCAAACCAAGGGGCTCCAGCACCTTTGCTGATTGCCACTGTGATGCTATAGATAGTGGTAATCCCTGAGAGACCCTACCTCAGGTATGTCCCAGGCTGCCTGAAGCTTTATAAGTCAAAAACCAGCTCCTGAAATGCTAGTTGAAACCTTACACTGTTCATCCTATGTGAGGAAAGCAATGTATAATGTTGGTCTGTAGTGTGGGTAAAGGGGGTTAGGGAGGAGATGGCACATGCTAGGTCAAGGGTGCTGTACCAGCTTGAATGTATAAATGCAATACTGTCATGTTGATAATACTTAGCACTTTCCTTTTTTGAAAGGGCTTTAGAAGCAATAACTTATATTAAACCCTAACAGGCAATTATGGTAATTTCCAAGTGAGGGGAAATTGAGGCAGGGAGGTTAAATGAAATCATCCAAAACCTTAGGAAGAATTACTCTTGGAGCCATAATTAGAACCTAGTATCTTTACTTTATTTTTTAAAACATTGCCGCTAAAACAGGGTGCAGTGTGCGGCAGATCTGTACAAAGGCACACGTTTGAATGATCAGACATGCAGTCAGCTAGGTTTAATGCTGCCGTGACTTCTCTGGAGTTACACTAAGTATGAATTGAGTCCTACAATCAGCAGTGACTTTATATGATAAGTTGTAGTTTTCAAAATCAGAGCCATTTCAGTTTTTCTTAAAGATTTACTAATAACCCCCCCAGCTTTTTCTTTTGAAGTAGAAGCTTCATTGATACATTTTCAAGAGATGCCCTCATTCTAATTGCACAAAGCCACATGTGCAAACATTTGCTGAATTTTTGCATACGAGCAATCTTTTCCTAAAACCAGTCATTAGGGGTTGTACCTCTTCAGGTAGGTGGCCTTTTTGAGTGACAGGAGCCCTGTTGAGGTAAATGGGGCTACATTTTTTAATAAGTACTACCCAACATGAGGAAGAATTGCAAAATTAAGCCCATAGAAAGATTCCCACTGACTTCAGTGGGCTCTGGATCCATCTCATAATAATAAGGCTATGTTTATATAGCACCTTATAATCAAATCGAGATCTCTCTAATATTATGTATATTTTATTTAGCCATTTTTTAAAAAAGGCCCCAAATGCTTTTGACAAATTTCCACGTCCCAGGTGAGCTATGGCCTGTTATGTATCTTTCTTCTTATTCTCCCATGTTACCGTTTGCCCTCCTGAACGTTGTGGACCCTCCATTAAAAGTAAGATTGTGAACCATTTAGGGTGGCCAGATTGCAAGAGTAAATGTGTGGGGTGCTGGGCAGTTGTGGTGGGGCTGTGGTGGGGCTGCGGGGGGGTGCTGGGCAGTGGCAGTGGTGTGCAGGGCAGTGTGCATTTGTGGTTAAAGAATTGTGAGGGGGTGCTGGGCATAGTGGGTCCGGGGGACGCTGGGCACAGTGGGTCTGGGGGACACTGGGTGGGGGGAGCTGTGTGGTGCAACCTGGGCCCGCTGCTGAGGGGGCAGGGTTTGCATGGTGTGGGCAGCGCGCAGAGCCCCCTGGCTGCCCCTGACTCTAGGAGGTGGGATGGGATCCTGGCGGCACTTACTTGGGCAGCTCTGATTCCTAGGGTCAGGGGTGGCCAGGGGGCTCTGCATGCTGCCCACGTTCACAGGGCCCACCCCCAGAGCTCCCATTGGTTGTGATGGAGCCGACTCTGGTGGCGGGTGCAGCAAGCGGACTGGAGACCCCCCTGGCCGCCCCATGCCTAGGGGCCACAGGGTCCTGCTGGCCACTTCCTGGGAGCTGCGTGGGAGCCTGCCAGCTAGGATGACCAATCCACTCCAGCCCCGCACCAAAATATCAGGACAAATGGCATCCTGACTGTACATCGGTCAGGACGCGGGACAAACAACTCAATATTGGGACAGTCCTGATTTTATCAGGACATCTGTTCACCCTAGAACCAATGAACTAACTACAATTAGTGTATTCTGATGTTTTGAGGGTCACCATCACCATAGTAACTGACCATTGTTTGTGGCATACCCATATGAGGCTTGCTGTCTTAAGTCTTGGGGCTCATCTCCCCAAAAATATGTATCTTTCATTTATAACAACAACCGTCATGATTTTGTGAGGGACCAATAGAAAATGCATTGCGGAAGTCAGAAATTAAATTACAAATTCATATTTTATTAAAATGGGCAGTTAAGAAGAGTTCACTTATCCCTTTGGGGGGGGGGACTAATGCCCCAGGTTCATTTGTATTACCTAGAATGGCTATATTTAAATTGCTAAACAAGTCCTCCTATTGGTAAGATTCCAGCATGAAACCCTAAACAAAGTGAAATCAACTGCACTTTTGTCTTGTCCATAAATATGGAAACAATTACTTTGTTGTAGCAAGGGAAGCTGAATTCCCTTCAAACATCCCTTCAGTTCCAGCCTGGCTCCTAAGGATATATTAAAATGAATTATATAGGTCACTGGGTAAAACAAACAGTATTTAGATCTATGCAAATAACAGAAGAAGTACTCTAACAAAATTTATAATACTTCAAGAAAACCAAGCTGTACGCTAGGAAAATGTCATGTGTCCTATAATTCTACCCTTAAGAACCTTGGTATGTTGCATACAGAACCTCATCTGGGTGTTGTGAGTCTTAATTAAGGAATGCAAAGTGCTTTGAGATCTTCTGATGAAAGGGGCTGAGTGCAAATTATTTAGTTATTAGAGGTGGGTCAAGCTCATCAAATATCATGGGTCTTCAGCTATGAGGATTTGATTTCAGCCTTGTGAATCATTACATTGGCTCTGTTCCGTTGCAAAGATGATAGTGACCCTTAAGTCTCCAGATCCACACCTGTGGTTCACAGCATTCTTGTGAAATAGCTAGTTAACAAGAGGGATATTTGAACTCTCAGGAATCTCATCCTCATACAAGGGCTCATTCTCATAGCTCCTCTTCCGGGGGCCTCAACAATCTGTAATTTGGGCCCTGTAGCTTTTCCTCTCATTCAGGAGAAAGCCTGTCGTTAAAGCTATTGCATGTTGAAACATAACTGAATGTTGTTATAAGGCTGATGTTACACTACTCCAAGACTAGCTAGCTTATTTGGCCTGATTGGCGTGAAAGTACATTAGGGCTGTCATCAAGTTGCTCTTGAACTACTCAACCACACACCTTCCTGCCTACGGTCAGTGTGTCTGAGCAATCTAGGACTTCATTTTGTGACTTGTCCAAGGAAAACCTGTCTCTCTGATTGGGCTAGCCACAAAGAAAACCGGCCTGTCCTCCACGATATTTTTTTTATTTGATGTCCTGATCCAAACCCATGTGTACTGACTAAGCATTGCCTTTGACCTCAGGCTGAAAATAAGAACTGGCCTAATGCCTAAGTTTCACTGTAGACAGCACCAAATGCTGCATGTCTTTCATCTGGCATATTTCAGCTGGAATTGCAACAACAGCCTGAACTACCACACATTTTTATGTGCTGATATTTCATGACATTTTATGTACATAATCTGCATATGTTATTTTTAGAAAACTTGCTTCCTGGGACAGCCTCCTGTGCTATACATCTTGTTTCCAAGAACATGTGTTGTAATCAGGATCTTGAGAATTTTTCCTGTCACAATCATTCTTGAAATCATATAAGTTACACACAAAATTGGATCGTTTTCTTTCTTTTAAAGACAGAAAGAAAGTTAAACAAGCCCAATTCTCATTTATCCTAAGGGCCTTTTAAACCACTCTGTCAGTGTAAAGGAGATTAGAAAATTAGGCCTAAATGTCAACAGTAAATCAGTCAGTGTCCCAATGATAAATATACAGAATTTCATTGTGGTCACATGGGAAGAGTTTGGAAACTGGAGATTGTCCATTAAGTCATCCACGTCCAACTGTGGAACAAAATGGTTCTTATGTTGTCAGATGGAAAAATATGGAATTGTAATACAGCTATCTTTCCTAGGTACTTAGATGGCTTATATTACTATAGTATCTGAGCACCTTACATGTAGTTAATGTATTTATCCTCACAACCCCCGGTGAGGTAGGGAAATGCTACTGTCTACGTTTTACAGATGGGGAACTGAGGCACAGAGAAGCTAAGTGGCTTTCCCAGGGTCACACAAAAAGTCTGTGGCAGAGCAGGGAATGCAGGTCTCCTGCATCCCAGTCTAGTGCCCTTATCACTGACCATTCTTACTATCCATTTAACTGCTTTTCAGGAGCTGCAGATTTGTGCTTCTGAGTCCCTCCATAGAGTGGCTGGCAATGTTTACTGATCAGCTTCAAACTTCAGTGCCATGAAGTTGTGACAGTGAATGACAGTACCAGGAAGGGCACCTGAAGAGCCAACCTGGTAAACTCTGGGCAGCCTAGACAATGCCTGTTTGAGCAGCCTACAATGAGCTCTCTGGAAGATGCTCAGTGTATGTGTGTTTTGATTAAATTCATATGGAGAAAGCAGATATTTATAAACAACATCTAGCTACAATAGCCACAATCATGAACATAAGTTGCATATTAAGGACTTATTTCATTAATACACAATGTCCTCCCTCCCCTACATCCAGCCGTTCAATTACTATTCCCCAAATCCATCAGTTCATTTCTCCTCACTCAAATCCCTCCATTCAATTCAATCCCTCAAAATCCAATCACCCCTCCTGTTTCTAGTCAATTCCCTTTTCCCCAGCCTCACATCTGTGAGTTCAATTCTTTCCTACTAGCTCCATGTCTTATCCACTGGAGGACACTGTTGCTCACTCACCTGGAGCTAGGATGGGGCCTTAAGGCTTGATGTTAAATGAAAGCTGAGCTGGACTTGGCTTGTTGGGGGCCACTAGGCTGAAGCCTGACCCAACCCACCTGCAGAGCAGTGTCAGGTAGCTTTGTGGGACTAACCTTCCGCTTATGGCTGGATAGTCAGGCACATCGTGTGGAGCCAGGGGAAGCATTTTGGCCCAATGAATTTGTGGGAGTAGCAAGGAACTGGCTCAACAGATGTACTAATGACTTGCTTCTCTGCCTGCACTCTGCATCCCACGTACCTTCCCTGTGAGGATCCTCAGGTACATCCTACACATACACCAGGACTTTCCACCTGCAACTCAGTGAGGGGCCGATTTTGAAAGCACAATACTGTGCACAAAACTCCTAATAACAGTGCAAATCAGGAATGCACAGAACTGTGCCTTTCAAAAAACTGGCCCTGACAGAGTCTGTGTGTATATAAGAAATGTGTGGTACTGGCTTTATCACATTAAGTCACAATATTTACCCATTCCTAGACTGCAATACTATGGTGACATTAAATTCTTTAAGTGAGATGTTTCCTTTGTAGCACCAATTACTGTGTAACATATTGTGATACGCATATAAAAACATATGCAGCAATTAAAACTAATGTGTATTTTTATCATAATATTTTACATCATTTAAAAATATTAATTTGGTTTTCTGGACCAGAGTCGCTGGTTTAGTTGTGTTGCACTGACTGCGGAGGGGGCAAAAACTGGCTTTTTGACACCGCTTTTTCCATAGTTCAGTGCGGAGGAACCACTTGTATTGCAATAATATGTTACTTTTTTTTTTAATCACACCTTTTTTAATGATCACCAACTGTTTTGGAAACTACAGCAAGTATACAGTATATATACACCTAAGAATCACTTCCTCTACCACTGAAAGACAGCCACTTCTGGAACGGAATACGGTAACTCTTGAAAAGTACAGAGCAACAACTAATAAGGAGGTGGGGGGACCCCAAATCATGGGGCCAGATCCTCAGCTGAAGTAAATCATCTTAACTCCATTGACTTCATTGGAGCTATGCTTATTTATACCAGCTGGAGAACCCCTGCTGTAACCAACTCATATTGCAGTTGGAATTGAGACAGACAGAATGTGAACATCTGGGATGAAGTTTGGCCAAGATGTCAAGGCTAACATGTACCAGGGGTATGGATAGTTAATAAATTTGACCTTTAATTAAAGGGATCTCTACAAACCAGAATTGATCAGGACCTCAGGATTTATGTCTCATCTGAAAGACAGCATCTCATTGCCCTTAAGACCATGCTGAGACATTGGCTCAGTACTAACTCAGAAAAGAGACTGCCCGTGAGTCAATTCCTAATCTCTATTGAACCTGGTTTTCCTTGTAGGTTTCCTCTCCAAGCCTAGACAACCATAGTACATCTTAGCTTGTAAGTTCAGATCAAATCATAACCTGACCAAACATAGCTGCAAGCAGAAGTTGAGGAGGGTGCTTCAGAAGTTTAGGGTGAAATCCCAGCTCCATTGAACTCAATGGCGTTTTGCTGTTGACTTCAATAGAGTCAGGATTTCACCACAAAGGTTTGATCCAAAACCCACTGAATTTTCTCCTAAAATATGGCTTTGGCTCATTCCATAAAACTGGTTCTCACCGACCCTAACAATTGCTAGAAAATCTCTGAATTCTTTAGGTTCCTAAAAATCTTATTGTATATGTCAAATCAGATAGAAAAAGTTTATAAAATACAATAGAATAAGTTATTATACATCTATTCTGTGTTATTTGGACTTCTTTGTCATGAGTGTGTAGATAAGGGCTTGGTAGAAGATGAGTAATATGTTCCACAAACTTTTACCCAACTTGCTGTTGTTATATAATTGTACAGGTTGCATATTTTCCAGCCAGTAAAATTGCTGCCACTATCTCATCCATGACTGTAAAACTTAGCAACAGGTCAGAGATTTAAAAACTAAATAAGGGAACCTCAAGGAGGAGCAGAGAGATTAGTTTACCTCTGTATTTGTCACTGGTGTGACCACTGCTAGAGTACCAGGTCCAGTTCTCCTGCCCACAGTTCCAGGATGTTGACAAATGGAAGAAGGTTCAGAAAAGAGCCATGAGAATGATTAAAGGATTAGAAAGTATGTCTTATAACAGTAGACTCAAAGAGCTCAATCTATTCAGTTTAACGAAGAGAAGGTAAAGGGGTGACTTGATCACAGTTTATAAGTATCTATATGGGAAATAAATATTTAATAATTGGCTCTTAAATCTAGCAGAAAAAGGGATAACACGATCCAATGGCTGAAGGCTGAATCTAGACAAATTCAAACGGAAATAAGACATAAATCTGTAACGGTGAGAATAACTGATGACTGGAATAATTTACCAAGAGTCATGAGGGATTCTTCCTCACTGATAATTTTTCAAGGAAAATTGGATGTTTTTCTAAGAATTATTTTGGGGACGCTCTGTGGCCTGTGTTATGTGGGTCAGACTAGATGATCACAGTGGTCCCTTCTGGCCTTGGAATCTATGAATCTTTTCTGTGAGAAGTACCTATCTGAACCTTAGGGACCCTTCATTAGTCTTTATGCCTAGACACAGATGGGACCACAAGCTTTTCTGCCACCTTTGCCTAAATCGCTTGCTCAGTCTCATACGGGCACATGCTATCAGATGAAATGCAACCTACTGGTATGTTTTCCTCCCATTTAGTTCATACAGCTTGGGGTAGGCCCTTTAGAGAGGCAAGGTGTAGGAGTCAATATACTGGACTTTTGCTAGGAGACCCAAGTTCTATTACTGTCTCTTTTATTTACTCCCTATTAGAACTTGAGCAACACGTCACCTCTCTGCCTCACAGTCCCCATCTGTAAAATGGTGCTAATAATGCTAGCCCAGCTTTGTAAAGCACTTTGATCTGTACAGAGGAAGTGCTAGGTATTGCTTTTGCACATTCCTATGTAGCAAAATGCAAGGTCAAGTATACCTTGTTCTTTCCTGCTTGCCTAAGTGCCAGTGAATATTTGACGATAAATGTGAACATTGTTTTTATATTAAATGTTTCGATCCCCGCAGGTTTTATTAAAAGCTCTTCTAGAGTACTTACAACCACAAAAAACTCTCTTTTCAGTGTTCTAATGAAGAAATAAAATAAACATTTGGTAACAAATACAGCATATGGTTATTGTTTGCTACAAGGACAGGGGAAAACATTACTCCATAATGTGGCAAAAGTGCTGCAGCTGTAATATCTCATTACAGTGTTTCACTTTATTTAATAAAATAAAATAGTATTGCTGTACTTAAAATTATTTCCCCCTCCCAAACCTGATATGTGGTTTCAATGCCTCCTGCTGTAATAGCTTTAGATGGTTTGCATGTGATATTAGTTAGCTCTGGAATCTGTTTTCAATTCAGTTGCTTTAGATTGTATTTTTACAGTGATTCATTAGTCACAAAATGTTGACAAGTAGTTGTAAGTGTGCCATCTCTCTCATTGTTTATATGCAAGTGCAACAACTAAAATGATTTATTTATGTTTTAATTAAAATTTGTGGATAGACCAGTGATTTTTAGCAGTGCCATTTCTAATTTGTGGTCTCAAGAAAAAAATCAATAACCTGATACCATTTATATTTTTATAGTTACCTCAGGCATTTATAATGCAGCCCTGCCATTCACCTGCATTCTAACTCAGAGAAGAGCTACCCACTCAATATAAATCTTAAAAAGGCAAAGAGGGTCTATATTTTAGAGCCACTTCCATTCTGTTTAGCTAAGAGAGAGATGTAACGCCTTCAATTCTCATGTCAAGGCACATGTCTAAAATTAATATAGCAAGTAAATTGATGTACTGTAAGTTTTACAACACCTGACTGAATCCGTAACGGATACTTAGAATTTTAATAATTTAAGCACATTGATTTTTTCCCCTTGAAATATGGTGCACCAGGCTGAAAATATAACCCAGAGAGTCTTTAGAAATAACATGCAAAAAAGCTAAGTTTTTCTGGGGAAAGAATGTGTTCTATTCATTGCAGGATCATAAATTGTGATTAAAAAGAGGCTGTGTCAATATATTTAATTGTATACACAGTGAAGTAACTACTTCACAAAGGTCCCTGTAAAAATCTAGATAAGGCAGAGAAAAGGAAGTGAATGTTCAGTATTTAGTATTACAAGATATGACCCCCCGGTACCTTTGCAAATCCTTTATTGCTTTGGAGGTTGAAGTAATCACTTAGAACTATTTGGGAGTATTTTTAATCATTGCTTTTGAGCATTTCAGGAAGCTGAGCTAAATGTATGTATGTTTTCTGGAAAACTGCAGGTGACTTTAGCAAAGGATGTCAGAATCTCAGAAAATTAATTATTTGGATGCGATGTAAAACCAAGGTCCCGATCAGGGCTGGTGCAACCATTTAGGCGACCTAGGCTATCACCTAGGGTGCTGGCATTTGGGGGGCACCATTTTATTTGGCAGCGACCACAGTGGCCGGATCTTCAGCCGCTCCAGTCGCCGCCGGCATTTAGGCAGAGGGAGCTGGGGCAGGGGAGCACGGGGAGGGCCGCAAGGGGGCGCCTCAGGGCAGAGGGGGGGAGCTGTCGTGGGGGGGCACCTCAGGGCGGGGGGGCGGGAGGGGCGCAAGGTGGAAGTTTCGCCTACAGCGCGAAACATCCTTGCACCGGCCCTGGTCCCGATCACTTGCCCTCATGAAAGATTTCATGGCACTATTCACAAGGTAGGGATTTTAACTCTTGTGTCCTGATTAGATCCTGCAATATTCTGCCTCTCTAACTTCCTTCTATAGTTGCAGCTGGATATGTTATTTCTCCATACATTCTCTAGACTAGTGAGTAGTGTTCTTGTGCACATAGCCTGCTCCAGAGTTGTCTGTGTTTCAGACGTGGATGAAGTAGTCCTAATGCATACAGTACTTGCTTATGCCTATAAGAGCATTCCGGGATTCTTTGGCATGAAAGGTGCTGTATAAATGTCAGGCAGTATTTGATCACTGATTTTAGTTTCTCACTGCCTGGGATGGACTGTGAAAGCCACACTGAGCCCTGGAGAGTGACAAATCCAAGTGACTTTCGGGACATGGAGTTGTTGCTGGTAATGGCTCATCACCAGCTGCAATATAGTCTTCACAGGTATTCTGAGCTTTAGTCAAGTCATATCCACTCTCCTCTTCACAGATATGGTCTCTTCTATTATAAATAATTCACAGTCACTCCGATCCTGCTGTTGGATAATATTCCACCGCACCTACAGATGTGTGCAGTATGTACATGGTACTTCCATGTCTCCAATGCGCATTATGCCCAAGGCTGAGTCACAAAAAGAAGCTCGTTGGTTAACTTGGTTGTGACACCTTGAACATATAAGGAGATAGCTTTAAGCAGCATTGCCAGCTCCCACAATTTATCCCACGTCTCATGATATTTGATGTTCTACTTAAATCCCCAGATCATGGAGACAAGTGATCAGGTGAGAAGCTCACATTTCATTTTTTAGAAAAAGTAAGATTCTAGCCCCTGTGATTGCAGAGAGAAACATAAAAACATGATCCACCTGCACTCTGAAGACTCAGAAGCTGGAAGGCAAATAAAAAAGCTCTCTAATTTGTTTAGTTATTGTTTGAAAATCTCATGATTTTTAAGGCAATTTCATTATTTTGGAGGACCTGCCGCGGGGCTTTTTTAACATTCGGTGTTGGCAATACTGTTTAGCAGGCACAGATACGAGAACATTGTTAACTACATTTTTCTCCTTTTGCTATTTTACATCAAGCATCTCACCTGAACTGATTTCACACCAGTGTAATCCCACTGACTTTTGCAACATACTGCTTGGGGTGTCTGTCTCTTTCAAAGGCTGGTCTCTCTGTGGCCTTGCTGCAAGTCTCTGGCTACGCTGCAATAAAAGACCCGCAGCATGACCGCAGCTGGCCTAGGTCAGCTGACTCAGACTCGCTGGGCTCAGGCTGCGGAGCTAAAAAGTGCAGTGTCAACATTTGGGCTTGGGCTGGAGCCGGGGTACAAGACCCTAGTCCAGGGGTCAGCAATCTTTCGGAAGTGGGGTGCCGAGTTTTCATTTATTCACTCTAATTTAAGGTTCCGCATGCCAGTAATACATTTTAACGTTTTTAGAAGGTCTCTTTCTATAAGTCTATAATATAGAACTAAACTGTTGTTGTATGTAAAGTAAATAAGGTTTTTAAAATGTTTAAGAAGCTTCATTTAAAATTGAATTAAAATGCAGAGCCCCCTGGACTGGTGGTCAGGACCTGGGCAGTGTGAGTGCCACTGAAAATCAGCTCGCGTGCTGCCTTCGGCACCCGTGCCATAGGTTGCCTACTCTTGCCCTAGTCCTTCTGGGAGGTGAGCCAATCTGGGCTCTGAGACTCGGTGACGCAGATTTTTTATTGCAATGTAGATGTGACATTTCAGCCTTTGTGAGAGTACAAGCAGTTCCTTCTAGGTAGCCAGGAAATAGTCAGGGTGTCTTTCCTCCTCTGTGAGAATTAGACCTGATTGACCATGTTCTTTGTACCTAACCTGGGATATACAGTATGTGATTCCTTCCTGGTCAATGGCCCTATATAGTTAAATTCTTCCCCAGAGGTATTTTCTGTGCAATCCTTTTGATTTCAGTGGGAATGCACAAGATGTAAATCAGGGTAGATTCTAGCCCAAATAAACTGTCACCTGGATTGATGTAAATCCAGAATACCTCCAAGGAAGTTGCTCAGGATTTACTCTGGTGTAGCTGTGTCCAGCATCATGTCACCTCCTTACTGTAATTGCATTTTTCCCAAATCCATATGTTCAAAAATCATAAGTCAGGCTTCTAAAACAATAAGAGTAGCTTAAAACTCGTGAGATTTTTAAAACAGTACATTTAGGCCCAGATCCTCAATTATATTTAGGTGCCTAACTCCCATTGATTTCAATGGAAGTTAGACAGCGATGGATCTGGGCTATGGGTTCTTTTTATTTTTATTTTGGTGTTGGAGCATTCAGGCTTCATGTTTTCAAGCTTTTTCCCGCAAACAGGAGGGCTAGAAAATTACTTTTTTTAAAAAAGGACTGCTTAGATTCTCAGGGAACAACTTGATTCCAGCAGCTGGTGATTGTAGAAGAAAGCACCAAATATAGTGAGCCTCATGATAAAATCCCAAGAGCTGACAATGCATTGTTCTTCTTGCTCTTGGTGCCTGGGATATTTGTTTACCTTCCATATGCTCGTGAGACAGGCTGGTTGAAATAAAGGTTCATCTCACACATAACACAGCTCGATTTGTATTGTCTAAGCTTCTTGAGATGATTTATAATCTTGCCATAACAATGATCTTCTGGCTGAAAAAACCAAACATTCCTTTTTCAGTGAGAGTGAGGGGTTGGAATATAATTCCCTGATAAACCCTTTTTTTTTTTCTAAAAACCTAACAGCTGGATTTAGTCTTTTACTTAAAATAATTCAGTGTAAATGCATAAGTGCAGTTATACATGTTTACATGTACTTGGCTGTGTTCCCCCTTCCAAGGGAGCTAATAAATTCAGTTAGTCATCCAATCAGAGTATTGTTTCCGTTTTACTCATGGCACAACAATAACTCAGCTTCATGGTTCTTTCACACAAACTGTTCCCAGGATGACATGCTGTAAACATTTTATAAATGCATAAGTTCCAATGAAGGAGACACCTCTACAGTTTAAAATCCGCCTACTGATGGGACTCGCACTGCTCCACTTGGAGACTATAAGGCCACAGTTTAATTGATCTCAATAAAAGCATTTCCCCCCTTACATTCAGCCCACATTTTTCTTTTGTGCAGTTTCATCTCATAGTTGTTTCTCCTTGGACAGCCCTAAGTAATTCCCCTCCTACTTATGGGCATAATTCCCTCATCTCACATGTCCAACTACTATTGATACCCTGGAAGTTTTCTACAAACTAAAGGGTAGAATAGGGCCATTATTGCAATGCTTCTACGCGCTCTCAGGCAGAGAAAGCCTCTTCCACACCACTCGTAAGTAGGTAAGAATTCTGATCCCCACTAATGGAGGGAGAAAGCGAGGAAGAAAGACACTGTGAATTAATTAAGGCCATTTAGCCAGTCATTGGGAGGCCAGGACTGGAACTCCAGTGGTCCTGGCGCCTAACCTTGCAGTTGTCCAGTAGGCCATACTGCCCCTCACAAAAGTGTCATAGCCCACTGATGTGCAGAGAATTTATGTGCAGAAATGCTATTACTACTCACAGTGGGGCCTTAATTTTGATTGTGGACTCTGGGAGCTACCACAATATAAATAATAATAATTAGAAAAAGAATATTTCCAGGCGAACTAAACTTTCCAGTGGGTAATTCAGTTGGCCCAGTGAACACTGATCGATGCACTATTTAAATATACTTAAAACCTGTTTTATAATAGGATAGCCACATCTCAGGCTTTGTGTGAGTGCGCTGCTTGGGGGTGAAATTCACACAGAGGGTATGGCTGCATGCTTGCCACATAATAACCCTACCAGCCTAATAGTTTGCATTTGCAGTGTAGGGTGACTGCCATCTCGCTCTCAGGGTTTTATACTGCTGCCATACTAGCTGAGTGCCCTCCATGTAAAATCAGTACCCAAAGCAAAATCCCCAGTGGACTGCATGGAGTTTCTGGCTCTTTTCAGGATCAAAACTCTGCTTGGACTAGAGTATTTGGTTTTGGCTTTTATTTTCCGTTTACTGTTCTTTTTGGTAGGGTTTAAGTGTAGAAGGGCTGGCAGTGCTGGGAGTGTCATCCTTATGGTAGGAAGGAATCTGAATATTAATGGAAAATATTGGAATTTTTGCCAAACCTGTGTGACCTTGGGCAAGTCACTTAGCCGCTCCATGCCTCAGTTCCCCATCTGTAAAATGGGGGTAATAGCACTTCCCTACCTCAGAAGTACTTTGAGATCTGCTGATGAAAAGACCATATAAGAAATAGGCATCATTATTTATTTAAATATCCTTCCTTCTCGTCTCCCCACCTTTCCTTCCACCTTTACCCTGACTCCTTCTACCCCAAGATGGAGATTTTCAGTCTGAGAACATGCAGAGGTTTTTAGGATATATTTTTTTGTACTTTGGGAAAATAGACCTACAGAAGTCAGTCTCCCCTTGAGCACCCCACCACATAACACTGCTACTGTTCCATACCACACAGGCTCATCTCGGCCTAGCTTATGGCATATGAATCCAGAATGAAACCACAAAACCTACTTTGTTTAATTCTACAGCTAAAAATTTTACTTCTTGTTGGGTAAAACAAAACAACAACAAGATTTTCCAACCACAAAATGTTTCTACCTGTTTATACTATCAACAGTAGCACCTGCTCAGGGGTGCTGGAACAATTTGTATAGTGGGGGTGCTGAGAGCCATTGAACCAAACTGTAAACCCTGTACATGATGGAAACCACTTCAAGCCAGGGGGTGCAGCAGCACCGCCAGCACCCCTAGTTCCAGCACCTATGCATCTGCTATGCATTAAGCATTTTCTAAACATTCAAGGAGGGGCAATTACTGATCAAAGGCACTTACCATCGAAGAATAGATGGCCAATAACTCAATTCACTGGACGCAACAGAGCAGAAAAGGTTCTTTAAGAGTGACTTAAATGCAGGTAGGGTAAGGGCCTTCTGAATAAACTCAGGGAGGTTCTCCCATATGTTATACCACACCCTGGGGTGGGTTGTTGATGGTAAGGACAGAAGCAGGGACCTTTAGATGCAGGGCTGGTGCAACCATTTAGGCGACCTAGGCAGTCGCCTAGGGCACTAGGATTTGGGGGGCGGCATTTTCTTCGGCAGCGACCGTGGCGGCCGGATCTTCGGCTACCCCGGTCACCGCCGGCATTTAGGTGGAGGGAGCTGGGACAGGGGAGCGCGGGGAGGGTTGCCTGCAGCAAGTAAGGGGGGAGGGGTGGCATGCAAGGGAACTCCCCGCCCCAGCTCACCCCTGCTCCGCCTCCTCCCCGAGCACGCCATGGCTGCTTCACTTCTCCCGCCTCCCAGGCTTGTGGCGCCAATCAGCTTAGGTGCCGCAAGCCTGGGAGGTGGGGGAAGTGAAGCAGCGACGGCGTGCTCAGGGTGCTCGTGCATGGAGCAGGGGTGAGCTGGGGTGGGGTGTGGGTGCCTAAGGGCAGAGGGTGGGGGATGGGGAGCTGCCGCAGAGGGGGCGCCTCAGGGCGGAGCTGCCGCGGGGGGGGGCGCCTCAGGGCGGGGGCTCGGGGACGGGGGAGGGCGCAAGGTGGAAATTTCGCCTAGGGCGCGAAACATCCTTGCACCAGCCCTGTTTAGATGTAAAATCATGAGCCTCACCTGCATGAGATAAATGACCCACCTCCACTAGGCAAGGCAGTAGCAGGCTCATCAACATCTCCCTGTGACCCAGCCGCCATTAGAGGGTAACAGAGCACCACTTTGAGTGGGTGTGGATTATACATACATAGGCAGCTATGTAGAAGAAAGCACAGAGGTTGCTGTGCGCATTAACATTTCCTCTCTGACCTGAAACCATGAGCTTCAGATGGCTTTATGCTGAAAGTTTTGCACAGCTCCACAAACCATCCAATGCCTAGTAATCAACTCTGTACAACAATGCATTTGGGAAAGCCAAGCTCCTTGGGTCTGGCCCACTTTCTTAATGTGTTCTGCAGAGTGCAGTGCTCCGTGCTTTACTGCACTATATAAATAATCACACTAATACTAGGTGTCCCCATTCCTTATTTATGACTCTAAAAGAACACCAGCAAATGAAAAAGGCAAGTGGTGGTGGTGGCCAAGTTGGCAAAGCTTTAAGAACATGTCCCCCACGCACTAGTATACTTCACTTCCCAAACCAGAGAACGCACAGTCACTTCCAGTTGATGAATATGTAGACTGTCTTGTTGTTCGTGATGTAATTAATTGTTGCCTATAGTCTCAACACTCACTATGTCGGGTTGGATCACAGAAACCCTCTTTGGGACTGCCACATGATGAGCTGAGACTACCTCTGAGCCTGTTTTCCCTGCCATTTTGGGACTTCAGTGCCCTGCTTGGTTGTGTCAGTCACGCTAGCCTGCTACAAGCTCAGACCCAGGTCTGAACCACGTCCCCCAAAAGCTGCAGGCTTAACTGAAAACAGCTTGAGAAGTGTTCCTGTCGCCAACACTCAGATGCCCAACTCCCAATGGGGTCCAAACCCCAAATACATCCGTTTTACCCTGTATAAAGCTTAGACAGGGTAAACTCATAAATTGTTCACCCTCTATAACACTGATAGAGAGAGCTGCACAGCTGTCCCCCCCCCAGGTATTAATACATACTCTGGGCTAATTAATACGTAAAAAAGTGATTTTATTAAATACAAAATGTAGGATTTGAGTGGTTCCAAGTAATAACAGACAGAACAAAGTGAATTGCCAAGCAAAATAAAATAAAACACACAAGTCTAAGCCTAATACAGAAAAACTAGATGCAGGTAAATCTCACCCTCAGCGATGTTCCAATAAGCTTCTTTGACAGACTAGCCTCCTTCTAGTCTGGGCCCAATCCTTTCCCCTGGTACGGTCTTTGTTCCAGCTCAGGTGGTAGCTAGGGGATTTCTCATGACTGCAACCCCTTTTGTCCTGTTCCCCACCCCCCTCTTATGTATCCACAAGGCAGGAATCTTTTGCCCCTCTCTGGGTTCCTACCCCTCTTTCTAAATGGAAAAGCACCAGGTTAAAGATGGATTCCAGTTCAGGAGACACAATCACATGTCACTCTAAGACTCCATTACCCACTTGCTAGCACACAGGTAGACTTACAAGTAAACAGAGCCATCTACAGTCAATTGTCCTAGCTGATGGGAGCCATCAAGATTCCAAACCACCATTAATGGCCCCCACTTTTCATAATTACAATAGGCCTTCAGAGCTATATTTCATATTTCTAGTTTCAGATACAAGAGTGATACATTTATACAACTAGGCTGACCACACTCAGTAGATTATAAACTTTGTAATACCTTACAAGAGACCTTTTCTAGGAAGCATATTCCAGTTACATTATATTCACACTCATTAGAATATTTTCATAAAATCATATAGAGTGCACCACACTCACTTCTTGTAAATTAAAATAAATAACTAAAAGAGTAAAATGGTGCCACACCTTTGCAACGTACATGTTAGAAGCCCCACATGTTTCCTGACATCACGGCTCAGGTAAAAATTCCTGATATTACTTATGTAAATATGTATTAATTAAAGCCCCTTAGAAATGCAGACTATTGACCTAACAGGCCATAATGGCTCTTCTGGAGCAATTACAATCTATCAAACAGATATATATTTAGGAAGTTATTTTTTCTGAGTGTGCATTATTGACCTGATGGTCGTCAGTTTCTTCAGAGCTGTTAATGCCTACTTTGCAAAATCCTTCCTGCTTCCCAGATCATTGACATGATGGATTGAAGTAACTCAGCAGTATCCTTAGATCTATGATAAAGACACGGACGTTCTCTACCCTCATGGTAAATTTTCAATGCTGCTTTGTGGCTGGTATGTTCATTGGGTATGAACCTGTCCACGCATACAGTGTCCACCAAATGGACTGATTCTACAATCCTTACTCAGATCGGGTAGTACTTTAATATACAAGAAGATTCATTGGAACAGATCCTCAGCTGAGGCAAATCATCATAGCACCATTGCCTTTAGTAGGGCTATTCATGTTTACACCAGTCATATGACCTCCTTTCTAGAGTGATTTCTGGACAAGCCCACAGCTGAAGACCAAATTCTGAAGTTTTTAATTGCATCTTGTACAACTATTTGTCTTTGCTTAAGTGCCTCCCCTTTCCCTCAGTTACTTTTGATCTCATTCTCCCTGTCTGCTCTTCAGCAGTGTTGCCTAGTGGATAGAACATTTGACCGGAACTCAGGAGAATGGCTCTCTCTTGCTGGCTTCCTCTACAGGGTGACATTGGGTCATTCACCTCACCTCTCTATGCCTCAGTTGCCCCCATCTGTAAAATGGGGCTAATGATACCGACCTCTGTTGTCAAGAGTTCTGAGATCTATGAGTGAAAAGTACTATATAGGAGAGCGAGGGATTATTATATTTCACTTAAAAACACTGCAGGTCTCATAATGTTCCCATTTTGGAAGGGATATGAAATCCGTGCTTACTGAGATTTTTTTAACTCCTAGGGGGGTCCTTCGCACTTACTACCACTAGGGAACAATATAGAAATCAGTCCAAACTCTATTTGCAGAGCTGTGAGCAGAGCTCCCACTGAAAGCAATGGGAACATTGTGTGCCCTTCTGAGGGTGGAATTGGAGCCATATTTTTAAAATAAAGTCAGTAACTGCAACATATTTCCCTTTGATTATGAAACCATTATTACCAGAGTGTCTTTGGCTGGCCTTTCTTTGGGTCTCTCTGCAAAGGGGAGTCAAACAATTATCTACAGAAATAATAATTCTTCATTCATAGACCACAAAGTGCTGTGCAAAGCTGGCTCAGCATTATTATCCCTATTCTGAAGATGAAGAAACTGAGGTGCAATAGGCTCATGTGGGTTCTTCAAAGTCCATGGGTGAACCAGGAATATAAGCCAGGGGCAAAAATCTTTGCCCTATTGAAGTTAATAGCAAAACTCTTGAGTAGAGCCGCTCTCCTGATTCCCAGTCTGATGCCCTTGGCACTGGAGTTGGGGTGCTCAACATTTTTCCATGCCCCCATGTTACAACATAAAAATTTGGGGACCAACCCTCCCCCCTGCAGCCATAAATGGAGGGTGGTTACAACCCCTGGGGTGCTGTTCATGACCCCCAGGTTGAAATGCACTGGAGCACTGTCTCTTCTTCCCTCATAGGATATCAAGGTTGGAAGGGACTTCAGGAGGTCATCTAGTCTAACCCCCTGCTCAAAGCAGGACCAATCCCCAGACAGGTTTTTGCCCTACATCCCTAAATGACTACCTTAAGGATTCAACTCACAACCCTGGGTTTAGCAGACCAATGCTCAAACCACTGAGCTATCCCTCTCCCCCCATAGATGAGTTTGATGCATGGAGGGGAGATGTTTGCTAGAAAGCCATAAGAGACTCATTCAAAAACAAGTTTGGCTAAAAAAAACCCAGGGACTGACACCTGACTCTTCAACTTCTTGTGGAATTTGGGCTGACTATGTTGTAGCTGTCATAATCCTCACTTTAGACAAATGCAAACACTTCCTATCCTCCGACAGGTTTCAGATGCATAACAAAACAATGTATTCAAGTAAACTCACAGATTTTTTTTATATGGGCCTATTTGACAAACATGGATTGGGCTGCTAGGACAAAATTAAAATTAGGAGTGAAACCCTGGCCCTATTGAAGTCAATAGCCAAACTCTCACTGACTTCAGTGGAGCTTTTTTCTAGAGTTTTACTCTAGAAGCCCAAAGCTAATGCGAAAGTTGACTATATCTTGGAACTGTGCACAATTAGGCTGATTTCTATAAGAGCTATGGATATGACTTCAATAATATTCACAATAAAACAAAGCTCTAACCTAGCAGCTTTCCTTTTGTTTTAGACTCTCAAACTTTTCAGTCTTCCTTCTTTTTTTTTTGCTGCTGTTGTCAGGTATCTTATGAAATGTATGTGCCTTTTCCAAGGTTTATTTCATTTTGTCTATGCGCAGTCACAGATTCTAAAGTATAAAACCCAAGAATACTGGCAGCTCTAAGGAAATACGAGAAGCACTGTCTGGGAATGCAGGAATGTGGGATACATGTTGCAGTGTGTCCTATAACAAGATAATACATGATCTACCATGCAAACGTGATGGCATTGTATACAGAATGAAAAGATTCATACTCAAGTTCAACAGCTGGAAGGGCACTGAGCTATGAATTACAGTATCGCCCCCTCTGCCCTCAACCCAGTAAATGTCTCTTTCCTTCTAAAGTTTCCTTGTATTAAGGAAAAAATAAATGATTGCAGAGTCAGAGGTTAGCATTGAGTAAGCGAGAGTGGAACTAGTATTGAAGGACAGAGACACGCCATTTCGAAGTTAGAAGGCAAAAGACTACAGAATCCTCCTACTCTAAAATCCCACATACAATGAGATGGGAAAGAATAGAAAATGAAGATCCCAGGATCTCTCATAAGGCCTGAAATACGGTCAGAACAGGACAAGCAAACGATAGCGGAGTTGATGTGGCTGTTATTCATGGTCAATGAATCACAGGGTAACAATCACAACTACAACCTGAAAAGTCAAGGGCATAGAACTTACTTATGTCCCAGGGCTATAATAACTCGCCCACCCCATTTCAAATTTTACTATTCAATATGTGTTATTTATGCATTCTTCCAGGCAGGCACTTTTTTCATTATATTTTATCATCTTTCCAGTGTACTCATGTTGTGTGTGCAGTTGTGAATATGCACTATAGCACACAGAAGACCAGGTTCAAGAGTACTGGGAAAAAAGCAATATTATATTTTTCCATGCACATGGACATTAATCAACAATCTAATGCTTAGAAAGGGGAAATTACCATTTGTATACAGTCTCTTTAGGGAGATAAGTTACTAACTTTAAAAAATCTCTGCCACCACTGGACCTTGACCACTGACTTGACTGGTCAAATGCTACATGGGGACCAAAGCAATGGAGATTGGTGCAAATATTAGTGATTCAAAAATTCATATAGAAACTACTCGTTGACTTTATAGTGATGTGGTTTTTTTCCAATAGGTGAGTGTGGGCATATTTTATTTTGGGGGAAATAGATCTTTTGAGCTTTAATTCACAGCTCTATAGGTCTCATCTACAGCTGCTTCATACAATGGTGCTCCAAGGATAACAGAGATATAGCCAAGTGTAGGTATCATCCATTACCCAGCCTACTGTTGTTTCCAGTGTCAGACTTTGGGAATAAAAATAATTGGATATCCACATGTCATGTAGGGTGATACCGCACTTTATGACATACCGGATAATGGTCCTCATGGAAGGGAAACAGCACTTTGGTTATTGATCTGTGACCTTGTGAACTTTAACTGATATCTGACACTGGCTACAGACATTTTGGTAAAGCTTGCTGTGGTTAAGTAGTAGGCACTAAGTAGCTTTTAATAATAAGGTAATTTAACTCTGATTTGCAATTAGATCATCATCTGCAGCTGTTGAGGTGCATTCCATGTCAGTTTATGAAGCACCTTTTTGCCAAAGTGAGTTTGGGTATAAAACATATTGAAAAAATAAGTGAATACTTCATGGTTCCCAAGTAGCTGAGTACTAATAAAATATATAGCATGTCACCTCTAGCCTACTCCTTCAAATCCTGCTCATTTCCATAGAGATTAAACATTTTCGGTCTATGCTGGCTGTTTAGAGTCCTGTGTAAAATGAGTTGGTGGGCTCAGGTCAGTTCCTCTTTACAGCTGGCGCTAATGGACACTTTCGTTGGCAATGTTAGCAGAAAGGCCAAACAATGAATTGTCATGGAGCGTGAGCTGCCATTTCAACCCTTAGCAGTGGTCCCTTCCAGGTAAGGGTTAAAGCTCTATTTTTCACTGGTGAGTGGTGTGGGGAACTTGCATTGCCGCTGTCGCCTATGCATTATTTATTCTATGCATTTCCTGAGCATACCCTAATAGAGCAGGAGAGCATCAGATGGCATTCCTTTAATAGACCCCATCTTTATGTATCTCTCTTCCATATCTATGTTAGTCTGCGAATATAACAACAGCAGTTCTAGTTCCAAAGCATTGTATCTATATTAATTAATCCCCACAAGGGCCCTCTTAAACATAAGTATTATTGTCTCCATGTATAGGTGGGAAAACCGAGGAAGACAGACACTATGACTTACCCAAGGCCATATAGCAAGTTACTGGGAAGCCAGGATTGGAACATCATGGTCCAGGTTCCTCATCTTGTGTTCAACCCACTAGACCGTCCCACAGGTGTCTATTAGCCCACTGAGGCGCAGAGAATTTATGTGCATACATCCTATTACTATGAATGGGATCTACATGCACATATTCCCCATTAATCAAAGCGGGAGGTTGTAGAGCAGCTCTCTGGATGACTATGGCGTTTCCACGTGTTATCGTCTAGGGCACAGCATTTATTTTCTGGTGACTTCATATTCCGACGTGATGAGCCCCATATGTTCAAACCTGTTGGCACTTCCCAACAGGATTAACAAATTACAATAAAATGTGTGACTTTTTCTAACAGAACCTCCGTGTGTAAGGGTAATGCACACCCTTCCCATATCCCATTACACCAGGGTTCATTGGGAGGTCACAAATAGGGGCAGCAGTGGTCCCCTGTGGGGCTCTGTAACTTTTATAACCACCATAAAAAGGAATTTTTACACTTTCTTGGGGAAAACTGAGGTATTTTGTAGAGGTTTCACTGATGTAAAGTCAAACAAGATCGCTTGCCAAAAACACTACGGCCTGCCATTCTACCAATCAGTGCATAAACATTCTATGCTGCACTCTGTATTTTCACATAAAGGACAGACTATGGTAAACATTGGGATCAAGATACTTATGCACAAAATAACAATTTTGTGGTTTCCAAGCGATGAAAACACTTTGCAAATAAAGCATTTGTCTCCTGAGAATTACACCATCTAATTTAATTTTCTCCTAAATCAAATAGTGTATTAATCCCCAATTGAAAACATGTTTCAGTTGCACAAACAATATTTAAATAATATAATAGAGACATCTTTTATAAATATGTGTAAACAAATTCCACAGAAACTAATGCGGGGGCTATAATTAATAGAAACGCCAAGTGCCAGTTAACCAGAAAAACTCAAACATCATAAATCTGTCTCCAGCTTTCTCACATATACTAATGGATGGATACTCTAAGCCTAAATATTTAACAATCACTAATTCAAATACCTATCCTACCCTATTAAATGTGTCTTGATTTTAAATAAATGCAACATTTAGCTGAATTTCACATACAACGTGCATATATTTCACCCAATAACAAAAGGCATCCTTTTTGAAGAGCATCCTTTTAAAGAAATAACGTATTTAGCCAGCTGGGGAATTACACACATCACCTATCTATTAAAAAGAACACACATTGTTTTTCCCTAATAGTGCTGATGGGCAAAATCTACCACAAACCATTATTTTCTACCATACAGTATTGTACACCCTGGCTCAAGTTCCTAGAGTTTATCAGGACCAGATTGGCAGCCTGGGCTGCTGAAATCCAACACGATATTGAACGAAACTGTGAATTATTTACATAGAATTCTGTGGCTTTTTGTGCCACCAGACTATATTATGTCTCGCGCTGTAATTTAAGCCCTTTTCTTTAGTGTCTCCTGAGAGAACTGAAGTACATGGAAGATGCTGGTGACTATCAGCCTTCGCAGACTAGATCTTCAGTGTTTTGTTACGCATTAGAAGTATTACTATTTGAATTTAACCACTTTAAATAAGTAAAATGTAAGTAACCATTGACAGCTATGATTTACTCTCCCTTCTCGCTTATTTGATTTAGAATCTGCATCCATCTGCTGATTTATTAAACTGTGTGTGGCGCAAAGGGATAACCAGAATTCTCCTTCTCTGAAGCACGGTAATGGATAGACACATCTCATGCACTTAGGGAAGTTATAAGCTGACATGCTTATTTAGTACTTTCAGCAGAGCTACATTTTTTTAAAATGGGCACTAAAATAATCTCAGTTATCAGTTGTCCTTTCACAATTTGTAATTTGTTGTTTCCAGGGAAGAGCACAATATTTTCAACTGCTGCCTTTAAAATCCACAGCCTGGACACCAGGTTTTAATGGTGCTGCTTCAATATGGCAAATCCTATGCTCCTTTCCACTATACCTGCTGTTTTCTTTACTTTCCCAGCTAGTTGGTTGACTTCACAGGAAAAGGATGAACTTTTTTCCCCTGCAACAATGGCTCCTGTTTTTCACTGAGCGACAGAAGGAGGCCAAGTACAGTATCTTGAACCTGTCCTTTGGGGGCAGATGGCACAGCCCTTCCTTGGCTCCCCTTGCTCTCCTGCCTAGACCTGCTGAGACTGACTCTGGCCACATGGGGGAGGCCATGGGCAGATATTAATACTCCCTGCTGTGAGTAAGTGGACAGGAAAATGAAGGGGAGTCCAACCTCTTCCTCTTCTTGATAGCCAGGAACACAGGACGCAGTAAACAACTCACTCCCTCTCTTGAGCAAGTGGGGAGCAAGGGACTCTCTAGTCATGCATTGACCCTTACTCAGGGCAGATTGTAACGTGTCAGCCTCTCCCTTTATGATTAGCTGTGAAAGATTTTACAGTGCGTGCCAGAGCTGGCAGTGATGTTCTTTGTCACAGCTGTTTTCATGCTACGAGGCAGTTCCAACACCACATTTCTTTTTTCTCTGGTGTGATGGGTTTGGGTCTCACCTTCAGCATTATTTTAAAATGTCAAGGCCCAGTTGAGGTGCCCGTACTCACACCAGGATGGAATTCACTGCTCAGCACAGATCTGAAATGAGACTTAAGTGGGGCTTAGCTACACGTGCTGCCTCGCTGCACTGGTGAAAAGGGTGGTGAACTTCACTCACTGTGGAGCACAGAACCTAGTAACACTTTAGTGGGGCGAGACTGACATGGAGTGACAATTTTTCCAGATCACGTGAGACATCCCCGTGTCTAGCAAGGCATTTGGACTCTGCTTATGAATGAGTTTTTAGTTTTTATTTATTACTTATATTATACTAGTGCCTAAAGGTCCCACACAAGACTTTACATTCTAAATACCCAAAGTAGACAAAGAGGGGGGGAGAAAGGAAGTATTATGATCCCAATTTTATAGACAGAAAACTCAGACAAAAAGAGATTAGAACCGCAATTCAGCAGACTACTTAGGAATATGCTTAGCTTTAAACCTAGTGCTTAAGCCCTTCCCTATCTAGAAAAACATTTCAGCCCATGCTTTACTTTAAGCACATGCTCCCAATGGGACTTAATCAGGAATTCAGCCCATTTCTAACTAGTAAACCTGAGTAGACAATATATGCCTTAATCCAGGGGCGGGCAACTTTTTGGCCTGAGAGCCGCATCAGGTTTCCGAAATTGTATGGAGGACCAGTTAGGGGAGGATGTGCCTCCCCAAACAGTCAGGCATGGCCCGGCCCCCGCCTCCATCTGACTCCTCCTGCTTCTCGCCCCCTGACGCCACCCCTCCGGGACTCCTGTCCCATCCAACCCCCTGACAGCCCCTGGAACCCCCACCCCTGACTGCCCCCCACCACCCCATCCAACTCCCCCCTTCTCCCTGACTGCCCCCTGGGGACCTCTGCCCCCATTCAACCCTCCTGTTCCCCACCCTCTGACCGCCCCGACCCCTATCCACAGCCCCGACCCCTGACCACCACCCCAAACTCCCCTGTCCTCTGTCCAACCCCCCCTGCACCCAGCGCACCAGGACAGGCAGCCATGCCGCCCGGCTGGAGCCAGCCATGCCACTGCACAGCACAGAGCACCGGCTCAGGCCACAGCTCTGCAGCTGCGCTGCCCCAGGAGCTTGCAGCCCCACCGCCCATAGCATTGCACCGGCGGCAGGGCAAGCTGAGGCTGTGGGGGAGGGGGAACAGCATGGGAGGGGCCGCGAGCTAGCCTCGTGGGCCAGGAGCTCGGGCCAGGCAGGAAGGTCCGCGGGCCTTATGTGGCCCACGGGCCGTAGTTTGCCCACCTCTGCCTTAATCTCTGGTTTCTTTAAATCAAATCTGCATCTGTCAGCTGTGGTCTAAAATTTGACCTTCTGTGAAATGGTTATTATGTGGGGTGGAAAGTCCTCGGTCTCCTAAATGTTCATACAAACGACTGGGGAAAAAAGCCACAATTTCAACCTCAGAAATGGGGGAAAAAACCCTCCAAATGACACCACACTACAACTCAGTTCGGTGCAAGAGCTACTGCTGCTTCTCTGGAGCAGGCAAGTATCATGCACTGTTCAGTCCAGCTGCCTACCTACATCATCTCAGTGCTGGTGCAGCAAAAGGAGAAGAAAACCAAGCGATATCCATTAGCTACTGTTACATCAGCAATGCAGCAGCCTACAAGGGTTGTCAAATGAAAAGAGACGCAATTAGTAGGGGGAAAATGCATTGTATTTTCAAGTTCCTATGAGGGTAACAACAAACAGCAGAAAGAACAAAAATTAAACTCTGTAAAACAAAGTAGTTGACAACGTCCTTTTCATTCTAATAGGGCAGGATAATGCAATCTGTAGACAGGTACTACAGAATACGAATAACATTTATAGGAACATTTTCCAATTTCTTTGCAGCCTAAGGCAATAAGTTGCCATTCATTTCTTCAGAGATTAATCTTGCTTTGTCAAAAAGATGTAGATTAAGGGGCTTTGTTCATGAATGACTTTATATCCCATGAGAGTATGATTTTCATGAAAGTTACACAGGAAATTGACTACCCCAAACCTCACCCCCTGGAATGTCTGAGTACTAGTGACTGCAGGTTTATTAATGGGGCACCTCTGACAGTTTACACCTGGCTCTTGGACTTCTGAATAAATATGTATTTTTGCTCTTTGGTTTGTTGACAATATTCACAGTCTAAACGGCAGGAGATGACAAGTATGTCTTGAAGAATCTTGGGAAGCCGTCCCAAGGTCATTTCAAGAGACTTGGGGAAGGAATAAATGTTACGTGCCCTGATCTTGTAAGGTGCTGAGTGCTCTTAAAACCCTTTGACTTCAAAGAGATTTGGGAGTGCTCGGCCCTTTCACTGGAGGTGCTTAAAACTTTGTAAGATTGGGCCCCAAATGTGCATCTTTTGTCCAGTCACTCCTGTGATTCAAATCTGAACTCCTGTCATCCGGGGATGTTTTTATGATTGGCTGTTGAGCACAAACAAATAAACAATTAATTAATGATTACTAGAAAAACACCCAAACGATCATATTACAGATCACACTCTAGAGGCCTGATTCACCACTGTGTTACTCCAACTTTATACCAGTGTAACTCTGCTGAAATCAACAGCATTACTGCATCATTAACTCAGAGTTCTGCTGTAGTCACTCAAGCTGGACATCTTCTCTTGAAAATATTATTAAAATTATCTATACAGTGACATCAGAACGGTCAGACCACTTCAAACTGCGAGCTCATCAGACCCCACCCTCCCCAAGGTAACCAATCACCCTGGGTTGGTACTTGGATGGAATGCCTGCATGGAACTCTTGGGTGCTTTATGTATTGATGTAGATTCAATGTTAGCAGGATTCAGTAGTGGAGAAATGACCCAGCAAGGTGCTGCCCCCCCAATACAGGCAACCACTTAAAAGCTCATCATGTGTTGTAATAGTAGGGTGGTAGCCCCAGTGTTTAACCACAATTCCAGAGCTAGTAAAAAAAGGACACAATTTTTTGTGGAAATGTGACATTTTTGTAACCGTCTCTACCAAATCGTCACTTAGGTAATGCCATTCTGCCATCCTACATTTCTGCTGTAATTTTCACAGGCTGTGGTAGATGTTATTCATGAGGAGTGCCGTTGCTGTGCATTGTTAAACAGGTGCCATATTTCATCCCAGAATTGGCTTCTCTTCAATACAAGGCAAAGCATGTTGGAGTGGGGGGGACATGCCCTTGTGACAGAGGATTTAAAAATGCCTGAGAGAAAAATTTGTATCATAATCCTTCTTTGTAGACATTGTAAAGCCCCCTTGCATGAAAGGAGCTATAGCAATGCTAGAACATGATCATCATAAACACGTCTAAAAATAAAAGCTCACAACTTGCAAGATATGTGCTACAGGAAAATGGCAACACCAAATATAACAGCCACCTACATACTTCTATTAAACAGGTGTATCATGAAAAGGAGAGACAGAAGCCACCCAGATAATATTTATTTCAAAAGCTTGTTACATTTAAAAAAGAAATCAAGAAAATAAACACTAATAACATGATAGCACTAATATCTTCAGTTCAAGTACTGTAAATTCAGAATCAACTGTAGCTTGATGTTTTGTCATTCCCTTCGGCCATGCAAGAAGTTTATAGCTTCACATAGCCAACTGGCGTGGAGGTTACCATGTGGTTCATCTCTATTCACAAAACTCAAAGCCCAGCCCAGCAGTATGAGCTTTTCCTTGCAAAGCCTGTGAATTTTTGTTGCGTTAACAGTCGGGCCACGTTTGGAGGTTGAAGGTAAATATGGACTGTTTATGTCTCAATATATCATGAGGCAGCAGAAAGCTGTGAAGCAGAGTAAGAGTTTGGAACCAATGCAAATAGCTAAAAAAAGTATCCAGCATGATTTGATTCACCTAAGGTGTTGCCATTTGTTGGGGCTGGTACATGTTGGGTGCCTTTGGAAAATCCCAAATCCTTCTGTTGCCAGACAAAACATTTTTTGTTTGCAAAGATGATTCATCGGATTGAAAAAAATAATAAAGGAAGGTTTTTGGATATCACTTGTGAATTGCTTTGGACTCTTGGAAGAAGAACAATAGATGGATTGCAATATCAGCCAAGCTGATGGGAGTGATAAGCCTTTCTTTAGTCACAAGAAAATCAGTCCTCAGTCGTTCTTAATTGCTCTGTCCTAGATTTTCCAGATGTTGGAAAATTGGAAAATTAAACCAGTTGTACACTTTTTCCCCACGCAATCCTGCCAGGTATTGTTAAAAGCCTACTCACTTAAATGTATATACACCTTCCATTCTCCCCTGGATAGTGCTTTGTGCTCTGACCACGGTGGTAAATTCTGATGTAGATGCACATAACATGATGCTCCCTTTCCTTTCGTTAACAATATTGACATTTAAAATATCATTGGCATCTGAGTTTGCACCTGTTGAAATGAGCAGGGCAGTTCATACCTCAGAATGATTGTTTCAGGCTCTCGCCAAACTCAGACAGATATCTCTGCATCACTTACACTCACGTTACATAGGAAAGTTTCTTTTGTCACCCTAACAGCTACACACAGCCTTTCTAAAAAATTAAAGCTGGAATTCTAAAGAACAATGGAAAAGTCTGTCCAAGTCCCATCAGCTAATCCTTCCTGCCTCCACAAGGGGGTGCGCCTCACACTTTGGGTGAAAACACTGGTGGCCTAGAAGACCTTTTCCAAAACTGTCTTACAGGATGCTTATTTATTTCACTGGGTTTCCGGGATTTCCAAGAATGAGCCTTTCCTTTGCTGGATCACCATTTAACTCCCCTCATTCCCAATACTCTTTTTGCTAACCTCCCTTCTTCCATATCAAGGTAGCCTGCTTTTCACCGGCCAGGATGATGAGGTCTGCAACCTATTCTGGGGCCAACAAGAGATCAGTGGGCAGCTAGGATTGTCATGGGAAGCAGGTGGCCAGGCTTATCCCTCTCACCAACTAGTCTCCTGTGCAGTTTGCCTGAGCTCCATTAAATGTCGGGAAGCAGGAGTGCTCAGTTCACCCTAAGGCCTGCCACAAGATGGGGCATTTTTCAATATTAAAATTAAAAAAAGACATTTGCAGTCCCACATCTTTTAAAACCCAGCTCCCATAAAGGTGCTCAGAGCGCACCTGCCTCCCGTGGAAAACTTTAAGAAGCTTTCTGCTTGGGAACAACTCTCTGTTGTCTCATTTCTTTTAGTGGCACGTTAACAAGGTCTTTGTTTCTCAGCTATAGTTCCTCTTGTATTTTATTTTCCCAAAGAAGCTATTGTCCTCTGTTTGGGACTCTCTGTGGGGCAACTCCAGTCCTCTTGGGCAGAGTCACTGAGTTATATGTTGAAGAGATCCGAGGGCCTGAGGGAGGACAGTGGCAGTGGAGCTACTCCACAGCCACGACGTAATCCCAGGGCTCAAGGAGCACCAAGAACCAGTGTCTTCCCTGCCCTTCACCCGGGGATGGCTGGTGACTCTATAGAACTGTGCATCCACTGACCTAGCCACCCACCTGCAGTTGTAACACTGTGCCCATGGCTGGATTGTTGGGCCTGAGCCTGGGAGCATCCTTCTCTCAGGCCTTGACAAAAGCAGTCTTGCCCCACTCATATCCATTCAGAATGCTGCTGCCAAGATCCGTCTCCTAGCCCATTGCTTTGGCCACGTCACCCCTCTCTCTGCAGCATTCCACTGACTCCCCTGGCTCTGTCCATGTTCACTTCCAACGCCCTTCGCAGCCTATCCCTGACCCCACCTATCCTCTCTCATTCACCAGCAACCTCTCCTCTCGCCATGATGCCAGCCTCCATTACCCACTTGTTACATTTGCCAACCCCTTTGTGCTTCCCCCCCTGTGTCCCCTCACACTTGGAAGGCACTCCCATAAACATCTGCAAAGCTACCTCATTGTCCAGCTTTAAATCCCGCCTCACAATTCTCCTTTGCCAGGATGGCTACAAAAAAGCTTGACAACAGTTGGGCTGGTAGTGTGCTGAGACCTCTACTGTTTACTTGTACCCACCCCCTTCTGTCTGTATTCAGCTGTTGTCGCTTATCTAATAATTAGATTGCAAGCTCCTTGGGGGCAGGGACCATCTTTTTATTCTATGTCTGTACAGCACCTAGCACAGTGGGGTCCTGGTCCATGACTAGGGCTCCTAGATGCAACAGTAATAATAATCTTAAAGCATGAGCCTTTCCTCCTGGAGCTCAAGGACCAAGCTCTGATGCCATAAACTGTAGCAGGCTCCTCAATCTGTATATGTGGCCCAGACTCTAGTAGAGGGACACGGAGCACCATAACAAGTGGGTATTGGTTACATAATGCCAGCATGCAGGCAGCATCCACAGACCAGGATGGTGTATTTTACAAGAATGGCAGAGCCCTAGTCCAACTCCAACCCCAAGGGGAAACACATACGTTCTGTCACACCCAGCTCCCTCTGTGGATGGTAGGATTTCCTTCTACAGCAACTACCTATCCTGCTACAGAGGATGATGACTGCAGGATGGGAATGAGCACCTGGAGAGGATGGGCTCCTGAGAAGCAACAAGCTGGGGTTGCATGCAAACATCTTAGTAATAAGGGGAAAGTGAACTTCAGAGAAATTATTTAGGAGCAGCTGTTACCAGAGATATTCTCTCTAAATGCAGCTTTTTTCTCACATTTCCACCAGACCACGTCCTCTTTAAATAAGCCACAGAGTGACGACGACTAGGGCCAACAGTTTCAGGCTTGAAGTTGGGCACCTAAAATCCATTTAGACACCTCATTCGCTGCGAGCTGATTTTCAGAGGTGATGACTGCCAGCTGCTGCTCATTTCAGTGGACGTGCTTGATGCGCCTCTGAAAATCAGCTCTCTTAGTTGCCTAACGAAATTTAGCTGCCCACCCTAAACATTCTGGCCAATGTTTAATATTAACAAATATATTCTAACAACTCCTCTACGTCTGCCACAGGATTGAGACGCCATGATCAAGATGGGCCTGATCCAAACCCTACTGAAGTCAGTCAGATCCATATTGTCAAAGGTATTTAGGCATCTAATGCCCGTGGGAGATAGGTGCCTGAATACCTTTCAAGATCTGGGCCTCAGGGCCTGCCAACTGACTTTGGAATATGCCTGCTTTGAGAAAGAAGACACCTTTCTCTGCTGATGCATGGTTATCCCAAAGTCAGTGCTGCAACCGCCACTATAAAGACTGGCTGTACTTGCACAAACACACTTAAAAATCAAATTTCCCAGCCAAATGGTAGCAATTTCACACACTGCACATCATGGGATGGCCAAACGGGATTTCACCACCTTTAGCCTTTTTAAAATAAGCCTGTCTATGGCAACTACTGTGCCTGAACGGCTGCAACATATTAGGCTCTATAACGCAGTATGGAGAGCTGTGATCCATTCTGTGGTGTAAGGAAGGAGAGACATTGTAAAGGAGCCTACAAGTATGGCTGCTTTGAGAACCGTAGCCTAGCGTTCCTTCTGAGTTACTTTGCACATAGCCTCATCCGAGGGTGCCCACAGGCCTGAGTTTGAGTTACGATTACATAAATCTCAGTCACAAATTTATTGCCATAATTTATCAGCTCATGTTGCTGAATGGCCAAGTAGTTAATTTTAAAATGAAGTGGTGCTATTTTCATTAATACCCTTGTGCTAACTACCTATCAAAACACTCAGCGGCAATTAATACCATGTTGCTGAAGTATTGAACCAATAAATATTTCCAGTCATGGCTTGTCTTTGGCGGATAAAAGACATTAGACTAACCCACTGCCTTAATAATGCTTTCCCCTTCTTTATCATCAGCAACATTTACATTTAAGGAAAAGATTAAATAGCTAGATCAGCCCATAACATGAATTTAAAAAGCTGTTGTTTCATGACATATAAATAATCCCTTGAGGATATCATTGTAATAACACTGAGCCTGAAAGAAGATTGAAAATTTCTGAAGATTATATATCATCAATACAAAAGCAATTTGGCATAGTCTGCATTAGAAAAGAGCCTAGATTGCCTGGAATGTTGACATTTGACATAAGTACACCATAGACAACTTTCCGTTTGAAATTTCACTAGCCACTAACTCACTAACGAACGCAACCTCGTTATAGGAGTGATATGTTTCAAGTTTGAATGTAGCCTCCCATTCCTATAGTTTTCAGAATATGCTTCTGTTATTGAAGAGAATCAAACCTGATGGTGTTATGTGAGAAAACATTAAAATGGAAATGGTCTTAGCACATTCCTTTTGTTTACAGCAAATGGACATTAAAACCCAATTTGCACATTGCAAAAACCTATGGCAATTAAAGAGGTTAAAATCTCTTTTTGTTTTAGTAAAGTGCAACCTGGATGAGTTCAATGGGGTTGAACTCAATGAAAAAATATGCTAGGTAAAAATATTCTTAGTGCCACTGCCAGTCTTAAATTCTTTGCTAAGTTTATTTTTTTAAGACTTCCAAACAAATCTCTGTTTCAGCTCCCATATTTCAAAAACTGTGCTGTAATATGCTGCCTTTGTGGAATGTGTGTGTGTGTGTGTAAAATCTATGCAAAGTAAAGTACATTTTGTGTATGTGTGTGTAAAATCTATGCAAAGTAAAGTACAGTGGGTGGGTGTAATCTATGCAAAGTACTCTGTGTGTGTGTGTGTGTGTGTGTGTGTGTGTGTGTGTGTGTGTGTGTGTGTGTGTGTGTGTAAAATCTATGCAACGTAAAGTACATGTTTCAATGGGATACTGCTCATATAAATCTGCCTGTAAACAGGTTCTATTGTTTCTCTTAGTTTCAGCCAGATGTAGTAGCAGAATGTATTATGGAAATCTCTCCTCAGTGCATAGAAATATAAGAAAATTGGTTCTGGAGCCAAAGCCATGCTTGAATGTGCCGAGGACTGGCAGCTGCTTAGGAGTATTGGGCTATGACAACATTGGCTTAAACATAGCATGTCAGTATTTCAACTTACCATGTGAGCCTGTAATAGAGGCTGCACCACTACATGGAACAGTAGAATGCTTGATTTTTACAGACAATAATATACACTGGTACATATTGTCTTTACCTAAGGCCATTTGTGATTGTGGGTAGTTTACACTTGGCTAATATTTGCTGTTAATCAATGGGACCCCCCATTGTGCTATCTGTATTCTGTATCCTTTTAGTGTAACTTTCAATCCGAGTGGAGCCATTTTAGTCAGAATAATAATGTGCACCTTCCATTCAACGATATCAATGCGCTTTACAAGCATTAATTTAGCCCCGAAAGTAGACAAATCCTATCATCGCCATTCTGAGTGATGAGAAAATTGAGAGTGCAGAGAGGTTAAACGACTTGATCAAGTTCATGTAGAGTGGTAGATCTCAGACTCTCCATCCTGTGACTTGCCAAGACTGTTTCTACATATGGGCTTTTTCTCCCTAAGTTTCCATAGATGTTAAGGCCAGAAGGGACCATTATGGTCACCTAAACTGACCTTCTGAATATCAGAGGCTATAGAACTGTAATTCCTGCATCAAGGCCATAACTTGGCAAAAAATTTCCCACCACTGCTTTCACTATTTCAGCTCTACCAGTGGGAACATGAATGTAAACAGGGCTCCATGTGGCTGTCAGCATTATAAACACCCTGTCGGCTGAGAGTAGGTCCACCGAATATGATGCAGTACCACCAATCTGCCACCAATGGAGCTACATTTCTTAGTGTCGATAATACCTGCAGCAGAACTGAACTGTCAAGGGATCTTTGGCATATTTACTGCATATCTTCCACATAGCTTAATGAGAGCGTATCAATTCCTCTCAGCGTGTAAGATGCACAGTGGACGAATACCAAGAATGTTGGTGCATTTTAACACCATTTCTAGGGAAGAGTCCTGTTCCTACTCACTACACACAAGACGTCAAAAGAAAACCTGAATACATCCCTCATGAGACTTTTAGGCCAGAGCCATCAGGAGGCATTTTAATGACCAGACCTTATGTCTGTAAAACACATATAAATGATCTTGTGACTCTGCATTTAGCCATTGCATTGTACACCATGCCCACATTGTGACCTAACTGTAGTGTTCCATTAATGTTTTTCAGTCGCATATAGCACTTTGCAAGGTATTTCTATTCAGACTTAGATACTGTTAGGGCTTGCACCTATGAGGTGTAGAACATCCTGGCTCTGATCCTGTAAAGCACTTATGCATGTGCTTAAAATTAAGCAAGTGAGTAGGCCCATGAAGTAATTGAGGCTCATGGGAGTAGACACCTACGGTGTGGTCTGCTGTTGGGACAAACAATTGCCCCAACTGATAACAGGTTGTGACCTGTATTCTGTAGTGTTTGTCTCGTCCCTGGATGCACTGGTGAGGTTGGAACTGTGTGACTGCATGTGGGTGGAGATGCAAATTCAACAGTGGAGTCTGTTAGGATGAGCACCAAAGCCCACTTGTCACTGGTTGAACTGCTCTGCATAGTAGGCACGTTCCTGACCTCACTGCAGTTGGTAGCATTGTAGGTGGTAGATGGGGTGGGCTTGTGGCTGATGCTCCTCTGGCTGGAGGGTTTGTTGAATTATTTTTACTCTGTATGAACAAAGGGGATGACTGTAAGCCCGGCCTGTGCTGTACACAGAAGACCAAAACTCAAGAATATTGCCTTTGCCAAGGGGCATATAGCTTGTTCAGGTCAGTGGCTTCCTTGAGGGCAGTATCCAATGCTTCAAAGTTTCTTAACAATGAAGAGCATTTGAATAAAATGAGCTCTAGGTATACAAGACACAGCTGACCATGCTGAGCTCACACAGACCTTGGGCGTAAGCCACCTTTATGTCTTCCCTGATTCTGGGACCAACTAGTGATTTCTTCTTGGCCCCTATTTCATCCTCATCGTCCTTGACCTCTCTGCTGCTTTTGGCACTGCTGATCATCTTGTTCTCCCTGTGCTTTCGCAATACCGTCCTCCCCTGGCTTTCTTCCAGCCCCTTTTCCTTTTCCTTCAGAGTCTTTTGCAAGATCCTCCACCTCTATCCTGTTATCTGTGTATGACCCTAAGGCGCTTTCCTTTGCCCTATTGTCACACATATGGTTTCAGCTACGAGCTTTAGCCAGGTGACTCTCAAATGCACCTGGCCACTCTTGACTTGTCTTTTCCCACCCGGCACTGGCTGACATCTCTTCACATCTCACCATTGAATTATGTTCAAAAATGTCCAAATGCAATGCCTTATGTCTCCCCCATCCCCTGATTCTCTGCCATTGTTCCCAATCTCATCTTCCTCCCTATCACACGGGCCCATAATGAGAGCTGTTAATAGTTTTTTGTTTGATACTTTTTTTCAACAGAAGGATATGGTCTTTGTTACTGAAAACCTTTGTAAGTGTAGTTGGTCAGGCTGGTGACATCCTTGAAGGCACTGCCACTGAATTAAAAAATGAATGATGCATAGGGCTTTCCCCTCTTCCCCGCCCCTTAATTTTCTCTTTTCTTTTGACATTCTAACTTTTCCAAAACATCCTCAGCTTTGGCAAAGTTACAGAATTGCAAAGAGAAAAAAGGGGAAAAACGTGAGAGTCCACCTCCCCCCGAAAAAACCACCAAACAAAGCAACTCTGGACACCACTTACGTCATTGTTCTTAGTGGGGGCGGGGGGGGAAAGGAACTAAGGCCGAGGAAGGGATAACATTACAAATTTGGACTTTCAGAAGTAAAATAATTCCAAGTTGAAAATTTTCAAAAGTTTTTGAAAAACTAGGTAGTAAATATTTTCAAACCCCACCCACCCAAAAAAAAACCCAAACCATTTCCATTTTGAACACTGTGACATGGAAACAAGTTCACATTTTTCTGCCTGTTCTATCTCATAACCCAGGTTATTGTGGGCTCTCTCTTGCCTCATACATACCAGCCAGGTCCAAATTCTGCCTCTTTTTCCTCTTTTTTGTTTCTATCACAACACCCAGGACTCTCATTCAGATCCTCATTAGCGTCCATCCTGACTAGCTCTCCCTCTTCTCACACCTCCTACCCGTACCCCTTTCTTCTCACTACTTCAGTCAATACAAAATGCTACAATTAAGAGCATCTTCCTTGTCTATTGGCTTGACCTTGTCACTTCCCTCTTTCAGTCTCCCCTCGTCCACATCAGATTAAACCATCTTGTCCTTGCCTCCAAGGTGCTGAGGAACTCTGATCTTATTCAATCTCCCCTGTTTTCACTCTCCATTCTACTCTGCCAAAAACACTAGCCTGTGCTTGTTGATTGTCTGCATCTCCAACAAACTTCTCAGCACTTGCCTCCATGACATGCTTACATATATGCTGGCCTGCAAGGTCATTTCCCTCTCCTCATCCCATTTATACCATGACCTAGATATACCATCATTAAAACTTTGTATTAGCAGGAGATGGCCAATCTGGACAGGACACCATACTTCCCTGATGGTCCTCTTTCCCCTACCGGCCATCTGTGTGTTCAATGTGTGCTTTTTTGGATGTAAGCCCATCAGGATAGGGATCATGTCTTCTTTTGTGTTTGTACAGTCTGGGCATTATAATAAATAGTAATACTAACACAGGACTCTATAAGAGGCAGGAGAGTCAAGAAAGTGCAGTCAGATGCGCAAGGCAGTGAGTGAGTAGAGGAGCGTGTGACCAAAAAGGAAAAAAAGAGTTAATGAGTAACATTAGTGAGAGCACTTTCAATTGACCAGAGACAGCAGAAACCAGATTTCAAAGGGGTCAGGGATGAATATGAGGTCAAGAGAGACTTTTGCCCTTTGACATTTAGTTAAATTTTGTTTTAATGTTATGTTAATTTCTTATATCTATTTGTGTACGTGTGTAAAATAGTGCTGGAGAAAGTACCGCACTCACATCGTGTCAGGTCGAAGCCATCTGGTTATCCATAGAGCAAATTCTGCAGGGCCCATGGCAACGCAAGGTTCCTTATACTGCCCTGCCAATGTGTCTCAACTCTGACCTGTATTGAGGGACCATGTCCAGTGATCAGATAGTATGTCAGTCTCTGAGGCCCATCATTGGCCTCGCTGCTGAAACCACCAGCAAACATCTCTGTTGTGGCTGGAGCCCGTTTTGATGTGGTTACCCAGGCAAGGGGAAATTAACTGAGATAGTGAACTCATTTACCCAAACACTACATATCTCTATTTACAGAAACTGAGTAAAGCTGGTATAAAAATAACCAAACATTCTGGTTACAAATTGTATTTAAAAAAATCGGTGGGTTGGTTTTTTTTTTGGCTACCAAAATTGAATTTTCTACAAGAAATTTTGAATTTTCAACCATGTTTTGTGTGTGGAAAATTCAATGTCTGATAGAAAATTTTTACCAGCTCTAAAAACTAGTATGTTTGTGAAGTGATGGATTTATAGAAATACTGAAATGTGGTCATTTGATTAGACCTACTTAGTAAAAATGTTGAAATAGGCAGAAGAGAACACCTACCTGCGTTCCAATTGCTGTAACTGGTCTAACATATTGTAGGGCAGATTTTCTTGACTAGCTAAACCTTCCTAGCTTTTCCTGGGCTGCTTTCACTTTATGAAGTAAATATAATTATCTTTTTACTGTTGATGAACTGGATTATTCAATTGCAAATGGCTACCACAGAGACTTCATAGCTTCCAACAGAGAGAGTTGGAGAAGATCCCAAGTTCACCTTTAATTTAGGCGACTTTTCTGGGATTAGTGGAAGAGGAGAATTTGCCCAGTTTGGATCTTCTTGGTGTATTTGTCAAGTTCTCACTTTCCACCCATTTTTTTTAACCTGAAAGGTAAGTCTATGTGATGGATTTTTTTCTAAAAAAAAAGATCTATCAGTTTCACAGTCATTCAGGAGGAAAATGGGATGTAAAGCGTTAATCTATGCAAGTATTACTCAGCTATGTGCAAAAATCGAACAAACTTGAAGGTGGGTGTGAGTTGGAGACAAAAATTTGTTCAAGTATTTTAAAGGATAGTTTATATGTGAAATAACACATGGCCTTAACTAAGGGTGTAATTGGGTGGAATGGGCCTGATTCTCCTCTTGCACATTGGTTTAATTCTCGTTTAATTTGAATGACTTCATTGTAACTACTCTTGTCTTATACTGATATGAGAAAAATCAAATCTAAAGGGCCCAAGTCTGCTTATAAGGTATGTCTACACAACAAACAAAAACCCTCATCTGGCTTGTACCAACTCGGGTTCACAGGGCTTGGGCTGTGGGGGTTGTATCATTGCTGTGTAGACTTTCGGGTTTGGGCTGGAGCCCAGACTCTAGGACCCTACAGGATGGGAAGGTCCCAATGATCGGGCTCCAGCCCAAGCCCAGAAGTATGGACAGCGGCGAAACAGCCCCCACAGCCCTGAGAGCCCAAGTCTGCTGGCATGGGCCAGCCATGAATTTGTAGTTGCTGTGTAGACATACCCTCAGTTACCATGATGTAAACCTGGAATAAATCAATTGACTTTAGCTGAATCCTAGGTGAGCTGGTGGGTCTTTTCTTATTGCAGTAAATCAGTGAAGTAGCTCCAGATTTTGACCGGATGTAATCAAGAGCAGAATTTGGCCCAATGTTGCCGCACATGAAACGGATACAAGACGAGGGTACTAAAGAATGGGTTACATCAAACCTACTCCAGCTACAACTAATAGCCAAAGACTTTCATGTTCCTGTATATATTAATATAGATAGATAGATAGATAGATAGATAAAGAATATATATATTTAAGAAAAAAGTACAAGAGCTTTGTGTGTGTAGAAAAACATTTATTAGAAAAAAAATTATTTCCCTCAAAACCATATAGAGGAATTCACATTACACCTGTATGTCTGTGTTGCTTTAGAAAGGTGCAGTGTATTTCAGAGGTAGCAAGTATCTCCCATTATTACGATGCCAAACATAAGAGATATACAACAGGTCTAATCTAGTGGGATACTCAGCACAAACTTTTACCTAGAAGTATATGAGGAAGTACCTGCTACTCAACTGCAAACAGTTACTTTTGTCAATGATAAATTAAAAAAATTGTTACATTATTTTAAAAACGGTGTTGTATATAGTAGAACACTTATAATTATGAAAAACAGTCTCTCTGGTCTATCTCCACATAAGCTTTACATTCATGGGTATCTCATTTATAGTATAACTCCAGATATCTGCATAAAATATCTGTATTTAGCACAGCACTAAAAATTTAGTTCAAATGCTAAGGACCAGAGTGCAAGTTGGTACTTAGTGACCTTAAGTCGCATATCAGCGTACTTAAGGGTGACCTTAAGACGCGCCCTAATGTTTTCAAAATTAATGCATGTTCTCTGTTCATGTCAGCAAAAAGTATCCCCTTTTTTTTGTAGGCTGGCTATATATTTATTTTGAATGACGTAACCTTCAAGTGTTCATTGAAGAGTGATCCATAATGTTTGTAAACGGGACACCCACAGAACTGAGAAAATATAGTTTGTTACATATTTATTTACGAGTCAATTCAACTGAAAGTCCACGACTGGGGACTAGCTAACGAAGTGGAACCAGATAAAAGGCACGAAGCTGGCCCAAAGAGCTGCGTTACATACCTTGATATTAAAGTCACGTTTCAACAGGCAATAATTACCGTGGCCCCATAAACGCACAAGGGCACAGCACAAAGTAAATAACAACACCATTTGTTAGCATTAGCAATTTTTTATTTTCCTTTTTTTGTTGCATAGGAAATGCAGTACTTGCTTCCAGTAATTGTATTGTAATGTGAGAAGGTGGTAGCACTAATGGTTGAATACAAGAGTTAAACTAATCCACACCAGCTCAAAAAACCTGCAGAGATTTAGTTGAATAAGAATGGATGCCCACAGTGATTCTCAACCAATTACAATTCTTTTTCACAGAACACAGTAAAAACTAAAATGGTAACTATGAGAGTCAATACAAGAATACAAGAGGTACAAGGGGCTCGACTCAAAACCATGAAGACAACGTGGTATTAACACGGGTACTAAGTGATTTTCCAGCAGATCTTTCACACATCCATTAGAAGTGTTTTGTCCAGCAAACTGAAAATTAAAATGAGGAACTTGAGTGGACAAGGGTCAGAGGAGCTAGGCAAATGCTTAACTGTGGGAAGAAACCCAATACAGGTGCAGAATGGGGATTTCCCATTGATTGTATGTCCACAGCAAACAATTTTGTAAACCTTCACTGTATGGTATCAGTAACCACTATTTACTCTGCTTTTCTACGGAAGTAACAAAACAGTGGTAAAGGATGAGAGTTTACAGCTGGGAAACTGTCCACCTACCACACAACTCCAAAGCGAACCATTCACCTTATTTGCCTTTCTTCTTTCTAAAAAAAATTACTAATTTGTAGAAAGAAGGAGGAGAGAGGAGATTTGGGTAAATAACATTGTTTTGTTCACTCATTAGCAAAAGTATAGACCAAGTGGAAAACAGTCTTCCTAAAAATCCATTGTAAAAAGTACAAAAGTTTACACTGTATGTGAGTGTTTTCCTTTTTATGAATGGTCTCTGTGGAAATCAGAGGTAGCACACCTAGCATATTTTGCTATGGAACAGACCAGGGGTCAGCAACCTTTCAGAAGTGGTGTGCCGAGTCTTCATTTATTCACTCTAATTTAAGGTTTCACGTGCCAGTCATACATTTTAATGTTTTTAGAAGGTCTCTTTCTATAAGTCTATGATATATAACTAAACTAGTGTTGTATGTAAAGTAAATAAAGTTTTTAAAATGTTTAAGAAGCTTCATTTAAAATTAAATTAAAATGCAGAGCCCTCTGGACCGGTGGCCAGGACCCGGACGTAGAGTGCCACTGAAAATCACGTGTGCCATAGGTTGCCTACCCCTGGAACAGACTCATTCTTTTTGTAATCAAGGAACATCGCACATAAATGTATAAAGCCCATATAATGGCCAGAGTGCAGCACAGCGCTGTCGCCTCCTCTACATTCCCCTTTCCTTTTAAAATTCTTGTCTATTTCAGATGTTGGATATGGCATTCTGTCCCCTGCCATGGCCCCTTTTTCTGACTGATTCTGCTCCTGTTATGGGGTGTGTAGCCCTCAGGAGGCATAAAAGGCAGGTGGGTGCTTGTGCACAGGGAAGAGGGTCTTGCTGAAGCATATACTTGGAAAGACAGTGTTCTTAGATTTGGATGAGAAAAGTACACCAAAATCCCGTGTTAATAGCAAATGGTCTTTTATGAATCTGGCCCAAAGTTTGTACAGAGTTTTGTTTGAAGGAAAAATATTGAAACTAAACAGCCACATGAGATTTTTCTTTTTTTTTTCTTTCTCTCTCTCTCTTTTTTTTTAAGGATTTTTCCTTTTATATGAGGAGGTCTGATGTGAAAAAGGGTCAAGCATGGGTATCTGGTTAAATGCTGCCCATTTAGAAAGCGCTTTCAACATCAGCTAAGTCTCAGTTATGGATTTGAGAACTATCCTTTAAATTGAAACTTTATACATATGTTCTCTTGGAATTCTTACGGTAGCTTTTGAGACAAACATCTTACCAGGCACGGATTTATGGTCTCAATACCCATGCCTGCCCTCTAGGAAAAAGAAAAAAAACCCAACACAGGTAATACTGAATTTAAGTAAATGTATACCTCCAAAATACTGAAAACACCCCAAATCAAGAAAAGACAGAATTTGCGTTCTCAGTGAAATATCTTTAAACCTATCTGACAAGAACCAAGTCAGAAAAAAAGACTAACATAACTTTGAGTAATATTCATACAGCTCACTAAGCATTATGGAATAGCATGCATTAATATTGTACGGTTATTTTACATCACCTATATCAGAAGGTTCTGACAGACAGCGAAGGCTACCGGTGTAGAAAAAATCTTACTTCAGAAGAGCAATATAATACAGATTTCACAGGCACTACATTTTAATATATCAGGTATTATGCTGGTTTTCTTATAATTCTTTCTGTCCTAAAGCTGGCATTATAACAATGACCAAAAAGGCAAGGATTTAAGTAAACGGAAAGTAGATACCAAAGTTGATATATTCTTTTTTTTTTCAGATAGATTAGTGCATAGTTCTCATGCAGATAAACACTGCTATGCATTTACATTGTTGGAAAGCAGAGTGAATTGAGCCCAAGTTGTCACATTTTTGTAAATCATTTTGCCAGCCTGTAATAGCACCATGTAATGGATTTGCATTAAACATTAAATTGATTTCAGAATTGGTGACACAGTATTCACTACAGTTAAGTGCTATGGAATAGCTTCAATGTTACCTGCTATATATCAAAGCAATTTTCATCCCACTGCTTTTTTATTGGAAAAAATAAAAGGAAAATGTACTCGATACTAATTAGACTATTGCACAGCCTTGGACTTGATGATGGCATAGCCGGGTTTACTGTCAAACAGTAATACATGCATTGACTTCAAGACAAAATTGGCATTGCAAGACTGATTTGATGAAAATCCTGCCCAGCAGGCAGCGTTCACTTCATGAGACCTTCCTCCAACAGATCTCATGAGATTTGTTTGTTTAGTTTTTAGGTGCCATTGAAGCTCTCCTTACATTATCATGCCGGTTGTGTTTTTAATTTTGTTCGATGGAGGCCTTCTTAAAAAAAAAAAAAAGAAAAGAAGAAGATATTTCCAGAGACACAATGCAAAGTACAAGAACTGACATTCTTTTTAAAAAAAATCACCACAAGGGAAAAAAAATACTATTTTAGGCTATGTATCTGGGTTTTTTTGTAGTTTTTTGTACAGTAAATATTTTATAACACTGTTACTACGAAGCTGCAAAATATATGGAACAAAAACAAATAGTGAAAGAAAAACAAAGTTAGAGGGATTTTGCATATTCCTGTGGGCTGACTGAATACTGTGGAGTTGAGGAAAGTTTGTGTTTCCTTTACCCTTCAACCTCAAGAGAGGAAGGATGAGGGGGGAATAAAGAGCGGAGACAAAGTATGCCATGGCTGCCTAACTTTCGCCCGTACGTTTTATGATAAAGGACGAGGAATAAAGAACGGCATTGCTGGGGTGCGCAGCACAACAAAAGCAAGTGCCCTAGTTCAAAAAGAGAGCAATGAACTGGTGGAGGCAATTCATGACAAGACATTTTTAAACCATTAAATTTGGGGATGGGAGTTGAGTATGGGTCAGTATTTGTGTCTGACAAAATTTCCAGAGATGGGGTGGAGAGGGAATGTTTGCATTATTTTTTAACAAACGAATAAAACCATTGAAAAGGGGAAGGAAATGTAATCGGATTCTGAATTAGGGACCAACACTGTCCGCCTGAATCTTGCATGTTTTCTTTATTGCAGGCTGCACACCCCGAGCAGCTGTCTTGCTCAGAACTCCAGTCTTTGCTTTACTTTGAGGAATAAAAAACTGTTTGTTCTCCATACCTGAACAGAACTGAACTGCTGTGTTTTCTGCATGGTCATAAGGTGAACAAAAATGTAATTTAGTGTGTTTAATACTTTACAACCACTGTTGATTAACACCCTTGACCGCCTACCTAATGTTTTAAAGCCGTTAAAACATTTTTTTCTGCAATTCTGATCAGAATTCCCTAATTTTAGCGTCATCAAACTTAATGCGACAAAATACCTTCAAAAATACAGCATACCTGTACTGTCCATTTACAATGGTTCTTCAGTAGCCTATACTTCTCAAGCATAGGAATATGCTATACCATTGAGAGAAGAAAAATAACTGTATTTAAATACATACAAAACGGAAACAGGAAAGTTTTTAACTTAAATCCAGTTCCCAAAGGGAAAAAAAAGCAATTCTATGAACGCTGCCTTTATAACGAACAATCAGAAATTCCACTAAGCTAATTTGACAGAAATTTGTCCTCATTTAAACAACATTACAAAAGTCCTGCATTATAAAATAGGGTAGAATAAATCAGTGTAATCAATAAAACTATACAACATACAAATTACATATCTTCTGAGTGGGCAGTTTAACTCTCTCTCTTTGCAGCCATGACTACAACATGCTCACTAAAAACAACTAACTGCCCAAACTATTGCTTAAGTTTGTTTTGTTTAAAAAAGGGTGCAATTTTATTGTATATACAACCAATTTACTGGTAATACCTTGGCTTATAGCAAGGTTCTGACAAAATGTTTGTCTAGGCTTTTTTCCCTTCACTGTGAAGCACTGAAAGCTGCTATTTTTTTAATTTTATTATTATTTTTTTTTAGTGCACATATGTCTTAATAAAGTAATGCCCAGCTAAGTGCTATAGGGAAGGCAAAGGATGCTGGCTAGAGGATGTGATACCATATACTAACAATCACACAATACAACAGAGCAAAATGACTACTCAACCACTTATCAGACACATATGAAAATCCAAAACATTTTATTTTTTTCCTTAAATAGAGAATAACCAGTAAACAATTTTCAGAACTTGGAAGTTTAAAAACGTGCATATAAAAATGGGCATTATATACTTTTGTTGAATGTGGCTTGATTGCAGTCTGCTAATAAAAATGGGTGTGGGATCTGAAGAAAAAGGAAGGGTTTTTTTTGTTTTTTTTTTTAAGGCTTGCTTGTGAAAGGAACAATTGTAAAACAAAAATTGCTTGAAGCAGGGTTCAGCTTAGTGCTTCACAGTTTGACTGCTTCTCTAAGAAGAGCCCTTCCTGCATGTGCATTCAAAATCACATAAGTACAAAGACAAACACCTAAAACACACTGCGTCAAGTGCAGCACCAACTTTGGTCAAATAAAAAAAAATTAAAAGAAAAATTAATAATTGCTAAGCTTTTCTACATGATATAAGCAGGTATTGCATATTTTCATATATCTGGGAAAAACAAAACAAAAGGAAGACTCCAAATAAAATGTAAAATGCAGCAACATCCAAAAATACTGATAATCTAGCATCTACAGATCTCAGAATAGCACTGCCACTGACCATACAGGACAATAAACACTACTCCTATCTGCGGAACAACTAACATTCTATTTAATTCTAGATGTTGAAACTGACAATGGCTGACATAAAAGTCACATTTACAAAAAGTGTCTCCAAATGCTTGACTAGGGAAAAACCCCTTTCAATATAGGAACATGTGCAACAATTCCACAAATAATCGCTATCCAGGGCAAGGCACATTGATATGGAATTTTTTGTTTTTGTTTTTTTTTTGTTTCGTGCAAATTAAGAAAAAAAAAACATTGTTTCAGGGAAAAGATGAGGAGCAAAGTGTCTTCCCAAGAATTTCAGTTACTTGATTGTATAGGACAGTAGTAGAAACCCTTCTGAAGGGCCGTACAAACATAGTTTAAAGGCAAGTGCCTGGAATAGGGATTACAATATTGTGTCTTAATGCACTCTACTTTACCCTACATTAACTATATAAAAATTAGTTACTAACACTAGAACATGCAGAGACTTTCTCTGATTAGCTGGACTTGCCAACCAGAACGTATATATATGTATAGTATAGGAAACCTTCTTAAAGTCACATGTGAAGCAAAGGGATGCTCCGCTGTCTGATAGGAAAAATCACTTGCACTCTTTTTTTTTTCTTTTTTTTTCTTTTTTTTTTTGTACATAAGATACAGGACGTTTGGGGTCCAAACTTTTTTTTTTTTTTTTCAGCAAGTGCCCTTGCTTTGAACTGGCGTAAGTTGTCACATCAGCATTCATTTTTGTATTGTTTTCTTTGTAGTCCAGAAAAAGTACCAGTTCAGGGACACAAAGATGTTTTAATTTCTGGACCGTTCTACATGATTCCCAAGGTGTCTGAGAACTGATAAACCCTATATTGCCGGAAAGACGTAAAATTTGTCAGAATTGGCATAATCCATTATAGTGACTTTTAGCTTATAAAATTAACAGATATTATGATTTAATTTTAGTTATGTGCTTTGATAACAGAAAATGATTAATTAGCATTTAATGTAGTTAACATATTGTGGTAAAAGCACCATTAGATTTTTTTTTTAATTTTCCTTCAGTTTTAAAGGGATACAAGTTTAACAATAAAAAACATAAAAAGCAAAAATAGCTCCCCTTTTTCTTGCAAGGCTGTTTTTTACCCCAATACTTTAGAGTCCTGGGGTGGAAGGACTTGGAAAACAAAAATAGAATTTTCAACAATCTCTATCTTACAAAGATATTTAGCTATCCAATGAAATTGCACTTTACTCAATTCAAAATTCGATTGTTTTGATTCCTGTCAGTTTCTGTCAAAACAGACCAACTTCCCCATTTCTGCATGAATTTTTGTGTAATTGTTGAAAATTGTTGAAAAAATGTTATGTAAGTGCAGCATTTCAAACTTTTTTCTTTTTTTTCTTTTTTTCTTTTTTTTTTTAGTGAATAGTAGTAGTTTGATGTTTTAAATCACTCTGCAATTTGAGTGGAAAAAAACCTGTTGACAATGCTCAGATTTTTCATGTTATGTATCTAACTATATCTGACTGTAAAAAAAAAACCCAACAAAACAAAAAACTGCATTTTCCCCAATCCGTTACAGAAAAACATGCCCCATGTCTGTCCTGTACGTTTATATATTGCAGAATTCAGCTACTACAAAAGTTACAGGTTAAGTGTGTTTCATGATTTCTCAAGAAGTCTCACACCTGCATGGGAAAAAAAAAATCAATGAAAATGCTGTAAAACAGTTAGGCTCCATATGGAAAGTGTGTTACAACAGCGAGTCAGTAAGCAGCAGCAGAGGCTAGTTCTACCCAGTGTCACCTAATACTTACACTACCAATGAAACACTTCAAAAATTACAAAGCCCAACCATTTCCAGCACCATATGAGAAATCACAACAGTCCCGAAGGTGTCTAAAAAAAATCTCAAAAAAGTTATGGCCTTTGCCATTGACCATAACATTTGCCATTTCCATGTACTAGTTGTTTGCTGTCGATATCTGTTCATCTCTCCTTCCACTGACGTGAAGTAACTGCACTGTGTTGCTGCTGCTTCCATGTTACAGAGTTGGGAAGGAGTCAGGTGGTCTGTCCGGTGGGTGATAGGAAGCTGTGACTTTTATCCCAGGTACCAGGACTGCAAAACAGAGAGAAAACCTTTCAGCTGATTGTAATTATAGATGTTTTGGAAGGAGCCGCGAATAGCACTGCAATCCTCGTATTCTAAACAGGGGGACAGAGTTTGCAGATATTTGCACAGATTCGTTACCACTCACCCTTCCCTGTGAACTTCAGTGTGGCTAATTTTAGCATTCCAAAGATGATATGGTCCTGAACCCAAGGAAAACTGAAGTGCCCCAGTCAGAGAAATCAACTTTTCCCACAGGATCAGAATAAGCTCAGTAGGGCCTGCATGGGAATCTCATTTACACCAGTGTAAGTCGGGAGTAGCTATACTCAAGTCAATGTAGCTTTATTTTCACTGGGGTAAAATGGGTGTAAGTGAGATCAGAACAGGCCTGCTGAATTCACACCAGTGTAAAACAGATATGAGTAAGATCAGTATCAGATCCTGGGATTCTAAACTGAATGTGGATTTGAATTTGACTGTGATGTACAGCGCTCTGGGGAATTAAAATAACAAGAAGTAACTATAGTTTATGGTAAAAGAGTATAATGAGAAAGGCTCAGGTATGAGAGACTTGTTGCTGAAACTCATTTTATATAAGCTCCTGTCATATCGTATTAGGTGCATAGTTGAACACATACATACTGACGACAAGTTTTACCAACTATTTCCTCCATTTCTTTTCAGCATGTCATGTGATTTATAGTACAGCCACCACAATATTATGTATTAATATTTATAGAGGCCCCTAAGGCAAGGTCCATGCTGGACTTCAAGATTATATGTTCTTGCCATGGTGGTAGGCTTGATAGAAGCTGATAAAATAAATAATATGGTATGAGAAATGTTGTCAGTAATCCAGTTTCCAATTGACTTCATTAGCTAACTCTTACTTCATTCCCCTTTCTGAGCACAGACATACCATCCCCATATCTATTTTAACCATTGCATACAAATTTTGTATTCGTACTCAGACGGGCTGTAATTAAATGAAATACCCAAAGCTTATAAACAGAAACAAATTCTTCCAGGGTTTATGTAGCCACTGCTGATTATTTTATTTTAACAGCAGTGCCAAATCCTGCTCTCCTTATTGATTAAACTGTCCCATTGATTTTGATAAGGCAAGCAAGAACTGGCCCCTGGATGGTATCCTAACGATCACAATTTTCAAGGTGTTCTAAACTTTATGTGTATGTTTTACAATCATAATACAAATGTTATAGCTTTCAGAATGGTCTGAGTGGACAAGGATGAGTTTTGTGAACGTGCACAGCAGGGAGCAAAAGGGTTAAAATTCAGTCTTGATCATTCAAATAGGTAAAAATCCTTTTATTGCAGAGGTCCAGTTGGCTACCATCAAGGTTTGCCTGATCACATGGATAAACAGCTAAATGATAGTTATATACATTGGAGTAAGATTTACTGGCATCACAAGTAGACTTTTATTTCAAGAGCAGATTTTTTAAAAATACACTTCCTGTGTTTTAAGACGTGCATTATTGTTAACCACTAGCTTTAAAGAACTCAGGAAGGTAAATCGCTCTGGCAACTACACATCAACACCTTCCACTAATTCAAAAAAGTAGTAACTGTGCACTATGTCTAGACCTCTGCTAAACTGGCATCATGATTAGACCTTTCTAGTCTTTGGACATCTCATTTTTAATAGATCGGATTTGGATTATTGGGGTGCCAACGTGGTCTGGAATTTTAATTACTGAAGTGTAAGGAAACCGGAATGAAACTCCTAAGCTTCCTTCAGTGCAGTTAAATGCAGTATTTCTTTTAATGATTCTTAGTGCACATTTTGGACAGCAGGGGGTGCACTTTTCTATACCACATTTCTCCCTGCTACTCACTGCATTACTAAAAGATTCTGCAGTGCTTCTGCACTCTTAAAAAGTAAAAAGTTTCTTCACACATCTTACTATTCAGTGTGTGCCTTGCAGACAAGGTTACCCCAGAGCAGCTCTGTAATCCTTCACTGAAATAGGCTTTATTGATTGCTCTGGTCTATTGTTCCCTTTTCAAGTCCCCCAAGTTCAAGTTCATCCTGGTGTTACATCATGTCTGGTTGCTAGGAGCAACCAGACAGACCCAGACGTGACTATCATTAGCAAGAAACACTCTGCTCTCCTCCCACCAACCTTCCAGTGGCTCTGACGTAGCAGGCCCACTGCAAACACATTGAAGTATTTATTCTGCCTAATTTATGACCTACACAGCAAGAGAGACCCCCACTCCAAAAACTAACACTGTTGTATATTTAATTAATCTGTCTTTCTCTGGCACTTGGGAAAGTTAGACAAAGGTCTAATTATTGTGTTTCACTCCCCACACTTTTCTTTTGGGGCTGAATATTTGCATGGGAAAAGGAACTACAAGACTCAGTTCGGCTTCCCCCACTCCCCCTCCAAAAACACCTTTTTTTTTTTCCCTCCACTGCCCTATTGACATTTCATGAAATACTTTAGCTGCTTAAGGGAATTAGAAAAAAAAATCTGATGTGAATGTAACTCCTTCGGAGTTGGTATTCTGTAACACAAATCAACTCATGACATGTTTAAATTTAAATGCTAACCACACACTCTGAGAGTTACTTTAAAGGTTAGTTTTTAATCAATAGAAGTTGCTGACTCTGTAGTTTTTAGCTGCGCAGTGCAGCTCTTGTGCCTTTGTCTAGCATTAGGCTTTCAAACTTTTTTTTTTCTTGAGATGATTTTACCAATGATTTGCAGACACAGAGTGCTATTGTGCTCTTGACTAGCAACATGTCAATAAAGGAGTAGAGTTACCATGCACTGGGGTGTCAATATGACTCCTGCAGACACAGTTCAATCTTAATACCAATGAAAAACTTAATTAACCCCTTCAGTGTTGAACTGAAACATATTTTTGTAAACTTGTGTCCAGTGACGTTGTTATCCTAATGAACTTCGTATAAAAGCTGCTTTTAAGAGTAATAAATTCAAATGACAGACACATCTGCATGGCACTGGTTACTTTTGCAACTATTCTTTGATGAAATATTTTATATGCTGAGACAGCAGAATAGCAAGATTGAAACTGCATTTTCTCATCAGATCCCGTACTGCTCTCAAGATACCATTTTAATTTATATTTCACAAAAGAAATACACATGCCTAATTACCCTGTTTTTCCTAGACAATTTTTTAATATTAAGGACCTTACATGAGTTTAAATCTTCTTGGATTATATTTGAAGAGTTTGATTATCCTTTTGACTCACCTAGAAAACTTCCACTGCAAAGGAGGAGCAGACCTCAACATATAAAATGAAAAATGTGTATGAAGCACTTAACAGAATATGCAACTCTGAGATGTGTGATTTGCAGAGTTCTTTGTATGATTAAACAGCATAGTGAAACAGGCAAACCCAAATCTATACGTATGGAATTTTTTGCCATTGTTCCCCAACATAATTTAAAATGGACTATGCTTTCTGGCTACCACCTACATTTTATTCTTCTTTCTTGTCCTGCAATCTAACCTACTGCATCCAGCTGGGGAACAAAAGTATTTCTTTTCTTAATTTTACATCTCCATTTAAACTGCACGCAATATCACAACCCAATGCAGGATGAAGTTATCTTTGTGCATTTTACCAGAAAAGCAAACATTTAGCTTTGACCCTTATTTATTTTAAAAAAACCCAACGTACTGCAGTGGGGAATTTGGAGTTAAATGAATCCAGTGGACCACAAGGTCCTAGATAAGTAAAATTACTGCTATATAGTCCACAGTATTACTACAGTTCTGTATTGACCTACAGAGTATCTCACTGTCCTATTCTAGTGTTCAAGGTGAAACATCAAAAAGAATTCTGCAGTCCAGTACAAGATCTTAGCTTTCCTTTCTCCAGTCAAATGAAGAAGTAATCTCATCAGGTAGAAAAATGCTGACTAAGGATTTAATAAAGTGCCTGCAGATGTGTGTCATCTCTAAGGTATTCAACTCATGTAATGCAAAACAGTTCCACACCGAATGTGAGTATAAAATTCCATTTAACCATTACGGAGCTCTATTTTACTGTTCTCGGAGGAGTATTATCACACTTCCCCCCCCTAATTTACAGCACCATGAAAGTTGAAGCTTTACACTGCCAGTATCTTAGAATCCTCACACTAGTAAGGTTTTATGAACCATAAACAATATATACTTGACTGAATCCTAAACAGGAAGACTGAAATGGCAATTATGTTTCTTTCAGAGTGCCAGTCTATTTGTTTTTTATGCTATTCTGAAGATAGCACAGGCACAGACACAAAACCTTAAGCAACTTTTGGCACTTATGTACTTTGTACTGGAAAGAACAACTAGGAAACACACACTGGAAACTGGCATGTTTACAAGAGAAAAGCAGGCAGCACTTCACTGATTTCACTAACAGTTTTGCCTGGGTCAGAAATATAGAATAAGGCCCAAAGTTTATTAAAATCTCCTCAAAACAGCCTTCCTGTGTGATTTATTTTATCTTGGCTCTGAAACGTAATCATAAGCATTTTTTGCGTGTTTTAAAACAAAACAAACCAAAAAAAAACTTGTTAGAATTACTTCTACCTGAACCTTTCCTGAAATAACAATGAGGCCTTTCACTTAAAGCAAAAAGTGGAGGTTATAAAGCAGCAGTATCTGTTTTTCAAATTAAAAGTTAAACAAAAGTCCTTGAGGGCAAAGTTTAACACTGCGGAAGGGGGTGGTTAATGTGGAATCCAGAACTGGGTGTGACAGTTGTCTTACTTCTCTAGGCTATGTAGGTTATTTGAGGACATTCACACATTTTAATCTCTCACTAACTCCACACACAGGAGATTTTTCTTCGCATAATCCATTTATGTCTAAGGCTTTGTCCACACTAGACCCATTTTTTAAAATTCCCACTGGTGCCGCTCCACTGGTGGTAACGACAGTTGAGTGTTGGTGTAAGCAAGCCTCAATATTTTAACCAACGTGATGTAATTCCTGCTGTTGCTACCACTGGAAGAGCTCTTCTGGTGGGAATGTGTGAGGGGTAAAAAGTTTAGCCCCGATATAGCCTAAATGAAAACAACAGCCATGTAACTTGACCCCCAAATGGGGAAGCTGTTTGGGTGAATCTTAGCCGCAAATGTTAAACAGTTGTGAAAATTCATCACAGTGCACTAATTCTAGTGATTTTCTGGCATTGACGTAAAGCTCCCAGTAACACACTCATTTACAGTCGGTCATTTCAAATGAACAGGGCCAAAAATCAGACGTTCTATGAAACTTCAAAGGTGAACAATATTCCACCTAAGCAGCTGAAGCTCTATTGAAGTTAATGGGGATGTACCTGCTTTTTACCAGGCCTGGATTTGGCCCACTGGTTTCAATAGGGTTTCACCTGGCATGAGGCGACGCACTGTGTCTAAACTGACAGGTGAATATTAAAGACATTCAGAGGGCATTCTGAGGACCATGGCAGTTATTTTTCTTAGTGCTGGGATTAATTATTCAGTGGTTAAATTTTCCAAAACTAAATACCAAAAGGGACAGAAACAGCAAGTTGGTCATCCCCAAAGGGAAATAAAACAGAGTGAATCTTCTGGTTGTCCAAAGTCTAAGTACAGTATAGGCCACCTGCCAGTATGAGCATGTTTGCACAGCCTCAAAAAGATAAAAATCCTCCCTGGAGGGGCGCAAGCCTCTAGGCGAGGTGTACAGTAGCTCTGTATCCAATAACTTTTGTGAGAATGCCAATTGTGGCAAACTGTACTGAATTATGTGCAATAATTTTGTAATATGGACTTGTGGCTGCTGACTACTAAAAATGCAGAGGAGTCCAAACCACTACTCTCTTGGGACTAACCAACTTACTTCAGTTAAGAGTTCTCCTTGGTTCAAACCTCAGGTTGGAAATAACTAGTGCTTTTACCCCTTAAAGTCACCCTAGCCTCTCCAAAACCTTTTACAAACATACTAATACAGTAACTATTGCTGTTGTTCCAGACATTTGAATATTTCAGCGAGTGTCCCAGCTGGCCCCAGATGTTTCTTAAGCATAAAGTAATGTTCTGAGCTGTAGACCCCCTGCCTTCAGAACCTGAAGAACAGAGGATTAAAGGTTGACTGAACTGTGACATTCACATTTAGTCTGAATATAATACAGTAAAACTTATCAATGGCAAACGTTTGAAATGTAATCCAGCCAGCAGACCAGGCACTCTGAATATGATGTATAAATTATGTATGGTAACTTAAGATCTAAATTAGATCTACGAGAAGAAAACTCTCCCCATTCCCTGACTCTGACTAAAAGAAAGTGATCGCACAATAAATCCATTTGTATTTTATTTTAGTTTTAGTTTTGCTTTTCAAGGCAAGGGCTCTGTTTTATTTTATTTTGGTAACATTTTGTGAAAGAGAGAGGTTTGAAATTTTTACCTCTTTTCTAAAAAGTTAAGAGAATGAGCCCTTCTATTTATTACTAAGTTGACTTTGAAATAGGCAAAGTAGGTCTTCTAAACTTCATGGCAAACAGTGAAAGCTGGCCATGGCTAACCTGCAAACCAGTTTATACGGGGGAAAAAAAGGAAGAAGAACAAGAAAAAAGTAGTCAAGCAAATGAGAGAGAAAGAGAGAGAGAGAGAGAAAGAAACAATCCCATTTTGGTTTTTGTTAGCAGGCGGCTAACTACATAGATCAGAGACTTTTCAAAAAATAAAAACCCCCACTGTACACAAAGCACAGGAAAATGCAAGGAAAAAAGGAAAAAACTAAAAGCAGCTTAGAATGTGTTAACTCTGCCATTCTGTCAGCTTAAAGAGTATTTTATGCTTGATCAACAGCTCTCTTTTATTATGCTTTTCTTTCATTCATTCAAGACATCAAAGAATTGAACCACCAGTGTACCTGATCTACTAGAAGAACTTGTAAGGGTGTTCTAAAGAAACGGGGGTAGTGGGAGCCAGACACCCCTGCAGACAAGGCAGTTCAAAGAGACTATTTCAACAATGATTACATTTTGTAAATCTTTTTACGAAAGACAGCTTACTTCCTGCTTTTTCATGAAAAATAGGTTCTATCCACTAAAGTGAGCCCACAGTATGAAAGTTACTTGAGATCTGAGGTACAGCAAGGGGATTAAGGCGAGCTGAGATCTTTCAGAGACTTCCAATGGGTTCTCTAATATTTGTTGCTACCATAAAGTTTTCTGATTGGAATACAAACAGTCTTGCTGGTGGCGGCAGTGCAGCTAAGACATTTGAACAAACTTTCAACACATTATAAAAAATGATTTTGTAGTATTCCAAACAGTCCAGGCTAAAGTCATCTCAAATCTGCCAGACATCCCTAATCTAAAATACAGCACACAAAGCCAAGCCAGCTGTTTACTTTTCAAAGGCTGTGGTGGTTTCTGCATTGATAAACCTCAGACACATGGAAGGGGATTCTAGCCAGGCCACACCGCACTGCCCTGTCATCTTTACATACAGTCATAGAACAAAAAAGGTTATTAAAGCAAACGCTGAAGTATCTTGCACCAAAAGACCCTCTACATGGATATTTCCTGCATTATTGCCAAAAAGAAGCAGTTTTTTCATCCATCCAATTCAAACTTTCATTAAAAACACTGATTTGATGACTAAAAATGGTTTGGTTGTACTCAGATGACCAAAGCATGACCCACCAGACAAATATAGCCTTCAAGGTTCTACAAAGTGGCCTGCAGCTGCCCTCATCTTTAATATAATTTGGCCCATTAATAATAGTTCAAGTAAACAACACTCCACTTGAACTGAACAGAAACACTACATGCTGGGGTCCTGTAGACGGTGTCAACTGCACCTTTGTGTTAAACATGCCAGCAACCTTGGACTCCTTTTGTATCTTTTGTTGCAAGGAAAACCAAGAATCCAAAACACTAATTTTAGCAAAGACGTGAATACATAATTTAAAAAAACCACTCTGGATTAAAATGTAAATATTTTTTAAATTCTATCAGCTTTACCAGTTACCTACAAATCTCCACAAGGCTTATTCTACCACAGGTACAGTTGCAATTTATCAAAGGAGAATAGTAGTTTAACATTTATTTAATTAAATCCTACCAATTTCCTTCCCCTTTTGCTATAAAGCATATATCTAGATTTAGATCTACCGATATTGATATAGAACAAACTCACAAAGGAGTGCTATATAGATTGTGATTATGAAAAACAATATGATGTGATTTTATAACATTTCAATAGGAACAATTCCTGGTTCTAAGGCCATTATGAGCTTATCAGCTTCTTAATGAAAATATCTTTGATTTCCCACCTTAAAATTACTAAACACCCTCTTACACATTTTACTAGGGATGTTCTGTAATCTTCCGATTTGATGCAGCAGGAATATATTTCCAAGTCACTTTGCACTCTACTCAAAATTAAATATGCAGGAAAGTTTGGGATAGAAATCTATATCTCACTGGCCCCTTTCTCCCCTTCCCCCGCACCCCTTAGTGCTGGTACCGTACTAGCAGCAACATGGTTTCCTGTTCTACAGAGCAATGCTTTCTGTCCACTTCTACAGGAACACATTTGCAAGTTCAAGTTCAGGTTTAAACTAAATAAAACGCTTCTCAGGAATCTATAGCCAGCCCTCATTTACATGTGATCTCTCTGAACCTCTTCTGCTTTAGCTCGCTCTGTTTCCAGGGCCCACCGAAGGAATGTTTTACAGTTAGAGCCTGCAGTGCTTTCTCAGGCATTTTAGACCCAGAGGCCCAAGTTTCAAGCTGCAGTATTAAAAGTTTCCACAGAACTGCTGCAGAGAGAGGGAAGGAGGGAGGGAAATAAGGAGAACAATATCTTCTTAATTATCTCTAGATAGATCTACAGTTAAAGTATTACTTTTTAAAGGGACATAATTTATTCTAGAGGTACAGAGTTATAACAGCCAGCATGTACTTTCACCACACTGTAATCCTCTCTGTTCTTCATTGTACTCCCTGGTCTTGTTGTTTTTTGCAAAATTCTTTGTTACCAAGCTCCCTATACTGTACTCACAGTTTTATTCAATTTAAGCCAGCCCCTGCCGTCCTGAGACACGCAAAGCTCCCATTGAAATCTGGGGAGTTTTGCCTATATCAGGACTACAGGAACAAAGTCCTTAAAATCCAAGATTTATCTAAACTTTTTTACTTTTATTGCTTTAGACAATTAGAGGAAAACACATACAAAAAAACCCCCCGTCAGGGCCTCCCACATTATATTTGTGGCTTGGCAACTTAGAAACACACACACACACACACACACACACACACACACTCTTACACTTTTGCCTCTGGGACTCTCACTCCTCAGTTCAGTGCCAACTGGGAGCAATGATGGAGAATGAGATTATGTTACTGAGCCAGGGAGAATGTGCAGAGTCCGGAGGTGGGGTGTGGAGGGAGAGACAGAGGTGTTTTTAGGGGGCTGGCTACCCTCTGCCTGCCTGCAAGTTGCTACAAAGACTCAGCCTTTTGGCTTTGACAGTACTTAGGAGAAAGGCTAGTTATTGCCAATCTTCTGGAGAACAGGGAGAGTGTCATGTAAGAAACAACCCAAGAGCTGCATCGGGGGGGACTTGTGTAAACTGGAAGGGAGGGAAACCCCCCTGCATCCGTATTAAAACCAGCACACAACTCAACTCCCTCTGAAAGCCCTCTCTGGGACTGAATGTTCCAGGTGTGTGTGTGTGTGTGTGTGTGTGTGTGAGTAATGAGAGGACAGGACGGAGGTGCTTATGTCTGATGATTGGACTCCATAATCTTAGAATATTTTTATATTGCAGCAGCATCCCAAGATGCTGATCAGGATCAGGGCCTTGTTGTGCGAGGTGCTGTACAAACACATAGAAAGATATGGTATGTGCCCTGAGGCGCTTACAATCTCATGGTTATATCACCTAGCTATGTGCACAACCAGCGTGTTAAAAAAGTACGGGGGTATTTTTTGCCCTGGATCTAGGAATTACTGATTTCTTGCAGGCATCACAGCAGAGGTGGGTCATGAAGAGGGATTTGAAGGAGGAGAGGGCTTGCAGACTACTTTAAAGAAGGAGTTCCATGTGTAAGAGTAACACAGATGAGAGCACAAAGATGGTTGTAGGAAAAGCAAACAAATGAGCAGTCGTGGTTGGCATCGCTGAGAGCAAAGGAGGCATGAACGTCACAATAAGGGACAAAGCAGATAAACAGGGAAGAAGAGAGTTGTGAAAGGTTTTGAAAATAAGGATACGAAGTTTGAACTTGATGCAGTAGGAAAAGGGAAACTAGTGGATGGACTCAAAGAGGGGTGCCTGTGACAGGCAGGTCAGACGATCTTAGCTGTTTCACTTTATAAGGACTGGCAGAAGGACAATATGGGTGTCAGGCATCCAGGGGAAGGAGGTTAAGTAATCAAGACATGAGATAACCACTGTAGAAATGTGTACAGAAAGAAAAGGTCGGGTGTTAGAAATGTTAATGAGAGAAAAGCACCAGGATTTTGACATGATGTGGGTGTACTGGGCAAGGGAGAGGGAGGAGACAAAGATGACCATAAAGCTATAGGCCTGAGCAACAGAGAGGATGGTGACGTTGTCAATAGTGATAAAGAATGTTTAGTCTTCTCCAGACTAAACAAACCCAATTTTTTCAGTCTTTCCTCATAGGTCATGTTTTCTAGACCTTTAATCATTTTTGTTGCTTTACTCTGGACTCTCTCCAATTTGTCCACATCTGTCCTGAAATGTGGTGCCCAGAACTGGACACAATACTTCAGCGGAAGCCTTATCAGCGCGAAGTAGAGCGGAAGAATTACTTCTCATGTCTTGCTTACAACACTCCTGCTAATACAGCCCAGAATTATGTTTGCTAGCGTTACACTGTTGACTCATACTTAGCTTGTTAGTCACTATAACTCCCAGATCTCTTTCCACAGCACTCCTTCCTAGGCAGTCATTTCCCATTTTGTATGTGTGCAACTGATTGTTCCTTCCTAAGTGGAGTACTTTGCATTTATTCTTATTGAATTTCATCCTATTTACTTCAGACCATTTCTCCAGTTTGTTCAGATCATTTTGAATTTTAACCCTATCCTCCAAAGCACTTGCAACCCCTCCCATCTTTGTATTGTCTGCAAACTTTATAAGTGTACTCTATGCCATTATCTAAACCATTGATTAAGATATTGAACTGAACCAGCCCCAAGACCGATCCCTGCAGGACCCCACTTGATATGGCCTTTCAGCTTGACTGTGAACCTCTGATAACTATTCTCAGGGAACAGTTTTCTAACTATTTATGCACCTACATTATAGTAGCTCCATCAGGGCTATATTTACCTAGTTTTTTTTTATGAGGTTATGCAAAATAGTATCAAAAGCCTTAATAAAGTCAAGATATACCCCATCGACTGCTTCCCCTCATCCACAAGGCTTGTTACCCTGTCAAAGAAAATTATTAGGCTGTTTTTGACATGATTTGTTCTTGACAAATCCATGTTGACTATTATTTATCACCTTATCTTTTCTAGTTGTTTGCACACTGCTTGATTATTTGCTCCATTATCTTTCCAGGTACAGAAGTTAAGCTGACTGGTCTGTAATTCCCCGAGTTGTCCTTATTTCCTTTTTAATAGATTGGCACTACATTTGCCCTCTTTCAGTCCTCTGGAATCTCTCCTGCCTTCCATGAGTTTTTGAAGATAATCGCTAATGGCTCAGATATCTCCTCATTAAGCTCCTTGAGTATTCTAGGATGCATTTCATCAGGCCCTGGCAACTAAAAGACATCTAACTTGTCCAAGCAATTTTTAACTTGTTCTTTCTCTATTTTAGCCTGAGATCCTACCTCATTTTCACTGGTGTTCACTATGTTAGATATCTGATCGCTACTAACCTTTTTGGTGAAAATTGTAACAAGTCATTTAACACTTCTGACATGCCCACATTTTCTGTTATTGTCTTTTCCCCCTCATTGAGCAGTGGGCCTACCCTGTCCCTGGTCTTCCTTTTGCTCTAATGTATTTGTAGAATGTTTTCTTGTTACCCTTTATGTCTCAAGTTAGTTTCATCTCATTTTGTGCCTTGGCCTTTCTAATTTTGTCCCTACATGCTTTTAGTGTTTGTTTATATTCGTCCTTCATAATTTGACCTAGTTTCCACTTTTTGTAGGACTCTTTTTTGAGTTTCAAATTTATAATGTTACTGTATTATAAAAGTGTATCAAATGAGGTTTTATGAAAGCCTAGGACACACCGGTGATTAATATCATTGTGAAATGTATGTATTGACACTATATAAGGAATTATGAATACTCATTGATACTGTGTTTTACAGACTATGACCGAACAAAGGGAGAATTAGATTTTACCCAGGCAGGAGGGAAGATAGCTTTCCACCTGTCTCCAATGAAGTTACACAAGATATGACCCAAAACAACAGAAGTCCCATTTACATAGAAATCAGGCGGGGACTGGGAAGACCTCAGGGAGGGAAGAACAGCATAAGGTCATCCTGCCTTTTGAAGCAAGGCCATCGTTGGTGTTCATCACTGAACAGATACAAGGCAACAGAGCTCTTGCAAGCTGAGAAAGATGGGTCCTTCAACCAAGGGAGGGACTGAAGTCTCTGGGAATTGAATATAGCTGAGAAATCTGCTTAGGCAAAGATCGTTCACCTTAGGAAGACAAGGGAACCCAGCAGTTTTTACTTCTGTGGAAGGTCCTGACTGAGGGAAGGTCAGACATGGCAGCAAGAAGGAAGAGTGGCAAAAGAACAAAGCCTGTTATCTTGCTAGATTAAGTTTTAGACTTTTAAGTGCATATTTTTACTTTTATTTCCTTGTAACCATCTTGATTTTTATTTCTTTTACTTGGCATCACTTCACCTATTTCTTACTGTTAATAAATTTGTTTTATTTTTACTATAAACCAACTCAGTGCCATGCTTGCAGGGAAGGGTGTACTTATGACAATTAAGTTAATAAGCAGTAATGTGTTTGGGTCTCTTTAACGGTGCAAACAAACTTTATTATTTCTCTGAGTGGTTCAGGAGAGGGATGGACACTTCAGGAAAGACTTTTTGGGGAGTTTCAGGACAGGGGTATGTTGGAGTCACCCTGCAAGTAGTAACCAAGACTGGTGGAAGCAAGAAGGCTGCCACTGTGCTACGGAAGGCTGCTGGAGTCAAAGCTGCTAATCCAGGAATGTAGGGCTCCCAGGCACTCAGGGTCTGACATGCATGCTTATTTGCTGGCGGTCGGTGTCCAGACTGTGAGCCACAGCAGCAGAGCATTTAAGGCGCCCAAGGGTTTCAGGGCAGACAGTGACACAACCACTCACTGGTCTGGATTCCATCCCAGAACTCGACAACTGTATCCTGCTACACTGAACAAACTACTCTGAGAAAAGTTCAAGGCCATGCACAATACCTAGGTTTAATTCCTGGGATTAATGTTTTGCTCCCTGGGTCTGCTGAAACAGCAGTGGCAACATGCTCAGCCTTCGGGGATGGACCAAGGAACATCTCATATTACACTGCAGAGACCATCTGGCCCAGCTAGGTATGGCCAAATAAAGTCCAATGCAGCTCTCGTTGGCCAACAAAGGTCACAATGATACAGGATTTTGGTGACTGAGATGAGGAAAAGAAACTATATTGAGGACTAAGGAGTAGGGAGTCTTCTATTCAAGAATATGAAAGATGTTCCATACATAACCAGTCTTTGAATGAAGAAATACTGTATTAGATATGGCTGACTAACGGGGTTAGAGTTTTGGCCAATGATAAGTGATTTTCAAACATATTTATGATGTGCCAATAAAACTAGTGGTAGATTTCAAGACATTAAAAGTCAAAATATGAGAGTTTCCTGATTCATTATCATAGTTTAATAATATTTGTGTATATAGCAAAGGAAATGGATTAATACTAAGTATCAAGTTTAGTAATAACTAACTAAACTATCTCAATTTACTTAATACTGTCAGAGGAAATAGACAAAATTACCACTATAAATGCTGAACTTTAAATCAAAGGTTCCACTTCGCTGTTTTATGAATCACTGTATGTGATGCTCTACAATGAAAAGACACTTTAACAGTAGCACCCTTGTACTCAATAACCGAGCTCCTCAGTCGTATTTGGAATCTTAGCTCCTTATTTTAAGCATTTCCTGCATTTACTCCGTACAGTCCTGAAAAAGCCAACAGTGCTGTGGGAGAATGAACTGGATCCTAGGCTGGCTCATGCAATATCAACACAATTGTTAATATAGTTCCAATTGGAGACAATGGCATTACATAGGTGGCATAAAGTGCAGAAGTGGAGGTATAAGTGATTCACAGACCCCAGGTTGAGCTTACAAGTCTGGTAAGTTAGAATAAAACATCTCTGTACTTATAAACTGAATAAATTTTCTCTGGGATCACTCAGGGATAATAAATATGGAGCCACGTGATGCAATTTTTACAGAGACACTTTTCACAGTAAAGCTGCACTCGCAGTCTTTTCCTGCAAAGAAAATGGGAATTTTAACTTTTGTCTTAACTTCTCTGTGACAGACGAACGTTATCCAGTCTGCGCCACACTATTATTCATAAGCAGAATATAATCAGATTTTTTTTTAAAAAATCAAGGAATATTGTATAGCAGTTACCTAAACTAACTCCTACAGATGCGTCTATTCCAGCTCCCACTACCATTGACTTCAATGAAGGAAAGACGGTTCAATATCTTAGATTTATACAGCAACCTTTAACCCAAAAGACCACAAAGTGCTTTATATAAATTTTTAAAAAACCATAGGCCAAATCAGCATGCAAATAAGGACAGAAGAAATATTGTGTGTGCAAACTGGATACATAAGCACCTAACTCTATGCACTGCCTCTTATGTATGACATTCCTCTCTTCTGTCTTATTTACAATGTTGTAGCTAAATCAAAGTACAGAAAAATATACGTAAATTTGTATAAAAGGGCTGCATTTCACTGATGGATTAAGTGATTTCCATTTATTATATGTAATGAACAAAAAAACATGTGCTCTTAAAAAATTCGGTCACAGCCATTAGCATGTGCAAACAGTGGTATTTGTACACAGTGTCAGAGCCTGTTCATGAAAAATTAATATACCTGAAGATTTTGCATTTACAGTTTTACATGGATCTTGGAAATTTGGATATTAACAATATTCATATTACATATAATGAAGTTAGGTTACAAAATGTTTTCAAGTATCAGAGGAGTAGCCGTGTTAGTCTGGATCTGTAAAAAGTGACAAAGAGTCCTGTGGCACGTTATAGACTAACAGAAGTATTGAAGCATAAGCTTTCGTGGGTGAATACCCACTTCGTCAGATGCATGTAGTGGAAATTTCCAGAGGCAGGTATAAATATGCAGGAAAGAATCAGTCTAGAGATAACAGGGTAAGTTCAGTCAGGGAGGATAAAGCCCTCTTCTAGCAGTTGAGGTGTGAACACCAAGGGAGGAGAAACTGCTTTTGTAGTTGGCAAGCCATTCACAGTCTTTGTTTAACCCTGAGCTGATGGTGTCAAATTTGCAAATGAACTGAAGCTCAGCACTTTCTCTGATGTTTTCAGTTACAGCCCCTTTATTTCTCATGATCAGAAGTTTTCCCCAAATTCATATTTTGGGGGGTAAATTTTTAAACTGTCCAAGAGTTGTCTCTGCACAATAGGGAATTTTTTGGGAAAGTTTGAGGAAAATCCCTTCCGCTGATTCTGAGTTAGGCGAGAGTGAAATAAAGGCATTTTTGGTATTTCAAAAACAAATTAACTACACGTTTTTTAACCGACTACATCAAAAACAGCTGAAGTTTGAAAGCTGAAACTTAGCAAGGTTTGAGTAGCCCACCCGAAGCATCACCTAGTTATGACTTAACTAGTTGATGTAACCTAGTTATGACTATTTGAAAAATGCATGCTGAATATGTGCATTACAAAATGTCTTTAAGTTTGCAGGCATCACTTTCAGACATGAACACGGAACATGCATAAAACATGTTTAGCGGTCCCAGCTATCTCCTCCTCCTCCTGTACCCTCTTTACATTAACTTGGAATAATCTGGCTCTCTTGTCAGTGAAGTACAGGGGTTTGGGGGATGAGACATTTACTGCCTTACCAAGGTGCCTCTTTGGCTTATGTTTATAAAATATATACTAACGAATTGTTTTGGTCCATTCCTGCTTGTTAAGGGCAGAGAATCTACCTGTAGAGGTCTCTACCTCAGTTCTTGGCCCCTCTGTTGAGACCACTAACAAAAGATGTCAGTTGCAGTAGTGGTGGTTTTTGTGACGTTAACACATATCCATTGAGAACTAGGCAGAGACCATGGCCTTTAATTTTTGAATTTTACTGTATTGTATAGTGTGGTCCTAATCCTTGACTGTAGAATATTTAGTGAGGAGTCGCTAAAATATATATACAGCAGATGGCAAAAATGTTAATGCTCCAGTAAAAGGAAAAGCCATATAAGTGTTGACCTTTTCCATCCAGGTCATACGTGACACCTATTTGGTTTTGTCAGATTGTGTGGAATTTATAGAGCACATATAGGTATCAAATGTGAAAGCTGAACTACCATAAAATGTCTTTCAAAGGCAGTCATTTCCAAAACCCCTTGTAAAAAACCAGTAGGTGTCTTTTTAATGACATTATATGCACACATTCTGTATACAGATTTTAAAGGCCTCCATTAGCCCTCTTTGTAAATCCCAATCACTTATTAAACAGCAGATCTTAAACCACTACTCCTAGCAAAATGTATGTTACAGAAATCAGGCTAGCATATAAACTGTTACCATTACACAGTTACAGTGACTTCTTGCCAGGGCTTTAGAATATTCTGAAGATCTCCTCACTTCTTTTTTCTCTGCCTGACTCCCAAATCAACAGTATTGATAGCATATTGTCAATCAGGGAAATGTGATTTAGTAGTACCCTAAAGCAGTCATGAAATAAGAGAAGGAACAGAAAACTTGCTCAAGTGTGAGATCAGTGTTTTCCATAATATGCTTGCCGTCATGTAGCACCCTAACTGTCACAATTAATAATGTAGAAGGAGCTGATTAACTTAAGTAAAGTGCTCTCTGCTAGGTAAACACCTAAAGATCTACAGGGCAAAAAAAGGAAAGAAACAACAACATTTTTTTTAATGTGGACACGTTCTTGCTTTCTATTCTGCTCTTGTAACAATTACTGTACTAGCCACTCTGACAGAGTCAATAAATCGATGTGGGACCTAATGCAGCAGTCAGGCAGACGAATCCAATGCACCGTTATCTGCAATGGAGGTTGGGGGTGGGGGATGGGCAGGAAATCAGCTAAGACAAATGAAAGCAGTAAGAGGGACATAACTGGAGTCTCACCTTATGATTGTATGTTTGATATGTGTGTGTGTGTGTCTGTTTGAAAAAATATGCAACTTTGCAAGTGGAAAGAGTTTGAGCAGCACGCACGGTATTACCAAAGTCCCTGTAGTATTTCAGTCAGTCACAGGAATCTGCAATTCAATGAGGATCACTACCCCATTAAAGTTAACCATGTCAGCTGTGTATCTGATGAAACAAACATTCACAAAGTGTGTTCTGAGGCATGGAACTCCTTTTGCACCAATTACTTTCAGTTTCTTTTGGATCATCTAACGGATTTGATGGCAATCCTCCCCACCCATCCTCCTTCCCAAAAAACAAATGAACAAATCAACCCACCCACCCCCCAAACGTTATTAGTTTTAAAAGTTGTTCTAGAAACCTGGGAGGCCTTCTCTATGCATTCTATGCCTAGTTCATATAGCATGCAACTATGAACACAGGAACTGTCATGCCCCATCAGACTAATGCTCTGTCTGATCCAGTATTATGTCTCTGACATTGGCTGGTATCTTATGCTTGCTCAGAGGAAGATGCAAGAATTCCCATAAAAGAGAATCATGTAATGACCCCTCCATATGGGGAAGGTTTTTTTCCAATTCCAGGCAATTTAAAGCCATTTGAAATGGTTGGCTATTAAATCTATTTTACAGAGAGAAATATGAGATATTTTTAGAGGACATTTCCTGCTGAAGATAAGACAGAAAACTGTGCTGGCTGTTTGCAGAGGTTCTTAGAGAAGGAGAACGCAGGCCATTGTTACTGTGAAGGCTCTTCAATGAAAAAGCACAGAATTGTTGCCTTTTGGAGTAATTGTTTAACAAAAGAAAGTTTGCACAGCTTGTAGAGAATTATTCAGTAAGAAATTACATCTCCCCATCTCATTCATCATATGTCCACATTTCCCAGCTCTCACCACCCCACACACTTACTCCCCTTCCTTTTCCCCTGCTGTGGAGCATAAGTCACACCCATAAAAGCCAAAAGAAAGGGGTGCTTTCCAAACAAGCTTCCTGTTTGTTATAAATGGGGAGAAGGGGCGAGGAGGGTGGGGGGAAGTATCGAGTTGAATGGCTTGGTTTGGGAAATCTCTCTATGTCTGTCGCAAATAATCATCCATAATGTTCATGGACACTGGAAGTGGAGTGCAGAGTACTGGACTCTGAAAGGGGTCAGCCTGGCATTCAAGGAGGAGGAAGAGGAGAAGGAAGAAAAGCCCAGTAAAATATCCCCCTGCTTGGGAGTTACCCAATCATTTCTGGACTGGTTTGGCTCACACCTACTTTGAGGATGGGGCCACATGATGGCCCTGACACGTCTTTCAGAAATCTCTATCCTTTGGGGGTAACAAGTGCTTCCCTCTCTGGAGGGATACCCTTCTGATCCTGCAGAGTGACATGCCAATCCGTGCTTCTATGCAATTACATGGGTTTTGTGTGCTGAACTGACCAGGGAGGGTGCTGAAGGTGACAAAATTCCCCCCCTATTCTGAGGCCACTTTTGTATCCCCCCCTGTATAAAGTGTTCGGGGCTAGCACAGCTGCTGTGAAGGCTTGCACACACACTACACTAGGGGCTTGTGGACCTGGAGTCCAGGGCTTGGGTCCACATCAGGGTATTGGGGCCTAACTTGCTTAAAAGCAATCTATGGGGTATGTCTCTACACCCAGAGCTTCAGGAATGGTAGGTGAGCCTCACTCCCTATCGCTGGTGTGGGGGAGCTCCCAGATCATTGGTTTGGAAGAAAAGCGGGCTCTGGAGAGGAGCTTCCAAACAATGTGCTTGCGAGACCTGGACACTTTAAAATTCTATTGTGTAGCCAGAGGTGGCTCCACTCTTTCATTCAAATTCTCACTCAGTGCAACTTCCACATTCCCCGCAATGGGCAGCATTTGGGAAATGCCACTGTGGAGCAATGCAGCCCCTACTGAAAGGAGAAGGTGCCCCCGCACTTTGGAATCAGGAAGCAGCCTCTATAATCAAGGAACTTTGTAGCCAACACTTTGTGGGCCAGCAGCTATAGCAGTTGCTTTGTGGTGTACACAGCTCTCAGTGGGCTGACTGGTGTAGACAGTTTCATAAAATCAGGCTTCTCTCATCTCTCTCTGTGCGCCAACACAAGACCTACTTCCAGGCTGAAGGACAAGACTAACTTGGATATGAGTAGAGTCACCAAATATATATGAGAGACGGGCAAACAAATCTGTGAATGCTACAATGCTGTCCAAACAGGGCAGGCTTGAATTCGGGATGGTTCAGCTCAGGACCTAGGAAACTAAAAACTGACATTTTTCCTATTGCCTTTTCTGAGTACCTCTTGTAATGTAAAATTCACAAGCTGGTGCTACACTTTTTATGAACACAAACTGCTCTGTTAAGCAAAACCCTGGTGCAGCTGGTAGCACTTTGCAGTAATATGATGGAATCCTGAGCTGGGGAGTCACCTTAAGCTCCCCGCTGTGAGGGCCAGCAGAAGCTGCACACATTACTGAGGTAAAGCACAGCCCCGGGGAATGGGGGAGAGAAGAGGAAAAGGTGTGATGAGGGAAAGCTTGTCTCTCTCATTACAGCCCAAGGGGCTTGCCAATAAGCTTCATAAACATCAGCCATAGATAAGACTAGTAGTTGTACTCTCCCTTTCTGTAATGGCACAAGAGTGAGGCTGAAGTAGGAATCATGCAAGTAGCAAAATGGCTACTCCCCACAACATAAGTTACATGTTTTACTTATTAAGAGAAACATTTGTGCAATGATTTCTTTTTCCATATCCTGCCAATGGAAATTGGATACAAAACAGCCAGGTGGCATCAGCTGCAGGAATAACAGCTCTCTAGAAACTGCACTAACTTTCTATACCTCTGGGTCCATTTCATGGTGTTGCCTTTGTTCTATAAAGTTCCATACAGTTAGGTCCTAGTTACCTGAAAGGCTGCCTTTCTGCTCCCAATGAGCTGCCAGGCAGCTGAAGTCAGTTGGGTCACCTGTGTGACATTCCCTAGAATTAGATGACAATGTTATCACTGGAGAGCCATCTACTCTAGAATTTGCTTCTCTCACTTGTCTGACAGAGCCCAACCTACAGAGCACAGTGAAAGGCACATTTCTTTTTTCAGGCCTTTGCTTGAAGATACTGCTGCCAGTGAAAAATTACAGAGAGGGTTTTGGGGGGGGGGGTGAGGAGGAAGAGGAGAGGGGAAAAGTCTTTCCTTTGTCTCTTAACAAGAAGAAAGCTATCATGCACTATGTTGTGAGATCTGCATATGCACTTGAGTTAGAAGATAAGCAATGTTTTATAAAGATAAAATAAAGTTTTCTTAAAACCAAGAATACAAAAGTATTCCCAACTAGCATGGAAGAAACTGAGTATAATAGAAGACCTAAAGAAGCTGTATGTCCTAGTAATATAGCACACACATACAACCCCTTCCTGGGGGGGGACCCCTCCCTTAATTATCTTTAGGGAAGGGTAGCCCTCTTATAGAATTTTCTTCCCAGCATGCCTTTCTAGCTCTTTAAATCTGGCAATACCAAGCAGCTCCAGCCCTAAAGTTGCCATTTGTGAGTGTTTTATCTCTCTTTTTAGTAAGTACTCTTCTATGTGTTTTCTATCTTATTGCTGAGGAAAGGGTGCAGCTTTCTTATTTAGATAGCTTTTATTTCCATATGCCCTCTGCATTGCAGCAGTGGGTAAAAATGTGTTTTTGCTACCATGACTATTATGAATATTCAATAGACAAGATTTTGCTCTTAAATCCAGAGCAACTTCACGGTAGCTAATGGAGTTACTCTAGACTCAGATCAGCAGAAGTGAGAGCAGAAACTTGGTTAATGTTTGTAATGTGATTCTACTTTGGGAATTAGATGGTGCAGTCAGAGAAACAGGAACAGATTTACCTTGTTTCTATCCTCCAAGTGGTGTCCTCTTGAGTCAGTATCTGCTCCTGTGTTAACAAAGATCTGGAAGCTAACTAAGATGAATCAAATGTAAAATGGAGCATGGGGCTATCAGGCAGTGATTTTAAATTTAACTGGTGTCTTTCTTTGAAGTATTTTCTTAAGAGGAAATTTGGTGTCATTCTCTTTCCATTAAACCAGCAAAGAAGCAGGGCATTTGAAATTCTGTCTTCTCAAAAGCTCCTTGACCAACTATGGCCAGTTGTCTGTTGTGTTTGCTGTACCAGGGCTCTTTACCAGTGTTTAAGCTGCAAGGTTCATGCACTACAACACTTACCTAGAGGTTAAATGGACTAGAGGTGGTGTGGATCAGGAATTGATTCTGCCAACAGAAATGCAACTTCTAATGAGCTGTGGGGGGTGTGTGTGTGTGTGTGGTGAGGTGTCTGAAAAAACTTTGCCTGGAAATCAAAGTTTGGTGGGCAAGCAGCTGTAGGAAACTGAATTTATATGGCTCCCAACCCTTCAGAATGGAAAAAAAAACCCTTATATTTTTTGTATCCAGCCTTACAGATTGAAAAACACTGGTTAAAAAATAATCTGCCTGAGTCTACATATTGGTCCTAAAAAAAACCAGCTGCTAGGTTAGACTGATTATGCTGACCACATGCTCATTGCTTCATTATTTTCTGCAGCAAGAGAGAGACATTATTTGTTTTATAGGATTGTAGTAGCTTCCAGAAGGTTAGCCCCTGATTAATATGATGGTACTTTCCATTTCCTCTGCCACTTTTCTTTTTACAAGACTATGCCAACACAAGAAATCTATCTGTTACTTAGTCATGTGGTATCCGGACCAGCTTGCTTTTGAAATAGTAGACTGTGTATCCCAGGCATACTGTATTTCTGATTTGCATATGGCAAAGGCAGCTAAGCTGAAGACCTTGTATTGCTTACAAGTCAGGCAGCTAAAGTAAATGATTTATCAAGCGAAGGTTACAACACCTGTGCCTTTTTGTCATCAAATAAGGCCCAGGCCTACTGAAGTGATCCTTCTAATAGCCCAAATAGTAATTCAGTTTTAAATAGCCCTAAAAATGGGACCATACTGTGGTGAGCTGCTGGTGCAGAACAGTAATAGATGGGGAGAGTGGAGGGAGTGTATCTAGATTTGCACAACTGTTTGAACTGCTATAAAAACCTCTCCTTCTGAAACTTTAGTCTTCTCTGGGCTTCTACATGAACACTTACTAAACAGTTATTTGTCCGGTTCTTCTGCCCCAGATCTGTCCTGGTGCAGGAGGTATTTCTACAACAACCTATGATGATGAAATATTCACTTTTCTATTTAAAATGTCTTCCTTAATGATTCACATTTAAAGACTTTTGGAATTAATTAGAACAGAGTGTTAACAGAAATATCCATTGCTGATTTTCGTAATGGCCACTAAAAAAGGCATGTTCCTACCTTCTATTGTTTAAGAACAGGAAAAATAATTCCTGCGCCAGGCCAACAATGTTGTTGTTGTTAGTTTGTTCACTATCTTATTTCACTGCTGTGTGAGCCCCTTGCACATCCAGGTATGTGAAATGTACGTTCTACTAAATAGCACTTGCACATCACTGTGGACATGTTCAATTCTGTAGCAACTTTGAGACTGATGACTACGGGTACGCAGTCTATGACACAGTTTAACAGCTGCAAAATGGGAAGAAAATATGGTGCTTTTGAAAAGTTGTCTCTAAAATTTTGTCATTTCTCAAAGTTTCTATCTGGATTGGAACTTCCACGAAGGTCAGGAGTGTTCAAATCCAGGCTTTTGGCTTGGGCCCAGCTCTAGAATGGAGATGAACCATTAGAGTTAAGTTAGGAGAAAATGGAGTTTCTAGAGTTCTGCTGAAGCAAAAGTAACAAAGTTACTAGCTCGACGCTCAGAAGTACTGAGCGTTCACCTCTCCCACTGAACTCTTGGAGTTGTGAGTGTTGGCATCTCTCAACATCAGGCCATACAATTCTTAACCTGATTACTAAATAAATGCACTGTAAAATTCCTGATGGGAAATAGCAACCCCAGCCACTTTCAATATATTAGTGTTTCATTTGTTTTTATTTTTATATTTTTGAAAATATCCTAAGTGACGGTTCTAATGTCCTGCAAAAATTTCATTGTAACAGTGGATTTGTTTTGACAAGAAGAGTGTTAACGAAGTCCCTAACCATTAACTTCTCTTGGTATTTTCACCCCCACTTCTCTGATTTAAAACATGGTTTCCTTCAGAACTGTTATATTAATAATTTCAATTCACAGTGGGTTTTTATGGCAAACTATAAATCCAGTATCACAGTGGGTCATAATGGTTATGCTGATGTACCCTGAAGTACAGTAGCACAAAGGATGCAGCTGTAGTAAGAGAGACTGGCAGTCCCCTTATCTATAGCAGCATGTTTTGCCTTAATTTGGAGTTATGCAGGGGTATTGTCATTTGCTATCCAATATTATATAGAAGCACATAAATAGGGCCAGAACACTTTCCAATGGCCTAAATCATAACTTGCAGAGTTCAAAATTCACAGTCGTCGAATGCAAAAAACCTAGTTTAAAAATGCAAACAAGTTTGATATCTTACAGATTCAGATTTTGTTATATTCCACTATGTAACAATCTGCCAATCAGTATTGTTAGTCTTTTAGAAAAGCTATGGCAGCATTCTCCAAAGAGTTTCAAGTTTCTTGGACTCTGAAGAAAAAAGCCAAATGCTTGAAGACTTTAGCAGCTCACCTTAAAATGTTTCTATTTCCTTATTTCAATGTATGTCTGTTTATTATGATCCTTTCCAAAACCACAAAGGAAATTCTATGACTTAAATGTAAAGGCGCATGAAAACTTGCCTTCTATATCGATTAAACAGGAGGCACTAAAAGGGAGGCCCAACAGCTGAAAACTGGGACACAGGCTTCCCTTTACTAATGAACTAAAGAAATCAGAACTTGAAGAGTTAACCCCCCCCACCAGCTGCTAGTGTACTTTCTGTGACCCTGTTTAATGCAGGAAGGGTTTGAGATTCAATGTAGTTTAACCTGTGCTGTCGACACAGCTATAAACTAAAGCCCCTAACAAATGGTACAAAAGGAACAGATAGCAAGAAAACATTGTGCTCATAGGCATCTGGTCACAGCCCTGTAAATGGACAATTTTCAGCAATAAGTTACACAGTCATATTACACTGATAGGGTAGGCGTTGATCACATCACAATGTGGATTCTGTCTTCATGCATGTTCTGAAATTGTAGCATGTGATGTCTATGCAGCTATATCCTTATTATTCACATCTAAGATCTGTTTCAAATTGTACAGAAGGGGATTAAAAAGTAAAACTTCACCCCAGCTAAATTATTATTTTTAAATAATCACAGCCATATTAAATCATCACAAACATATTAAAAATACTTCTTAATCTTAACCTTTAAAATCATTGTAATGTAATCAGGCAATCATTTCAAACTACAAGCCGTAGTTCTCCTAGAACTTTAGTTCCTCTCATTTTTATTCTGCTCCATGATAATGTGAGATTCATAAATTCATAGATTCTAGGGCTGGAAGGGACCTCGAGAGGTCATCGAGTCCAGTCCCTTGCCCTCATGGCAGGACCAAATACTGTCTAGACCATCCTGGATAGACATTTATCTAATCTACTCTTAAATATCTCCAGAGATGGAGATTCCACAACCTCCCTAGGCAATTTATTCCAGTGTTTAACCACCCTGACAGTTACGAACTTTTTCCTGATGTTCAACCTAAAACCATACTAAGCAGAACTATTGAGCACAGCTTTAATTTTTTTCAACATCTGGCTAAAATTAACCACTAAAAAACCTGCCAACAACTATTTTCTTAATCAATACTAAGAATTTGATACAGCTTGGAAAAAGCACATTTAAACCCTGTCCTTCTCCTGAAGAAATAAAAATATTTGCTTGAGCTTCTGACTCAACTATAGCAAATCTCTGAATAGTCACCTCAACATCACTGCAGTGAAATATGGTGTTGGCTGCAAACAAGATTCTAGAGCTTTAAATGGTTGGTTCTTTGGTTTAACTTGCATTTTGACATCTGAAGCCAAATTTTCAAAGGCCCTCCCTTAACTAGGCCTTCATAGTAGTTGTGAGCACATTGGTTTCCATATCTCCCAGGCCCCGCACCAAAAAAAAAATCACCCGCATGCTCAAAACCTTGCACACAAATGGCAAATTAAGAATTGGATCCCTGTTCCCATTGAAATGACTTCAGTGGTGCAGGATTGGGCTGAAGTCCATGATTACCTGATTGGCCCATCTGGGCTTTTGCATGTGCAAATAGATGCACTTGCAAATATGTCAGAAGCAATAAAGGGATTTGAAAATTTGGTCCTAGAGGAAAATTTGCACACTAGAAGCCAATGCCTTGGAAAGCAAGAGAGTTTGGAGGAATTATGGAAGAATTATTACCATATAAGCCTATAAAACACAACAGACAAACACAAATTGTGAGTGACATTTCACCGTTGTTACTGAGACCATGTGGGTGAATTGACAGTGGTGAAGAAATGTGGCCCACTTTGTAAGGAGACATTAAAATACACAGAAGAATAACAAGCTGCACTGCATACAGAGAAGTTGAAAGCTGCCCACCTGTGTCTGTTGAGGGATATTTACAAAGCTTGGATCCCGAGGTCCAACACTGACGAATCGGTTTGCGGGGGAGGTGCTGGGTGTCGAGTAGGCTGTGAAGGGAAGGGACACGTGCGTTGAGGAAGCAGCACTAGATCACACACAAACAACACCAAAACACAGTCTCAGAGCCACCTAAGCAGATGTTTAACACAGAAATGTGCAAACGTTTTAGAGAGCAAGAGTTTGATTGTAGACACTGGAAAGGTTTGCTTTAATGATGAATTTATAGGCATGTACATAACTGAACTAAATAAAAGTAATTCCTTTCAACATACTCAAATAAGATGATGTAATGCATCCAGAAGATGTGCTCAGTTCATCTGAACCATTTTTGTCTTTGAGAGGGGCAGGTCTTTCGGAACAAGGCTGTACAACATATACCATAGATCCTGATCCTGCAAATGTGTTCCCAGGTATCTTCGCTCATATGAGTAATTCACACTGATCTCAATAAAGCTATTGATTTGAGTGAAGTTACTCATGTGTATGTTACCAGGATTAGGCCCTTATTTCATACCAGTATAGCACAGTACACAGTTAAAGCCCTGATTTTTCTCATTGCTGGAGTCTACACGCTCTTAAGTACTCATGTGATCTGTTTGACAAACTAAGATTCCCTTGGTAAAAAAATAATGGGTTGCAGTTTGGTTGGGGTAGTAAGTGCAATCAGTCTCAAGGCTGAAACTCTCTTTAAAAATTGGAATGGCTCCCATAAAATGTAAAGCTATTAAGAGCAATACAAGCCAAGAACCCAGATTACTTCCAAACTTGAACTACTTTAATGATTTTATTGTTGCTCTACATCTCTCCATTGCAACAGTCCAGAACTCAGAGCAATTCCAAATTCAAAAAATTTTCAGTATGCTAAGCGTTCTGCTGGTTTGACAACTGCACACATCGTCTTCTTTTCTCAGTTTTCTGTGTTTGCAGATCTAAATATATACCTTAAGAGTTATATATGTTTAAGGGCCAAGGAATGCATAACATGTGAAACAATCTAATTGGCAATCTAACTCCCTGATGAAGTGGTGAAAATGGCTGTAAAAAAAAAAAAAAAAGGAAATCCCTTGCCAAATTCCAGTGAAGCTAAGTATTAAGGTTACACCTCATAATGAGGAAAAATAAGAATAATTAAATATAAAGATACTGAGTTGTCAGTAAAGGTGAAATGCTACTGCCTTTTTTATAAAAGCAAAGTGTTTGGTGAAAGACAGACCTTTGGTTTGGAGACTACAAGTAGAATGCCGTATACTGTAAAGTCATGTCGGGCTAAAAGGATCAGATGTCAATAGAATGATCTTTGAGGATATGTTATCAAAGTGATGCTATTACTAACGCATGCTTGAGGAGGTCTTAAATATGGATTAGGTCCCCATCCTGTGAGAAACTGAACACTTTCAGTTCCCACTCCAATGGAATTTTAAGGTGCTCAGCACTTTTCAGAATGGTTGCTATGTTGAGTTTCTCCTCATCCCAAAACTACTGTAAAAGCTTTGGTAATATTCCCACAAAACATGGTTGCCTTTCCATAATTTGCAGCAAAGATTTAAGAGGAACTTAGTGCCCTGTAGTGAGTTTCCATATTTTTAAGATTATTTTTACAAGGTACTCACTCCTGGCATGTTACCAAGTATTTCTGAGTAATTACAACTAAACTACAAATGCAGGAATAAATGAACAAAATAGAATTTGTGATGCATACTCCTTACTTTTTCATGTGTGTTCACTTGGTAATTAAAAAAAAAAGCCAGTAATTCATGTGTGCCTGTCAATAGTGTCAGCTACTGAGGCTCTTCTGAATGAGGCAATTTTTTTAGAAATCTATAAATTATCTTTGCTTTAACTTGCATTGCTTCTCTCCTTGTGATTTAACTGCAAGGGGCATCTAACCCAGTAGTTCTCAACCAGGTACGTGCACCCCTGGGGGTACGCAGAGGTCTTCCAGGGGGTACATCAACACATCTACATGTTTGCCTAGTTTTACAATGGGCTGCATAAAAAGCACTAGTAAAGTCAGTACAAACTACAATTTTATACAGACAATGGCTTATTTATAGTGCTCTGTATACTACACGCTGAAATGCAAGTACAATCTTTATATTCGACTTGATTTATTTTGTAATTATATGGTACAAATAAGAAAGAAAGGAATTTTTCAGTAGTGTGCTGTGACGTGTATTTTGATGTCTGATTTTGTAAGCAAGTAGTTTGTAAGTGAGGTGAAACTTGGGGTACACAAGACAAATCAGACTCCTGAAAGGGGTGCAGTAGTCTGGAAAGGTTGAGAGCCACTGATCTAATCAACCTTACAATCCTACATATAACAAGAATGAAGATTCTTCCTGCAGCAGCAAGAGTTGTCTTAGAGCTCAAAACTGGGCACTTGCTATCTGGCTCTTCAGAGCTTCTTCATGAGGCAAAACGTACTCACTGCAACCTTCATGTGAGTGGGTCTTTGTCCAGCTAGCTGGAAGAAAAGGGGCATTGCCTCTTTAAAGGCTTCCTTACAGCAGGTGGGGGGAAGGAGAGGAGTTAGCAGGGATGCATAGGAAGGATGGGAACTAGCTGGGGCCAGATCAGGAGGTCACTGCCATGCCCTTCCTAATGACTGGAAGAGTATTTATACCCCATGCAGGCCTGGAAAGGCCCTCTTTATCAGGATTGGGCTGGCAGCACCCATCTTGGCAAAAGGACTGGGTTTCCTTTTGACCTGCAGCGGGTATTATGTAATTGCCCTTTTCCTGTGGGGCTGGGAAGAAATTGTCACCCCACCACCTAGGCGGGGTGGATTTTATTTTATTTTTTTGCTTTCTCTACAGCTGGTCTAGGACCTGGTGGGGTGGAGTGTGGGAGGGATTAGGTTATAATGCTTCAAATTAAGTAACACTCCTGGCACATGTCCAGCGAAGGTACTTGGTATGGACAGGATATGGTTTTTGGATACAATGGACTGGAAAAGGATTTGAAGGAAAACATCCCTTAAGGGAGCTGAGTAAGCGGGTTTTGGGACTCCTATATCTTGTACAGCAGAGAGACGACCCCCTCCTTTTCGTAGCCCCTTTAAGGGAGCTGAGGAAGCGGGGTTTAGGGCTCCTACTTCTGGAACAGTGAAGAACTGACACCCCCCCCTTCCTGCACTGTACAATTTGTTGCAAGGTGCTCCCAGACATTTTAAGTGAATAAAGTTGCAGCCTAATTAAACTACATCCATGGCCTCCTGTCTTTCTTCCAGCATGGATGGACAATGAGCAAATGGACCAATTAATTCTTTGGAGCAGGTGCCTCCAGGGAAACAAAGTTCATGGGTGAAGGGAAGAAACTCAGATTTACCTTCCATTTTTCAGCCATTGCATATCACTACATTGTTTTACTGTGGCAGAGCTCCACTGCAGAAAGACTTGCGTCTGCATTGTAATTCTCATGGTTTCAGGCATTGATGAACACAAGGTAAAGATTTAAGAGTGAGATGGGCATATAACATAAGCAAAAAAAATTCTGCTGCACTTCAGTAAACTACAGTGAATTCTAAACGAGGGTGAATTCTGGCTTCGGGATTGCATGGCAGGCCTTAGTACTATGTAGCATTATTTCCATTCCAAATAATGACTTAAGGCAAAGGGATGCAAGATTTTGTGATGGCTATAATGTTAACTTCTGTAATATTACAAATGTACTTGCTAAAAATTTAGACCAATGGGTAGCTATAAAGCATTTGGAAATATTGTGCACTTTATACAATGGCCAATAAAGCTCCAAATTCTCACATTACTCAACTTACAAAAGTGTTCTAAAAGTTACTGTGTGTTGTTTAGGTACTGACAACCTCACATATATGCTTACTACATTTCATAGTATAGTATATATGCTAGTAGTGTTAGCCTTATCATGCTGTCCATATAATTCCCTATCTTAATTATTTTTTGTCAGTTCAAAGACCTTTCATGCCAAGGGATTCTAAGGCACTTCATAAACTATATGCCCTATGCAGGAGTCATTTCAGCTGACCACCTCTGGGGTGGAATGTTTCTTCCTTTGGTGTAGCACCTGCAACTACTTTTAACTCACTTCCTGAAAAGGCTTAGATTTCAAGTTGGTGTCTCCTTAAAAGCAAACAGCAACAGTAAAAAAGTTTACAGCTGAAGAATACTGAAATTACAGGGAGCATCTATGCGGTGAGAAAGTAATTCCTGAAGGTAGATTTTCACCAGGACACTGGAGCTAACGTCCATACCCTGGTGTGAAGTACCATAGGACTTTTGAGGACCACAAATGGTCAACCTCCATTTTGTGTCTCATATAAAAAGCTGAATATTCAACAGCAGCAATCTCTATTACCATGCTGGTACACTAGTTTGGTAAAGGGAAGGATATCGGGTAGAAAAGTGCCATCTACTGCATCCCTGAACCGCTTCCTGCAATATTCTGGCTTTTCCTTAGAAATTGCCCATCCAAGTACACTGTAGAGTTCTTCCTGCTTGATGCAGGAGGTTGGGTTGAGATATTCCCGGAGGTCCTATCATTTGGCACTTTTACTCTCCTCTTTTTAGGATAGGAACTGGAAATCCCACCCATTAGTTAAAGCTATATCAAATTATGTGTTTTAAATAACTTCCTTTATAGTGGGATTTTCATACTTCATTTTACAGAGGGGCAACCTGAGGCACAGAAAGGTAACAAGAATAGAATCTTAGTCTTCTGATGGTCCTGTGCTTTAACCATAAGATCATCCTTTCCTCCCTTCTCGGCTCTTTGGGCCACATCCTGAGCTAATGTATATCTACAAACTTCCTCTGGAAGTGAATGTCTATGCCAGTTTACACCAGCTGAAACTCCGGCCCTTTGTGTTTGAACAAGAACATTTTCCTGCCTTGCCTGGCCTTTCTTCGTCTGGAATCTGCTGTGGGGAATTTCCAACACCATAGTCTGTAGCCATGGGAATGAGCATGATGCCACAAATTTGCTATGATGCTTCACTTTAGGAACAAGCAAGAGCGAAAGCGCTGGCAGGGAAAGAACATTTGCTCACACAAGCCTCTGATATTTAGCCAAAATGGGAAGAAACAAGAGAAACAAGAGACAAGAGAAAACAACCAACAATGTTATGAGTGGGATTTATTATAAAGCAGCACTTTCCTACGGCAGAAACCTTTTACCTATACTTTGCTGAAAGGAGTGTTGTTACATGCAAGAGTGTGCAGTCTGTCTTTTGGTTGTGAATTAACAAGAATGACTGTCTGCTGACAAAGCAGAATTCCAGTCAGTGCTAGTCTAATACACTGCGAAATTTCTCCTTTACAGGCCAGGAAGAAAAATGGGCACACGTGCCTGATATGAATAGCTACACCATTTTATAAGATCTCTACTGCTAAAGTTTAAGACCATTGCACCCTTCTGGGGAGACAGACATGATGCCATGTATAAGAACATGCACACATACAGTACTTTTGCATTGCAGTAGCACACTCCATCGGAGCATCTTAATGCACACTGCAACACTTACACAGTCGGCAGTGTTGGTAAGTGGTCATCATGATCATCCTCCTTTCTGGGAAGGTACAGCACGGAGAGCTGAATGGGCTTGCTCAAGCAGCACACAGCAAATGTGCGGCAGAGTAAGAACTAGAACTCAACCTTCCTGATTGTCAGTCCTGTGCTTTAGCTACAAGATTACTCTTCTCCTCCTGCTACAATCACCATTTAACGTGAAAGCGTCTTTGTACAAAGTCACAAAAGCGATAAATCTCTTGCCCTACAAGTGGAACAGAAAAGATTTTCTCCCTAGGCTCAGTTATGGAGTATTAGGAAATAACTTTCACTAAAGCCGTCGTGTTTTTTAAAAATAATGGGGTAACAAGATGGAAAAAATCTTAGACCCTGTATGGGAATGAAGGTTTCTGCTGAGTCACTCTGGGCTCAGATGCTAATACCCTGGGGAATTACTGCTCAGTCAGTTGGCTCTAGCGCCCTATTAAGCTCCAATCAGCACATAACGGAGGTGGTGTTTCTTTGGGCCACAGCAGGTCAATTCCAGGAACGGTCAGGCTTTGGAAAGCAGCAAAGGGTGATGTTTGTGTTGTGTTGGTTTTGAGTTACCAATAAAACCAAATCCCCAGAAGGGGGAAAGATTGGATGCTAACCAAGGGTCTGTGTGTAATGTTAAGGATAAGTTATTCTGCAGAAAAACCTGTGCTTGGAGGAAAAACTTACCTCCAGAAATCCTATGAGCTCCCCTCTCCTCTGAATCTCCTCACCGACAGAGATACTACTCTTGCAAATGTGGTAGGACCTACCACTGGAAATTCTGAGCCCAAGTCTTTGCATCTCAGACCAGAGCACAAGAGGCAAATACCTCAGTGTACCTCCATAGGGTTTTCCTTCCTTAAGCAGTGTGATATGGACATGCTTTCCACAGAAAGTTAATCCCACTGCTGGAGAGTTTTACTGCTGCTCTGAGAATCGTTAACCACCATGAATTGTGTTGTGGTCTTAAGTTCTACTTCCCAGGAGAGCATGACATATTGAGCAGCTGCTCCTGGCCTCTTCACCCCACCTCCACCCCCCTCGGAAGGCCATATTCCAATGTCTAGTAGAGCCTCAAAACGCATGCTCCTGCAGAGGGCTTTCTACCAGATCAAAGGAGGGAAACAGCATGAAACGAATTCCAATCCCCTTCACCTATTTCCTTGGGGCCTTTATTCCCCTCCACACAGCAAAGGAGAGTCTGGCCAAATGCTAATATCACTACTGTATAAGCACTTCCTCTTCTGTTCAGTAAATGACTTCCCTCGTTATAATGCCATGGAGGGGAGACAGCCGTAAAAAAGGGATGCTTCCTGCACTGGTGCCTTGGAACTGTGTAACCATGGAAAACATCTTTTCATGTAGTTCTGGTGACTCTGTACTGACTATTTGTACTCTAATAAACAAACAACCCCTCTCCCACAATAGCAAAACACTTCTCAGCAAGGGCTTCTTTCTGTGGTACACTACGTATTCTGAGCTCAAGATACTGCTTAAGGACACAGATAGCAGTGCACTTTGACAGTTTTTACACTTAGTTAAGGACCCCAATAAACAACAAAGTCCTCTGTATAATGGGAGCAAGGAACAGAGTAGGATCTAAGAAATTGACTCTGAGTTGCAGTGATGGACATTTTCTGATGTATGTCAGCAAAACTCCGTAGCTATAATCTGGAGAGAGATGCTACCTGTCCTCCATTTTGAAGGACAGTTCTAAATTTGCAGAACGTTATGTGACAAGATTGTCCAGCAAGACAAACATATGGAGAGTGGCCCTGTGTGTGTGTGTGTATTCTGGGCTACTATTCTGCGGAAAGCAATGAAAATCTGAGGGTTGCTACAGATTAGAACAGTGCCATTTGAACTCTCCTGAGACTGTTAAAAATGGGTGTTCCCTCATGGAAAAGTCCTGGCAGTTTATTTTACTATACATGCTTCAACAAGCTCAGATATGTATGTGGTATATTTTTCTTTGGAAATCATTCCTATAGTCCACATTTTATGGAAATGTATTATACACATCTTTAAAACTCAATTCATTGTTCTATTTAACATTCATGACTCTTATCAAATGGAAGGTGCATGCTTGAAAATGTACAGAAGTGGATGTTTAGATATCAGATTGACTAATTACTAACAGTAATTATTTTTCCTAATCTTTTGTTTAAATACCATTAACTAGCTGCTCTTGAGAAAACCTGGATTATCTTGACAGCTCCTGGTTGAACATTCCTTGCCACAATGGGCCAGACTGCCTGGTAGTGTAAATCAGTGTAGCTCCACTGATTTCAGTGTAGGTAAGTCAATTTACATCAGCTAAGAATCTGGCCAAATACATGTTTATTGTTTATAGAATCCAAGGATCACATAAAATAAACATTAAGGTAACAGTTAAAATGGGTTTGAATATTTTTTTCTTTTAAATACCACAAATTGCCCGTAACTTATGAGTTACAATTATATATGATGGCATGTATAGTTTACTGACTTCATATTTTCCAACTCTAAAGACAGGGAAATACTGAGTTATTTCAAATACCACTCACCAGTGAGTAAACGTTAACCTTTTCGTGGCCCACTACTGAATCTTATTAAAGAGCTAGAAAGCATTAAGTTAACTGATACCTGACATCAAAAGTGCTAATACAAACAGGTTCATGATATAAAAAGTGTTGGTCAGAAATGGCCAGAAAATTGGGGGTGGAGGGGTTCATTCTGACAGAAATTTTCTGAGCAGTACTAGCAACCATGATCTCTCAACACTTCTAAGTTACGAGTCTGTCTTCGCTTAAATCCGTGTCTTAAATCCCACCTTCCCATCCTTTGTGTCACAATTATAATTCCCAAGCAAGCCAAAGTATCCTCAGCCTGAAATGCAAATAATCCTGTCCAGTTAAAGAATGCCATGAAAACACAACAAATGTCAGGACCCTGCAATGCCCCCTGGAACCCACTATGGAACCCACCATGCAATGCCCCATGGAACCCACCATGTCACAGCCACAATACTGGCCACTGGTCTCTGAGGTGTGAATCACCTGAGTTGTGCCTGAAGCTTTAAGAACTTGGGCTTTATATTTGTTGAATAATACATGCTTCCTTGGACATCAAGCAGTGGCCACATGCAGCATTTAAATAATATAGATTTGAAAGCATACACAGGGATTTGCTCTTTAGAGTACATTGATTTTTGGGCACTCTCCATCTAATCTATCTAATGTGCTTCCTCGGTGGCCATCTCTGAAATTGTAAACTCTCAAGGAGGCATTTGAAATAAAAATGTTCATCACTCCAATAATGGCTTATTCTTGGACTTCATCTTGGATTCATTTAATTGGGGAACAAGTCCCCCTGCCATTAAAGTACTGAAAACTTCCCCTTTGTTTTTAAATGACAATTTGAGCATCATTTCATTAAACCATTTGCAATTAACTCCCTGCATGCCCAAAATGTTTAAAGCTTCAAACCTAGCTGACGCACATTTGCTTCCTAGCAGAGTGAATCCAAAATGGTGGCTCCAATTGCACACAGGAATTTGTATATTTGACTTGTGGCTACACAAAATACATGAGGGCTGTGTGGGTGGGGGAGAGAGCATTAATGCTCTCCCCCTCAGTAGAAGAAATACCACAAGCTAACTGCTCCAAATGCAGGGCTTGCCAGGGAGCTTGGTCATAAAGGTGTAATGAGTCTGGGTTCATCTAGAAAGACTTATTCCCAAAGAAACTCTAAAAGGAGTGAGCTCCAGGGAGTCTGACAGTCTGGCCTGATCTGGACAAGAAGCAAGACCCTCTGTGTGGGTTTGCCCCCGAGTTCAATGTAGAGCCGTCTAGGGTTGGTCGTGGGACACAAGTGGAAGGCCAGCAGCATAGTTTCTTGATGAAACTACAGAGCTCCACCCCCATACATTAGCTGCTGGCCATGAGTTTTCCGGTGTGTAACTATGTGCAGTGCCAGCAGTATTTTTTTTGTCAATCTTATGCAATTGACAACTGTGAAATTAACTTGGGGAGCACAGTCCAGTCCTCCTGGTTGATGAACAGAAGATACATGGTAGCTGCAACAGTGTGAACCTCATTGAACTCTCTCTCCCTTGTTGCAGCTGTACTTACTTGGTGAAGTAGGAGAGGCGGCACCTCCTTCTGTCGATGTGGTTGGAGGTTTTGTGTCTGGCACGGGCAGAGGCACAGGCCTAGCCATTGGTGGCGGCGGCGGTGGTGGCAACATTGGGGTAGGAAGGAATGGATTGTGCACCTTGCCTTGGCTGCTGCCATTGGGCTGCCAAAAACAAAAGACAAAATTAGCTATTAGCAGCCTCCAGCAACAGGAGAGGCCAGTTTAAAATTCGGTGTGGCAAATGCTTAATTTCTCAATGCTAAGTAAACAGGTTGGAATGAAAAATTGCCATCTTCTGTTCTTCATTTACTTCACTGGGCTTTGTACCGCAACCCATCTCAAAATCTTACAATAACTGTAAAAGACCTTTAAACCCATCTTTCATTTTAAAGCAAGAAATTCACCCTATTTAGTGGGCCAAACTGTTTCTCCAAAGTTAGCAACTGGTCAGAATCACCCCGGACCAAATTATACTCTTGCACTGTGTAACCACTAAGTTACCTACAGTACAAGTTTAGGCAGAATTTTGTCTCCCATTACACTTTCTACATTCATGCCTCTACTGTTCCCTTAGGATATCTGTGCCTGGGACGTAAGTTTAAATTTCTTAAGAAACTCATTAGTAGGAAAAGAGATAATTTTGGGGTGGTTTAAAAGTCAAGCAGCTATTTTATTTCATGGAAAAAATAAGTTAATGTATTTTAAGCAACCTGCACTCACAGCTCCCATTTCAGCTGCCATTAGGTATCTGCTTAGAAACAACTGAGCTTACATCTGCTTTATTTTCAATATTAAAAAAGTACAAGTATTTTGTTTGGGATGAACATAATCAGAGGCAGGATGGTTCTGCATACTCAGCTATGCTATTTCAAGTGATTACTAGGAAAACTCCTGTCCATTAGTAAATAAGCTTTCAGCATCACAAAAACAAGGACTGGGTATGGAAAATTTCAATCTTAATGTAAAACTAGACTATTGAGAACCATACCAATTGATGGCAGTACCATTATAAAGAAAAAAGTAGGACAGTCTGTGAATCAGGTATTCTGTTTTAGTGACAGAAATGACAAGATCGGTTTTGACAGTACTCCACAAATTGATCCTAACTGCAGTTCTTCTGGCACTGAATGTCCAATTTTCCATTGATAAAAGCTCAGTTTTAAATACAGATACATATTCTGAATACTGCTGAAGAAAAATTGTACTTAAATCTCTGCTTAGGTTTCTACTAACAGGAATTATTTAGGACTAAGGGCCCAATCCTACAGCCGTTTACAGGCCTGATTCTCATTTATGCTAAAGCCACTTTAACGGCCGTGGCAATGTAAACGGGCCTGAACGTGGGTGCAACTGTAATTTCCACTGACGGTGATGTAAAAGGGCCCTAGTGTAAATAAGAATTAGGCTTGTATATGTATGTAACTTCATATGCGTGAGTAGTGCTGTTGCCTTCAAGGAGTACAGTTACTCGTGTTTGGTTGGTTGAGGCCTTACTCAAAAGTAATTTTTCAGAGAGATTTTTTCAACAGACAGCACCTTTAATAAACTAATATATTCAGTAACACTTCTCAAATACTTTCTTGTCTTACAAGTAGGCCAATTTCCTACCAAGTAGACCTTTGCTGTATGTTCATTGTGAATGTGCTAACAGTTCATAATGCAGATGGTTTGGGCTAAACTAAGCATATACTCAAGGAAAAAGAAAAGCACTCTGTTGATTTGTTGTCTAGGCATGAATGTAACTGCTAACATATTGCAGATATTATTGAAGCCAGTATTGGCTGGGATATGTAGAATCAGGTATTTTGGTAGGAAAAAAGTATTGAAGACAATGTAGCTTATTAAATAAAATTAATGCTAAGGATTACATTAATTCTGCAGGTTTATTAACACTTTCAATGTTCTGTATATAAGAAAGTAATAACAATTTTGCCAATCATTATTCTGCTGGTGGGACACAATTACATGCATTTTATTTCATGAAACGATCACAGCATTATTGTAGAAACGATGTAAATAAAGTTTCATTTCTGTATTTGACTGGAATGTTGTTTCAATAAAGTGAAGAGGATGATTCACTTTAGTTGATTAAAAAATGAAAATGCTTATTTGAAGCATTGGAACACTGCTTAATTCTTCATAGAGATAAGGGGAAAAGATAACCGCATGCAGAAATAACAAACTATAATAAACTGTACTTTAACATCTTGGGTTCAAGTACTGGTCAACTTGATCTAAAGTGCTGTATGACAGTATTTTTTTTTAAATGAACTTAGCTGATCTGAAACATCTGTTTCTCACCCTCCCTTTTCTTGCTCTTCCCCCTAACGCCAAAGGAATAATTAATAAAAATTATTTGGCCTTTGTATTTTGTTAAACCCAGTGGAACTAGGGTTCAAATGTCTGAAGCTGAAGCATTGGTACAGGGATCCCAGAAGGTCATTGAACCACCAGCTCTTTCTGACTATCAAAGTACATTAATTACACCACAGTCTACGTTTGTTTTCCCGTAGTTAATTTTTTTTTCCTTGTAGCAACTATTTTAAGGTGCTACGTTCACATGTGTGACACCCTGTTAAGATAATTCCATAGTTATGTGACATAGGACAAACACTTCTGAAGAAATAAAAATGGCTTCCTTACATTTAGGAACCCCACCTGTCCAGCCTGCTGACCAGCATCCGGGCAGACAAGTTGGACAAACTCTTTCAGAGTCTCCTGAGGATGATAGCGGATTGCTGGGTGTGAGAAGTATGGCCCAGGCTGCTGAATAATGGGTGACGTTGGAAAATGAAGAGTCGATGGTGTTGCATGCGGACTTGCTAAAGGAAAGAAAACAAAAGTTATATGGAGCAGATTTTTGCATTAGATAACAGTTCAAATCTATGCAGTTGAATTATTTTATAGCTCTACTTTACCTTTTTTTTTAAATGTGAACATGAACTGTACAAATAATAGTGTACAATTGCTAAATCAGACCACACTGCATCCTACAGTCACTTCAGAGACACGCTGAGGGCAAATGGAGGCAAATATTTTAAAACAACTTTCTGTGTTTTTAGTGCACATTTATAAAGGAACCAGCGGTCCTTGATAAAAGTGACAACTATTCATTACCTTAAGAGCCTTTCTAATGAATTGAGTAATAAAAACTGTATTTGGGAGATCAGAGTTGATTTAATTGACATTTCATATAACTGGTTTGCACATATGGATCTATTTTTATTTTTTACTATAAATGGTCAATGTTTTAATGATGCTCTTGTACCTTGTATAATGATGCTCTTGTACCTCATCATTTTTTCACACCAGTTTGCAAACATTTTTAAGTAAGACATTTTCATGTGATGCTCACATAAAAAGGGGCAAGCTCATTTTGCAAATGACGTTCACCGCTTCCTTGTACAACTTTGAAATCAAATCTCAAACCAGACCCTAAGCCACAATCAGGAATGATGTTTAACGGAAGGTAAATTGGTGAATGTACACGCCAAAGAGCCACACGAGAGAAGGGAAGCAAGAAAAGCTACTAACAGAATAGTCAGGGTGTAAATTAAAGGAGCCTGTTTTGTAAATTTTGCTTTCAGTTTAATCCATGCAACACTACTGATCTCAACAGGATTGTAAAGGTGTAACTGAGAGCAGAAATATACCTCCTCTCCCCCACACCATGGGATACCTTTACCCAGCCCCTTGCCAAGCAAAATAGATGCTCCTAAGCTCATATCTACTTCTTCCCACTCATTGTGTAAATAAAGCCACCATGTTACAGCACCTTGAGTTTTGCTCCTTTTCTCTAGAATGAGATTTTATCCTCTCTCCATAGAAATCTGTCGGCTTTGTTGGGTATAAGCTTTTCTCTCATGCTCAGGTTTATTTCTCACCAAAACCTAGTAATTATATCATTGTAGCTCCCTCACACACCAGTCCTATTAAACTTCTATGGCCTTCTGTGCCCATGCACCTCATTTGTAAACCATGAAGAACTGATTTGATAAAAGCCTGGGGAAGCATTCAATATCTAGCTGAAATTCTTGCACTGGACTCGGAGTATGTTTAATACATGGGAAAAACCAAAGCACAGGCTCACTTAACAGTATATGGGAAAGGCTGAAGGGATGCAGAAGAATCAAAGCCTAAATCAAATAGGGCAGAAATAAACACTCGTTTCTCAATTACTGTTATAAAAGGACCTTAACAAAACAAAAGCTAATTTCTCTCCCTTCATGCATTGGTAGTTTAATTGCATGTTACTTTTCTTTATTATTAAATCTTTACTGCTCATAAAAGTTCGTACAATCTTGGAGGCTTCAGCTGTTATCACTTACTGCTTGGGATTAGGAATAAAAGGTCCACAACCGGTTTGTTTTTGCAGCATCCTACTGGACTATATAGTGTTTCTCAAAGGGTGGGATGTGGCCTCAATGAACTATTAGGAAGGGTTAGTTTATCAGAGCAAGGATCTAAACTAACTACAATGGTGATGTGCCAAGTACTTCTGTTTTGGATGTGTTAAAGTTTGAGAACTACTGGACCAGAAAGGTCCCAGGACCTAGAACCCAGTCCTGCAGAGCCTGAGGTGGCTGATATTCCCACAGTGCTACTAGGTAGTCATGCAGATGCATGGCCAGGGAGCATTGTGGAGAGTAGGTGCTGCAGGAAGTACTGCCCACGAGACCCAGAATGACAGTACCTGCCCTCTAATTGGCTAAGTGACCCTATTTAACCCCAGGAAGTTCATAGACTTTAATCATAGACTTTAAGGTCAGAAGGGACCATTATGATCATCTAGTCTGACCTCCACACAGACCTTGGCCTGCTGCTTGACCCTGCCTCCTGTCTCTCAATTATAACCTGGTACTATCTATCGCTGGTCTCCGACCCCAGCCTGACTCTGACCTGACTCTTGCTTGCGGAACCTGGCCTTGCATTGCCTCCTGCTCCAGTCTGGCAACTCCTGTCCCTGGAGGCCAGACCTCAGCCCAGCTGCGACCTCTAGGCAATACTGCCTAGGCCCCAATCCCTTACAGGACCACTGCTCTGATCCTCTATGGTTGTTCCTATACTCAGACTAATTCATGGGGGCAAAAAACAGGGTCTATAATGGATATGCCAAGAGACCTACCTCAGTAAGGAAGCCATTATTATGGAATTCTGCATGCCTGAATGTGTAAATCCTCGTGCACATTTTTAATCAATCAGAGGACATGAAGTAAAACAGACATGGACTGTTCAAATTCAAGCAGATTTTTCCCCTCCTTTGTTCTCCTAAGAACCACACTTTTCTCATTTCTAGTTAACCTCACTATTCCAGCTGACTCTTCATAAGTTCATTTAGCACAATTTCTCCCTCCTCACCCTGCATTTTTCATTAAACAAAATTTTAGATCAGTGATATGTACTCAGATCTGCAACCTGGATGTTAGTTAACTGCCTCTTTCCAGATTTTACACAGGTTGGACAGAGACTTAGGTTCTTTTCATTTTAGTTGTTACTTTTGGCATCATCTCTTTAGACTGATTCCCAATTCTGTGGGAGGATCCCAAGAAAAGCTGTCAGTAGAGCTGTGCAAATAGTAAAAACTAATCTCCCCGCAGGTGTAGCATGCTCTTAGCCAGTATTATATAAAATACTCCTTCCCCCAGACACATAAAACATCACAGCTTAGTCTAGATTTGGCAAAAATTTCCCATCTCAGCTATTAAGCAGTAATAACCCAGTTGCAAAAACTGAACTTCTTAACTAGCATGTCTATTATATGTATGTATATTACTATTATGCACTATTAAAAGAAAATGACACTCATTTGTCCACACAGCAACAAGAAACCAGCTAGTAAACTGCACATGAAGTAAGAGGCTGCATACAAAGTCTCAGGAATGTGTATTCCCAAGTAAGACTTTTAACAGGCCAAAGATGTATGAAAACTCTCCACCAAACTCAGTGTATCGTATCAGTTGACAGATTCCACTAGATACACCCAGCATTATCTAATAGCTAGAGTACAGGACTGGGAATCGGGAGACCAGGTTTCCAGTCCTGCCTCTGAAAAACACTCACTGTGTAAGTACCTTGGGTAAGCCATTTCAGCCAAGATTTTCAAAAGTGTCCATTAAGGTGGTAAAAAACCAGGCCTGAAGTGTCTGAAGTTAGTCACTTGTAATTAGAGGACACATCTGAAAATTTTGGCCTTAAATTCTCTCTGCCTCAGTTTCCCCATCTGCAAAAGGGGCTACTACTACTTACTTCACAGAAGGTACAGTGAAGTTTAATCAGTGGTTTTTTGTGATCTGAAATCCTTAGATGGAAGACAACACAGAAGTATTTTTATTTTATGTATTTATTATTCGGAAGCCCTAAACTGCTTATTCATCCCTCTCCTTTAAACCTAAGAAATTCATATTTTATTATGGATTTTACCTATTCAACTATACAAAAAATAAAGAAGAACACAGCTTTGAAAGTCAGGGCTTCATTTCTACCTGCAGTAGGAATGCAGAGGTAGGAATCTTCAGTGTTAATAAATCTTTTGTCTGTCTGTGGGGGAATAATCCTCCTATCTCAAGGCAAGCGTAAATATTTCAAAGCACACATGACTCTAATTCCATTGAAGCTCAACTGAATCATCCCAGTCTTTTTACTGAAGAAAATGAGATGATAATGTATGGTGGCCTGCAACAGATAGACCAGTATTTTAAAACTACTACGGCTTGGCCAAGTAATTATGTGCTACAGCTGTTGCATGCTATGCTAGCTTTTTCAGTGTTTTATGGGTTCTTAGTGCTATGCAGCATAAAAGTTAGAGGATTTTTTTCAGAACGTTGAATTCAAATGTCTGATTATGAAGGCCAGTCTTGTCTGACTTTCTCCCTCCTTGATTTGTAGTAGCCAATAACAAACTAAATTAAGAATAAAACAAGTCAGACTCATTGATTAGATTAGCATTTCACATGTGTCGGGCAAATGAATAAAAGATTAAGTTGTAAATTGTATTCAGTTATATGATCAGATAATAAAGAATCAGTTAATTTGAAGCAGGATATAGTTTTATTTGGGCATACGGGGCCAGACTGGGGTCCTTTCTCACACTGGTGGGCACTTACTGCAGTAGTCCTAATGTAGTCAATGGGACTCCTCTGGTAATTGCTTGCCAGAGTGCAAACGGACTTCATAATCTGACCGTTGGCAATTACATCGATTCCTCCCACCTCTCCCCTCAAGGAATGAATGGTTCCCAACATATGGGACACAGACAAGCTGATCCACTTATATTTTCCCCTCCTATTCATCCTGACTTCTCACCAACCATCCTTCCAGCCAAGATGAATGGATGAAATTTCCTTCTTCATAATGCTGCTCCTTAAGTCTCCAACAGGGTCACTGTTTGACATGCAACATCCCTCATCTCCTACTCAGCAAATGATTTTTACCCCTCTCCCCAGCTCCCAATCCAAGGAAGCAACAGACTGGGTACTCAAACCCAGGTCTTGCGGATGGCTAGACCATCCGACGAGACAGATGGAGTATTGGTTTCACTGGGGCACAGTGCTAAGACAGCTATTGTATAAAGTGATAATTAAGTTTACTACTAGGCTCATTAAACATTGATCATTCTTCCTAGAAATAGTAACAATATAATCATAATGAAAGAAGAAGTATTTTGTATCAGCTTGTTTTTGACTTTATTACAATTAAGAAAGTATTTTTAAAAAGTCATTTATCTAGAAATGTTATATTGCGGTTAGTTCTCTGAGACATTTCCTTTCAGGCTTTTAAGATGCCTTAACTCCCTGCATGCTGTGAGCCTTCTCACAGCATTAAATTGGTGCAAGTGCCAGTTCAAATTATGCAAGATGTATCCCACCCTTTGTACCCCGAAGGTACTTATTTTCAAAATTGACCATATTAGAGTACTAATTGGCTAAGCCACCATGCTGGCTGATGTGAAATGCTTTCAAACCCCATGAAACAGCTGTGTTTATCGGAAATATGAAGAGTGACTTTTTAATAAGGAAAGCTGGCAATAATCCAGATTTGTTGAAGAGAACTTGCACTTCTGTGGATAATACAATGCAAGAGGTAAAGAAGAGAAGATTAAAACAATAACTTTAAAAAGCACAGATTTTTTGTGACAAAAGCACTTACCCCAAACAAGAAAATAAATTGAGAAACTTGGGCTGGAATTTTTAAAGGCACCTAAGAGAATTCATGAAGTCCCACTGAATGTCAATGGGAATTGCTTGCCTAACATCCTTTGAAGATCTCAACTTTTCTTACTACCTTTTTGAAATGGTCTTGGGTGGCAAAACGCAGGCTGCCACTTTTTCAATGTGGCCTGGGGTTTTCCTCACCTAGGGTGACCAGATGTCCTGATTTTATAGGGACAGTCCTGATTTTGGGGTCTTTTTCTTATATAGGCTCCTATTCCCTACCCCCACTTGCTGTCTGGTCACCCTACCCTCACCTTTAATACAGGGATACTGACCACAGAAATTACAGGTCTGTGCATACAGGCTATTCACTGAACCAGGTAGAAAGCCACTGAAATCATGATGGAATATAGTACATTGCTGGGATCTGTCCTCCCCGTGGGTGAAATTCACCCCTATGCAGGTCAGCACAAGACCTATGCACTGCTGAAGTCCCACATCATTCTGCAAAATGGAGCTTAAGTGGGGGAATCCAATGGGCTCTTGGTGAGCTGTCGATCTGGCCTAGGATGAGTAAAATCGGGTAGTCCTTACAACAGACACTGCAAGCCCAATCTTGTTCTCAATGAAACCATTGGGAGTTTTGCCTTCAGTCAGAACAGGAGCAGATCCTTAACTGATACTCATAACAAGGCTGGGAGTTGTGTGTCACTGATATTTTACCCTTGCATTCAAGTAGGTAATTTTTAAGTGTACCTTCAAAATACAACAAAATAGAGTTCACCCAACATACTTAGGCTGCAAGATCTTTGGGGCAGGGACTGATGATAGTACAAATAATGATGCAAATGATATACAATCACCCAATCATGATGGATGGAGTGTCTGATCTTGCTCCCATAGACATCAATCAGAGCAAGACTGGACACATAAGGGCTTATTTTCAGAGATGTTGAGTGCTTCCATTTCTATTACTGAAGTCACATGGCGCTTTGGGCATTCAGCACTTTTGAAAACCAGACCCATAATGTCCTCAATTCTGGGCTGGGTCCTGGTCCCTTTATGCTGATCCTGCATAATAAAGTTTTGGAAACCATGTGGAACTTCCACTGGGAAATATTCATGGTGTAAGTAAGATTTCCCAGTGGCACAGTACAGGTAGAAGGGCCTTGTGCCAATGCCCCTTGAGGGCCACAGCATAGGGTGTGTGCCTGGGGACTGCCTATGGGTGGGGCTGAAATATCCTGGGCTCTGGCTATTCTGAGCTGCTATATTTGAAGTCCTTAGTGACAAACTGGCCCCTGGCAAAGCCAGAAAGCAGGGCTAGACTGAAATCCAAGTATTAAACTCTTGAAAACATAGTGACATTCTTCTACATATGCTAGATCAGAAATACTGAAGGAATAGTTAAAAAGGTATAAACACTGAAGAATGCCTCTACTTCCTAAACAAAACAAACTGTAGGCCTTAGCCAAAGGTCTCTTCAATGGCCAAAAACTACCACGTAATCTACTAGTGGGGTTTCCTACTTCAAAATCAAGCATTGGCAACTTTTGCATTTTTTTATAATCAAGACGTGTTTTCATATACAAAAGGAAAAACTACCACTGGGGAAGGATGTAGTGGTTATTTCATAATGAAAGGCAGCAGCTAAGTAGGGGGAGGGATAGCTCAGTGGTTTGGGCACTGGCCTGCTGAACTCAGAGTTGTGGGTTCAGCCCTTGTGGGGGGCCACTTGGGGATCTGGGGCAAAGATCAGTACTTGGTCCTGCTAGTGAAGGCAGGGGGCTGGACTCAATGACCTTTCAAGGTCTCTTCTAGGAGATAGGTATATCTCCAATTATTATTATAAGTTTACAAAAGAAATGTAAATTCTCTTTTCAAAAAAACCCTACAACCTTTATGTGTGTGATGATATAATTCTGCTTTGATACTAAAAAGGGCATGGTAATGGAATCTGTGACTTTGGAGTGATATATTGCTGTTAAGTTAATAGGACTCCACGTTCCCATTTCTAATATCAGTGTTTTTTCCCCTATTTCATTCTGTAGATGGTAAGCTGATACTACATAAACATTGTTAAAGCTATAGTTCCACGCTACAGTAATTCACTTAACTTTAACATGATTTATGGTTCTGTCAATAGGGGAGGTTGAAAATCCTAAGCTCTGATGCTTAAACATGGGTTCCATATTCAGAGTAATAATGTGCTTTTTGTGTGTGTCTGAGGTTACAGAATTTAGCATAAAGCAGAGATAAAAATATTACAGTTCAATGCACTGTTAAAAGCACAGAGTGTAACTTCATGGATACATCAAAGAAAGCAATGAACCCGAATACATAATCAGTGAGAGAGCAGGTAAAATACTTAGGTCCTTCAGCGCTATATTTTTATATTATTTTTTAGATTTGCATGAAATCCCGTAAGTATTTTTACACCCTCTCCCCTTTTTTAAATACTTCTGCTCAGTTAGATCAGCTCTCTTTGTCAGGATGAGTTTAAATCTAGGTCCACTTTGTTAATCACTCCCCATTATTCTCTCTGGCACTTCCCCCAAGGCATTTTGCCTCTTTAAGAGATTAAGCGACCAAGTCATCTTGTTGCTCTAACATGTCCTCACTGGAACAATGTATTAACACAATTCCTCTGCAAAAGAGCCCTCTTTAGAAGTTTGCTGCAGGGATGACAAATTAACCCAGCATGGTGTCCCACACATCTATCTCAGCACAAATTATTAGTGTAATAGAGCTTTTAGTTATGCATTTATCTGGTAATTATTGAACAGTTACACAAAACGAAGCTGAGCAATCATGGCCTTTTATGAGGCAATCTCAGTGGGTGGTCTTACAGTTAATTTAGGATAGTAGTCCTCTAAGCAGTTCACTCACACACAAATTAGCTAAACAGCCTGTTCCTTTAAATATTTCCTATGTCACAGGGTAATGCTTTACAATACAATAAAGGTGGAGTTTTAATTACACGGTTCCTGACTTTTGTTTAGTTGGAGTTTTAACCATTAGCAAGCCTCTCCCGTTTCAGCTGGGATGTTAGAGAAAGCAGTATTTGGGTGGTGAATGTAATCATTACTAAATCCTGCCTTTGAAGTTCTCTATTAGGAAGCTGCTTTTCCTCTACCGTCCATATTATCCGAAGTAGGGCCAAACTCAAACACTTGACACATACGGTTGGCTACACACAGGTATAACCCCATCTTTATTTTTAAATTGCCTCGGCAAGTTGGTATGTTGGTTAAGTATCACTGTGTTAGCTAATCTGTGCTGGGTATTCAGACTCTGCAAAATGTGTATGATTTTTTCATATTATGGCACAGTTGTTTGGCTTGTCTTTAACATCTTACTGATCAACTATTGAAGTGTCTAGCTTTGGTATCTTTGTAGTTTCACCCAGGGTTCTAGGAAAGGGTTGGGCGATATATGAGTCAGCAGTGTGGCCTTGTTGCCAAGAAGGCTAACGGCATATTGGGCTGTATTTGTAGGAGCGTTGCCAGCAGATCGAGGGAAGTGATTATTCCCCTCTATTCGGCACTGATGAGGCCACATCTGAAGTATTGCATCCAGTTTTGGGTCCCCCACTACAGAAATGATGTGGACAAATTGGAGAGAGTCCAGCACAGGGCAACAAAAATGATCAAGGGGCTGGGCCACGACTTATGAGGAGAGATTGAGGGAACTGGGCTTGTTTAGTCTGCAGAAGAGAAGAGTGAGGGGCGATTTGATAGCAGCCTTCAACTACCTGAAGGGGGGTTCTAAAGAGGATGGAGCTCGGCTGTTCTCAGTGGTGGCAGATGACAGAACAAGAAGCAATGGTCTCAAGTTGCAGTGGGGGAGGTCTAGGTTGGATATTAGGAAACACTATTTCACTAGGAGGGTGGTGAAGCACTGGAATGGGTTACCTAGGGAGGTGGTGGAATCTCCTTCCTTAGAGGTTTTTAAGGCCTGGCTTGACAAAGCCCTGGCAGGGATGATTTAGCTGGTGTTGATCCTGCTTTGAGCAGGGGATTGGACTAGATGACCTCCTGAGGTCTCTTCCAACCCTGATATTCTATGATTCTATGATATAGCATACAATAACCAGCACCCTGAGGGAACCTCTAGGGGCAACTGGAGAGATTCCTTTCTGGAATATATTATTTCACAATGGTATACGTCACTGTATAGCCCACTCCATTACAGTCAGTCAGTACAAATTCATTAAGTGATTTGCTGCACGTTAGTTTAATGGGCAACCAACAGGCACACTTTTGAAGCACAATGACACACTTTGGTGACCATCCAAGTCTCAGTGGAAATACTGTACTATGTGGGAAAATCACATTAAGACAACATTAGACATTCCCCTAGTGCTTTTTTTCCTGCATGCCTCTCTTCTGCTCACATATCCATTGCTTTGGGTTCCTCACTTTCTGCAACATCCCCTGTTCCCTGTTCTTTGTATTTGTGTGCCTCCTTCATTTCTTTCTTTCTTTCTTTCTTTCTTTCTTTCTTTCTTTCTGTTTTACCTGCCTGCCTGCCTGCAGGATCTACACAGTCATACTGTGAGAAGTGATGTACATGTCAAGATGGGCTGTTGTATGAACCTCTCTAGGATTTCATGATCATGGTCAGTTTAACTTTGTAGCCAGCTTCAGGTGGTAAAGTCACTAAAGTGTAAGGAGCTTTTCGGGCATTAGTACATTGCTACTATGTAAATATTGCCTATTATTTCAGTATTTTGCTGTCTGGTAAAGATTGCAAGCAGCCTGATGACTGGGAAACAGGTTGGCTTTGCAGTGCATAATCACTTTGTTGGAACACACTGACCATCAAAGATGTTACCCTCATGTCATGAGAGTATAGTACTTAAGAAATAAAAATCTTGTTGCTTGAATTTTTAAGAATTTGCAATTTATTTTAAAGCTGATAGTCACGTCAAAATTTAAAACTAAGGCTATAGGTAATGCTGCCAACTGCCAGATATAATACTTAGTCTGAGACCTATGTATCCTGCTTCAGAGAAGATCAAGGTTCATGGAGTCATGCCAAGAAAAACTGCCCTCGTTAAGTGAGGATCCATGAATCACTTTGGTAGCTTACCACTAAAGAAACCTGGAACTTGCCACCATCTGTTAGCTGTAGGGAACAGAAGAGACAGTCTCTAAAGAACTAAGATCCTTGGCCAGGACTCACTGCACATCTGATCCTCTGGCCAGCCCCAGATTCTGTCAGCTGGCCACTGCATAGGTGTATTAAGAGCTGGCACCAGCACAGAGGAGAAGCTGCCACACACGGCCCTCCATAGCACAGCACAGCTGCTTGCTTCAGTCCATTCCATGGGGTTTTCTAACTGTTTCATTCAGTGGAACACTTCATAACAGACACATCCACTTTTGGACCAGCTTCCCAACACTGATCCCCACAATGGCTTTGTTCTCGCAATGTTTCATTCTGCAGACTGCTAGGAAAGGCTCTGTGCATCTTTAGTCATTTGTAAACTAGAACAGGGTTCCAAGGCATGGTTGGAAGGCTGTGAAAGCTGCAAGTGTGTGACGGAGAACTTAAAACAATGGACTGCCAACGGCATATCCCTTAAACATTCTACACACGTTTCTTTGCTCTCTATTTTGCACAGTGTGTGCAAATAATTTGTATTGGTATGAATGTGAAATGTTTGCGGTACACACACTCCCCCCTCAAAAGGATCCTTTTTTAATTGTTTGGCTGACTCAGGGGTTTATTATGATTGTAACCTGCTTATATACAACTTCTTTCTCACTGATTTTTCTCAGCAGCATGGAGACTGTTTAGTGCACTGTATTCACCCCAAAAAAGACCCAAAATATAGTACATGACTGACCCTTGGCCACTGATACATGATATAAGCGAACTCATGGAAATTTCTCACCACACAAGGTGAACGGACAGTGTACACTACATTTTACTTGCTTAAGGAGTGGGTGGATCGGCTTATGTGGCCTGCATCTTGCAGGAGGTCAGACTAGATGATCATAATGGTCCCTTCTGATCTTGAATTCTATGATTCTATGATACTTGTCATGTTGCCAGTAAATTGTGCAACCTCCAATAACTAGTAATATATAATAATTGTTTGGAGAATATATCAATTCATATAATGAGGTTATTGCTCCTTAAGTGTCATCTTCTTATGCTTGAAAAGCTTCTCTCCTTCCTCTTCTGCTGCTGATTCTAATGTACACTTTGGGGGATTGAACAAAGGTCACAGTCTGGATTTGCAGATGGTAATATAGTAATCCACCTCAGAACAGAATAATTGTTGGAGAAGAGGAATAAAGACAGCCCGTGATCAGTGGAAATAGAGTCCTGGAGAGGAGCCATCTATCCAATAAAGATTCCAGTTTGGAACAAGACCCTTCTGGGTGATACTCTTAAAAGGACCTCAAAGGAACTCAGATATTAACAGAGAGTGGGATTTCCTTGAAAATCCACAAAAATATGTTAGGGAGTGAGCCTCAAGTGGAACAAGATCTCACTGACTGATGCTGAAAAAAGCAGATTTTTGTTTAATACACTAGGAACTATGATTCTCTTCTACAGAGTTAGTGCACGCATTTTCTTCCAGCATTTAAAAATAAAATTGTGAAAGAGAATCATTATAATTTGATCTTTCAAATTCTTTGCACCCTTGTGAACAGTCTCCTCACCCAACTGGCAGTTTTCCCCAACTGCACACCAAATTTCTCAATAGATACTGTTGATAAATTTGAACAAGACTTGTATAGTGACATATTTTTGTTTAAACCACATACAAATGCAAAACACACAGAGTCTAAGTAAGGGCACAAATGGGTGCATATTGGTCTGTGTAGCGGGGTGGTCACCCGCTCCTGCCTTGAAGGGCTTGAAATCAGCCCTGGGACAGGGCTGAGGCTGCGTGAGGACTGCTGCTAGGGAGAGCAGCAGGCCTCGGCTGATTGGGGAAACAGCCACAGCTGGGGCCACGCCCCAATCAGACCGACGTAAAGGGGCACCGGAGTCCAGGAGGGACACAGGGGCCAGCGGCAAGTGGGACATCGGCCAGCAGAGGGCACTCCGGAGCTGGAAAAGCTAATTCCCTGGCCAACTAGCAGGAGGCGCCATACCTGTGAGTCGCCGCTCTGCTTTAGTCTGGTATGTCTTAAATTAAATAAACTGGGGGTAAGGTAAAATCTAACTAAATACTGAATAGGATTTGTTAACCAACTAGTCAATAGAACAGAACTAAAGGGCAGAAAGTTTAGGAGTATTACAAGGTAGGAATTTAGTGTCAGCTGATGTGCAGCACACTATGTTGTTAATATTACTTTCATTTCATTCACGCCTTCTTATTATCACCAATTATCTACGTTTTTTGAAGATATTATATGTACCTTAGTTCTCACAGGAAAATAATAATTCTTATATGATTAACAGCCAACAACTTGACTCCACTGATTAGTCCAGTATGTTTTAAATTTCTAAAACTATACAGAAACTTTAAGACTGATTCTAAACTAATACCAATTTTACACTGGCGATTTTCCACAGACTTATGCACCATCCCCTTACAGTATACAGACAATAGATTTATTCCTGGTTACACTGATGTAAGTGATGACAATAAACCCAATAAAGACATCTTATAAAAAGGAAAGTACAAAATGTGGACTTTCTTTTATCCAGGTACGAGTTGCTAGTAAGTCTTCCACACCTCATCAATTGAACAATAATTATTTTGAATAAAGCAAAACCCATGACAGAAAGAACTGTTACAATTATTTCATTCACATTTTTATACTTTCACACAGAAAATTTACTAAACGATTCATTCATTTGTGGACAGCACCGTGCGCAAATGTGATCTCTTTCTAACGTGAACGGTGTATCATATTTATTTTTTCTAGGTTAATGTGGATATATCTTTCTAACAAATGTATAAGTACATGGAGACCCGGAGGACATCTGTTTTATTTGAAAAGCTAGTCAAAAAATATTGTGAAGAAAACCAGCCAAAGTATTGTAGGAACCAATCTACAACTTCAAAGGAGTCCACTAATGAGGGCAATTCTCCGGCACACTAATGCCAACAGCTTGAATACAAAATGACACGCAATGAAAACCGAGGATGTCGAAAGGAGATTAGCACAGTTTAGATGTTGAATGAGGAGTCCCCATCTTTAGCAGATAAATGACCCTATTGTATATATTGACATGGACAATAAAAACACACAGCAAGTAACCCGTTCTGTAATTTTTCTGATGAAAAATAATGACTTCTCCCCACAAAAAACTTTGGAAAATGTTGAATTGTCACCAGAAACTTTAACAAACAGATCCCAGTAAACAAACAGTACTCAATAACTGAAACCTTCAGGCTACCAGCTTTGAAATAGCAAAACCTCTTATCATGTGTGTCACAGGCTGATGGTGACTTTCAGTAGAAAATAAGGCTGATTCAGGGGTGTGGAGGCTAAAGTTTAAGCTGATTCGGGGCTCTTGGGTAAGGCCTCACCTCTGGGTCCTGTAATGACAGGTCGATGATGCTGTGTGAATGCCGTTCCAAGGGAGGAGGTCTGCGAAGGCGAGGGACTGCTGAAACCAGACTTCTCTGACTTCTTTAATGTGGTTGGCGATGGCATTCCTGGCAAGAATGATTGATAAGTGCAATTTAATAATGCTAGGTCATGGAACGACAGCCTATGCATTGTGAAAGTGGGTGCAGAAGCAGCTAAATAAACTTAAAGGACAAATAAAATTGAATACAAGCAGTTGAAAGTTCACTTTTATTTATGATCTTTTTGGGGCAGGAGTGACCCTGGTTTGCTCTGAGTAATAAGTACTAAAATGCAGCCATATTTGTCTTTTAAATCTGAAGTACAGAGAAGATGCAGCTTTTTTGTTATTATTAATTATTATTTATTATTAAATCCTAACTATGCTTTATCTTTAGAAACCTGCAATAGTTACAGCACTTGGATTTTTACATGTTTTTAAATAGTTAACGCTGCTAGCTAGTCTGTCCTTAACTCACACTATTTTATTGGATTATTGCACATGGATATTTTAAGTGTGTTGCAAGATCAATACACAAGGAGAGAAAGAAGGAATCTCACTCCAAACTCTGAATTTCCTTATCCTTCCTCAGCTTAGTTAAGACTTGGTTATTTTAAAAGCATTTATTTGTGTGGTTATCTTTGCTTTATTTTAATTTTTTTAAAATGCGTGTGTGTATATTAAAGTCACAATTATATAGTTTCAGAGCAGTTGCTATACCCGTGAAAATATAGCAGATGCTTCCCATAGAAAACAGAACTGCCACTGGGGTGAAAACATTTCTATCGCCATTATATTGACCTTCAGACTTAGTGCAGTGTTAATATGACAATTTGGATTTATTCTTCCATGTGAGCCATTTTTGTTGATATCATATCAACTCTGTGGGTCATTCAGCTCTGATGCAATATCAAAAATATTAGTAGAATATATGTTTTGCAATGAACTCACTAAAATCTGGGATGTTTAGTATGCTGTCTATACTAGGATAGGTGGATATGCAGTATTATATATATAGTACGTGTGTGTATGGGTCAGTATCTATATTACTACAGACATAGATTCACACACATTCAGATTGTCCACACTGCATTTATAGTTCATTTTCAGTGTATCTATCTATTGACAGATATGCAGAAAAAATAATGTCAAGTTCTTTGGGCTACAATTGAAATAGCAAAAAAGAAAATTGATTGTTCTTAATAATGGTAGCTTTATAGTCCCCAAGACATTAATTTACAACACAAGGCAGTGTGCTTGTGCATTGCAGGACTGGAGTCTTAATGGTCCCAATTAAGTTTTGCAGCTCACATATCAGTAAGTTAACTAAAGTGGGGGCGTAGGAGAAGTCCCATTTTGAAGCAACTAGTGTTTATCTAGAGCAGGGGTAGGCAACCTGTGGCATGCGTGCTGAAGGCGGCACATAAGATGATTTTCAGCAACACTCACACTGCCCAGGTCCTGGCCACTGGTCCGGGGGGCTCTGCATTTTAATTTAATTTTAAATGAAGCTTCTTAAACATTTTAAAAACCTTATTTACTTGACATACAACAATAGTTTAGTTATATATTATAGACTTTTAGAAAGAGACCTTCTAAAAGTGTTAAAATGCATTACTGGCACGCGAAACCTTAAATTAGAGTGAATAAATGAAGACTCAGCACACCACTTCTGAAAGGTTGCCGACCCCTGATCTAGAGACTGTTTTCTATCAAGTGTTTCCCTGGTGGTGGCTGTTTCTTCACAGCAGGAAAAAGTTAACACCTAAATTTTATTTTAAAATACAAGTTTAGAATAGAGGGACTGTGGCACAATGCAACAAAAATGGGATCTATTTTCTCATGATTTTCTCTAATCATGATAAAGTCTTTTTGATGGGGGAGAGGCATGTGAAGGTGGACTGAACTGTAATGTGTTTGAATGAAGTATTAACAGTCTTTCAGATGCAATGTGTCTCAACGTAGCCTGCTAATCCACTGGTCAAATGGCAAGGAGAATGAATGTACATTGTGATGTCACAAAAAGGATGGAGCTTAATTAGGGTATGCTAAAAATTTTGGCAGATGCCATCTGGGCATGTTCGGAAGTGATGTCTAAATCGCTTTATTTTTAAATGTTTCCCTCCACAGCAAGCAAAGACTCTATTCCTCAATAAAAACAATGGCCATGTCATAGTCCAAGTAACAGGTTCAAGTATTTTTGCTGTATGTGTGTGTGTGTCCGTCCATGGGCATCACATGTGCACACAGTATAAACATGTGTGCACACTCAGTATACAGTGGTCCTTGAGCTTGCACAGATGTGCAGGAGGGGAGGGGGTGTGTAATGAGCCATCCTCCCCACAGTGGCTAGGGGCAATCACAGTACTTATGCTAACAGGAGCACAGGAACAGCTCCCTTTGGGAAACCATTAAATCCAATCTGGAATTCCCTAAAGGGGACAGGACCATGACATCTCCTTTGCACTTGTCCACGGAGCTGGCTGGGTGCACCGGGGGAGCAGGCTGCATTACCTTATGGGAGGATGCAGCTCATGTACTTCCTTTGCGTGTTGGGGAGCTGAAGGGAGGTACTGAATACAGAGAAAGGGCTGAAATTAATCCTTAATCCACAGTACAATATTTTGTTTAATTCAAAAACATAAGGAAAACAAGGGAAACAAGCCCTCTTCATGCTCAGAAATTTTCAAGGTAAGTTTAATTATTAAATGTTTATGTCCACATTAAGAGCACATCCTGTGTCTGCCTGCATGGGCGTACAAGGCCCCAGATGCATGGAAATGCTCAGTTTCCTCTGTGTAGTGAGGGCCAGGAACTGCAGAGGCCCTCAGGGGCAGATCTCTGCACTGGAATTCAGAGGAGGGAATGAGTGTGTTAGGGTTGTGGCAAGAACATGAGAAGTGGGACTGCACACAGAGCAGTTCTACTGGACCATAAACCCATGTTCAGGTAGGAGCAGCGTTCCTTGTATCTTCCACTTTTCGCCATATCCTCTAGCAATGTGGTTATGAGGAAGACACTAAAACATTTTAGACAGCCCATAAACTTTCTTCTGCTCTAGTGCTATAAAACTGCTTAATTGATTTAATCCAACTTTTGTTTAAAACAAAAATCTCTCTGGGCTGAGAACATATGCACCAACCCAAAGCAAATTCACATGACTGAGTTATAAACACCTAAAACTGAGGATTTAGAATGAAAAGGCCAAATGATCTTGAACTATGGCAGAGCTGAGTGGCGTCATTATCATATGGGAAAGGTTTTTATAAGATCAAAACAGCTGTAATGTACAAACAGAGCTTCTACTATAAATTTAGTTATGAAATAACCAATGGATAGAAAAACAAATGATGATGCTGGAATCATAATTAATTAATTATCATGATAATAATTATCATTTTAACTTATCATTGTTAAATGGTTTGGTTTTGAAACAACAGACTATTGAATTTTTGATCTTGTTTTACTTTTGATGCTAAATTATTAGTTTATTATAAGGGATTGTATCCATCAGATCTCAAGGAAAAAGCAACTGCTTCACAGTTCATTGGAATATGCAAACAAGATTTTAATTATTTAACTTAAACTTGACTAAGAACAGAGCAGGGGATGAACTGCCAGCTCACTTCTGAGCAAATTTTGTCCTTTAAGATGGAAGGGGGCAGCAGTAAGTTAGGCAGTGCAAAGCAATTAGCATCATTCACATTTTATGGCGAGCTAGCATGGTGCTCTAGCAGCAAAATTCAAACATTCTATGAATGGGTTAATAAAAGGAGAAATACAGTTTGCATGCAAGAAAAAGGTTTCCAAGAACAAGCCAAAATATGTCCCATTCTTCTAAATTTATCACAGCCACGAGACATCATCCCTGAGACTGCCAGAAATGGCTTTTTTTTTCTTTCAATTTAAAATACCCCCTCTCACTTAGCACCATATGTTTGGTTGATGTGCCTGATTTATCCTGCATATTCTTTAGTCCATCCATTTCATATATTCTTATTTTGTTCTTTCACTAAGTCATACTTTTCAGTCCTGGTCAATTCTACTTTAGCTTCTTTCAGGAAAGCAAAAGCACATGAGACTGAAGTTTAATCATCCAGAAAAAAATGGCCCAGGTACTGCAACTCTTACTAAGTCCCACTGACTTCAACTGGTGGTGTGGGTTCTTCACACCTCTAAAAACCAGGCCACTTATTTAATAGTACTTCCCTAACTCACAGGGATGCTGTGAAAATAATTAGATTAAAGACTGAGGTGTTTAATCATGCCATCTTTTAACCTAAGATAGATAGATGACTAAACATGGATTTGGATGCCCAACTTTTGGCACCCATGTTTGAGAACCATGGCGTTTTAAATTCCTTCCACTATATTCCTGATAGCATGGTGGTTTCAGCACACTAAGGACTAGCCTTCCACATCAGGCGCAGCTCTGAATAAGGGGTGGTGGATAAGTCGTACCATGCCAGGCGGTATTGTGATGAGGAGTGACAATTAGTTCCTCTTTCCTGTATGCTCACGGGCAGCAGCAAATTATAATGTCCCTCAAACCAGCTCAGCTGTACTGGCCGGCCAGTGAATGGGGGGGAGCCAGGCTCCACCCATTCCTTGACCCTTCCTACTCACATGCTGTGAGGAAGATGTAAACAAGCACTGCCTGAGCCCAGGTCTGGGTACCCCACGTGGGATCTAAGGGGGTTCTTACTCCCCCCATAGCCATGAAGTCCAAATCCCTGATGAGCCCTACATTTCTTGTTCAGAGTCACAGATTTCATAAAGACTGGGTCTGATTCTCCCTGACTGATATGAGTGTAACTGAGAAGAGAAATGAGCCAACAGCATTTAAATTTTTTTGACAATTTTAACTGCAGAATAAATGGAAAAGCTAACTGCTAAATAAAAAAGGAAAATTGAGGGATTTTGTACTATAAAACACAGGTGGAAATCTAAGTGGATACCTCAACTTACTGTACTTTTATTCTTGTCATTATATATATATATAAAGCCAAACATATCAGGCCTCAGCCTGCGCCCATTTATTAAAGGTTTGTCACTCTCTTCAGTGGGAGCAAGAGCAGGCCCATAATGGTGCTAAATGGAACAAGATGTGTTTTTTTAAACCAAATATTAGTTTTTCATTGGTTTTTCAGTTAAAAAGAAGTTTAAGAACAGTACACAATAAACAGAAAATTCAGACAACAGAAATCTTGAAACTGTCCGCAGCAATATTTTCTCCAAAGAATTTGTTTTCATTTTCAAAATTAAAGCGTTCTGAATTTTCATTAATTTGGCAATTCCTAAACACAAAGCTATTTTGTTCATTCCAGATCATGCATCACACCCTTCTGCTCAATGCACAAACACAAGCGTAAATGGAACCCTGGTCCTTCAGTGCTTCTGGTTACTGGAGCCATTGAATTGATGATGAAGTCCCGCAGTAAGACCTTCCAAAACTCTGCACTTCGCAAACCTCCAACCCAAATTTAATCAATGAATGTACAGGAATATTTCACGTTCACCATCTTCTAAGGATCACTGGAGCACTGCGATATTTTTAATTCCTGTACCTCCTGATATTTGCCAGTACAAAAAGTACACAAAAGCCTTCCTAACATACATCCAAAGAGTCTTAAAATTTCCATGTAAGAGACTGATGTCTATTAAATGAATTAGAGAAGGATGTGTAAGAATTCAATCCACAAAAAACATTCCCACAGTAAACAGATACCTAGTAGCCTACTTTCCACACACTCTATGGGGTCATTCTCCTCTCACTTACACTTGTATAAAGCAGGAGTAACTACAGTGAAGTGAATGGAGGTACATTAGTGTAAGAGGAGACTGATGCCCTCTCTCTTTCTAGATAGTTATATATCTAATGTGACCTCCATCTAATTTCACTTTAGTATTGTCTTTAGCCAATACCTTCTTGATAATACACCATATATCATCTAAATCATAACACACAACCCAATAGCAAGTCAGTCATATTTGTGTTAACTAATTTCCATCTACCAAAACACTCCCAGTAGCTGTCTGACACTGGAATTTCATACGAAAAGATAAGGGTGCAATAGAACCTTGAGCTTTAGTAACACCTTGAGGTACTATAAAGAGGAATATGGGAGGCTCAAATATTAATGGGGAGTGGACAAAACAAAACATTTGTTTCAAAATAAAAGGTGATGCATGAAGGCAAGATGGCTGTTGAATGAAAGCTTATTAGTATCTGATATGTTGGAGGAATCATGCAAGGACTGTTCATTCTATTGTGAAAATGACCTCAGCATGCCACTGAGATCAGTCAGAATTCTACAGAAGTGTTGGTCATGTAAATTGGTAAGGGGACCCTTCAACTTGTCCTCCTGAGTTTCCTGTAATTTTGATGACCATGGTAATGTCTGTCATATTTGTTACACTTACTGCTAAACAAATTTTAGCAGTCATCAGCTGACACTTGATCACATTAAGTGCTGTACGTCAGTTTACTCTAGTTGTAACTCCAGTATGCACACAATACAAGAAAGGTGGAAGTTTGCTCCTTGTCTAAGAAGTGTACTTTATTTTCAATTGTTTGAATTTCTAGTTGTATGTTTGGGATGCATCTTCTCCTGTGCTCCCCACAATCACTGCTCGATTCCTACCAATAAGTGTCACATTTCTTAAAACAAAAGCCAGCTCAATGAACAAAGATAAATAAAATAAAAGATCCGCATTCTGCCATTTATCAGTTTAGACTACTCTATATGAAAATCAGTTGATACACAATATCAGTTTCTTCTGGATCTATCTATCTATCCACTCATAAGCATAGTACCAGAATGGCTTCCAAATATTTAAGATAATGAAACAATAGAGACATACTAACTCTTCAAAGACATAACAACTTCAATATTCCAAATACAGCAGTAAAACCTTTGTCCCAGTAATTGTTCCAAAGAATTGTTAAAAAGAGATTGATTAAAAATAAGGACTAGGATTTTCAAAAGTGCCTAAGGGAGTTAGATGCTCAACTCACTCTGAAATTCAATAGGATTCAGAAATTAAAGTCCTTTAGGTCCCTTTGAAAATCTTAGCCAACAATGGTAATGAAAACAAGACCAGATTCTTGTCCCAAATAATGAGGATAAAAATTTCTGCTGGTGTGAAATGATGCCGTTCCATTTACAATAGAGTGGCATCAGGTCATACCAGCAGAAAAGTTGGCCCAGAGAGTTATGCAATTTGCAGTAGGAGTCTTACCATCAGTTTTTAAGCAGATAAGTACCCACTAAAATCAATGAGGGGCTTTGCCTAAAAATCTGTGGTACAACATGGGTTACAGAAAGAAGAACAGGAACCTATTTGTTTGTATGGACACACGTGTAACATCATCTGGATTGATTTACATTTGATATGCAAAGCTATCTTCCAGCTATGTTATTGAAGTGATCAGCGAGGTCACTAATAAATACTTCACATACTATCAATTACTTTATAAAATAATTTCATGAGATTTTTTATTATTTGAAAATTATGAGAAGTTGAATGTATAGAATGAAAAATTAAAAATTTCAACTAAATGTTAGATTCAGTGTTAGCTTCAATGTCCTTTTCTATGGCACAGAAAAAAAATATAAGAATCAAAAATGTCTTTCGATAGCTAGCCATTGAAATTCAAAATTAAGGTTGTTCTGCGGCAATGTTTTATGAGAGCTTTTCAATATATTTGGTAGATTAGATATAGAAGTAGGCACAAATTGCAGCCATCCGTATGAGAATATGCCTTTATGTGAGTGCTTTGGAGATGGAACATCAATGGCTGTAAGGCAAAAAAGTGCCATTGTAAATTCAAATGGCATTTACAAAGCCCTCTAAAAAATCTTTGCATATGATCATAGCTGAGGTATGATATTTTTGCAAGTAAAAGACCAATAGATTTACGGTTCAGCTATATCTTCCCCAGATGCATATGGATGCTACATTTCACGTGATACTAAAGGGAGTTTTAGTAACCAAAAACAATATGGAACAGAAAATCTGAATCTATTTTCTCAAACACCATTTGTTCCATATTTGTTGACTCTAATAGATCAAATCCATCCATGGTCATATATTACAATGATGTCTACTAACCTCACAAACTATGTGATGGATAAGGGTAAAATATGCACATTATTTAGACCTATGACCTTACCTATTGCACGATAATGTTTTAAATGGACTTTTACAATGACAAGAATAAATTCAGTGTTAACATTACTTCTGAAGATTCCAATTCTATATACAACCATTTAACATATTGTTCAATTAATAAATAGACTGTACTTAAACAGGATTAAATGTAAATCACAGCTAATTAAAAAGTCTTATTAAAACAGAGAGATACTGGCAGGTCACATGATTTCTGCACAATGTGGGGGTGAAGAGTTTATTCACTATTCCAAAGAAAGAAGTTACAGCAATTTGAACATGTGCAGTATATCAAATGGTGAAAATGGATTTACAGTCATACAGGTCAAGAGTGCACCCAGGAAACTGTTATGTATTGGTATTCAGTGGTACTTGCAAAGTATGAAATAGATCACACCTTAATAGTTTATCTTAAAAGTCAGAGGATGGCAACAGCCATCTTCAGCTACATAATGCAGAAGGAATTTGTTGCTGACTGACAGCTGGTGTGTTCTTTTATTTGAGAGACTAAGTTCCAAACTAGTGCTCCTGTGATGGGAAGGACAATTTCATCATGATGCTGGCATCGTAGATAGAGCCACAGGAAGATTTGGCAGTTTATACTGAGGAAAAAACAAGCACACTACATTTTTAAAGTCCCCATTTTTCTAATGCAGAAGAGTCTGCTAGATGAAATAAAACAATTTTTTCTGTTTGCAAATCCTCCAAAACTCTGGAGAAGGAGAGAGGTGCTCCCTGGAAGGATATGAAAGTTTCCATGTACAGGAGGTAGGAGTATGGAGGGTTTAATAAAAGAAGAAGCTGCACATTGTAAGGAGAGGGGAGTGCACGGGAACCCAAGGTTTATGGCAGTGGAATGGGTCCTAAGAGAGAAAAGGCATTTTTGACAGTGAGTGCTTTTGAGTATCACTGAAGAGAACGATTTATGTGAAAGAAATTCCCACAATAGCAGCATACACAGATCATAGCAAAGAGAATGCAGAACATTTATGATGAATATTTTGAACGTAGTAGAAGACAGCAGCATACCCTGAGCATGATAGGAGTTTTCTCTTTCATCCTGTGAAGAAGTCTGCTGGAGCCAGACAGTAGGAATAAAATCATATACAATGGTTGTGTAAGCACGCCCACCACATTTTTCTCTGAAGCTACCGTGATTCCCGAGAGATTCTTGTTTCGTAAGGGAAATTAAAAGGAGATGGGGTGGGGAAAAATAGTTTTTACATTTATTGCAGCCTAGAAGATACTAGGTGAAGTCCTGGCCCTGCTGAAGACAGTGGGAGTTTTGTCACTGACTGCAATAGGGACAGGATTTCATGCACCCTTAATGATTTGATGAGCTCTGGTCTATGTAGTGAGACAATATAAGAAACACTTATTACAATATCTCAGCCTGGTCTCACATAACAAATGACAGTGGCAATCGCAGTTTCTCTTGAAAGCACGATAAGAGAATCATGAGGGCTGAATGCATCCACAAGAGTGCACAAGATACCACCTAAAATTCAAAGCAAACTGCCAGGTACTTGGGGATGTTCCCAATAGGCAAGATAGGCTATGCAAAAGTCACTGGAATTTTGCTCCACTTTGGATCACAGCATTTTGCCCTGCAACTGTTACATTTTATTTGAGAATCTGTTTAAACTTTACATGTAACAGGAAATATCCCTTTTTTCCCTGTCCAGGTATTGCCAACAACTTCCTTTCATCTATTCTCCTGATGTGAATAAATCCCATTACCATGGTAAGGGCCTGAATGAACAGGGGTGGAGTGACGGAAAGTTTCTGGGTTCCTTAAGAGAAAACTTGTATAAAGCTGTAGAATCACAAAATGTTGGCTGCTGGTCAGGCTTCCACATCACAGAAGATAGACGCATTTAGGCTCCATCAAGCTGTAGCACATAAGGCTGCAAAACAGCCCATATAGTGAGAGAAAGACCTCTTTACAATAACTTTTTAAAGTAGTTTATGTAGGACCACTAGGAGGATGCATCTTGCCCTTTGACCAAGTTGTTGCCAGGTTTGGCATGGGACAGATTTATTTTTATTGTTAGACACAATGGCAGATAGGAATATGAAGCCCCAGAAAACTGCTCCTGTGGAGCTGCAAAATATGTCTATGCTGTTTTGGAGGGATTCTGTTTAATGGTCTTTATTTGAATATGCAGACCTGGGAATAGCCTTAGGTTGGTTGACTTTGCCACTTTTTGGAGTTATTCCCCAAGATGTTTCCGTTAACCACATCCAGAAAGAAGTTTTGACATCTTGGTGCTGGCAGGTCTGATGCCCCAGCCACTAAATGCAAATATATTTTGCATTAGTGCTCAACACTGAAATATCCTGACTCTTGATGCCAAGGGGTTAATAGCTTTGAAACACAATGAGCATTCTGCACATTTTCCTGCATAAAGGAAGTGTCATCTGTGCTGAAGTGGTCTAAATTTATACACAGGTTGGGTTTTTTTGTTTTTAACAGGAATCTGGCTTCAGATGTCACAACGCAGTACAAAGCAGACAACATATTTTATAAGAATAAAAGATAAACTGACTCCAGAAGCCAGTGACAGTCAATGGGAGGCTTTAGAGCACTCTTTGGAGATCTGCATGCAACTATTACAGCATCCAAGGGTTTAGTGATTCCGCTTTTTCTGCCTAGAGTAAGCAGAGTTCAAACACAGAGGCACTCCCTGTGCTATGAGAGTAGGAGGGGGGAGTGCTGAGCAAACAGATCAGAGCTACTCCCTCCCTGTCCATCCAAGTAGCTAGGAAGGAATTGGGGGTAGAGGAAAGAGGGAAAGAAAGGAGAAACACCTACTTCCTCCTCTTAGCATAGGGAAAGCAGGAAAACTAGACTAGCACAGAGACCCACAGCAGTATTGCAGTTAGAGTTCCAGAAATTCTTTTGTGGTGTTGCATCGATAATCCATGACAGCAACAGGTGGGCACTACACAAACACGGTGACACAGTGTCAGAATGTCACACTGATTATTTTGTGCCTTGCTGCAATTCCCACTCATGATCTGGCTCGCCAGATGTTTGTGAATCAATGCAAACACTCAGGATTTTTCCTCATTAATATTAGTGAAAGTTATACACACAAATCCCATATGTACCGATGGCAGAAGACTCCTTAAACTTCATGCTTACATATTTTAATGTTCTTTTCAAGCTGGAATTTCCGATTTAAGTTGTTTTAAAATTTGTAATCAAGTTTGTGCTAGATGATAAATTTTACTTCGTGTACAAAAAAAGAATAATCAGACATATGTTCTTGTATCATCTTGTAGTTTATTGATGGCATATTGTCTTTACAATTGTCAAAATGTACAACTGACATAATAAGGAGCCCCTGTAACTTTATTTAAAGCAAAAATTTAAAAAGCAATTGAGTTTTACAGAGGAGTGCAGAAATATAATTTTAAGCCTCTTAAAATGGTCTGAACTGTGAAATCAAGTAATGAACACTAGAAAATGTCCTGACAGCTGGAATCAAAGCTGAGACCAGTCAGCATTTTCTTTCTAAACCTTATTATGGCAAAGCATTTGATTTTTCATCTCTGTACTCTGTTCATCCCAACAAATAAACCGGCTTGACCTCCACCTGTTACTTAGCGAAGTCTTGCTGTCATCTTTGACTAAACCCTATTCTTTCCCTTCAAAGGCTTCTGAGCCACTGAGAAGGTGGGAAGATACAGCTGTGCACTGATCCAAGTTGATACCAGTTCATAACAAGACAGCATTTCACAGCAGAAATTACAAGCAATGGGGGGAGGAGGGGAATGTAGTGCCGACAAATTCTGGAAGGTGGCAACATTTTTCATCATTTTAACTTTGAGATTTTTCATAGAAAGAGGCTCTCTTTTGTGTGATGTTATGAGCTACAATTCAAGGCAAGAAACTTTTTGTTTATTCTACAACAGTATTGTAATACCATTTATGAAGAGTCGAAGATACATCAACCTGTCAGACAGAACACAGTAAAGGCTTCTTTGATATTCCTTAGGCTGAATATGTTAAATAGTTCAATAGCTCAAATATGTGTAGCTTTCTAGGCCTAGAAACAACTAATGGTTATATAATGTAACATTTGCCAATAAGAATATACATGTAGGCTCATCAAATAGCAAGAGACCTAATCAGGGAAAACTATGCAGCTGTAGTCGTCATTTCTTCACAAAATAGCGTAAGAAGCTATCTAACACAATGACATATCAGAAAAACCATCTTGGATAAAGTTGGACTTTTCGTGATGATTAATGCTACATTCAACAAAGGAGACAGTGTCTGTCTAATTACGTTAAATACTTATCTTCTAGGGATTAGCAGGGTGTTTCTGCTCAGTGTCACTCTTCATGACAATGTAATGATAGATCCATTTACTTACGAGCGCAATTAGTAAAAATTGTACTGTTTTCTTAACTGCCCTCATATCATGAAAATGTTTGATTAACACACTGTAGCTTATCTAATACTCTAAGCAACATATTCTGCATATTTTTCTCTCTCTCTGCTAAAAGAGCTGGATTACAGCTTTTAAAATTTTCACTCCACTCACACACATTCTAACTTGGCACAAATAAATAAAAATGTCATCCTGTGGTGCTTCCTTTTCACTTCAGCGCAGCTTTTGGAACTTTTAATACCTAACAGAACCATTCAGGTTTTTTTTTTACTGAAAACTATCCACAGCCATCTCCCAAATCTTTCAAATACAGAGAATCGTGTTATCGACTCTTGATACTCATGCTACTACATACAAGGAACCACAAACTTCTAGAAGAATGTAAATAGTGAGAAAGGTTTATATAGTGAACAATATAATCTTACAAACAAGAAAGAGCCATGATGTAACAGTCTACCAATATATAATAGCTACTTGGTATCTACTAAATTATGGTCTCAGCATTCTTTGGAACACAGATTGAAATGGACAAGAAAATTAAGTCAGCGACATATGGTACAGATCATTTTAAAAACAGGACAATATACCCTATAACTGAATATGTGTCAAAGCACCTCAAATCTTCAAATATGATCACATCAAAATAATGGTTCCTGAGTTTAGTTCCCCTGAATATTCTTATGCCTATATAGAAAAGTGTACACTGGGGCACTAGTTCATTTAGAAATAAGGAGTTAACTGTAGACGCCATTTTGTTACAGCCCCTTCCTTCCTCACAAAATGGCAGCAAGCATGTACTAAATACTGACTTGCATCAGACAACCCAATATAGCATACCGTAGAAGTAAACAATCCTTTTTTCTAATCAATTATCAGTGACTGCTGTCTGCTCTAGTGAGGGAATGACAGTGCAGCACACTGCCACATTTGGCACTCCAGATTAGCAATGGATTTAGGATTCCTAGAGCTATGAGAGCATGTGGTATGCCTGCAATTGTCTAGATACTAGTTTGACACACACTATCCTTCTATCAATGTCATTTTCCTCAGTAGCCAGCAGATTATCAACAGCTTTGTGATATTCCAGGTGTCAAAGAAGAATTAAAACTGGAACAATTGTACAAACAAAGGGACAAAAGATGGAATACATGTTTGTGAGCTCTGCATATCAATTTAATACGTGCAGCTGACAATGATGCAAATGTCCTCAAGAGAGGCAGTAAGATCTGTGCCCAAACATATACACCACAGTTAAAAAGATGGCAGAAAACAGAAGCAGTAGGATTCCCAGCCTACGACACATGCTGCAGCAGGCACAGCAGCCCAATGAAATGATCCACTAGTTGGGGAGAATTTTGGAAGCACCTGAGACAGGGTAGGGCCCCAAACACACCAGATGGTACTTTTAGTTGGCAGCAGAAAGTAGGATACAGCCAAAAACATTACAGCATTTCCCCAAGAGTCTGGCAAATCAATTCTTAACCATTTTTAAAGTGATGCAGTCAATCTGAAAAGCATGTCTGGTTTTTTTTAACCTACTAGTTTTTACAAGTAATACACCTAAGATTACAGCAGCTGAAAGAGACGAGAGAAAAAATATTTTCTCAGTCTTTTCAGTTTATTTACTTTGTGCATTAAAACAGCACTTTGTATACAGTCAATGTCACTGTTTAGCCTGTAGAGTCAGTGCTACTTTTGGTTCATATGCGACTTTCACATAGCGACATAGAGAAAAACACTTTAAAAGTAGGAAAGTGATATTGTAAAATCACATCTGTGGCAGAGGGACTCAGGCATGTGCAGTACTTAAGACTACTTTAAACTCCTAACTCCCCCTCATTCCCCCCAATTATTAGATTTCAAGATGATGGGTTTCTTTTCACAGGCCAAGAAATTTATTTAAAACTTTGCATAAACTTCACTGCTCGGTTGAGAACTTGCACAAGAAGTTTCAGCTGGAATTTTTGAAAAATATATTTTTTTTAATTCTCAAAATACCATACAAACAGGGTGGCAGAATCCAGGACTTTGCACAAAGAAGCAGGATGCTTCCAAATGAGTCATCTTGACGGCCGATGTCTGAACTCTGTATTGAGATTCAGAAGTACATTCACTAAGTCCTAGGAAGTTTAGATCAGCTGTGCCCAGTTAGTTCTCAATCTAAAAGGCTGTGATGTGTCTCTGAAGAAGGGAGAACTAAGGACAGAGACAGAGAAAGAGAAAGCACCACAAACCTACCACTTGCACATCTCCGAACAGCCATGTTTAGGTGAAAGCTTAGGATGATGTTTGTATTTTGTTTGTTGTTCTTTAAGTTAAGAATTAAGGCAAGACCCAGGATAGGGTTAAATTTGTACTACATCTAAAATACTTCTCTTCTGTTCAGAGCAGGGTAATGCATTAATGATACAATTACAATCTGCTATAGACAAATGTGCACTTAGAACAGGATGTTTTATATGGAGTATAAATAAAAGGTAATCTATACATATATAATTTTTCAAAATGTCCATTGGTTGCAAGAGCTCCTTACTTTTAAAATAAAATGTCATTACTCTCCAGATTGCTCTCCACCTGCAACCCTTACTCACATGAGTAGTCCCACTGACTTCAGTGGTGCTATTCTTGTGAGTAAGGATTTCAGGTTCAGTCTGATTTGGGTGGGTTTCCAGTGTTCTGGTATGTGTGTGCAGTAACTGAATGCTATGTGCATGTATCTGAGGGAAGAAAATGGGCTTTTAATTTGTTAAATAATTACAGCTTCTGAGCAACAAGGGCCTCTGATGGCATGTTTTTTGGTGTGTCACACTAAAAATATGGCAAGTGGTTTGGTGTAACAGAAGAAGAGAAGTGCTATTTTCATTATATATAAAAAAAGGTGTGATTTCCAGAGCTGCTGAGCACCCATAACTCCCTCTGAAGTCAATAGAAGCTGTGGGTGCACTGAATCTTCTCTGTATTGTACGACAGAGGTACCACTGCTATTGCAATAACATTCCAACAGCTATGTGCTGCAGATCAGTGTCTAACACACCCATGTTGCATTGTGAGTTTGCATGACGCTACAGGACAAAAGAAAATGAAGAGTGTTTAAAGGCTAAATGCTGCCTCCCCTGCTCTTGTGACAGAAAGTCCTAAATACAGTGAAATGGCTGAAGAGGGACACTTGGCATTCCAGGACTTGCACGGGTGCCCAGGCTTAAACCCCCAGGTAGGGGTGCAATTGTGCCTGGCTGCTACTACAGCCGGTATACTATTCCAATGGCAGTAGGCAGCTGTGCAGCTACTCCATACTAAGCTGCCAGGTTGATAGGGAGGATTCATTCCTTTCCTATTGCTCTTAGATCACCATGGCCAAAAGCCCATCAACCAGGTGGGCTGGGCAGCATTTAGGGCTATGAGTTGATGTGTATGTATATGAAGATTTGAGCATATGTGGATGAATTGTATCGGTTGTAAGTGCATTGAGAGCTGACAAAAAGAAAAAGAGCAATAGGCACCTGGATTGATTAATTTAAAAGGTCAGGGTTTGTTTCATACATAAACAGCATAGGAGGAACCAATAGAGTGCTCAGAGAAGAAAAAAAGGGAGATGCTTTCTCTTCCCATTCTGGTATCCTTCCCTCTCTGTTCCCCCCACCCCCTTGCACATTTTTATTTTGAAAACATGTTTACTTTAAAATAAGGCTTGTTTTTCCCTCTTTAAAAAAAAAAGATGAAAGTCTGTGTATGGGATACAGTAGCTGCACTGTGTGCTATGCAATATAGTGATGGTTGTCCTGGTAATGGTAATAAACAGTGCACAGCGCAGAACTTCAGCAAAAAAAAGAAAGGGTGTGTGTTACACCTCTCCAACTCTTCCCTGCCCCCACACAATATTTACACAGCTGCATTTTGTAAAATGTGTCATTTTTCTCTTTTGGGGGGAGGGGTAATCTATTTACCCAGGATAGCCCTACATCTGTTTTGTGATGAGCTTCTTTCACAAAATTGCACAGATGTCTTCTAATACTTCCCCATGCCCTGATGGGCCAGGATACCTGAACTCTTTCGGACCAGCATTCCATAGTAGAAAACACACTGCCTCTGTCTCCTACCCATTCAGACCCAAAGACTGGTGCAACCCAGCTGTCAAGACTACGCAATCAGTCACATTCTACACAAGCTGTAGTTTTCAAATGGTCTTCAAGGGCAGATGCACTGCAGCGATCTAATTTGGAGTTCACAAAGCAGCGACATCAGTGACAAGTTCTGAATCAGCAAGAAATGACCACAAATGTTCAGCTAAATTCAGAGGGAAGAGGGTGCTTTTGCCTAGTGGTGATGCTTTTTCATGCCCCTTTCTCAACGGCCTCCTGTTCTGATAATAAGGAGTCTTGGGGCTGTAATGGAATTGCAGCCCAAACCATTCACTATCTCCCCAACATCTGTTAAACAGAAGCGGGTGGCAGAATAAAACTCAGCCCTTAAAGAAATCTAAAGCCTAATTTGGTCCACAGACTGCTGAGAATGGATTTATAGCACACAGGTCCTGCACCAAGATGGGTGCAAAGGTGAGTCTTGTTTTCATTCTGGAGGAGGTAATGATTTAACCCTGATTAAGGTATAATTTTCCACAAACCCATCTGAAAACAAGACTTGGAATATGCCACTTGCGTTTAGAGCCAGAAGGCATCTCAGATAGTCCTATGGCTGTCACGGTGCCCATGAGATCTATTGTCCACATGGATGATGAAATCACCCAGCATAATATGTCTGAATGACCCAAACACCAGGCCAGTCAGGAACTCAGTTTACATTGGAAATCTGAGGTGCAACCCCCTTACCAGAATCATTCCCACTGTAATCTTATCCTGGGATTTATACATAGGTTGGCCACTCTCAAATGAACCCATGTTTGAAATGACGCACCCCATACATTTTGGAGTTAGATGTAAAAAGCAGAGCTACAGCACTTCACTGATTGACCTTTCTTGGCTCATGCTGAACTGAGTACCTCTCTGACGTGAATTAACAAAGGGCGGGTAAGCGCTATGAGATCTATAGATGGACATTTCCATATAAGAGCATTATTATTAAAACTGACCAGGCCATATGTAGACTGAATATCACCCGACACAGGTTGACAACATTCCTTGGGGAGATATGGAAACCCAGTAATTTACAACTCTTAAATATAAACTCAGGAATTCATTAAAAATATTACTGTACTGCAAAGAGGTGGACTCGATGATCCAACAAGTTTTTCCATCTCTAACTGCCATGATTCTGGAGGGATAATTCCAACTGAATGGAATGTGGCCATAGGATAATGGACTCTTGCTACATACATTGCAGGAGAAAAGCTGAGACGTTGATCCAGTGATAATTCACTGTCACAACTACTGTTTCTAATAGCAAACAAGTTCAATATTTTACCTGATGAATGTTACTGAAAAGTATTGATGCTCAAAGCATCAATATTTCCATGCTGCATTTTTACTGGCTTTCGTTTAGTTCTGGATCTTTTGTTGGCCTCAGCCAATCAGACTCTAACTTATCCATAAAAGAACAGGTGTGGAAAGGTGGTATTTTTTTTTAACTTGTGTCAGTTAGTAACTCACTAGTCATGCAGAAGTTTCATTCTGATTGCCTGGCACAGAAACACATATACTTATCTGATAAAAGATCTATAAAGTGCTAACAGAATCCTGTATCATGTAGCACCTGTGAGTAATAGATTGTGATATAAAAGACTTGATGCTAAGTGCTCCTACAAACACATTAAACTTATAGCAGCAGGAACTGTAGACTGCTGATATGGTATTTTAGAAAAAAGTTGATAAGTAGTATTGCTCTTAGAAGTAAAGAAAAATCTTACATTCTTGAAAGCCGTTGGGCAGCTTGTATTGGGATACTGTTATGCAAACAGCAAGGATAAGGAGGCATTCGGATCCAAACGATATGAAAGCAAAAACCATTTAGGAAAGAAAAATTATTTACCTTACGGAAATTGGAGTTCTTCATTATGTTCATATGTATTCCACTCTTGGTATGCACGTGCCCTATGCATTCAAGATTGCGATCTGTTGGCCAGTGGTGTGCATTGGGGCCATGCATGCACCCTGAATGTCATCATATTCTGTACCATGGGTATAAAGGGCAGTGTGGGTCCAACAGCCATTCAGTTCCTTCGCCACTGTAAAATCCAGATGTTATAGGATTCCATAGTAGAGGGAAAGGAGGGCAGGTCATGGAATATATATGGACAACACATCTTGAAGAATTCCAGTTAAAGTAAAGTAAGTAACTTTTCTTTCATCTTTGAGTACTTATTCATATATATTCTACTCTTAGTTATTTACAAGTGGTGACCTGTTGTGGGTGGAGGCGGCCCAGAGGCAGACTGGGTTCATCAAGTCTGTTCCAATGTTGGACTCTCAAGCCATCAAGCCTTTGCGGTTGCGCAGGAATGGATCAAATGGTGAACGATTGCTATGGCCGACTGTCTGGCTAAGTGTTGAAGAAGAAGAAAACCTGATGTGAAGGTGTCTACTTCAACACAGATTGCAGCACAGCTCTGAAAAAAGAAGCTTCATACCTCGATGCTTCCATGAGGGGATAATGCTTAGTAAAAAATAAAAACAGCATGTCTGAGATGGAATCTGCAGAAGCTGCTTGAGCTCTAGTGGAATGAGCCCTAAACCGAGCTGGGAGATCTAAACTAGCTAAAACATCCCGATATTCACTTGAATAGTCTCTGTGCTGATATCGCTTGACCTTTCATTCTGTCAGCAAATGCTACAAATGGCCTTGAGAAAACTCTGGAGGGTCTGATCCTTTTAAAATAAAGGATCAGGCTCTGAGAACATGTAAAGAGTGCTTAACATGGCTTAAGGAAAAATACTGGTAAATGAATTGTTTGGTTGAAGTGGAAATCCATGAGTACCTTAGGCAAGAGCTTGGTATGGGATGAGTAATACTTTATCCTTACGGAATACTATATAGGGAGGGTCTGCCATGAGAGCTTGCATTTCCCCAATTCTTCTGGCAGATGTGATTGCCATTTAAAGGATGTTTTCCTTTCTGTTGTGATTGCCATTAAAAGTAGAAGATAGGTGCAACAGGGCACAGATTGCCAGAGGTTCCAATGGGAGGCCCATTAAACTTGCCAGGAGCACATTAAGAAGGAGGAGTTTCCTTGACTGATGGAAAAATGTGCATGAGGCCCTTAAGAAATGTAACTACAGTCAGGGAGAAATGTGTAGCTTCAAATGAGGATGGAGTGGGGAGCGTGATATGCAGATATGTCTGCCAGGTGTACTTTACTAGGCATAATTAGAATTCTAGAGAGAGCACAAATAATCCAAATTAGCAGGGATCTGGGAGTCACTATGTTGTAATTGTTGTTGCTTACACCAAATCCCAAATGTCTTCCACTTAGCAGCCCAAGTTAGCTTGGCGGAATTCTTTTACTTTGAATGAAAATGATCTGGATATCTGAGGAACATGAACTTTCTGGGTCTGACATCTAATATTTCAAGCTGCCAGGTAGAGGGAGACTGAATTCGGATGTAAAATAATCCTACTGTCCTGAGATATTAAGTCTGGTAGAAGAAGCAAGGGTTTTGGTGGACACACTGATAGGAGCGACTGATCTGGGTACCAAAATCACCTTAGCCAGGCAGGCGCTATCATGATGACTGTGAATGTCCTGTCTGAACTTTCTGAGCATACTGGAAGTCAGAGGGATTGGAGGGTAAACACAGCTCATCCCTGGGGACCACTGAGTGAGGAATGCATCCAACAATGATCATGGGCTTACACCTCCTTTTTTAAAGTAGAATTTGAGAAATGCCTTGGGTTTGCAAATATTGATGGATGATCCTACTTGAGGAAGATGCATCTGACAACGCAATTCTTGACCATACTCCTGGTATGACAAAAATTGTCTGGTCAAAGGGTCCACTAGAACCATCCGCAGACCTGGGAGATGTAGTTCTATGGGAAATACATGATCCTGAACGAACCAGTTTTATCACTGAACTGCTTCCCAACATAAAGGAGACAATTGGGCTCCTCCCCTGCCTACTTGTAAAAAATATGACCACTGTCAGTCATAATGTGAATTGTCAGTCCTTTGATCATTGGTAGGAAAGCAACACAGGCTATGAGCCTAAAACTTTAGGTACTTTTTGTGTGCCCGCTGTATGGAGATGTGGAAGCTGGCATCTTCCAGACTGAGAGTCAGAAAACAGTCCTATAGATCTAGTGATGGAATTATAGAAGCTAGAGTTACCATTCTGAAGTGGAAATAGAAGAAGGTATTGAGACCTTCTGTGATTTTAGGAAGTAACCAGAATAAAAACTCTTCCCCCTAAACTGCAGAAAAACTTCTTCTCTTGTGCTGAGAGACAGAAGTTACTCCACCTCCTGAGGGGTCCCTGAAAAGTGACAAGGAAAGGGGGTGGGAAGTAGGAATACTGCACAAATGCAGAGAATATCTGACTGAGACTATCTCTGAAACCTAGGGGTTGGATGTTCTTAGGTTCCATGACTCCTGGAAAAAATGAAGGCGATTCCCAAATGGTAGGGAGAATGCATTGTTTACGGAGCAACTCTCAACCATTTTGATGGAGCTGTAGTGTGGGAGGAGAATGTTGCAGAGGCAGAAGCACACAGCCTCCTTCTTGGAGGCACTGAGGCTCTCTGGCGGTAAAAGGAACTTGATGACAGTCTGTCTCCTGGGTTCTTACCTTTCCTTTTAGGAGCTGGTGCATAAACTCCAAGGGTTTCAATGGGGTCATGGTGGACTGTTATATGGAAAAGAGCATGGGGGTGAGGGAGAAAGCTACCAGGACATATGCCTACTCTGCTACCCACTAGGCAAGGATGAAGTCCTCAATTCATTTCTGACTAATAAGAGTGGAATATATGTGGATGAGCACTTGAAGAAGAACTAATGTGATCTAGCATGGGTGTTGTCATTTATTATGGGCTTATGTAATGGTTTAATTCCATGAGGTATTATAACTGTACAATATACATTTCACTCATGCAATAAAAACATTATGCTCTAATACTGTGTTGGTGCTGCTTTGCACTGAATGAATCCCAATGCAATTTGGTCTGCAATCCAATACCTTGCTCTGTCTCACATTTGAGGCCTTTGCACAGAGTCCCTGGTGGCAGAAAAACCACTGGGGGAGAGAAGGAGAATGGGCTGCAGTGACACAAAACAGCACAAACATCCTTTCAACAGGAGGGAAGTAGAACACAGGGCCAACATGTGCTGTTTGAAGAGAGATTTCGGGTTGATCCAGTGCATCCCCTGTGGAACTTAAAACTGCATTCTCCCCATCAGAACCCCAAAGGATTTCAGGCAGTGCAAACATCCTTACTCCCTTGGAGTCAATGCCCTTGTGGGGAAAACAAGGACCAGACTGACACAGGAAGGTGCAGGTTGCTCTTCCCCGTGCCAGCAAGGTTGATTATTAGAATACTGTGAGGATTACACTTTAATCAGCATTCCCACCCCCAGTCTATAAATACAAGAAACTGGACTGAGAAATCTGAAACTGAAATTGCTAATATACAGTAAAGCACACCACAAAAATGCCTGATAAGGTACAGTGGATGTCACATCTGTATTGCATTAGAGAACGCACTAGAAAAATGCACAAGTGGAATACGGTTGTATGTGTTTCAGCCTTACAGGGTGCATTTTGATCAGGATGGAACCAAAAACAGAAGCTGCAAGCATTTACTAGGAATTATGCCTTTAAACCAGTTTACAAAATACAGCTGAAACAGAACTGAACAAAAGCCAACGCCTGTACCCAAGTCCAAAGACAGTTTGCTATTCCCTGGTTTTCTTACCTATCATCTTTATCGTCTCTCTTGCCTTTCTTCTCAGTTAACAAGAGTTATGTACTGAAAGTGCTGAGATAAAGTAATGTTAAGTAGAATACTGCAAAAGGTATTTGAAAACCAGAAGTAATTTACTACATGTCTGCTTTGTTTTACTTCCCAAGCCTTCCTGTTGTGAAAGGAAATTCATCTTTTCTGGCAGACTCCAGTCTTTTTAGGCCTCAGAGCTCCCCAGAAGCATTCAAGTGCAGGCAAATGGATGTGAGACTCGACGAGTACACTACAAGGAACGTGGAATTAATGTTGGTTTTTGCTTTGGCTGCCATGTCTGAAGCATAAATAAAGCACCATACACTTGTTTGTGAAAAGTACCCCAGATGTAATACACAGAGTGCTCTGTGCTCTGGACCTTTCCTTGGGTGCACGCAGACCAGAATGCAATGGAAATGCCATGCTGCCAACGCGTGGCGGGTGCAGACCCTGTGTCCAGAGCTCCGCACACAACTTACTTGTCAAGGAGCTGAGAACCAGTGCAGCCCTTTAAAGCAGGAGTGCAGGGAGAGGGATTGTGGATGGGCAATACATGTGGCTGGTGGGTTGCACAGAGCTTAGATGAAGTCATCCAAAGCCTTTGGAAAGCAGGGAGTACTATCACTCCCCATAGTCTGGAGTATCAGTCTCTGAGTAGCTTTGTGCTGCTTTCTGCAAGGTGGGAGCAAGGCTGTTCTGATCTCCAGCCATTTTTCAGGCACCCCTTGAGTCCACAGCTGACCCTCAGTGGACCCACTCACAGGTCCAACCACAGAAAAACAAGTCAGCAGGGACCACAAACAGCACCAATATAAAAAGAGCAAATGGGGAGAGAGGCAGGATGGCCAGCCATGGCTAGCCCATGGCAAACTTTTGTCCCCAGCATGCACTGCTTTCAGAAACGTTGTTAATTTAGTTATTTATTGCATCCTTTTGAATCTCCCCTTTCCAAGTAAAAACTTTTAACCATTTACTTTCTCACCGTTGTATTTGTTCTTTTCTTTCTCTGCTGACTACACTATGTTTCCTTTCTTCTCATACATATCTCATTATCTTTGCCTCTGTCTTTTTTCACTATCATGTTTTCTATATGATGTAATAACTGTTCTCTCCTTTCCCCCCCCATCTTTCTTTTTCCACATTGTGTTCTCTTCCTCCTTCCAGGTTTCAATCCTCTCACTATCATTTCTTCCCTCTCTCGTGACCCCCATTCCAAATCTCCGTGAAATCTCTCATTCTTCGTCTTCTGCCTCCCCCGCCAAAAGCTCTTTCTCTCCACGCACCAGATCACACAAACATACACTGTCTCTCTCTCTCTCTCTTTCATGCTTTGCATCCCCCAAATCTTTCTCATGGACTGCTCCCTTCTCCTCAAAACTAATCAAATGCCCAAACACATGCAGATTCCCCCAGAATCTGCACATACATGCAGGCTCCTTCTACTCCTAGATACAGGATAAGAAGCTGCGCCTAGATGGGTCTTCTTGTTCAGTCTGGGGCTGTATTACCTTTTATGGTGGGTCCTCTGGGGAACTGGGTGTGGCTGCTGGTGGCTGCTGTCTTCAACACCTGTCTTTTCCCCAAAGGCACGTTCAGGGACAGCTATCCAACTCTCCCCTTTCCTCAAGGGAAGTAATCAACATGTTCCCATGTTGATCATGGACAGATCATCCAATAGGACAGGTTTTGATGGGATGTAAGAAAATCTTGCTGAACAAATCACTCCTATGCTACCATCTGACAACACAGGCTAAACCCTCAACAGTGACCAGCCTGAGTTAATAGCATCCGAAATATTCACAGTAGCAACGGGCTCTGTTGTAAACCTATTTTACCACTGTATACAGTATAATTGCTCTGGGCTTTGATGGGCTACATCAACTATTAAGATGGTTTCAGTGTTTAAGCTCCCTTTGCATATGTCAATCAGACGAATTAAACATTAGAACCCAAAGTGATTATTATATGTTACAAATGTAGAATTTTTTTAATGTCATTTGTGGGATTAAATAAACAGTAAGGGTCTTATTTGGACAATATAGAGAGCAGAAAGGATGTAACTGAAACAGGGCAAGGCAACAATGAAACAGGGCAAGGTTACTATTCTTTCAGGAGCAATACTCTGGCAATATACAAAGTAATAAAGGATGTTGATCCCATTTCTGTATTTTTCGGTGGGCCAAGACATTTTCTAGGCAGTTGCCCTGTTGGAGACTCATAAAGCATTCAGTAGTGGTTGAGATGAAAGCATCCATGTCAAACCTGAAGGACCAAATGTTGATTTCAGAGCCACATGCGACTTACTATATATTATATATTAAAACAAAATATGATGTAAACTGTTGCTTTCTGTTATCCAGAGCTCTGATGGTGACTCTTGTTCTGCTGACAGACCACTCTTTTGATGCGTTTGTAGGACATGATTATAGTTTTTTGTCCTCCACTATTGAAGAGGTGGCTCTCTTTGCTGGCTTCATGCTCAGAGGTCAGCCTGGTTTATGGCTGGTCTGAAACAAATGAAGCGAGAGGGAGATGGCTAGAGAACCAGTGGTGGAAATCTTGTGCTGAGGCTGACCAGCTGTAGCGTTAATATTTCTTTTTAACTCCTATGCTATTGCTGCGCAGGAGGCAAAGTGACAATTATTTTTCTCCTCCACAGTATCCGCAACATCTCAGACAGCAGATTTGATCTGGGTGACAGAGAGTCTGGTACATCTGGATGGTTTCAGCTCCTAGCTGGTCTGAGTCCCTCCTGTTGTGAGGAAATTGTTTGTTATTCTGCAGACAAGACTGATCAGATTACGGATGGGCTGTTTGCTTCTGTGGTGATTGAGCCTGGTCTTGAGGGAACAAAGGCCTTCTCTTCTTTGCTGGAGTTTCAGCCAGTGATACTCCCTGAGGTACTGGAAATGTTGGGAGACCTTTGTACTGTAACCTGTCCTCTGGATTCACATCCTTCTTTGCTGGAGAAGGCCAGTGGGGAAGTGCTGGTCTCCTTATTTGTGGACACTGTCAGCACCTCTTTTAGAGGGCGCAGGCTGCCTATTGTTTTGGAGGAAATAGGAGTGCAGCCTTTGCTCAAGAAGTCATCACAGGGTGCTGACAATCTTGCTAATTATCAACAAGTATCACATCTTCCCTTTTTAGGTAGGATTGTGGGAAGGTTGTGACAGGACAATTATCACCGTGTCTAGATGCCTGTGATCTCCTTGACCCATGTCAATCTGGGTATTGACCTGGCTATGACACAAAGACTGTCCTGATGCATTGGTCAGTGATCTCTTCCTGGCGGCGGATGAAAACCAGGACTCCATGCTGGTATTATTAGATCTATCAGCTGCCTTTAATATGGTTGATCACGAAATGCTGCTGACTTGCCTGAGAACCTGTTGGGAATGGACCAGGCCACTTTTCAATGTTTTGTTCTCTTCTCTCAGCAGGTAGCTGTGGACAATTGCTCCTCTTCCCGTGGAGCTCTGTGGGGTGCTGCAGGGTGGCATTCTGTCATCTCTCTTGTTCAACATGCATAAAAGGTCACTAGGAACATTTGTAAGGGGACATGGGGTTCAGTGTTTTCAGCATGCTGATAACTCCCAACTGTTTGTCACTATCTTCTCTCATTTGGAACTATGCTGTTTGACGATCATGTTACAGCAGTGACCCAGTTTGCGTCTAGCTAGGAGGTTGCAGTCCTTTCAGACACATACCTTGCCACTGTTTCTGTGCTTTCTGTCACCTCAAGATCAGACTACGGCAATGCACTCTACAGGGGGCTACACCTTAAAACTATTTGGAGACCGAAGCTGGTGCAGAATGCAGTGGCTTGCTTACTGAACAGGACATTTCACTGGGGGCACCTGACCAGAGTGATCCAGGATCTGTGCTGGCTGCCCATGTGTCTCTGAATGGATTTTAAGGTGTTGGTTATGATCTATAAAACCCTACATGGCTTGGAGCTGGCCTACCTGAGGGACTGCCTTTCTCTCCATGCTATACTGCCACAGCTGTGGTCAGCAGTAGCACTCAGACTGGATCCAGCTCATTATAAAAGAGGAGGGGGCTGTTGGCAGGACATTCTGTCAGCTCTGAGACTCTGAAACTTGCTCTCTCCCCCTCCCCCAGTCTGAAATAGCTAAATTTGGTGGCTTTCCAGGCATGCTGCAAAAGACATCTGTTTGATGTGCTTCTGGAGAAGGCTGTGGATATGCTTCAGAGATGATGAAGGTAGTAGGTGGCTGGCTGGCCAGCCAAGTTCCTGCAGAACTGATTTTAATGGTGCTAAGGTATAATATAATTGTACAGCTGTATCATTAATTATATTAGGGTGCCCAAACCATTGGTTAGACATCTTTATTATTTTAAATCTATGTAAAATTATATTAAAATATATAATACGCAAAGGACTAATTCATTAGGACCATATCTTGATAACTTGGTAAAATGTTGGAAGACAAAAACACTTTGTTGATATTCAATAAATTAGTATTAATAATAATTAGCAATAAAATCCCTATCTAGAACAGAGCTCTGTGGCATTATTTTGCCTACTAATTGCCATCATGCCAGGAAAATGTTTTCATTACTATTAAGTACCCAAATGATACCAAGCTAGGTGATCAAGAGACATTAAGTAAATAACACAAGCCAAGGAAAATTCATCAGGAAAAGGCCTGGCTTCCCCCTTAAAGTTCTTAACTCCAACATCCAATGATACGTATTTCCGCATGGAGTCTCCTATCAAACTTCACACGATTATGGATGAATACAACAGCAACTCATACCAAGTCTCTTAAAAACCCACTGCAGAGTAAACAAATGTTATATAACCCTTCAAAAGTCTTTCCATCTTATAGAGGTATTTTTTTTTAACAAATATATATATATATATATACACACACATATATAAACAATGCCATTTTACAACAGAATGAAATGTGGTCCACAGCTGGGACAGGTGCGGTGTTTTGCCAAGCTGTTATCAATGATATTCCAAGATTGGATATGGACAATTTGACAGAGAAGGAGAGCATATCTTTTGCTGCATTATTCAAATACTTTAGATGCTTGGCCCAAATACAAAAGTGACACACTACGAAAACATTTGCAGCTGCGCAGGGCCGACGAGGGGGGGGGAAGCCGGTACAAATTACCGGGGCCCACCGGTCCGGAAGGGGGCCCGGGGCCCAGCTTCGTCGGCCCTGTTTAGCCAGTCCGCCCTTGCTGGGGGGCCCCCAAATTTTTTTTCACTGGGGCCCGAACCCGCTCTCAGCAGCCCTGCTGGAGCAATCAAACTATTGCAATATTTTCACTAGATTGATCATTTCAGCCCAAATCATAGGGGTTTTATTTATAGCCTTTCTATATGATATTCTCTTATGATAACAAAACTGAAAAACGAGAAAATTTCCTCTGACTCCTGAAAGCCGTGGCTTACCTGGCTCCACTTCATGCCATCCACTTGACTGACTGCCACTTCCTGGAGAGCGGCCTTGGCTTGTATAAAATGGCTCTTCACCAGGACTGTCCATTTCATCCTCCACAGATTTGAGGCGTTTTGTAGAGCTGAAACAGCAAAACATACAATACTGTATATGCTGAAAGGATACAAAAGTATTTCTCTATTGGTATATTTCTCGGTAGCACGGGAAGAGACCAACTGGGTTAAGTTTAGTGACATTGACGGCATTGACTCGGGAGAGATTCCCATTCTCTTCACTCTTCTCCACAAAGCTGAATCAATTTTCCTCAGTCCTGATCTACTTTTATCAGACTTGAGGCTGCCTTATGCCTTTCTGAACCGTGCCAAGCTCCATGCTGATATTGTGACACAGAACAACCTCCAATAAAGACTAAGCTGAGATCACCAAACTCATTCCAAACTGGAACCAAAGCTATTTTAAAATTTAGATTTTCACAGGTGTAAGGCTAGGACCTTATGTAAAGCACGCTGAAGTCAACAGAAAGATTCCCATTGACTTCAGTGGGTTTTGTACCATTAACTTACTCTGTCACCAGCTATGGTACTGACAGGTAGACCCTCATTTAAACTACCTTGTCTTCTGTTTATCTTATTGTGAATTCTATATACCCCCTTTGTATGCATTTTTTATATTTTCAATGCTTTCTTTTCCTAAAGCAGGGCCAGTTCCAGGGTTTTTGCTGCCCCAAGTGGCGGAAAAAAAAAAAAGCAAAAAAAAAAAGCCGCGATCAGCGGCAGCTCCACTGTGCCGCTTTCTTCTTCGGTGGCAATTCGGTGGCAGGTCCTTCCCTCCAAGCGGGACCAAGGGACCCACTGCTGAATTGCCACCGAAGAGCCGGATGTGCCGCCCCTTCTCCTTGGCCGCCCCAAGCACCTGCTTGCTCAGCTGGTGCCTGGAGCCGGCCCTGTCCTAAAGAAAAATTCAGTGGCAGCAATCCCAGATTTATGGCAACCCTACAATAATAAACACATGAGAGATGGCAAAAGATGGAAAAGATATTTCAGTTTTATATTGCCCCAGGTTATTTTAAACAAGTATAAAAATTTTACCCTGTACCTAATTTGTTCAATGCCTGATGTAGGACATAGTCTCTGGATGCTGCCACACATTTAAAAAAAAAAAAAAGAACAAAATCTTGCTGACTAATGTCAACATTGAAAGACTCCCACACAACACTCACCATATACAATACCTCCTCCAAAATCCAACCCAGGCAAAAGGCTGAGAGAAGGGAGAACCCTTACACTGTGCTCTGAAGGTCAACTGACTCAAAGTGTGGCAGAGCGGTGGGGGAATGAATTCCAGTGCCAAGGGCCTACAATCTTGGCTAAGTTTGGAATAATGAGATGTACAGAATGCTCTAGGATATTATTGTCAATTTGTCCTAACACATTTTTCCAGATCTTATGTCTATTGCCAACTCTTTATTCTGTGAGGTCATTTCCGCCAGCAGCGTGTAAGGGATTCAAGAAAAGCCCTACCTGCCTAAATGAGTAATAGAGTAAACAAGCATAGATGCCTTTGTGTATCAAGGATGTACTGGATGGATATAAAACATTCCATTGGCATAATTCCCATTGAGCTAAATCTTCCAGCCTTTACTCAGGCAAGACTCACTTTAATTTCTGCCTGAGTAAGAGCTGCAGGATTTGGGAGTTCTGTATGCAAAGCTGAAGGGAGACAATGTTTTATGGTATGTATGGAATGCAGGTTCTGCCATAACTTATTTTAAAGAATCAGTATTTGTCGGTAGGGGAAATTCTCTGTGTACAATACAATTACTGTCTGATAGTGCTGCTGAGTCTGTGTATTTAAGGAATATTTTTTTTTCTAACTGGGAACAACCTAATGAGAGAAAAACAAAAGTTTTACCAAGTTATAAACTACTGGTGATGTTTATAATTAGCTCCTTATCAGTGCTAGCTATTTGCAGAAGAATAGAAGAGTGACAACTGAGCTTTTAAGTAACACTAATAACCTGCCTTTTTCACTCCTGGAGTCACAACAAAATTCTTGCTGGGAGTGATTCTAATGATGAGCACTGCACATATAGTATGCCAAACACATGTGAAAAAACTAACAGCACAAAGTTTTAAATTGATTACTGCCACATGTAATGGGAACCGTATTTGCTAAGCTTCAGAATGCTGACTGAGCTCATGTGTACAGAATGTTCTTTCAATCACTGTGAACTATAAGCTAAAAGTTATTGCTAGGAGACTCTACATACTTTTGTAGAAAATAAAAACAGCTACAGTGAAAAGATTTTTTTTTTTTTATGGTGTGCTTGCTTTTTGCAAAGCTGGTGGCGCTGCAGACTGAGATCAGACCCTAAAAGAACTCCAGGCTGAAGTTAGAATTTCTTGTCATGTCTTCGAAATAACCGATCATTTTGGCTGGCGGACAAACAAAAATCAATCTGGTTCCTTAACAGTGTTCAAGATGGCAATGGTGACTAGGCTGATTTATAAATTCAATCTCATGGATGGTTAAAATAAAAAGACAGAGTAAAGAATATCCTTGTCTGCTAGTTTGCATCTAAGATATGCAATCGGACTTGATAGTAGCCTCCATCAAAAATTCAGTTGCTTAATTAAATCACAAAATTCTTAAAGCCACACCAAAATATGAATGGATTAAAGGCCAGATCTTCAGCACTATGTTAGTTTCACAGCTAACACTTTTATGTATACACCATACATATACATTTTATCTGAAGTCTGGTGTCCGGTCTCTTTTCCTTCAATGCAATGCAAACTATGATACCTACAAGAAATATCTCCATGAAAAATACTCAGTGACATTATCATAGGAGGACATTATGTTTCATTATGATCCTGATTCTCCTTATACCAGTGTAACTCCACTGATTTCAATGGAATTACCCCGATTCTAAACAATGTACATGAGAAAAGAATCAGGGCCTGTGTGTGTCTCTGCAGCTTTTTTCAAAGCTGGACTTTAAGTAGAGAGCTTTAATATAGATTGAGACAGACACTCAAATTTGTGATTCTGAAAAGACTCACCGTCCTGTCCCCACCAGAACACATCAAACAATGTAAATACTAAACAATAACTTCCATATGAGCATTAATCATAATCTGGGTTTCACAAGTAACCCAATAGCATACACATATCAAATTACCTGGTAGAGGATGTGCTAGGTAAAGACCTCCTCATTGCTCCTGGGCTCATGCTATAGTATGAAGAACTTTCCAAATCTGAGAGGGAGAAATTTGGGCCTGTTCCTGCAGCTATTGGTGCTAGGGAAACAAAAGAAATTCAACTCAGTAAGTCATGTAAATAAGGACTCGATTATATATCAACACCCAAAGTGAACTGACACGGTAATGAGGAACATTTTACCACTATACGATTCCCTCTGGGGCAAGGAGTGTCTTTTTTGGTCTGTTTGTATAATGCAGTCCAGGTCCCCAGCTAGGGCTCCTAAGTACGACGATAATACAAATACATAATAATAACGATATGATATCATAAAGACGTTCTTATTTTCTTTTCAGGTCAGTCTTTTCTGTACCGTCCGTTCTAATCATTTGCAGCAAGAATCTTAGATTCCTTTAAGAAACTGCTGCCATATTGTAATCTTCTTAATAACATCTCTTGAAACTTCCTTCGTTAATAGGTGCAGCCTGAGTGGTGGACGTGTTGCACCATCCCGTGTACGCCTGGCCCAGTCTGTGAGCTTCTGTAGACAGGGAAGGGGCACTGGTGCCACCTCTTCCCAAGAGCTTTGGGAATGCTGTGTGCACCCAGATGTACATAGAGGCTACAGTCTCTATACCCCCGGAGCATAGGAGCTATGACTGTCCAATGCCCCTGCGGGAAGTATGCCAGGGGCTGAGATTCCTTGTGTTCCTCTCTGCCTCTGTGCACCTGTGCGGGGGCCAGAGACAATTTGCCTCATTATATTATTATCCAACAACTGTTTTCTGTTATTCTTTATTCCCACCAGCATGCATGGTTTTCTGTAAAGACTACCACTGCTATGACTCACCTGACTCTAATATATTTGCCTAGAGTACTGGTTTTACACTAAGGTATTATGAGAGTTCCTTTTCCAAAAGTTTACAGGCATAGATAGGGCTTTGAACGCACATGTGTTGAGCAATATGGAACGAATGTTGTAACCGAATATAAAACTGAGCCAGCAAGGTCTTCCTCAATGAAATCAACTGCATGTGATACGATACCATTCCCACTGTCACCATTCCAGTGCCCTGACCTTTATAGGACATTCTGCTTTATGGACCATGATTGATTGTCTGTCCCATTCCACAATCTGATGAAAATTACCCCGTTGCCCAAGATATATCTGTTTGGCACAGGATATATTATGTGAAAACTCTGATTCACAGGGATTTTCCTGGTGCCACACAATGATACTGAGCCAAATTTACTCTTGTGTCAGTTGGAACAACTGTACTGAAATCAATAGACCTGTGCTTGCTCCTACCGGGGAGGAACTGAGCCCAGTTGAAATATTTCATTCTGGTGGGCATCAGTGAGGAAATCAAGATTGGATGGTTCAGGTATCTTGCACCAATAACCTAGCATACCAAGGGTGAAATATGGGTCCAAATGAAGCCACTGAGAGTTCTGCCTTTGATTTCAATAGAGTCAGGATTTCACCCCAAGTTTTAGGGAACAAGCACTGCTAGCATGGTCAGCAAGCAACAGATTTTAAAAGGATGGGGTGGAAAGCACACAATGCTATTAAAACTTGAGAAAATCTGGAATGATCATTAAAAGGGATTAATTTGGGAAGCAATTTATGGCAAGAACACGAAACTCCTTTGTTGTCTTCCTTTAACTAAAATATGTTTCCTGTGCACTAGTTGTATGAGAGGGCAGGTGTTTTTTTTTAAGAAAAATTAAATAAGTAAAACTAACTCATTTTATTAAATTGTGCTTTCTGCTAGAGTTTCCTGACAGCAGCTACAAGAGGCTGTAAAACTGACAAATTTGCATGGAAAAAGAAACCAGTGTAAGTAATTTGTGTAAAAGGTAACATGGGCATGGACTGCTATAATTCAGACACCCTGCAGATAGCAGACTGCTGCAGTGTGAGCAGTTATGGGTTAGAAAAATGACCACACTGCAGTCAGTCTGACGTGAATGGAAATCAATCATAAAGGTACTCTCTGCAGCATCTACTCCACAGTTTTCAGCAACTCCTTTGCCAAGCAGATTTGTGCTCTGTAAACCCCTTTGTTGATCAATTCCCCTGCACCCCAGACCTAACAAAGCCTAACTTAGAGGTTAATAGTAATATTTTCCAAACAGGCACATAAAAAGGCAGGCACTAAATTAAAGCACCATTTCTTTCCAAGGGGCAATGATTTTCCCAGCTATTGTAAGTTTTACTAAGCAGTGTTATTTCAGACAGAGATGGAGGAAAATTTTGTGTTCATAAACTGACTCTGCTCCTGTTCATCACCCCCCAAAATCTAGGGCATTACTGGCCAAATTCTTGAATTTGCCTTATGTGAAACTAAAATATACTTCCACTTCTCAACATGGTGAACACAGCCTGAAAATATGTGGAGTGGGATGGGGATAAAGCTAGTAACATAAAAACTAACCACAAGACAGAAAGGGTTAACTAGGTAACCTCTAGCTTTCTCCATATTTAACAGTATTGGGGTTTTCCTACCAGGTCCTCGGACACCCTGAAGTACTCAAGGAGCTGAGCTGAGAGGATGCAGGATGAAGGGTAAAAAGACAAGATCCATTCCTCTTAAACAATAAAATGGTCAAAGGACAGAACATTTATTAAAGCAGTTGAGTATTAAAGGCATTTAAAGGCTTCATGGCAGTTGCTTATTTAAAAGGCCTATGGCAGTTCTAACAATGACATTCATAGCAGAGACAGACCAAGGTCACTACACTTAGTAATGCTATAGGGGTAAACTTTCCATAAAGGGGAATTGTTCTGGAATCATATTCTGTGTATTAGGAAGTTATCTTTCAATAAGGGGTATCTATGTTTTCTTTTCCCAGTTACTTTGCTCTTCAAACAACATTTTACTGTAGACAAAGTGAGGAAAATGACAGTGTATAGTCCCCATCCAGAGGCTGGCAGGGAAGGGGTTAACTCTCTTTCTCTGGGTAGGGGGAATCGGTCTCTTCCTCTCTGGAATTTGGTTGAAGTGACTCATGCTTTATATCACTGTTATAGACTTGGCTGAATCGAGTCACACTTCATAACACTTTACATTGGACTTTGGCTGAGGGAACCCTGTTGAGTTCTATTTGGACCTTATATTTACTTTTCTGTTTTGCAACACAACATGTTGCAAAGGAGCATAAACTTCATCTAGCCCAGCCATGCAAAACCTTACCTGCTCCGAATGGCCCCTCACGCTGCCTGAATAGACTTTCCCTCTTTTATTAGCCCTGAATACTGATGGAAAGACAGAGTCACACTGTGGGATTCTGTCCTGTCTGTAGTCCTGTCTGCAGGATTCCCCATCAACATTCCAGCACCAGAGAGCAAACAGAAGGATTAAAGTGATCTAAATTGAGTTTCCTCATTTTAGCATATGATCATCCAACATATGATCACCCTCCTCACCTGCACCTAGTGTCCCAAGAACATGCTTTGGCATCGTCCAGAGCATTAGCATAGGTGTGGAGATTATTCTGTTCTATAATACAAAGCCAGTCCTTTATTACACCGAAGTATACATAAATTGAATGTTAAGACTATACCAGCCACACTGAAAATATGCTGCTTTCTCTGCCTAAGAGATGCTCCTCAGAAAAATGACACCAAAATAGCTCAAGAACACATCCCAAGCAGGAGATATAGGTTGAAAATTTCAACTGAGCTTCCACACAATACACACCCCACCCACATGCCTGCATCAAGATGTCATTTGACACAGAGCTCTGACCCCGATAAGGGAGGAGTAAAATGGTTTATTGGATAGAAATCTGGCCTTTCATTTAAAACGTCGTTTGATTGATGTGTGTGGCGCCTGTAAGTGAACTAACTGATGCAGCCTCAGCTGATTTCAGCTGACAGGGTGGTCTCCATCACAAAACTCCTACGCACACAGGATACATTTCAATCACTCTGAAGGGGCAGAATGAGAGAGTTTGCCTGAAAGACTGGAACAACCCTCATCGTAGGCCGATCATTCCATGTTAAACTGGGGAGGCGAGCAAGGAGCTGCTTCTCTTTGACCACCTGCAGGGTAGCTCTGCTCTGGATAAAGGGCAGCTCTGAGGAAAACTCCCACTGATGCCAGTTTATTAGCTCAAATAGTCACCCAAAATGTCAAGAAAAATTAGCAAAAAACCCTGTGACTTTATTCAATTTGAATATTTATTTTGGAAATTTACTGAACTAGAGTACAGGAAACCCACTACATAAAAGCAGCCAAGCTGGCATTTGTCTTCCTTAAAAAAATGGCCCTGTCTTTTAGTTGTTAAGATATATTTAATTTCTCTTTTTTAATTTTTTGTTTATTTGTTTTTACAAAGATATTTGGGTAAAACTAGGATCAGGACACTGCAGCAAAGTGACAATGTACATAAGGCTAAACGTATTATAAGAAACATGACGTTTGACTAATACACTTTTTCATATACTGTGGCTTAACAACCAGAGGAAAACATACGATCTTTCTGACTCAGCGAGGAAAGGGTAGCTCGAATTTGTTGCATAACCTTTGTCTCCTATGTACTGTATTGTTAGGTTCAAAGAGGTTTTGCCGAATACAACTGATATGAAATGTGTGATGTTCATTTTAAAATTACTAGTACAGCTTGCTATTGACCATCTAATTATGCTGAGTTCCATTTATAAACATAGCTAACCACTAAGTTTATGGAGACTTTTTGTGCTGCTTTAATAGGATATTGATCGAGAGCAAGGTTTGAGTGGACTGCCATTGAATTGTGTAATGGCATACAAAAAGCAAGGTCACGGTAACTGTTCATTCGATGCCTGCAGTCTATTTTTTATAATCATCTTTTTTTCTCTCTCTCTTATATACGCAAGCCCAAATGCTATGTTTGGGATAGCAGTCCTTGGCTAAGGAATACAGAGTTATCTTTTAAATGTTATTTTTCATGCTGCTGACTTCTAACTATCTCACCTACAGTATTGCTTAGTATAGCAGAAAACATACAGGCTCTATAAAAGCCTTAGTAAGTGTGCTCTGCACTAGGGAGTTCTACGGATCCTTCCCACTCTCCTCCAGACTGCAGAAAAGCAGTGGAGCCACTCTGCAGTTTCAGAGCTGCAGCAGCACCAACTCCTGCTTTTTTGCAAGGCGGCTGAGTGTAGGGCAATCTCCCGCAGATCCAGGCAGTTATGGATCTGAAGGCCCAGCCACCACAAAACCAATTTGTGGCGTCACGAAAGAAGCTCTGTGTCATACAGAGAAAGTAGACCCCTCTGGTGGACTTTGGACTACAGCTATTGATACCCATTCTATCTTCGGGGGAATTACACCTACTTTGAATGGACATGAACAACCACTCGAAGAAGAATTTAATTTCTCCTTCACATTCCTCTCACAGTAACTACAGTGTCAGTTCTATGTCTTTCAACCGAGATGATTCTGCTTCAGTACTTCTAATCATCTGAGTTGGAATGTTACAAACAGCTTTATTCAGCCTCTCGGGTGAGCGTGAGGAGTCACACACACAAACACTACACACAAGAGATTATTTCCCTTTTATTGCCTTAAACAGCAATGATTATTTCATACAGTTACAGAATTATTGCACATTTCAAACACTAGGGTGCCACTTCATGCCAATCTGAGACGTCTTACATTCTGTTCCAGTTTCCCATTGCCAGAGCCCCCGAAATTCTATGCCACAGCAGCACCCATCTATGCAGCAAGAGTAAAGAGAATTCTGCAGCTGGTTTCAGTAGACACTGAAGCACTGCTACAGCAATCCCGAATCACAAAGAATGACTGCTTGGAAGTCTCCCACCCTAAGTGTCCACTCTTAAACTGCATTATTCCAGGATCCCTGCCTTTTCAAAATTCCATGACCATAAAATCATTCACAGCCTGTGGAATTTACTTAATCCTTTCATGGGATCTAAAGTGTCTAACACAGAAGTGTGTGTGTGTGTGTGTGTGTGTGTGGTTTAATTGGCATATTAAAAGGGTTAAAAATCATCCCACCAACTCCATGAAAAACTGAACTAGCATTTTACAACTTTAAGTGTGGCATTCTCAGTCCAGTGAGCAGGCAGGGTGCTTCGTACATCAGCACCGGGAATTATATAATTTCAGCCAACAATGCAGTGCGAAACATGCGCAAATTTGATCTGCTTTTAGGGACTGCTCATTAAGCCCCAAATCCTTCCTTCACAACTCAGCCTGTATATTTCAGCTGTCTGTGGGGAATATCCACACAGGAAGGAATCCAGATCAGGAGCATATGCAGGTTACTCAAATCTAATGGCTGCATTAGCCTCCTCTCCATGTCCCTTCCCTGGCCCCAAGCTCCCAGCCTGTCAATGTCTCCCATTCGCACTTCCAGGGTCCTGCTGAACAGGGATATCCCATGGAGCAGGACTTTGTGCCAAATGGGGTGAACAAATTCTGCACTCCCACATCTTGCCACCCTTTCACAGCAGGCATATTCTACTGCCCTGGGGACCTCTGCACACATGAGCTGGGGACTGAATTTAGGTCCAAATCCTCAAAGGTATTTAGGCGCCTAGCTTCTATGGATTTCAATGGAAGTTAGACACCTCTGAGGACCTCCTCATAAAGGATGGTTGGAAGTGAGGGGTTTGTTTCACTTGTGCAACAGCTGGCTGTTCAATCAACAAATCCTGCACATTGTCTGGGGTCTACAGGAGCTTAGGGCCCCCTGTGGCTCTCACCAGCAACACAGGAGTAAACAGAGGTGCACTGGAGCCACACTTGTATGGCTTCCCTTCACCACTGTCCCTAGGACATTCTTTAGGGGGAGTTTCCCCAGTGCTGAAGGGGCCAACGGATGGTTAAATGTAGCCTCAGGCTTGAGGAACGATAACGTGCATCTGCTCTGACACTCCTGCCTTTAACCCTCAGCCCAACCCTTCCCAGTCATGGATGAATTTCTCTATGGAGAGGTCCCAGCAGAGTCTGAGGTATGTGGGTCAATGCTGATTTTCCCCAACCACAATACAGGAATATTGGGGATCTGATCTGGCCTACTCACATTGGACAATGAGTGGAGAACGACCTCAGACCTAGTTTTAGCATCCACAGAGTCACAGAAATGTAGGGCTGGAAGGGACCTTGAGAGGTCATGTAGTCCAGCCCCCTGCACTGAGGCTAGATCATCCCTGACAGGTGTTTATCTAACCTGTTCTGAAAAACCTCCAATGATGGGGGATTCCATGTTTAGTGTCTTAAAATTGGCAACATCTTTGTAGTAGCCTTTTTCATGCCCCTAAGCTCCCAGCCTGCCAGTACCTCCCAATCTCACCTCCTATGCCCAAGCACCCCTGCTTTCTTTCTCATGGTTTGTTTTTCCTATTTACCCAGCCTCTAGAAGATTGAGCAGCAGGCTCGTGATTCAGTGGTAAAGCCCGTTGCTGTGGAACAGAAGAAAGCTACAGGTGTACCTGTCACCAAGAGGGTCTATAATTCTTGTTCAGTGGCTCAGATAAACCTAAATAAATACTATGATGACTGGGACCTATACAAATGATAGATAGATTAAAGATACCAGTGGTTCTCAAACTTTTGTAGTGGTGACCCCTTTCACACAGCAAACCTCTGAGTGAGACTCCCCTTATAAATGAAAAAACTCTGTTTTATATTTAACAGTATTATAAATGCTGGAGGTGACGTGGAGTTTGGGGGTGGAGGCTGACAGCTCACGACCTCCACGTAATAACCTCGTGACCCCCTGAGGGATCACAACCCCCAGTTCGAGAACCCCTGGATTAGAAAAAGGTATAATGTTAATACCAAATATTTGTTCCCAGGAAGCTGACTTTTTGCTTAGCTTTTTCACCTCCCCTACCCAGACTTGTATGGCTGACAGAACGGCATTTTATCTGAGTCTCTCCATCACACTGACCTCTGACAACCTTATTCAATAAATATGGCATATTATTATTACCCAACAATACCTAATGAGGAAATGCTGGAAACACTAACATGTGCCTCATGTTATTTTTAGATGACAGAAGCTAACAACAGACAACTACTTAAAACTCAGGGAAACCATGTATTTCTATTATCAAATTTTAAAAAATCATGAAAACTATAATGTCAAAAGGTGTTAAAGAAACAAGGCCATATATAGCTACAGTTGCCGCAGTCGCCAAAATCTGCTTATCTTACATAGGTGTAAATCTAGAATAACCCCATTGACTTCAGTGCAATTATGCTGATGTAACAAAAAGCAAAATTTGGTCTTTCCATCTCAGCATGAGAATTCCTGTAGCACACACATTGCACGGCAAGAGGGTCAGTGACTGAGAAGCAGTCTGTCCTTGAAAATTCACACACATTTAAACATATTTAAAAAATTTATATTATTGAAATGTTTTTTAAACAAACGTTGCTTTGATGTAGAGCTGTATACAAAATGTGGGCAGTACTGCTGCACTGCATCATTCATCCCCAAAACAGCATTCGCCACAACAGGGATTCAGGCCCAGAATCACACGACTTTCTTCCAAGAACATGCTCCTGGATCTCTCTGCAGCCTCATGCTCACATGTGGAATATGGCCTTTTGTGAAGCTGTCACAGCGCATGCTCAGGAAATCAAAGAAGGGCCTCACCACAGAGGATGTGCATATGGGCTGTTTCCCCAAGCAGGGTGGCGTTTAAAGTTTCAGTGGCTTTTTAGAGAAATAAATATATAGACTGGATTGAGTGTATCTTGATAATTCAAGCTGCCAAGTTCTAATAAAAAAATCCTGGTGAATCTGGATTAGTGCTCTGCAGGGGTTGAGCTCTCCAGTGCCAAAGCAATCTGTGGACTAGTCTGGAGTAAAGCCACAAGTATATTTAAACAGCCCAGCCAGGTTTATTCTGAATAGCGCAATCTATCAAGCAACCTTACATGTCAGTTTAGGCACAACTCATAGCAGTTAATCATGGATCCTTTATGCTAAATCATTCCCTGAATGTTGGCATGCAAATTCACACTGACATCAATGGGATTTTGTTGATAGAATCCACACTAGACATATCCTACTGTGTGGGCTTGTCAGATCTCATAAACGAAATGGGGTCAGGCCCGGTCAGCATGTGTATGGGGCACCTGCCTCCACAGAAAATCCAAGGTGCTACCAGAAGTAGTGTTCCTAAGCCAGCAGTTGGTATTCTTTCTTCTCAGTCAGTACTGAAGGGAGATCCTAGTAAGTGTTGGGGCACTGTTTTTCGGGGAGGTGCTATCTTGCAGACAGGATATAAAACTGAGGTCCTGATTGCATAGGGTCCTTAAAGAGACCATGGCACTTTTTGCATGAGCAAGGAGTGCAAGCCCTTGTGTCCTGGATAAATAACAGCTGGATAATTTTATTTTACCTCCCAAAATTTCCTTGGTAACTCCAATGGATGCAATGCTATATTTTTTACCCTACCCTCCTGTATGTTTCCAAGCAAATTTTAAAGGCTGGTGTGTACATTCCAGCGACAGGGAGCGGGAGCCTCATAAATACAATTCACAATATGTTTGTAAAATTTGTTAGGCACTGAGATCTTTGGTAAAAGATTTGTTGTTGTTGTTGTTGTTATGATAAAATGTAATGGAAGATTAATAAGTATGAAATATGCTGGCTCATAAACACAGTCCCAAACTCTCTGCTATGGAGATCGGAAGTCAGGAGTGGTGAACCTAGTTACTTTCTAACAACTGCATCTTGCAAACACATGAACCAGGGTTGACAGAAACCAGAGACAGCTATGATGACTAGTGCTCCTCCAGTGAAGATAAGATTATCTTAATGTGGGACGTCTTAGAGGGTGAAAGGGTGGATTCCCTTAGGACTTCAAGAGCCTTTCCCCTTTGCACCAAATTAAAACATCATAAAATGGAGCTATTCACATACAGCAGGAGATAATTTAGCTATTCCCAACACTGTTTATGTTAAAAATCAATTTAGTGCACTACAATAAAAGAATGAAGCCAGGGTTTTCAAAAATCGGTGCCAGACATTAGGCTCCCAAGTCCTTATTTGGGCACCTAAATAAAGTGGCCTGGTTTTCAAACATACTGTGCACTCAGAACTCCCTCTGGCATCCCATGTCCTTGAAACAGCCCTTCCACAGGTTATCTGGGAAGGAGAGCGAGGAGAATTGCTTGGCTAAGGTCAGGGTACCCTTTTCTTTCTCACTCTCCCATGCATACCTCTCTGATGCCTACACATCTCCTCCCCAACCCCCACTTCTAGTTTTTCAATAGGAAGCCAATTTAGTGCTCTGACTAGTGCGCTGATGTGTGTGTGTGTAGGGAGATAAAGTAGGAAAACAGGGTGAGCTTTCCTATAGAAAGCCCATGGTTTGATTCAAAAACGTGGGTTCTCTCCTAAGGCTGTCCCTGTCAGGCAGGGCCCCTGGAAGGCCAAAAGTTGGACTTGCAGGGCATATAAACAAACTTTTAAACTTCCATGCTGAGAACCTGCATGCCGTGTTTTATTGCTGAGCATATTAAAGCAGATAAGCTGCAAGGTTTATATTGTAAACACAGTCCAATTGTGAACTACTGCAGCGCTAACTGGTGCTACTGTTATGTTGCAACATAGTTCAGCCCTAGCTACAAAAATCCACAGCACCCTAGCACCAAGGGGCTGGTCTAGCCGTAATTGAAACAGAGGCACAGCTTCGAGAGGGGCTGTCCATGCTCTCTCCTTGGACTGTCTGGGTTATGTCATAGAAAAATACAATCAATGCACCTTTGATCAATGGAACGGGGCGGTGACAGGTACTCTTAATTCACTGTTGTTAGTGAGTATTGACAAGCTGGTAATGATCATGCTGCAGCATGTCACTCATGCTGTGGGCATCAGCATTCTTTAAAGGTCAAAAACCAAATCCTTTTAAAAGGCAGAATTCCATACTATGGAGGTAGAATGCAGGCCTCACAAAGTTAAAGCTGTACCCGTGTGAGTAAGTGAGCCTCTTAGGGCTAACACCGGTATAGCTGTCCACAGTATTTGCAAGTTCACCAATCTAAGGGTGTTAAAACAGCAGCCACTTCTGTGCATACACATACACGTATATACAAAACTGGTGTATACGTAATTCCTGGCTCATGGGCAAAGCTGATGTCATTTTAAAAGGTTTGGTTAAAATTCATCCCTTAAGCTTTGAACCTACAAACTGATCCACATGGGCACCTACACAGAATGTTAATATCTTCAGTAAGGTGCCACATTGGTGTAAGGATCCATCGGTTTGCAAAATCAGGAACTTATCATTTATTTTTAAAATATTCTATTATTTTAACTTTCCCACTTAATTTAAAATGTGGATCACAGTTAGTCATGTGTGGAGTGCAGGTAGAAGAGGGGGCAGTCAGTTTCTGGGGCGAGGGGAAACGGGAGGAAATGAGAGTTATAATAAACACAGGAAACAACAACAAAAGGATACTTACTCTGTGAGACTCTGACTAGCTCAGTCACACTGAAAACACCTGATGTGACAAAACTGTCCTGGAAGCCCAAATGTCCTACAAAACAAATAGAATGAAAGAATTTTGATGAGCGTTAAGCATTTAATGACAGTATTCTCAAATACTTGAGTTTCATTTAGATTTAAAATGTGACATCAAATTTCCCACTTAGCACAAATTATTATTTCTGGAGGTGGGTAACTAGTCATACAGCTATGTAGGCTATTTTGTAGTTTGTATCTGGAGGTTAAGAAAGCTAACATGACACATCAGCAGGGAGTTTTCTAGATGTTAAAGCACCTCAACAGGAAATCTGAAACAAAAGAGGACTATTTTAATATACAGTTACCTTAGATGACCCCTAACGACTTAACAACTGAAATTAAAATACTGTACCTAGGAATCAGACAGGACAGCTAAATTCTATAATCGTTTTAAACATTATTCTCTAAAGAAACATCTGATCAGGATTATCTACCCATTCATTCAAACAAAACAAGATTTAAAGATGTACTCTTCATTTTCTGAGGTTACACTAGGGAAATCTTAAAATAGCAGCTGTTTTAAAAAAAAACCCAAACCTTTAAAATGAATGCCTTTCCCATAAGAAAGAAAAATTCTTGCATTTAAAACAAGCTTTGCAAAAGACAAAATAAATCTCTGCATAAGAAAAGCATTAACTTTAAGCCTTGGAATTTCTTTGAGACAGGGTGTATGTTTCCCTGCCTGTTTCATTTGTGTAAGGGATGACTACATTTTATATCAAAATGTTGTTACACTTCACATAATGGTATTTTCCTATTTCTCTGAAAACATGTCTATCACCAAATGTTAATTCAATTTCATGGGCATAATCAATTACAAAGCAAGCAGCTTTCAAACTCAAAACCAAGTGCAAGTAAGTGTACATAGCTGGATTTCCAGTTCATACAGTACATATCAGGACTTCAATTAGAGGTCTGGAGTTAGCGGGCCAGCCTGACCTCTTGCTTTTGAAATCAGGGTCAAAAGAGAAATCTCAGGATAAAGGGATTATTAAAAGAACTGTAAAGTCGTACTTGTCCAGAGGATAAGTGGCATACCTTTTAAGGTTGTCCTACTTAAGGTCACTGATTCCAATGCACGCACACACATATTATTGAATGTTTTATAGGGGCACCATCTGCCCTACATAGTTAACTGTCTGTCAGATACAGCATTATATCATTATATTTAGTACAGTATACTATACACTACTGAAATTATAATTTGGTGTCTATAGGTCCCTCTGTGTGAGTTTGTACTACATATGTACACAAATATATTCACAAATCTGTCACGATCCAATAGTTTACAGCTAAATTACTCAAATGTACTTGATGTTAAAACTTAACCCAAATAAATCTCTCATTCTACTAGCATGAATTTTTACTATGTTTTTGAGGGGAAAAAAACTTTTTAAATGCATAAAATGCCAGCGTAGAAATTGAGTGTTTTTTTCATTTTCTCAAAAGTGGATTTCAGAAAATGTAGGTGATTGTGCCTGGCCCAGTTTGCATTTTTCAATAACAAAGTTCATGATTGCGTCATTTTTCTTTTTAAAAGTGGGTAATTAGTCAAACAGAATATGTTCACTGGCAATTTCCTGAGTATTTTTAATATGAGAGTCTACTTTTCATATACTGCAGCAGATTTGTTTATTGGATTAAAAGATCTATGAATTAAAAATAATTCTCTTAGGTCTTCACTTCAATGGGACCACTCAGATGCCTAAAGTTAAGCACATGCTTAAGTGCTTTACTGGATAAGGGCCAGAACGCTCAGTACATGGCACCATCAAGCACCATCATGGCACCTACCGTTGGTAGGTCTGATAACAGTAGCCTATACTGGTTCTACCTGTTGTGTCCACTGGCACCTTTGTTTGCCTGACAGGCTGTAACAAATGAGATCCCATTGCAATAATGCTGAGGGTGTGATTTAAAATACACAAAAGCAAGAACATTCACAGTGAAGGTAAAACATTGGGCTCATTCTCAAAGTGTTAGAGAGAGAGAGTGTGAGTGTGTGTGTGTGTGTGTGTGTTTAGAGGGTTGTAGTTGCGACTGAACAAGAGTGCAAAGCATGACAAGATTTTCAGTCTTATTAGCTGAGATTTTTTAATTGAATTATACATTCATAAATTATTAGGAAATCGGGCCCCTTACTCACATCCTGACTCATATGAGCTGTCCTCTTGAATAGGCCCTGAACCTCCAATCTGATCCATGCATGCATAGATACGTGGTGCCCCATTGAGTTTAGTGGACTCCGTGTAGGCCTAAACTTCTGCCTACATGATTCAGATTGCAGAACTAGGGCTTAGGTTTGTAGCCTTTGCTGAGGAATCTTTCTAAAATTGAAAGTGGAAAAAATGAAGGGAACCCACCAAACAAATGACAAAGGAATGGCCAGGACACAGCATAATTAACAAGAAAAGCTGTAAAAATGTAATTTTGTTGTGCCTGCTAAAAAAGGCCAAAATGGAAAAATGTCTTTCAGAGAAACTGTATCAATTTGGCTGTTCCACTTAATTGTGAATGAGAAAAAAAATTAGGTAAAGTTGCTAAGTAATTGCAAAAGCAGATGTTAGCATTAAAAGAACCTTAATTGAAAAGAGGATTAAACATCCTAAAGTCTGCAAGATTTACTTCTAATACAGCACTTTTCTGAAATATATGCAAAATTATACTTTTGTTAAATACCCCTAAGATAGGAAGTTGAAATTGCTGTTCATGAATTGGGTATCTCTCCAGTTTTGTACTCAATCATATTTGGGTAGTAAAGCTGGTGTTTAAAATGAGGATTAGATGATCCTTATTGAATTTATCAAAAACTATTCATTCACTGAAGTTCTATGCATAAACTAGGGCACTGATTCAGCAAAGCACTAGAGCATATGCTTAACTGTAAGCATGTGCTTAAGAAAAGCACATGCTTAATTAAATGCTTTGCCAAATAGGGATGGGCTTACTCACCCTTAAATTTAAACAGGTGCTTAAGCGCTTTCCTGAATCAAGGCTTTATGTCCAAAGCAACTCCCACTGAAATAAGTGGGAGTCTTTCCATTGATTTCAATAGGAGTTGGATCTGGACATGAAAGAATAAGCCCTGGGTTCCAGTACTTCGCTGTAAGTCATATTTATGGGGATGATAATTTTTTTCTGGAGGAAGTAGGAAAATAATAAAGTTAGCTGAATATGGTATATAATAATACTAATCAGTAAATAGTTTCTTAGTACCTAGTCCCCTCTTGGTATTATACAAATAATATGCATATATAACACCACCAAAGTAAAAGTAATTCACGTTAGCTTGATGGTGACAGTGTAATTATGTAAAACATGATCTTATAAATTACATTTTCTTCATTTTGGGATCAAACATTACCCCAATAATGAAGGAGCGAAAACAAGTCTATGTTTAAGGAACCTAATTCTGATCTTGCACCACGTGATGGGGCGTCTGCCCCACACAGGGTTGAAAGGGGTTAAGGTGGCCAGGCAGGCCAATTAACTCCAGCAGGTGCACCTGGAGGAGGAGCCAGGGAGCACACCACTAATTAGCAGTAGGCTCAGTGGGGCAGGAACAGGCAGGGCCAGTATAAAGCCCTGGAGCTGTAAGCAGCAAGGAGGCTGCATGAAGGCAGGGAAGCAGGCTGCAGTTACTCCCTGAGTGGAAGGAGTTGGGAGCCTGGCCAGCCCAGAGAGGGAAAAAGCCCAGGAAAACAGCAACAAGGGGTCAGAGTGTGTTGAGACCCTGGGCTGGAACCCAATGTAGAGAGCGGTCTTGGGTTCCCCTACCAGCCAATGGGGAGCGGCAAGGGCATTGGAGATGCCAGCCATCCAGCGGGTCTGGAAGGACTTTGAATTCTCAAGAAGGGGAGGACCTTAGTGACCTGGCCAGAGGGCCAAGCCACAAAGAGGAGATGGCAGATCTGAGAGTGAGTGGGGCCACACGTCGAGACAGGATGGGGCAAGACATCACCGGAGGGAAAGCATAAGCCTGGCAGAGCTAATTCCCAGGACGGCCAGCAGGAGGAGCTGCTAGCGATGAGTGAACCCTGTGACACACCAGTTATATGCAAGTCAATTTCCACTGACCTTAACAGAGTTTCTTCTGTTTTACACTAGTAAATGTAAGATCAGAATTAGGCCTCAAGGTCTCATTCCATTTGCGCTGTGTTATTAAGTGAATTCATATAAAGATTGAGTCAATGGAGGCCTTGTGTGTACAAAAGCCAACTAAACTGTCTCCGAATATTTAGTTTAATGGAGAGTCACCTTTGTATTTGTAATTAATGCCCAGGAAGGGAGTCTCAGACGTAGGAAGATTACAGATCAAGCGCTTGAATTGAAGTTTGAGAAAATCACAACTGAAGCATTTACTTTTATCTGGAAAGCCTGTATACAATAAACTCATCAAGTCACAGTTCCTTAATTACATATCAAAAAATGTTTTCATTGTACCAGTGTTCAAAGTGTTACTGTTGTTTTTCAAGTTTTCCTTTTACTATTAATTATTATTATTATTATTATTTATTAAATAATTATACGGTGCCATAAGTGTATGTGGTACTTTGCAAACAAAACATGTTCTCTGTAATCTGAACAATAATATACAGTGAAAGAGTTAATCCTTTGAAGAGGAAAAAGTCCAAATTCAGTTATTTCATTTGCACTGGACAGTCTGACGATGTATTATAGTATTAAGCTTGGAGAAACAGCTTTCTGGGAAACTTTGATTCACTTTCAGTATTTTGAAATTACAAGACAAGTTCCTATACTAGGACTGAAACAATTTATAAACCCCTATTCATGTCAAGCATCTTACTGTACATAACCATCTTAAAACCTTAAAATAGTAATAATCAATTAGGGCTTCAAGCCTATTATCTTAACCAAATGCCTGATTAAAAAGAAAAGCCCTCTCCACTCAAAGTGCAATTTGATTCCTCTTGGTACTATCCTCCACCTAGATAATCCTCTGTTTCACAAAGTGTTGAGTAACTAATTAATATTGCTTAGAATATACACGTCAGTACACCAATGCAAGGAGCCTCGGTAACAAAATGGAGGAACTGGAACTACTGGTGCAGGAAGTGAAACCAGATATCCTAGTGATAACGGAAACATGGTGGAATAGTGGTCATGACTGGAGTACAGGTACTGAAGGGTATGTGCTGTTCAGGAAAAGACGGAAATAAAGGTAAAGGTGATACAGTAGCATTGTATATTAATGACGAGGTAGTAGACTGTAAAGAAATTAGAAGTGATGGAATGGATAAAACAGAATCTGTATGGGTCAAAATCACTTTGGGGGAAGAAAGCTAGCACTGGTTCCACTGGGATTGTCCCTGGGTTATGCTACAGACCCCCAGGATCTGATATGGATAGGGATAGGCATCTCTTTAATATTTTAATGACTTGAATGCTACTGGGAATTGTCTGATTATGAGATACTTTAATTTCCCATATATAGATTGGAGGACAAGTGCTACTTATAATAGTTGGGCCCAGATATTCCTGGATGTGATAGCTGACAGATTTCTTCACCAAATAATCCCCGAACCAACAAGAGATGATGCAATTTTAGATTTACTATTTGTGAGTAATGAGGACCTCATAGAAGTAGTTATAAAAGACAACCTTGATTCAAGTGATCATGAGCGAATTCAGTATAAACTAAATGGAAGGATAAACAAAAATAGATCTGCAACTAGGATCCTTGATTTCAAAAGGGCAAACTTAAAAAAAATTAAGGGAATTAGTTAGGGAAGTGCACTGGAGTGAAGAACTCAAGGATCTGAATGTGGAGGAGGCTTGAAATTACTTTAAGTCAAAATTGCAGAAACCATCTGAAGCCTGCATCCCAAACAAGGGGAAAAATTCGCAAAGAAGGATTGTAGACCAAATTGGATGGGCAAGCATCTCGGTTATTAAGAGAAAGCAGAAAGCCTACAAGATATGGAAGATGGGATGGATCGGCTACATCTTGGAAGTCAGAAGGGTGGGGAAAAAATGAGAACTGACAAAAGCCAAACAGAATTAAGCCTCGCAAAGAAAATTAAAACCAGTAGCAAAAGATTCCATAGCCATATAATTTTTTAAAAAAACAAGGAAATGAAAAGTGGGACCACTGAGCACTGACTATGCGGTGGAGATAGCCCAACACCTAAATGAATACTTTGCCTCAGTTTTTAAAAAGGGTAATGAGGAGCTTAGGGGCAGTGTTAGGGTGGCTAATGAAAATGAGGATATGGAAGTAGAAATCACCGTATCTGAGGTGGAAGTCAAACTCAAAACAGCTTAATGGGACCAAGTTGGATGGCCTGGGATATCGCCATCCAAGAATATTAAAGGAACTGGCACATGAAATTGCAAATCCAATTTTTAATGAATCTGTAAACTCGAGGGTCGTGCCCTATGGCTGGAGAACTGCTGATGTAGCACTTATTTTTAAGAAAGGGAAAATAAGTGATCCAGGAAACTACAGGCCCATTAGTTTGACCTCCATTGTATGCAAGGTCTTGGAACAAATTTTGAAAGAGAAAGTAGTTAAGCACTTAGAGCAGGGGTGGCCGAGCCGCATGCAGCTCTTTTACAGTTAAAGTGCAGCTCACGGAGCGCCCCCCATTCTCCACTTACCAGACAGGGGTGTGGGGGAGCTCAGGGATTGTGTCCTGTAGCAGGGTGGTGGGGCTAGCAGCTTCAGCCCCACAGGAGGCCCCTGCCAGGGCTCGGGGGTTTTATCAGGAGTGGGGCTGAAGCCCCAAGCCCTGGCAGGCATACCCGACTCTCAAACTTCTAAGAATTATCGTATGCACTTGCAGCTCTGAGGGTCAGTAAGCTTGGCCACCCCTGACATAGAGGTAAACAGTAAACTGGAATAAAATACAACATGATTTTACAAAAGGTAGATTGTGCCAGACTTCTTTCTTTGAGCAGATAATTTTTTTTTATGCAATAGATCTAATCTACAGTACCTGGATAAGGCATTTGATACAGTTGCACATGGAAAATTATTAGTTAAATTGGAGAAGATGGGGATTAATGTGAGAACTGAAAGATGGATAAAGAACTGATTAAAGAGGACACTACAACAAATCATACTGAAAGGTGAACTGGCAGGCTGGAAGGAGTTTACTAGTGGAATTCCTCAGGGATTGGTCTTGGGACCAATCTAATTTATCATTTTCATTAATGACCTTGGCACAAAAGGTGGGAATATGCTAATAAAATTTTGGGAGGTATTGCCAATACTGAGGAGGACCGGAATACCATAAACGATCTGGACAACTTGAAAAATGGAATAACAGAAATGGGATGAAATTTTATAGTGCAAAGTTCAAGGTCATAAACGTAGGGACCAACAACAATTTTGTTCCCTATATGTTGAGGATGTATCAGATGGAAATGACAGGAGGAGAAAGACCTGGGTGTATTGGTTGATCACAGGCTGATTATGAGCTGCCAATGTGATGTGGCTGTGAAAAAAGCTAATGCACTCCTAGGATTTATCAGGTGAGGTACTTCCAGTAGAGATAGGGAAGTGTTATTACCATTATAAAAGGCACTGCTGAGCCCTCATCTGGAATTCTGTGTGTAATTCTGGTCTCTCGTGTTTAAGAAAGATGACTTCAAACTGGAATGGGGCAGAGAAAGGCTACTAGGATGATCAGAGGGCACTCAAGAAGCTTGGCTTGTTTGGCCTAACCAAACGAAGGCTATGGGGAGATAAGATTGCTCTCTATAAACACAAAGGAGGGATAACAACCAGGGAGGGAGAGCAGTTATTTAAGTTAAGCGTCAATGTTGACACAAGAACAAACAGATATAAACTAGCCATCAGCAAGTTCAGGTTCAAAATTAGAGGAAGATTTCTAACCATCAGAAGAGCGAAGTTCTGGAACAGCCTTCCAAGGAGAGCAGTCGGGTGAAAAAACCTAATTGGTTTTAAGAGTGAGCTTGATAATTTTCTGGAGGGTACGGTTTTATGAGATTGCCTGCCACGGTATGTGGCCCATCTGGGACTGCTAGTAGTAAATATCCCCAACGGCCAGAGATGGGACTATATACAGGGAGGTCTCTGAGTTACTACAGAGAATTCTTCCCCACATGTCTGGCTGGTGGGTTGACATGCTCAGGGTCCAACTGATCACATACTTGGGGTTGGGAAGGAATTTCCCCCCAGGTCAGATTGGCAGAGACTCAAATTTTTTCACCTCTCTCTGCAGTGTGGGGCACAGGTCCCTTGCAGGTTTAAACTGGAGTAAATGGTGGATTCTGTGTAACTTGAAGTCTTTAAATCATGATTTGAGGACTTCAGTAGCTCAGCCAGAGGTTAAAGGTGGGTGGGTGAGGTTCTGTGGCCTGCTATGTACAGACTAGATGATCACAATGATCCCTTATGGCCTTAAAGTCTATGAGTTTATGAGTCCGTATCACCAACCACTGACACTTTGAGAGACAAAATAATTGAGAACACTCCTCACCAGACTGCTCAGTGGATTAACTTTTATCTAACTGTATTGTGGTGTCAGGATAGGTGTGGTAGAACTTAGGCTTGATCCTCAGTCATGTTCTCTCCCCCAGCAAAAGCAAACAAATAAAAGGAAGGAAAGAACATATGTGCATCACGTGATATCTTCATAGAAGGTGTTTATACGCGGCAAGTCTTGTGGAGACTACACATCCCAGCATGCAATTCTCCATCTTCGCCTGAATACCCTCTACAATCAAGATGGACCACTGCATTCTGGGACCTGTAGTCTATATGGTTCACAGTACTCTATTAAAAATAAAGGTGACTTTATGATCTATTTTATTTAACTCTGTAGTCTGCACTGGCCACTGCATGCAACTCCGGTTAACGCTAACCCCAGAGATCCATTTTTCTTCATACAAAGTATGTTCTGTAAACCCATACATTTTAAGCTTTAAAACATGGGCTCAATTAAATCTTTAAAATATGTGACTTTTTTAAAAAGAGTTCAAACTAGAAATTAGCCATGATTTTAATTCTGATACAGAAATCTCATTTCTCCCTCCCAGCCCCGCCCCCCTCCTTTTCTATTTGCACCCTTCCTGCCCCAGCCTTGTTTTGGCTAGTTACTTCTAGTTTAATTTTATTGTCATAGCAATAATTAAGCATGGTTATTTTATTACACAGTCAAATGACATATTTCCTTACAAAATAAATGCTAGGCCACAAGTCCCATATGTCATTATTCTTTGAAGCTTGCCTGCTCAGCTTTAGCACAGAGTTTTTAAGATGCACCAGAAAATTCTTTGTGGAATGTAAGAGAATGAATTAGACCGTCCAGGGCATGTCGTGTTAGTACAATAGAGGAACACTTTTAAGACTTTAAAGTCATGTAATACAATTCTAGGCTGGATCTTTCTTGTTGAAAAAAGTAGAATGGAAGTGATTGAAAGAGAAAAGGGCCAATATTTGACAACAGAAATCAGCATAACCTTTTAACAGCAGCAGTCATGGATGACTGCCCTTTGACCCGGAGAGATTATGTGGGATTTCAATGACAACAGCTGGAAGTGAGCATGTGTGAATAGAGAACACAGATCTGAGGCCTAATACAAAAGACTGCACAATCCCTGCCCAGATCAGAGTGTTGATTAGAAATTGTTTCCTGGCCCTGGCTTAATAGAGTGTGATAATGAAAGTTTTGTTAACCCTTCACACCATGCAAAATCATTGATGAATTGTGGGGGGGGGTTGAACTCCAAAATTCCTGAGCTGAACGGAAGAGAACAGTATGGTTCCAGAAAACTTCTTGATATTGTGGGCCAAGCTGCAACACCCATACTCAAAGTGAACAGGACCTTCGTCTGTGCGGAGTTCCACTGGTTTTATGGGACCGAGGGCTTGATCCAGCATCCACTGATGTCAGTGGAAGGATTCTCATTATGTTAATGGGTCCTACACATGACACAAGGTCCAATCTAATGTAAGGGTATGAGAACTGAGTAATAATGGGGTTTCCTCAGAGGCCTGTGAATTCAGCAACTCTGGTTGCAGCCAGTTTCATATTCCATAAGAGGTACAGGGGAGTTCATGGTGCTTGTAGTCTCTAGGAGCTCCAGTCAGAGATTGAGACTTCTGGTGCTAAGCACTGTACAAATACAGAACAAAAAGACAGTCCCTGCCCCAAAGAGCTTACAGTCTCCCTGTATTCACCCATGAAAGCTCATGCTCCAACACGTCTGTTAGTCTATAAGGTGCCACAGGACTCTTTGCTGTTTTACAGATTCAGACTAACATGGCTACCCCTCTGATACTAGTCTCCCTGTAGAATGTCTTAGCATTTCACAGGATCAGGTTCAATGAAAGACCTGTAAGTCCACGTTTAAGAACCTGTGAAGCTCTGCACCATGGAAACCAGACTTGTCCTGGTGTTTTGTTGCCTAAAATTACTACAGAGGTTGTAGACACTTTTTCTCTACCTATTTAACACAGAGACCTTTTAAAAATATATAAAATTTTTGCGATAAGGAAAACTATTAAGAAAAATCACAATTTCAGTAAACAAATTCTCAGCAGTTACTACTGTCTAGGGCCCTACATCTCGGAAAACAACAGATGTCTTAAATTAGCATAGTTATCTGTTTCAGGTCTTCAATCCAAAAAGGAAATGTTAAAAAAAAAAGAAGAGGAAATGTCATAAATGGTCATATTCATTTGGCAGCTTATGAGATAATATGCTCCTCAAGCCCTTTCAAAGTAAATGAGATGAAATCTACATAAGGATAATCATTTTGGAATATTTATGGCATCTGACAATAAAGAGAGTAATAAAAAGAAAAGCCTCCCCCATGCAAATAATAATAATAATGAGTTATTTATCTTCCTTTCTTATCTAGGTTAGTTACAACAACAATTGTGATCTCCTAGGTCTCTGCAGTGATATTACATATTCAGCTTTATCGTCCTGGGACCTGGCTCAGTGACTGAGGGAACACAGAAAGGAACTATGAGGTAATCCTGGGCAGACTGATGGATACGGCTTGCCTAATGTAGTTGCCGATGCCATGTGATGCTACAGACTACCCAGTAGGCTTGGCACAGGTAAAATGGTACCTGTGTGCTGGTGTGGGAAATGGAAGAGGAGGGGTACTGTCACGTTCAGGCTGATTTCCCTGGCATGAAGAAATATGGCAAGGGAACTTTAAACCCATAGTCTCAAAAGAAGCTGCATTCCCTTTCAAGATGGGAAATGTCACTTAGTGTGTTACTCATGATATCATGTTTCATGTCAATTAATCATATTTTGATTTTATGTTTATATTCCAGATACGGTTTGAAAACACTGGTTTCCACAAGTAACACCAGATCCTGCCAATTATTACTCATGTGAGTATTCCTTACTCACCATGGGCCCAATCTTCTTCTTACTAAAGTCAATGAGAATTTTGCCATTGACATCCACAAGTGCAGGTGTCCTACTGACTTCAGTGTAACTACTCACTTCCATGAAATAAGAGCTTGCAGGATAAGGATCTGGGAATGCAGGCCATAAGAATAATATAAGGCCAAACTCTGGTAATATTTAAACTGATGCTAATCGGAGTAACTCCACTGATTTAATTATACCAACTCAGATCAGAATTGGACCTATATTATCGTTTGCATCAATATTACTGGGGGACATGCTGTTGGCATTGGGTGTACAAGACCAACATGCAAATCAATTGAAAGTTATTTAAAAATGGTTTGGAACATTTACATATTCAAAATAATCAAGAAGTGAAATAGGCACATTTGTTTCAACTCCTTGTTTATAGCATTGCAGCCCCTCCCTCCTTTAAATCTTCCTCTAACCATAGTGATGTTTATTGAATACCTGTCATTTTTCCAGCAGCATGTGCCAACAGCAGCTCACCAGTGCCAGGCTGCATGAAAACCCTTCTGTTTCCTATTCTCCAAGGGGCTCCGTTAGATCAACTACTCACCATACCCAATACACTGAAACCCATAAATTTGCAAATACTGCAGTCAAAATTCTTAACAGAAAACTGCACCCATTTTGCCCAGCTTTGCATACTGAAAAATCACATGGTGAGAAGCATTTCTCACCATGTGTAAACCGTCAGTTTGATTTGAAATTAAAATTTTTGATTAACATGAGCATTTCTGAGCCTCCTGCTGGCAGCAGCCCTATTGCTGAAAAGTGACATGATTTGTGACACACATGCTGTACAGAAGCCCCATGCCAGCGATTGTTAAACCCATTTTCATTCTGCTTTAATACTGGTATGGCACTCAGGAAAAGAATATAAATATTCAGGGGGAAATGGGAGGGTTGTTAAATGCTAACACTCTTTTTCTGGGTGGCAAAGCAGTATTAAAGCAGCATGGAAAATGGCATGGGGCTCCTATAAGCCACAAGTCCTGTCTCTTTTCAGCAATAGGGCCCATCAACAAGAGGCTAAGAAAAGTCCATATTAAGTACAAAACCTAACTCTCCTTGACATTTCATTTCAGTGAGAGATGCTTTTTGCTAATAAATGCTGATGGGCTATACACAGAGAAATGGGTGTAGCTTCATCCTAATCCCACTGGCAACTCCAGCATCAAAACCATGATCTCTCGTACCATAGGTATGATATTGTAGCTTCCATTCTGGCCTATGCTATTTTCTCCTGTTTAGCTTGTTCCCCAATGATACAAATGTTTGACAGATGAATACTTAATTGTAAAGGATGGAAAGCAGAAGAAACTTCTGTGATTTTTAAGATTTTTAAGCCCTGGATTCTGATTCTTGTAATCATTGCAAATTGGTGAGGAAGATTTTCCTGAGTGTAACAATCTGTAAAGTGAGCATAAAAAAATTAGGACCTTTTGCGTTGACCTTTTTTTCAGGTCTGTGAAATTCTCATATAAAAGATAAAAGTACATTGGGGATTTTTGCAAACGTATGGGAGTGTTGCTACCACTAGCGTCTGACTCATCTGTGACACCTGCATATTTCTCAGGGTGGAGGATTTTTTTCCAGCAATGTAGTGTTCTGAATAAGTTTATCGCTAAACAAGTGTCAATACGATTCGTTTTTGACAAAAATGCAGCTTTGACAATTTCTACCCTCATTTCTCAACTCCAAACATTGTCTCACATGAACGCTCAGCTTCACTAGACTGTTTATTCCTGGTAAACACAGAGCAAATTCTACTTGGTAAAGTAACACAACTAGAACACAATTAGAACGTCTTGTAATTATTAAAAATAACAAACACTTTGACTGATGAATGAAATACTGGGATATTTCAGAAGTCTTGGGGAAAAGTTCCAGGGGCACTAGAAAACCATGGATGAAACCCTGACCCCATTTAAGACAACGGCAAAGCTCAGGATTTCACCCCATATGAAAAACCAGCACAATAAAGTCTTGATGAAACTATCATGTATGGTCTCTAGAGACATCTAGTTCTTTTAAATAAATCCTGTTTCTAAATATCTAGGTTACTATGTTGCCTAAATATACAAATAAACCCAAGAATAATGTAATTATTTTAGGACCTATAAAAAACACCAAGTTTTATACTCCCTCTGCTGGTGGTAGCTAACTATATTCCCATAGTTTATATCATCATAAACAACATGCTGCAGAGCTATATTGACACAACTGATAAGGCTTGGAGTTGGGTTAAGGGAGTGTGAGGCACTGAGATCAAAGAAAATGAAAGCTGGCCCAAGATTTTTTAAAATTAACAGTGAAGGAAACATACGAATAACCTATTTGTTTACAATAGGTGTCAGGATTTTATTAGATAAATACAACGCAAGTGAGCAATCACCATACTTCAGGTGAAGCCAGGGAAGGAAACTCCTGCTCCCAATTAGTTTTATAATATTGGTACATACCCTTGGGTCTCCATGAACTATTCCCTCTCCCCTTCCCTGCCTTAAACCTGTCTCCCTCATCACTACTACAGTGAAATAAATGCTACTGAGACACCACGATAATAGATGTTTTAGAAATACCTGCAGTAGATTCAATAAAATAAAAAAGGACCTCTGGAAGATGGGCATTTAAAATGGAAACTAGGTCACATGGTCAGCCAGCCCCACATCTCCCATGGGCTTTCTCACTTTATTCAACATGATTATTTATGTGTTGTGTGCTGACACTGTGCTCCACAATGTACAAAAGTGTCAAAACATTCACTGATGATAAAATCTATATGAAGGTAATAATATACCAATCTCCTAGAACTGGAAGGGACCTTGAAAGGTCATTGAGTCCAGCCCCCTGCCTTCACTAGCAGGACCAATTTTTGCCCCACATCCCTAAGTGGATTGAACTCACAACCCTGGGTTTGGCAGGCCAATGCTCAAACCACTGAGCTATCCCTCCCCCTATGAAATATAGTGCTGGATCTACCTGCAGTCATCACCAGTCCAGTCTTCAGAGTTGCCTTTCCAAAAGGCTACATTACTGTCATACTCTCTACACTGACAATAATTATTCCCTATACTCTGAGAAAGGTGTCCTAAGGAACAATAGATTGCCTGTAGCAAACCACTTACACCAGGATAATATACTCATCTTCCTTGGAATAGAACAAAAGCCTTTCCAGTATAAGAATTACACACTCAACATTTAGGCTTAGTTCTACCCCTAAATCCTTACCAACTACCCCAAAATATAGGAACTTAATAAAATAAAAAACAAAAACCTTTCCCCAAGCCAAGTTCTGACCCTGGAAAAGGAGACGTGCCAGAGATTCCACGAATTCCACTACGGACTTTGCTATTGCTATTGATTTTACATGGAAGGCAGATAGTATGGTGCTGGGTGGCAGTATAAAACAGCCAGACCTCTATAAGCAAACAAAAAGGGACTTCATTCACAAGGCTCTTTACATTTACTCCAATTAGTTCAGTTTAAAACAGAATCTCTCCATTAAACTTTATAATGCAAAAATATCCGAATTTTTCCTTTGCCTGCATTATTGGAACCCAGAAATAAAAGGGAAAAATAATGACTGGTGAACTTTGGAAGATTTGGAGTTAAATTCTGAACGGATGAGATCCCAGCATTGCAGATTCTTATCTCAACCGTAACTGGAAAAACGGAACCTCTTAGGTCCGCAACACTGGACAAGATCTCTCATGAGAATGGGCTCTCTCAATTTATTCTGGACCTGAGACACAAAAAAAGAATTTAAAAAATGAACTGATTTTTTGTTAAATTTTCAATACTGAATTGGTTTGGGTAGAGTTTTGAATTTTTGGCAAAGAGTCATTTGAGGCGTAAAGTAGAAAGTTCTTACTGTACCCAAGCCAGCTTGCCGATCCCTAGAAAAACATTCTTCCACAAAATAGGAGGATATGAATGGTTCTTTTTCTTGGAAGCTAAATTATCTAAAATGAAGATTCTTCCTATATGAGAGAAGGGGAAAATGGAATAGGAGAAAGAACAAGACAGATTTTCTGTCTTCTTTCCCATCCCAAAACAATTCATTCATCCAAGTCACACCTCTTCTAGCAAGTAAATGCATAGCTTTTTCCTTTCAGGATAGGTCACTTAACTTTAAATCCTATTTTAAGCACAAGAGAGTGGATGGGAGAGAACTTGCCCTGGTTATAGGGACTTAGTAGCCAATGTTAGGGACTATCATTTAACATATACCTTTGCTTGGGAGAGAATTTGTCTTTCCTCCACACATCTTGTCACTCACATCATTCCTAGGGAGCTGATCGGTATTCTTATATTAATACCTGGCTGGTTCTTTATTTGAAACTTTAAAGGTAGTAAAAGCCAAATACTGCTGGATTATCCTTGGGTTCCTGTTCTTCATCTGGTTCAGTCACGGGGTGGGATAATGATCTGTCACTGAGGTAAAATCATTACCCAGAAAATAATGCTACAATGTTTCTGCTGCCCATTTCACAGGAAGATATTCTTTCTCAATGATGCTGTGTCTCCATTCTTGTGGGAACGGTTTATAGATTGCATCATAATGGCAATAATAATAACTTACATTTATATAGTGTATGGGATATTCTATATTTCTGCCTCCTGTCAAAGGACTGGTCCCAGTCCCAGTCCCACTTCAAATGCATCACTCAGCACCATGACAGGCAAAGAGAGTCCCTTCCAATCCTGATATTCTATGATTCTAAGTCTGGACTCTAATAAAGAGCCTGGACAGAGGTATGCTATACATCCTTAAAGTCAGAAGCAGGTGACCAAGTGACCTCATTTTTCCTAGTCTTTTCATGAGATTAGCTAAGGGGCCCTGCAATCTCAGAGAAATGGGGAATGAATCTCTGATGATAATCTGCCAGCAATAAGGAGCACACCTCTTTTCTGGTCCCAGGGATGGAAGCTGCCTGACTTCTTCTGCCTTGTTGACTTCCCAATGGATTAATCAATTCCCTGGGTCTCACTATTGGCTAGTGCACAGTTACCACAGTTTGCCTTGGCAATCTCAGAAGCCCGTGTGCAGATGTTCCCCCAACTGGCACTATTCACACCATCCTGTGGTCTGAATAAACAGCACTATCGGCTGTATACTTCTGAACCTTGTGGTGTTCCCCTGTATCCCTATAGCCTCGCTACCTCACTCCCTTTCCATACATTGAAATTGTCACTGCAAAACCATGTTCTCCTGCCGCTCAAACCCTTTCACTGGCTCATCTCCACATTATTTACACCAGGGAAGAGTTTAGCCCCTTTGTGTGTTCTGTCCTCTTTTTATTGGTATGGGAAGCATCGTGAAAGCAAGTTCCTTGCTTTTAAAAGAGCTCAGGCTCAATTTACTCCAAGATTTCACTAGCAGAAACTTGAGTGCCAGGTGCTCAGCTAGGCAAAGCTAGCTTGCTCGGGGTCACCCTCTTGCTAACATGGTGAAAGATCAGAATTTGTCAGAAAAGCCACCGTCAATTTCCTATGAACCAAGGATCCTTCTTTCATGCAATTATTTTTAAGAGTAAGGAACAAAAGAAAAGAAATATCAAGAACCTGTGATTTTGGGCTACATTCTCTATGGGTTTAACGGCTATAAACTGTTCACAATAAAAATATCCCTCTCTCCTTGGCTTCAGCAGAGTAATGCAAGGAAATAATTTGGCCCATTGATTCCAAATGGATGGTATCGACACTCACCCACAAGCCCCTCTTTGCAGGAATAGGAAGCCCCTATGCAGGGAAAACTACACATAGGCACAGGCACTAAATGCTCACAGTACATTTTTTTAGAGGGTGGTGTGGTTTTCTCAACCCCTACACCTCCTCTGCCTGACTGAAGGCTGGTTCTACAAGCACCTTGCTGACCATGCAGGGCAGAGGGCTGACAGGCAGAGTCCCAGGTGATCTAATGAGATACTGCACCATGGAAGTGTAATTTCTCACTCAACTGCCTCCTCCCAGAGAGGGGCAGAAGGGAGGCCTGGGGCTAGGGCTTACTGGGGGGTGCGGGGGGCAATATGACTGCAGGGGTATTGCAAGGTCAAAGTGCCAGTGAGCTCAATGGGAGAGAATGGAGCAGCTGAAACGTTGGGCTGCTGACCATGTGTTTGTAAAGAGTAGAGAGACAGAGGAAAAAAATCTTTTGATTCCACTCAGCAGTCCTCTTTCCTATCCCATGCTGCCTTTCACTGGTGACAGGAGCATGGGCTAGAATCCCCACATTGCAGCATGTCTTTAGCAGAACACCTGTTTCTCAGAGAGGTGTGTCTGTGTGTGCGTAGAAGTGGGAGTACACAATGACTGGAGAAAGTGTGAGTCTCTCATTTGAAAATTAAAATATTAATTGGATCCTATGAAAATGGAATACAGAGGTGCTGTATATGAAAAACTGTCATCACATAATCACCTGTTTACTAACAAGTACATCAGCGACTAAAGATTTACCCTAGCAAGTCACAGTGGGAAACTTTTCTCCTTTTAAATTTAATCTCTCCTGGTTTTGTTCTTCCACAGAAATATACCAGTTATCCAATCTGTGCTTCTGATCCACTTCTGTGATTCCTTACTGCACTGCCTGGAGGTGATAGTGTGAACTCTCTCAAGAATGCTAAGGCATTTTATAAATCATTTGGCATCAGCAGGATGGCGAGGGGGAAGGGGAATGGGGCAGCATAGTTTACAGCACATACTCAGCAGTAACTCCCAACTGTCAAACTTCCGCATTTTCTTCAGGTGCAACAGTGGTTAAAAATATTTAAGACACAAGAAGTGAAACATACACAGTAAGTAGCACATTTAATCAACCAGCACCTGTCGACCACCACTGAGCAAAAATTTATCAGGAGACTATCACAACTCACGAGACGTTATAGGACTGAAGACACTGCACTGAAAAAAGAGAGAAAGTGAATAGCACTCACTGCTGTAAATAACTTGTAGCACCATTTTCAAGTTAGGTAACAATGGCATTGTGACGTTCCGCAGTCTATACGGGTTTATAAAAATTTAATAAGTGAATATAATGTAATTGAGATAGGCTTCATGCAAAAGGTCTCTTGTAAGGTTTCATTACAAATCTTATAATCTACGGAGTGTAATCATCCTATTTGTATAAATGTCCCACTCCTGTATCTGAAACTAGAAATATGAACTATAACTCTGAGGGCCTATTGTAATTATGTAAAGTGTGAGCCATTAATGGTGGTTTGGAATCTTGATGACTCCCATTAACTAGAACCACTGTCTGCAAATGGCTGTATTTTACCTGTAAGTCTTCCTGTATACCTGTGTGCTGGCAAGTGGGCAATGAAGTCTTGCAGTGACAAGTGATCATGTCACCTGAACTGGAATCCATCTTTAACCTGGTGTCTTTCCATGGAGAAGGAGGGGGTGGGAACCCAGAGAGGGACAAAGGATTCCCGTCTTATGCAAAAGATATATAAATGGGTGGGACAGAACAAAGTGGGAGCCATCATGAAGAATCCCCCTAGCTACCATCTGAGCTGGAACAAGAGCTGTACCAGGGGAAAGAATTGTGCCCAGGCCTGGAGGGTGTCCAGTCTGAGGAAAAAACGTACTGAAGCATCTCTGAAGGTGAGATTATCTGTATTCAGTTCGATTAGACATAGATTTGTGCATTTTATTTTATTTTGCTTGGTGACTTACTTCGTTCTGTCTGTTACTACTTGGAACCACTTAAATCCTACTTTCTGTATTTAATAAAATCACTTTTTACTTATTAATTAACTCAGAGTATGTGTTAATACCTGGGGGAGCAAACAGCTGTGCATACCTCTCTATCAGTGTTATAGAGGTCGAACAATTTATGAGTTTACCCTGTATAAGCTTTATACAGGGTAAAACGGATTTATTTGGGTTTAGACCCCATTGGGAGTTGGGCATCTGAGTGCTAACACAGAGCACTTCTGTGAGCTGTTTTCAGGTAAACCTGCAGCTTTGGGGCAAGTAATTCAGACCCTGGGTCTTTGTTGGAGCAGACGGGAGTGTCTGGCTCAGCAAGACAGGGTGCTGGAGTCCTGAGTTGGCAGGGAAAACAGGAGCAGAGGTAGTCTTGGCACATCAGGTGGCAGCTCAGAGGGGGTTTCTGTGATCCAACCCGTCACAGGCATAATAAAGAAATTTTGTTTACAAATGTGACGATCACCTAACCTAACCTCACTGCCCTCCATTGGCTGTTACTTTGTTCCTGGGAAAATATTTGTGAACCATTGCAAATAAAAGTCTCTCTCTTTTTCTAAGAAATGGATCTGGTATTTTTCCATTTCAGTTACATTACAGTCAGCCTTCAGAGAGGACTTTACTCCTAGATCTGCAGGAGGCAATCACCCTAAACTTTCTCCGTGTTACTTGCCTAGCATCTTCCATGTTAAGACTTCATTTCCAATGGCTGGACTGGGGGTTAAGTTGTCTTCCCTGGAAAAGATCCAACAGTAACGTCTACCTTCAGTAAAAAGGAATAAGGTTTATGGTCCCATTTTCAAAAACATACTCTGAAGTTGCACTTAAGTAGTTGCATCCACAGTTTTTCACACTCAAGTTTTTACTTGTGCAAAAACTCAGACTTGTGCAATCAAATCCAATATTTTAATGTGCAAAAATTTGGGCACAAAATTTGGGTCTCCTTTGAAAATGTATCTTTTCTTTCCTACTGGGCAATGGAATACAATCACATAGTCATGGTGCATGAGCCAATCTTTACAATATGTTATCAAAATAATTGAATAAAAGCAGATTCCACTTATAAAAGCAGGTTTAATCCATTCTCTTACTTCACCACATACCCAAACCATCTGGGTATGTGAGATAATAACTTACATTTATATAGTGAATACATTGATTTAGGATCCAATAGAATAACTCCCATTTACATTACTGGAGTTGGATCAGACCCTTAGCATGTGAGTGACCATGGCTCCCTTCAGTGGCTGGCCCAGCAGCCACAACAGCTTGCTATTTACAGCTAATCAATTATACTTTAGCTCACGTGGTAGAAGTCTGTATTTTTGATGTTGAAGATCCCAGGTTTGATTCCCTAATAAGGATCATGGAGTATGTAGGGAAAAAAGGGTACAGTTCATTACAAAGTAACAGCCCTGGAGGGACTTGAATTTCTGAGGACATCAGATAGCAAGGATAAGCTTGTTTTAACAGGGGCAATGCATTCCCTAGTGGCTGCCTGAGAGATCGACAGCCTGCTACTCTCAGCTAAATGAATTCTCCTCTAGCCTTAGTGTTATGGGCCTCTGTTCATCAAGCTGAAGGCCCCAGGTTCAATCTCTCCACTGTCAACCCTGGCATCTGTATGTTTGAGGCCTTGGTCTGTTATGGACAGCTCCTCTCATCCAGAAGGATGCAGGCCTTTATTAAACGATTTACAAACGGAGTCTCGGATATGCACTTTTTATATCCACTGACTTCAGTGTATATATGATGACATTATTTGTCCCATAATGTGTTTCATATGTGTATAATAGAGGCATTGGGAGTTATGTGCGCATATCTGGGAGCAGAATTCTATTCTGACATCCACAGGGTGGATCTTGCTTCTGGTATTCTGATCTTTGAGTGTAGAACTCTCATTGACCTCAACAATAGATGTGCATTGCTGTAAGGAGGAAATAGTGCTTAGGGGTAGTGGTAGGGTGGCTAATGGAAATGAGGATATGGAAGTAGAAATTACTGTATCTGAGGTGGAAGTCAAACTCTAATAGCTTAATGGGACAAATCGGGGGGGCGGATAATCTCCATCCAAGAATATTAAAGGAACTAGCACATGAAATTCCAAACCCAATAGCAAGGATTTTTAATGAATCCATAAATTTGGGGGTCATACACCATGACTGGAGAATTGCGACTACAGTACGTATTTTTAAGAAAGGAAAAATAAGTGATCTGGGAAACTACAGGCCCATTAGTTTGACCTCAATTGTATGCAAGGTCTTGGAACAAATTTTGAAAGAAAAAGTAGCTAAGCACATAGAGGTAAACAGTAACTGGGATAAAATACAACATGGTATTTACAAAAGGTAGATCATGCCAGACCAACCTGATCTCTTTCGTTGTGAAGATAACTGATTATTTAGACAACTGAAATGCAACAAATTTAATCTACCTGGATGTAAGTAAGGCATCTAGTACAGTTCCACGTGGGAAAATATTAGTTAAATTGGAGAAGATGGGGATTAATGTGAAAACTGAAAGGTGCATATGGAACTGGCTAAAGGGGAGACTACAACAGGTCATACTGAAAGGTCAACTGTCAGGCTGGAGGAAGGTTACTAGTGAAGTTCCTCAGGGATCAGTCATTGGACCAGTCTTATTTATCAATTTCTTTAATGACCTGGGCACAAATAGTGGGAGTGTGCTAATAACATTTGCAGATGACACAAAGTTGGGAGGTATTGCCGATGAGGAAGAGGACCAGAATATCATACAAGGAAAACTGGATGACCTTGAAACGTAGAGTAATAGAAATGGGATGACATTTAATTGTGCAAAGTGCAAGGTCGTGCACTTAGGAACTAACAATAATTTTTTTGGGGTATAAACTGGGGATTTATCAGGTGGAAGTGACAGAGGAGGAGAAAGACCTAGGTGTATTGGTTGATCACAGGATGACTACGAGCCACTAATGTGATGCAGCTATGAAAAAGGCTAATGCAATCCTAGGATGCATCATGCAAGGTATTTCCAGTAGAAACAGAGAAGTATTAGTACCATCATACAAAGCACTGGTAAGATGTCATCTGCAATACTATGTGCAATTCTGGTCTTCCATGTTTAAGAAAGATGACTTAAAACTGGAACAGGTGCAGAGAAGGATTACTAGGATGATCAGAGGAATGGAAAGCCTACCTTATGAGAGGAGCCTCAAAGAGCTTGGCTTGTTTAGCCTAACCAAAAGGCTGAGGGTAGATAAGACTGCTCTCTATAAATACATCAGACGGATAAACACCAGGGAGGGAGAGGAGTTATTTAAGTGCCAGTGTTGACACAAGAACAAATGGATATAAAGTGGCCATCAACAAGTTTAGGCTTGAAATTAGATGAAGGTTTCTAACCATCAGAGGAGTGAAGTTCAGGAACAGCCTTCCAAGGGAGCAGTAAGGGCAAAAAACCTAACTGGCTTCAAGACTGAGCTTGATAAGTTTATGGAAGGGATGGTATAACGAGACTGCCTACGATGGCATGTAGCCAATCAGCAACTGCTAGTACCAAATATCTCTAATGACCAATGATGGGACTATAGATGCGGAGGGCTCTGAGTTACTACAGAGAATTCTTCCCCACATGTCTGGCTGTTCGGTCTTACCCAAATGCTCAGGGTCCAACTGACTGCAATATTCGGAGTCAGGGAAGAATTTTCCCCTGGGGCATATTGGCAGAGATCCTGGGGGGGGGGTCACCTTCTTCTGCACTTCCTCTATCACTTGCAGGTTTAAACCGGAGTAAATGGTGGATTCTCTGTAACCTATAGTCTTTAAATCATGAACTGAGGACTTCAGTAACTCAGCCAGACGTTATGAGTCTATTACAGGAGTGGGTAGGTGAGGTTCTGTGTCTTGCATTGTTCAGGAGATCAGACTAGATGGTCATGATGGTCCCTTCTGGCCTTAAAGCCTATGAGAATGTGAGGAACACATTATTCTATTCAAATTGTAATTAGCAAAATATCATATATTTTTATTTATGTAAGAACTGGAGTCTACAAAAGAACTAAGCTGAGTGTGAAGAGATAAATCTAAAGTAAGAGATAATTTCCAAAACCCTCCAACTATAAGTGGATAACCTATGCACTTTTTAAAGGTGGTTGTGACCCACTAAGCAGTTCCAGTGGATGACCAGAAGCACAAGCATTAACAGTAATGTAGCTCCTTAACATAGGGTGTACTGCAAAGGACGAGTCAGATAACAGCACACTGCAACGTTTAAGTCAAAGCTGCAGCTCTGATTTTTCATGGCAAACCATCCTGCACCTTCCCGGTGCCTCAGGAACAGACTAAATTATTATACACATGCCCAGCTTAGAAAATAAAGGACCTTTAGGAACCACTGTCTTAAGCACAGTAATGTAAGACTTGGATCAGTGGCTTCCTTTATGACAAGGTTGCTCACACGACAATCACCCTCTTAGCATTTTTTAAGTCAATCACAAGGCTTTTTATAAGAGGAAGTGTAAAAAAGGATGATAGGGAAGAAAGCAGTATAAACATTTACACACACCTCTCTTAGTGGAATCCAGCTAAATGAATGTCAATTAATGAATACTTCTGATAAATGACTGATTTCAGAGTCTGCTTTTATCTACAGATCCTGTATTTAGAGTTCATGCCTTTTAAATTAATACATGAAAAAGGAATTAAACTGCTAATTATCATATTTCATTGCGGTTCATAACACTTTCATCAGACCTGTTAAATGAAGGAGTCAGTTCAGTGGAGGAAGCTAAACTATACAAATTTATGGCAAGGGTGTATCAGGCTGACAGGTTGGTAGCACAACTCAGGAGATTTGTGAGGAGTAAAAAGTTCACATTTTGGACCAAACGCTCTGGCTTGCAGGGTTTATTATATTTACACAATCACAAAAATAAATAAAAGTAATTTTGCAGCAACCAAAACTTGCTCTTTGTCTTAAGTTACAGGCATATGGAAATTCTAACACCCACAGACAAGCTGGAGGGGTTTTTCCCCTTGTTTTCAAACATTCTAGCCTTTTCCCTTAATAAGCCCTCCTCTCCACTTGGCAGAAAGTTTATATGAAAGCCAGAACCACAAATTAAACCCTCTTCCTAGTTGCCCGGCTTCTTGGAGGGCTAGTGTGGTATCCTAGAACATCACTCAGCTTGTGGTCTGCCCAGATTATGGCTGTTATATTGATTAAATAAAACTTTCAGCTGTGAATTGAATAACAAGCGTTTCATGAAAAATTTTGTGTTCAGCATACAAGTTGTTTAGTGGTGAAAACTGGGAAATTTTCACAGCTCTAGCTCAGTTCTGAGGCCACTGAGTACTGGGAGCACTAAGGGGCGAGAATAGGCTGGTGTTAGAGTGGAAATACCTCTTATAGATGAGCTACAACAAAGCTGAAGAGCTGACGGTCCTGGTACTTCTCCCTGCATGCATGTGGCTGGGGAGGAAGCAGAGAGCGAGTGGAGACTTGGCTTTCCTCTGACGCTCTGGTCAGCAGAGTTGGGCTGGTGAGGGAGTGAGGGGGCTATGGTCCAGCAGCAGATCTCACACACTCTGGGAACAAGTTGGGGAGTAAGGAAGGAATCCTGACTCTTTGAGGCAAGATTCCTTGTCAGGAGGTGCTTCTAGGGCATCACACCTACAAGCTGCCCTCTACCCAGGGCGAGTGCTATCTTAATGCTGTCTGGGTCTGTATAGATACATGCAGAACGGTATGGAAGCTAGATACTGAATATAAATAAGTCTTGAAATGAGTTAGAGTAATTGCAACTTTATTTATACACTTTGCCCACTGGAAAGGTTCACCACCCTTTTGCTGTACACACATATGGCGAAATAAAAACATGCAGTCCAGCCACATTTTCATTGCTCCTTTTCTTTGCAGCATTCAGACGAAGTGTAATGAACGTTTCATGTCTTTCAAGCACTGCTTTGTTATGCTATAAGCATTCATTTCATGCTTTGAATATTTCCTGTCAGACTTTCCTCGGATGATTTGGGGGGTGGGGGGTTGGTCAGAATGCTTTGGTTGTGAAGGTTAATGGTTATAAGCAGTGAAAACTGAAGTCCTCCGTCAATCCTCAAGTATTAAATACTGCAGGTCACTGATGAGGCAAGATTCCCTACTTGGCCCCTGAAGGGTGTCAGAACTGACCCTTCCTGACTATCTCATATCATGCTGGTTGACTGTCAACATTCTTCAAAGCTGCCAAAACAGGGTGTCCTCGACAGAGTGCCAGCTAATGATAAGTAGGCTAAATTGTGAGCAGAGAGTGTACCCATTAACACTGGAAATTAAAAAAGTTGTGCAATAAAATCTGGACCACAACCTCATTTGACTTTGGACATGAATCTCACTGAAAGTATGGCAATACAGGAGAAAGACAAGTGCTTTCTTTACTAGACTGTTTAGATACTTTTTGCAGAAGGTCCATGAAACTGGCTGGGAAATGGAGATAGATGCAGCAAGAGTTTTGGTTCTAGAGTGTTACAATTAAAATTCTATTCATTTTGTTTTGTGTTAGAAATGAGAATCTGAGCTGCAATCTACTTGAAATGAAACAGGATGAAAAAAATGCAGGATTCACAGCACACTTTTATAAGCACAGCACACTTTTTGTGGCCAAGTATGCCCACATGTTTCTTTGGAACCATATGAAACATGGACTCTAAGGCTCACTACAGACAACTGATTCCATCTTTCCCATAAATAAATAATAGTGTAAACTGTAATGGACATAAAATAGAATTTGCCTCAAATCAAATTTTCATTAGCTAATGTCTACTTCTAGACTGAAATGTCCTACTATAGTCACTCTGTAGAAAGGCACACTGAACGACTGCACCAAATCTCCACTTTACAGAACAAATTCTACCATAACTTTACAACCTGACTTAAAGTCACCTGTATAACCTAACTGAAGCCAATGGTATTTTAAGGGGTGTGAGTCTGTGGACAATTTGGCCCAGAGTCTATACACAGGTTTTTTCAAACAAGGTGAAATTATCACTGATCTTCTACTTTACCCCCAAGCTAGCAAATTCATTGTTGTAAGTACTTACTGATGAGAAGTTAATTTCAGTTTGATCTCTGAGCTTGGGATGATTTCTCAAATGCTACTTTATAGCATGAGAAAAGCAGCTTTCCATATTCATACAAATCCAACCCAAATGAGTCTCTAAACAACAACAACAAAGCTGCTTCTATTGTATCATGCCACATGCAACTACCACTGAAAGAAAAACTTTCTCTGCAGCCTCCAGGTATATCCTGGAAATGAGGTGCTTTAAGAATGTTAGTAGGCTGACATGAAGCACTTTTTAACTGTATTAGTTTTCATTTCAACATGTGTTCAACTGAATTAGAGTAAAGTGGTATGAGACTGGGTTCAACATGTAAATGCCATAAGAGTGGCTCTTTGATTTCATCAGTGTCTCTTTAGGATATTGATCTGTGTTCTACGACACAAAAAGGAAAAAAAGATGATAATCGTGCACAGCAATGAAATTACTGCAGGTTTCATGGGAGGAGAGAAAACGAGATGAAATACTAGAACAAGTATATCAAGAGGCAGAGCTTTTAAGAAGACCTTTACCTCACTCAGTTAAAAAGAACAAAACGTTTTTCTTCCATGTATTATACTGTAGCTAGAGTAAGGTCCTTCTAACAACATAACAGGTAAAAATGGAAGATGTTAGGTAACATTTTCAAGAGCGCCTAAGTGATGTAGGAGCCTCTTAGGAGCCTCAGAATCTATCTCATTGAATGTCAATGACACTTAGGCTCCTAAGTGCTTATGTCACTTTTAACAATGGGACTTAGGCCAGGTCTACACTACAGACCTATATCAGTATAACTACATTGCTCAGGGGTGTGAAAAATCCACACTCACGAGCGACACAATTATACCAACATACCCCCCCACCACCACCCCCGCAATGGAGACAGCGCTATGTTGTTGGGAGAGCTTCTCCTGCTGGCATATCTACTGCCTTTCAGGGAGGTGAATTAACTACACTGATGGGAGAAGCTCTCCTGCCATTGGCAGAGGAGCGACTTCACTACAGCACTATGGCGGCTGTAGCGCTGTACATGAAGACAAGCCCTTGGGTTCCTAAGGCACTTTTGAACATTTTACCCATCCAGATAAACTAGAGAGTAACAAACTCCAGATTCTTCTTGTACTCCCTGAATTCAGTACACTTGGGGCTCAGCCGAGGCAAACTGCTCATGCAGACCCTCTGAATGGCATAATGCCTCCAGGGCCATGCAGGAAGCAGTGTGAGGTGCTTCTTCCTATACCTGCTCTATGGATGCCAGTGAACCCTGGCTGCTGCATACAGAGACCCGTCCTTCACCCAGTCATGGACCTTCCAAATAGCACTGCATTCTCTTGCACCTACAGCCATATTATATCTGTCCTGAGCAGCCTTGCTCAGGGAAGGGGGAAGGGAGTGCAGAGAGTTCCCTACATCCAGCCCATCCCCACTTCAACCACACACATTATGAGGGGCCACAATTTGTTCCATTGTGGTTTTAAGCACTGAAAAGTTGGTACATGGTATTTTTCTAAAAACGCGTTTCTTTCATGTTTAATACCCAAGACCAGCCCTACTTAAATGGCAATGTTTACAAGTTCAGTCTAATTACAGCAGGGTTGAAAAACGTGTTCAGTGAGTTGCTTCACATCTTTGTTTGGTCTTTTTTAATGCAATGAAGAACAAAGTGCATTTCATTATCTGTGGTGATATGAAGATACTTGCAGCTCAAAGCATGAAGAATGCATTAGAATGAAAATATTTGATTTGGGCATTAAATATTTTATTTGTTAGATAAAAATCTCCCCTCTACGGATTTTGTATGAGCAATGTATTCGGCACATGTTGGTAATCAGATTTTTCTTTTCTTTCTTCTTCTTTTTTTTTTTAAAAGGCATGGCTAAATAAAAGTCAGAAGAAAGCTAAAAATTAACAAATGAAAAGGAGAGTTAACGATCCGCTAATGGACAGCTATAGGTTCCGTCTCTAGCCAGGGGCGGTTGAGAAGGAACTGAGGATGGTTAGCCCATGTGTGCTGGCTAGCCTCCTGGCGCAGCACAAGAAGAGTGACAGTGCATGTTGTGGACCCAACAGACACTGCTACCAATGTTCTCCGATCGGCAGTGCAGGTACGCACACACATCTACAGTGGAACACCCACAGGGACACTACTCAAAGAATAAACTGTTTTCCTCTTTAACAAGTCCAGTGTCTTCATGCGTACCTTGCTGCTGAGAGCTATTCCAATCTCCTTTTCCAAAGGCCGTTGAAGGACATGGTCAGAAGAAGTCAATCCACTGTTTGAGTTTTCTATTGGACAGATCTACGCCTATCGCTTTTTCTTATTCATGTGTGGAGAGTCTGTGTAATGTTGGAGAGACCTCTTTCTGCTCCAACTAGTCAGGCTGCGATGTATGCCTGGATGAAGATATCAACCAGCTCTGAATACAAACAGGAGGGAGCCAAGGACTAAATTTGGTGTTGGGAGAGTCATGATGGTTTTTTCTGCTCTCCTTCATATACTTTGCCTTTTACCCATCCGAAGATGAGACACATGATTTTCCCTTCTCTCCATTTTAAGCTTTCAATTTCCTTCTTTATCTGGTTAGGATTTAATCTGGGGATTTCCAGAGAAGACCAGGAAGAGGGTCCTGTGATGGCTACAAAACACTTGTTCACCTCTTTGCTGGATCTCTTGAAAAACAATTTCTTTCTTTGGGATTCTGTTAGTTGTAGCAGGGCTAATAGCGTAAGCCGTTGCCTGAAACTGTGTCTTAACAAAGGCTAAAGAAAAGAAATGAGGGGCAGGGGCTGATTTGGAAGCAGTTGGCACCAAATATTTTTCTGTCTGCTAACTCTGTCTGAGTGATAGCAACCATGAAACCCACTGGAGAAAATGGATGGCTCTAAATGCAAGAGTAATTATTTGCATTAGCTTTAGTTTAGTGAAACTTAAATGGATGATTCTTCCTAAAGCAACCTATAGAATTTTAAACAATGAATTAAAACTTACTGTAGAAGACCTTGTTTTTCAGGGCTATATAGCTGACCCTTTTGAACCTACATTACTCAAGCTATGCAAAATATATATGTATAATAAATAACTTTAGAATTTATGGAGTGGAACAGAAAGGATATTAACAGGCAAGCAGAGGGGCTGTGCAACCCTCAGAAGGCTTTTAAAGATTTATTTTTTTAAATGAAGGAATGTGTGCATGTGAGGGGTAGTACTCTTAATTGATATGCTTGTAGACTCCTTACAGAAATCCATGCAATATGATCCAAAATCTGTCCTCAATCTGGTTGCTCTGCCATTGACTTCAGTGGGAGCAGAATTATCCCACTGCTGTTTTATTTGTTTTTTAAGACATTTCCCTCTCTGTGGGCACAACCCAACTGCCACTAAAATTAGTGGTGAGACTCCCCCTGACTCCAGAGGTATTTGGGTTGGGGTCTATGGTAGCGGTCTATGGCAAGTGTGGAACAACACAGTGAATATGATTTCTGTATGCACTTTGTGTGTGCAGTTCTTCATTTTTTAAAGCCTGCAGTTTGGCTTTCAGCCTGGCATTCAGCAGATCAGAACTGCAGGGCTATGTTGATCTCCATGCTGGGTCAGGTACACTGCAAGCTGTGGACTGTGTGTGCACTGAGAATGAACTCAACATCAACCTGGAGGGATCAGGCAAACTGCAACTAATCAGATACAAGGATTCTGTTATAGTGGGGGAAAATACCCATTACTAAAACTGAGAGAGAGAATAATTTTCCTGATTATTTTTAAGGAAAAAAGTACTATTGACAAGTCACCAGTGACATTCCAATAATTCATTAAAGTTTGTTTTACAAGAAGCATTAAGGCTCCAGAACTGACATATTTAGTGTTACTGGGGTTTGACACATTTTATATTATTCACTGTCATTGCTGCTTTTTGGGGTGGCAGTTGTGAAATGTGCTTCCTTAAGACTGAGCACTGCACAGTAAGGAGAACGGTTGTTGAGAAGCTGCAAAAGAATATCAACTAGACACAAATAATAACAATAGAACACCAAAGTCAGAAGGATCCGGGGTGCCTAGCAAAGTCTAAATTAAAATGTGACCTAATAAACAGAGGCAACATATTAAAAAAAAATTCAGAACTGGCAGAACAGATTTCACAGTTTAGCCAATTCATCTCCAAACCTGGCAATCTTTTTGCAATAAATTATAATTGTTGTAAAACAGCACTGATAAGAGAAGCTAGACACCGTCATTCAATAGTCAGAAAAATGTTTTCAGATGTTGTGGCTAGAGATGAGCAGAATAAAGGCCCTCAAATCTGAAACCTTTCAAATTTCAGAAGGAGAGAAATAGTGATCCAGAATGCTAGACATCTCACCACATCACCTGACACCATGAGATTTTTAGAGTGTGATGCTGAAATTTCCTGAGAAAAGCTCTTAAGATTTTGATATAATTGAATATAAACACTAGCTCTATTCTGCCTTGAACCCTAAACTCTAACTCTGAACTCTAATCCAAATGGAATCCAGATCTGAGCACCACCATTTCTATCTTATCCCTATTTGTGACTTGTTTATTTACTAGTCAAGTATTCAATATAAACATTCAAAACATTAAAGGAAACAGTGACGTACCATAAAGAAGAGAGGCAGCAATAAAAACACACCAAATCAAAAAGCAATCTCGTGGATTTGTTAAAGGGAAATGAGAATCTCTCTTATATATATAGAAATCCGATATGAGAGAGATTTTTAATGCCCCCATAAGTGTGAAAGGGGCTTTAGATTGTAAGCCCTACAGGGCAGACGTTACAAGCCTCTTTTCTGTGTTTAGACAGAATCCAGCACAATGGGGCCCCACTCTCAGCCGGGGCCTCTCGATGCTACTACAATATATACACTTACTACTAATAATTATAAGTACCATTTTTAGAAACATCAGAAAAAAATTCAGAATAACCAGGGATTGTCTCAGTTTCAATTATCTCCAGTGTTGGATGCCATCATTTCTTGATTCCAAGCTCTAATGAAAATAATTCTCTGTAGTAACAGAAGGTACAAAATTTCAATTGCCAAAGGGGCCATAAGAGATGCTAGGCTGTTGTTGTTGGGTTGTGTTTTTTGGGGGGCGGTGTTTGGGGGAAAGAGAAGGGCATTGTTTTTACCTCAAGCTCTTCCTTTTGTATCTTCATCTATCTTTTCACATACAATCCCCTAGCTCAATTACTGACAGCAAATGCTTCTCTGGGCCCTTTTACAATGGAAACCAGCCGTGATGGCCCTTCCATGGGTTCAATTCCACACAGCCATTACTTCTACTTAGAAACTGTCCCACCTCAGAGAACACTAGTACCTGCTCACAGCAGGGACCTTATGGCTTAGCCTTTCTCAATGGGACTTCTGTGCTTACGACTCCCTATTAAAACAATGCAGCAGTCTCACTGCAGTATTCTTAAAATTCTCAGCCATGGGCCTGCTTTCTAATAAAGTTGAATAGCTGTCTTCAGAAACAAGCTTTAGAAATAAAAGTAGAAAAAGAAGCAGAAAATTAAGATTTGAGTCCTACTGCATCTCTTCTCTCCATGTAATACTACCACCTTCTCAGAAGCATGCCAATGAAAATATAGACAGCTCTGAAAAAACTTTAACTCAAGAAGTGGTTAATAGTTTGAGTGGCTGCTGTGTTCATAGATTTCCAGTCCTGCTTCGAGAGTATCAGTGCTTCAGGAGGACTGCCTGTCAGTTTTACTGTGTCTACTTTTTAGGGGCAGAGAGAAGTGGTCACAGAAAAATTATAGTACTCCAAAGCGACTGTTTTGTTTTGCAGGACGATTTGAAATCCCGCAATCTAAAATGATGAGCGGACAGACACCGTGAGTCAGGTACTTCAGAGTGTTCCGTTATCATGAAAACATCAATAAACAAAACGACGTTAAAAGCACACAGATAAAAATGAAAGTAATGCTGTAGGCACCCCCTAGTGGGTCATGACTCATGACCCATGGATTGAAAGCCTCTGCTACAGTAAAATAAGCCCCAGTGCTGCATGCAGCAGGCTCTCTGACAGCATCCCCCTAATTAAAACAATTTTTAATGGAATAAAGATCTCCCTCCAGGATTGTAGAGACAAATGCTACTCTAATTTTGTGAAACCATGGCATTTAACTATGAAGAAGATGCACCATTCATTTGCGGAGATCTCTAGTCGATTGTTCAAAGACTGAGTCTTTACATACTAGACATATGCACTTATTACTTGAAAATGAAAATCCTTGTAAACATGGATTATTATAATATTCCAAATTAGCAGCAGGTAAGAACTTACCATTTTCTGGCTGGTCCTTAATATCAGCTTCACTTGGCTGGCTGGGACTTTCAGATTGACTTGAATCTGAAAAACATAAAATACAGCCAAAAATTACAGGGTCTGCTGTGGAAAGTAGATCACAGGCGCCAGACTTCCTTAAAAGGTTGAAAGTACAAGCTAAGGACAGGAATGTTGCACTAGGACATGACAATGCTAGGAGGCCAGTGCCCTGGTCATATTTATGCTAGGAAGAAACTGTATCTTGTTTACATCATTGCATGGAGTGTTCAGTCTGTGCATTAGCATAAATTAGGCTTAGAGAAATATTCTCTTTAGAGGAAGCCTGATTTAAACTGCTTTTCTACATTTTTTTATAATGCAGTTTGTATGTTGCATACAAACCTGAGACTTAATCCAGAGTCAAAACATATTTTTAAACTGCCATATAACAGTAACTAACTATAAAAGTGATGCTTACTAACATGTTCTGATTACTGTCTATATGCTACAGCAACAGAAATTCACAATACAGATAGAAGACCTAATTCTCATCATGCTTTCACTGCGGGTACATTGGTGTAGCACACTGAAATAAATGGCATTATTCCTCATTTACATGGTGTAAAGCAAGATCAGATGCTGAACCAACGGCCTCAGAACACGCACCAATAATGAGTTCTACAGGTTCCTACTTAGAAGTCGCCAATTATCCTACTAATATATTTGCCTGAAACAATAAAATGACCCGTAAGATCATATCTGTTGATGTAGGTTTGTTAATCTACATTCACTTTCTTTTGTACTAAAAAGGTGCTTTTAGTTAAAAAATAAGGATTTTTAGCAAAAGCTTTGGGTAAACAAGATTTTTGTTTCATAATTATTTTTAACTATCTGCTCTTCAAATTGGAAAAAATGCTTTATATGTGTAAAAAATATTTTCTAAAGAAAAACTCAACCTCTTAACTAGGTTTTCTTAAGATCAACAGAAACATTACAGAGTTAAAAGAAATCACACTTTATCAGTTTTGGGTAAAAGAACAATTTCGGATAAATTTAAACCTTTTAAAAAGTTTTAACTCAAAACACACTTAAGGAATGAAACCATTTGTTACTGTATTAAAAAAAAATCTACATTTGTGGTAAACCTATTTCCTCACTTCACCTTGACTGTGCAAGGTTTAGAATTAGCTGTCTGAAATTGGACTACATTTCAGTACGAAGTCAATGCAAGATCAAAAGGTCATGACACTTAACTGTGATTAAATTGAAAATCTTACTTCTATTGCAATAGAGTGATAACACCACCCTTTCTATTTCTTTGAGGTATTAATAGCACTGAAAGAAGCAGCACTACTAGAGACCTTGGGTCAAACAATGCTAATTTATTGCTTTTAAAAGGCCCCTGCTTTTAAGCAAATGAAGATTTTAATTACCACTGAGTACTATAAAGAAAATGCCTATTTTAAATATTTTTTAAAAATTTACCTGCTACCCTATCCATTAAATATTGTGATAAAGCTTAAAGGACAGTTCCGTACAAATTAAACATTACATCTAATAAAAGGTGCACACAACATAATTTTCATCAAGTTTGTAATATGAACATTAAAAATGTTTAGTATCCAGGGTAGATATCTGTAGTTAAAATCAACGTGAAGTTCAGCTAAAAAAACTGACAATGTGATATCCCACAACATTACTATCTATCTCTAAGAACTATCTTCTCCTCCAGCTTCTAAATGTATTATTTTAATCATTTCCTAAAGGAAGCTTGACAAAGATCTTAAATTTAAACTTTGTCGCTAACATTTTATTTTAAATATCAACTCTGTGGGTTAGCATTATCTCTAAACTCAGATCCTGGTTAGCAGATAGTCCATATAAGCCTATCCTCAGCATTGCCATATTCTGGACACCATATTTTGACAGAAGTTTTTTGTTTTTGGTACCACAAAGGTTAAAAATCCAGTCAACATTCAAGGACTAAATCAACATATTTCATTGCATAGGACATGCATTGTGTTTCTTTCTCCCCACCAAGTCATTGTTCAATCACTGTTTGACCTTTACAACTAAAATTATGTTAAAATGTAGCAAAAATATTTATTTTTTAAAAACAGACAGTAAAGAAATATGGAAATAAGATGAATAACTAAAAAAATATTTTAAAAGTCATTTAGACGGCAGCGGGAATGGCCGATCACTAGTACATGCAAGGATGCCAAGCTACGAGCTGGCACACTTCTGATACCCAGTGTGGCACCTTCGCTCTTCATTGATGCTCCATATCCTGTACTCAGCACAGAAACTCAGACTTTCTCTCTGGATGCTGAGATACAAAGAATGCATTTTTGTATATGTTTAGCGCCATGCTCCAGACACCAGAATTAGTGGCAAGACAGACAGTGAGCCCAGAACGTTTGTTAGCATATTGAGTCTTGACTTTTTTTTTCACATTTAGCTACAAATCCTATTTTTCTGCAACCCTCTCCTCATGTAAAAAATACCCCAAAAAACTATAGTGTTTGCAAACGGGCGAAGGAAAATAAAATGTGTTTTTAAAAATACAGTGATACAGATCATCTAAGGCTCCCAAAAATACTAACTGGGCAAAAGTCTGCTCAGAATTGTCATGCAAGGTACCGTCTCATGGAAACCCCTGATAAGAACACTGAAGAAGGCACTTAGCCAAAATGTTTCTATGCAGAATTTTGTTTCCCTGGTTTTATTCAGATGCTGCAGATTGATCTGGCACATATAAATGTGCCACCACACAATTAAAGGATTGGCAAAATTCAGTGCCATTGTATTTTATAACCTTGTCGAGGACTACATAGTTTTTGTTCACAGCCCACCTCACTTTTTCCTGAGTTGGCAATAGCTTGCACAATTTTTCATTTTGATTAAGGAAACTTTAAAACCCCAGCTTTCTGAATGTTTCATGTTTTGTGGGTTCTGATATTGTGGGAGGGATGTCAGTCCTGCTGAGCCCGTTAGCCAAACAGGTGACTAGAGAAATAAATTAATTTTCGTCCATACATAATAGATATAAATGAAAGACTGTTTTATAAGTATTTGCATGAAATCAATAAAATCACTTATTATAAAGCAGTTTAACAATGCATTTGATATTCTCTTTATGTATTTGATAGCTGCTTCACACAATACACTATATACACTTTATGCCTATTTTCTTTAGCAGCGACACTGCCAGTTAAATTCTACCACCTGCAATAATTAGAGCCAGTGAAAAACATACAAAACAAAATATACAGTAGATGGGAGCCCCTCTTGAATCCAGGGCCCCCTGCGGCAACGAGTTTCATTGGTGCTTGAAGCTAGGGCTGGTAGGAAGCCAAAGAATCTCTATATTACAATAAAGTGCATGTTATTAAGGGGTGTATTTAAATGATTTCAGATGGAGTTGGAAACACTATTTTTTTTAAAATCCAGGAGTTTAGTTTTATGTTTAAGGAAGCTTAACCTTGAATAGCGCAGCATTTTTTAGTTTAAAAAAAGCCCACCGATAGAATTTTAACCCTAAAGTAGCTAGAGTTTGCATGCATGAGAGTATACTTGGGTTACTGGACTAGTGGGGCTCAGACGGGGCTGATATCAATAATCATTACAGGGAAAGAGAATAAAAGGAATTTTGAAGCTATATTATTCTGTATCTCCTGGAGCCAACTATTAGTGAGGGTGAAAAAAGACAAAATGGGCCAGATTTTCTGAAGCAGCCTCTGATATTGTGGATCAGAGCCTTAAAAACATGCTATCCCAATACAACAGTGGGCGTTATATGGAAGAGCTAAATCTGATTTTGAACTTGACCTCAAACTGTGGACAGGCACGGTCCTTTAGCTCAAGCAGGAGGGATTTGTGCTTTCTGACGCTGATGGTCCTGGGCTTCATTCCCACTGTAAATTGTGGTGCTTTGATGTGTGTGACCACAGATTCACTACAGTGTAGAAAAAGGGCTCGTCGTGATGTGTGCCATTGAACAGATGTGATCCATTGTTTGGCAACAAAAAAAAGGAAAGGTTCACTGAAAACTCTGGGTTCTGGGTGGTAGCAACATCAACAGACTAACACTGCAGTCTTTACTTGTAGACAAGGAAGAAACAGACCTGAAACAGAGACACAGAGGTATCCTCCTTCCTCACAGAAAATGACCACAGTTTTACCAACTGCTTATGCAGTTTGATAATCAAAATACACTTATCCACTTACCACTACTACACTACTTATAATTATGCTACCTTGGAGAGGCAAGACATTTTCTTGGAGAGGTACTGTATGGTAAACAGAAAATCTCCTCTAACATTTTCATTCAGGACATGCAATGTTCTTCCTCTCAGCGTTTCCTGTTTGAATCTAGGCCTTAAGCGACCTATCTTGGCTATCTGGTGTTCTATGTTAAATGAATTAGTAGGTGTCAGATTAATTCCTACCAAATCAGTGTCCTCATCACAACTGAACCCTTGTTAGTGGTTTCATCAGAGAAGCCAATGTGTGAATGGGCATGGAAATGTATCTACCCTCTAACTGGGAGAGGTGGTCCCTTCAGGATAGAGGAAAAGCATGTAGGTGGGGATCAATGAGGAAGACTGTATTAACACTGCCCATGCTGACCCTGTTCTGTGGATAAATAAATAGAGAGCTCCTTTCTTCAGTACTGTCAGTCCACACCTTTCACAAGCACTAGAAAAGCGCACAAGTAAAATTATGCACTCATGTCATGTTTTATTGGGAAAATATTGTATAATGAACTGACATTTTATTCAAGTTTCAGAGTCCTATTTGTAATAAAATATTTATACGTCTGGGTTGTCTTTGTGCAATACATTTTTCATCTATAATCTGGGGTACAGATTCCACCAAAGATTTATATATGTAAAAAAATCTAAATCATATCCCTTTATACATAAACCTGTATGAGTTTAAGGGACGAGTTATTTACAAGCAGAAACCTGCACAGGTATTGCGACTTTTTATACTTATTTTTACTAAATTTACTACAATTGTCATTTATAGATAGATTTGGAAGGATTAGATATTTCAGCAAATGTCGATAAATGTAAATTTCACCTAACACCCACAAGTTGACAAAAAAATATTTCCACCAATAATTAAAAATTGCAGATAAGCAAAGTAAGAAAAATGCTGCTTGAGAATTCATTAGAGTTTCATTTCAGAATATTTATTTTGTATATTTTGACATGCGGTGTTGATAATTTGTGTTTTAACAATTTATAAGGCTTTAGTTTTTTAATCTAAATGTCTACTATCATCAAATAATTATTTTCTGACTCCTCTATTGTTTGACAACCTCGCAGCACAGTGAAAATTTGGATAAATAAAAATTGAGGGAAAAAAGCTTAAAACCCATCATTTTGTGCAACTGTGAGAATTTAAATTGATAAACATTTTAAAAATGCTTAAAAATAAATATTGATCCATTGAAATTATAAAAAAAAATAAAAATAAAATTCTGCCACGCCTATTTATAGTTATAGGGGTGTGTTCTATTATTTATTTTAAATAAGACACTGATCTACATTTAAATTCTAGCCATCACCTTCAAGTCAACTATTTTATAAGGTGTTCCAAGTGCCCGTGTCATTATCATACACGTCTGCCTCACACATGTATATATCCATACCAGCCGTCTAGTTCTTATTTTATGCACCCCATATACAGTATGTTACATCCTTTCAACTCATGAACAAGGGTTCTGCAGTGGTAAAATCACAGCAATGCCAGTCTGGTTTGTATAAGGAGAGGACTCTTAATTCCTGTACACTGGGAAAGAGATTATCTTTGATAATGGAAATGTAAATCAAAGCTTGCTGTTGTTTATTCCAGACAGACATTTGTGTGTTAAGTCTGTTTATCAGGCAACACTTTGTCTAAGCCAGGAAGTAGTCAGCCTTTGTAACAAGATGTATGCAAATGATTTTCCCATGAGCCCTTGCCACAAAACTTTTGTGGCAAAAAACTCCTTATTACTTCACCAGTAAGACGTTACTAAGCTACCCTGTAAGTAGACTAGCGACAAAACAGCTAGCTAGACTATGCTGATGAGTTTGAATGAGACCAAAACATGTGCCCACAGTCTGTTGCTCTTTATTCTAAGCAGACTTTGTGTATTACATCTGTTTATCAAGCAACACTTTGTCTGAATAATCAGGCTTTGTAACAAGGTAGATGGAAGCAGAGATCCCAGAAACTCCAGAGCTAACTTGTCTCATTACTTCCTTAGTCATAAGAAATGGGAGCAACATGTATAATTTGACTATAATGATAATAGTACTCCAAAGCTGTATCAAAATGGTTTTCATTTTAAATCAACTTTGTTTGTTTTCATGAGTCTATCCATGAATGATTTACTGGTATCATGCGATAACCCTAGAAAGTGGGAAATCTGTGTATTCCCGTATTTGCTGCTTGATATTACAAACAAGCATTTGATTCACGTCTGTTTGTTTTTAAAACAGTTTACAGCCTTTGATTCCTGCTTATTGATTTATTTCTGGAACATTTTCTATGTATTTCTTTGCAGCAGAAAACATTAATTTTGACTTAATTCAAATTGTCATCAAAGGATTCCTTAAGGAATCCCATAGCACACATTTTATTTGTTATAATAAAATATTCTTAAAGTAAACAACATGCAACCGTTTTTTTTTAATTCCAAGAGACACAAAAATCTGTTACCCTAACCCAAAGGATTCAAATTTGTTCAGCCCTTTTTCCTAGACAAAATAAACACTTTAGGACTTTACTTGTTTGTATTCTCCTCAGTGGTGCTGTATGCATCATCAGCTAAAAACAAAGAAACTTTTAGCTGCTCAGACAAAATGCAGAAGCTCCCCAAACAACGAAGCGGGGCTGGGGGTGGGGAAGCATTCAGAAAGTCTGACAGTCCATTCAATATAGGGATGATGGCCATAATGCACCCAGGGTCCCCTTGCTAATTAAATATGCATTGGCACAGTTTTGATCGATGCAAGCCATGGATCAGATGACACACCTGCAAAATCTTGAGCCCAGTGCTCCCAGGAAAGGGAAAATACAGCCTGTCTCCTTATCTTTGTTTTCAAAGGCTCTCAATTTCTGTGCTTAGATATCTAATTTAATTCTCTCACCCCTCAGCAAACTGGATTAGGAAAGTCAATACTGCCTTTGTGCATCGACAGGAACACACAGCTTTCCTTTTATTCAATTTAGCCATGACCTTTAGACAAAGATAATGACAACTGTCTAAAAGTAAGGTAAGGCCTTAAAAAGGCCCTACAGAGGGGGCCCCTTTGCTTTTTGTCATTCCACAGCTCTGGAACTCCCCGTCAGTCCTGGGGCAAGCTGGAAACAATTTTTTGCAAATGTCAGCTACTAACCAGTCCTGAAAAACCAAGTGGGGCTCGTACTCCATCCAGGAAACCATTTGGTTGGCATCTCACATCAGTGTCAGGACTATAGTCAGACACTCACCAGTCATTTGCCAAGAGGCAGAAATTACCCTGAAGTAAACCATCACCCCAATAACACATTGAGCTGTTGTATGGAGAAGGAAGCGATGGTACTATTTATTCAATGGAGTTTAGGAAAAAATGTGAAATCGAATAATCAAGTAAATCCCATGGGTAACAAATAAATTTCTGGCCATAATATTGGGAAGATAGTTTGGAATTTTAGACCTAACAGTATATTGTGGAGCGAGTTGTACATATCTACCAAAAAGTGCCTTGAAGTGCTAGAGATCTGAGAAGAACCTGTCCATATATCTTCATAAGCCTGATCCAAAGTCAGTAGATTCCCACTGATTTCACTGGGGTTTAGATCAGGCCCTCTATTACTTGTGAGACTGTCTTTTTAACCTGGACCCCTGTCTACAAGAACTGGACTGAGACCACAAATTCATTTCGCATAGGCCTCCAAAAAGCCATCAGTTTGTAATTAATTTTGGTAACTACTGGCATGGGTCATATTTGAATTGATGATTTAGAGGTGAAAAAATCCATATTCCCTAAGTAATCCAGCCTGACAAGAAAAATGAGCTTTTATGATGTAAAATATTTAATTTTGCACTATTTTTCAGCTGCATTTAAAAATATACTTGGCATTTCCTAGGTATGGACCATTATTTGTCTTATATACCTTGTTTACATAGGTTTGGAGAAGATATATGTAATGGGCAAAAAATTGGGGCAAAGTTGGATTTCTGAGCCTCTACAATCTTGGGAAATAAAAAAATCAGAATAAATAAGAGCCAGGAGAAACCACTGGGAAATATAAATTAACCTATTTTTCATCATCATGAACCCCAAAATAAAAAATCTAATTTGAGCCTCAACCCTCGGATTCCTTTCTATAAAAATTGCCTACGTCCCTCACAAACTGATTTACACTATTCATTTTTATGACTTTTAAAGTGATTTAAATTTATTGGATCATTTCAGTTTTTTAGAGCGCTTCCATTTGGATCTATATGGGTTTCTAGACAGATGCAGTGCTCACTTATTTAAAATTAATTGCAGTACAATAATTTTAAATTGCTTCATACTGTACTAATCTCAAGTGCTTTGAAATATTTGAACCACTCTATTTAGAAGCCATCAACGTTCTGAATATGCGCACCAATGAAGAGTTTAAAACACTGAAGGGCTTCATTGATGTTCCTAAAGTGTCGGTGAGCAGGGTTCAGGGACGCTCAGTATATAGAGTAATTCTACAGCGTTTGTCTGAACTTCAATCTGTAAATAATTAAAGCTCATTTGAGCTATAACATTTCAAAATGTGTGAACTGATAAAAATGTATAAAACTAGAAAAACACCATTATAAATAATGATACATTGAAACTATTACTATTAATAATAAAAAAATGTGCACTCATATAACATCTTTCATCTGAGGAACTCAAAGCATTTTATTAGGATTACGTTAAACCTCACAATACCTCTGTAAGGAAGGTGAATATTATACCCATTTTATAGATGAATGACCTGAGGCATGGAGAGATTAAGTGATTTATCTCCAGAGCTACAGTGTCTAAAAGATGGGAGTAGAAGGCAAGAGGCCTGGCCCATAATCTCTTGCTCTAAACAGCAGATATCATTCTCTCTTATACATGGGCACCATAACTACGGTGTTGTCATGGTTAAACTAGAAAACTTCCAACTGTACTGCATGGAAAAAGTGTGGTTTAAAAGCCTGGTACTAATGTCAGTCAGACTGAATCCTTTTAGTCTCCCTTAGGGCATGTCTACACTGCAATAAAACACCCACAAGGGCCCATGTGAGCTGACTCAGGCTCGGGCTGCAGGGCTATAAAAATACAATGTAGACGTTCAGGCTCGGGCCGGAAACCAGATTCTGGGATCCTCCCCTCTCATGGGGTCCCAGAGTCTGGGCTCCAGTGAGAGCCTGAATGTCTACAATGCAATTTTATAGTCCTGCAGCCCGAGCCTGCTGACATGGGCCAGCCAGGGGTGTTTTACTGCAGTGCAACCATACCCCTAGGATCCCTGTTGTCTGCCATCTTTTCCTTCATTTTTTGGAGGCAACTTCAAATCACTTCCACAAGAATCTTTGAACTGAAGCACCTTCCATATCAATACCTAATTAAATTATTCATTGTAATAGTACATTTCTTTGTACTGTATTATATTATAGCGAAGACGATGTTCTCCCATGATGGCTTGGAGCAGATCTCGTAGGTTTGGTACAACTCTCTGGGCCTATACAGGTTTTACACACTGACTTCAATGGCGTCTATCCCAGTGTATCTGAAAGAACTGTGTCCACCATTTTCAGTATATGCGGAGACTCCACTGGGCTGCAGCACATTCACACACATCAATCTCTCCCCACCCTCACATCTCCTTTTGCTATATATTTATTGTGACAAACCCACCCCTAAGGGATCCAAGCATGTGGTGTTTGCTAGGCTATTCATTCTGGTGCCCGTTCTCATTCCTTATCCTCCCCCAACCACGTAATAACTTGCAACGAGGCACATTTCCTCTAGCCAAGATGCACAGCATTACAAGGTCATCTCAAGGTTGCTCTCTGGATTGCCCTAAAGGGGTGGCAGTAAGAGCAATGCAGTTCTGACCTCTATCTATAAAACAAACAAAAGCATGTACCGACCCCAGAGTTAGAATCTTTAGGCGACTTCCAAAAGTTGGTCTTTTCTCCACTCACAGCTGCTGTTGCTAGGCTTGCTAACCCTCCAGGATTGTCCTGGAGTCTCCAGGAATTAAAGATTATTTTTTAATTAAAGATTATGTCATGTGAAGAAACCTCCAGGAATATGTCCAACCAAAATTGGTAACCCTAGCTGTGGCACCAATACCAGTCCAGCTGTTTCCCGGCACCAGCAACATAATGTATTTTTCAATCTATGCATTTTGCTAAACTCATTCTTTTCCTAGACTTCACCCAAGACTTGACTGCTCTACACAAAAGCAAGCAAAAAAACAAAAAAAAACCAATTACAGGAGAAAAGTTTTCAAAGAATATTCAAATAAGAACCTATATACTAACATTTACAAAAGGAGGAATCTGCTGGGGAATGGGCCCATTTGATATACTAAGGATTAGTATTTCAAACAAAGAAGAATAATGTCACAAATAAAAATAGGTGAGATTAGTTAAGAATAAAAAGATGCTTTGGTCAATATCAGCTCAATACTGAGTTACAGTCAGCACCAATGTGAGCAAAGTTTAAGCCTTATTTTTTATTATGGATTCATAGAGGAAACTTAGTTTTCACAGCTCTCGTTCAATGGGGTGTACCTGACTCCTTGCCTCTTGGCTCTCATCTCAACTCCTTTTAAGTACATATTTGGTTGTAGTGCCAATTTCCCGCCCCTTCCCGTATATGTCTTTTCCTTGTTCTTTGCACTTGAGGAGTTCAACGTGGCATCTGAAAAATTTCCATTTCAGATTTTCGTTAGCCTCATGTGAACTACGCCTCTTGAGAAAATACGGAAATATATGTAACTGAAAAACCTGCTTGCCACTTCTAAGCTCTCCTTCTTGCCAGACACCAGCGCTGCACCCCAAAGTCTGTCTTCCTCTCTTCTAACCTGCCTGCCTTTTGCAAATAATTTCAGAAATACTGCAGTCAGTCTGAAGCAATCTCCCAAAGTTAGGAGATTCTGTCTACAGAGAATACCTACCAATCGCTGCTTTGCAGATACATTCCTGCTCCCACAATATTGCAGATTGCAGCTTAAAAGAAAACTAAATTACCATAAAAATCAGGATGTGTTTTGCTGCATCAGTATCATGTTGGCATCGACAAGACAGATTCAGTCAGAAGAGAAAGAGGCTTTTTGTTAGGCAGCCTAGCTGTACTGCGCTTCTGCAGAGTATATAAGCCACACAGGCAGAAGATAAAGTTAAAACTAATAGAGAAGTGATATCCTGCAGAGTCTATACAGAACCATTCTGCCAAATTACACCAAAATCCAAGGTATGAGGGCTATAAGCAAGGAAAGAATGAAGCGATATTTAAAATGAACATCTCGGGGAACAAGAGATCCTTGGAGATATGTGGAATACTAGGGTGCGCTATGGGGGAACAAATAAAGACAGGGAACTGAAAAAACACAGCATGAAAAAAGAGTACGCTTAAAGTGTTCACTCTGAAAATATTAATTACAATTCATTTTAACTTGCTTCCATTGCTGAGAAACTAAAATTTGAGGAGGGAAAAACAGAAAAGCCCCGAACTCCTAAAACGGAGCATGGGACCGAGTAGACAAAATTTCAATCAAACTTTTAAAGATGCAGGTCTGGTCTGTTGAACAGACAGCTTGACTCGATTACAATTTTAAGTTTCAGTTTCTATTTCTGTTTTTAGATTAAAAGAATCATAGTGTCAGAAATTTAATTATCGGATAGCAAAATCTCTTGTAGGTTTAGAAAGCATTCAGAAAAGCTGTCAAAAGAAAACAGTGTTCTGTTGCCACCATCTGCTTTCTGGCACACTGAGGAAACTTTATTAACAGCAACATTTTCTTGCGTTAGACTATTCACTAATCAGTTTTGTTGTAAAATACAAAAAATAAAAAATTACCCTTTGTTTAGAAGGCAAATACCCACTTTTTGGGAGCTGGCTATACCTTATGCTGTGTCTGATAACATTTTCACATTAAGTTAAGGTTACCTTGCGTTTTTTCTGTCGAACTCATATCTTTAGTGTATTCAAAGCCGGCAAAAACTTTGCCTTGCTGAGACTAAAGAAAAAAACATCAAACATATGAAGTGTTAAAAATCGCTGAATAACTCAAAGGGAAAAAGATAATTTTGAAGGCGTTTTGGCTGAAATCTATTTGCCTTTGAATTGCGTGAGTGTTTTAAAATGTTAAAAACACTGCAGAGTGACTAATGAATGTAAAAGAATGATAAAGAGTATGGCTCCAGTTATCAGTGGTATGCCTAAAACAAAATAATTTTGACCATTCTGTCATGCAAATATTGACTAAAATGTCATAAATAATGTCTGCGACAAAGATGATGGGAATCCTACAAGGGAGTATTTTGTGCAGCAGTACTTAATGTGCTACAGCATATGCCTCTTAGCATATATTACAGAGGTCGGGAACCTTCAGTTCGGGTAGTCGATAAATTAGCTAAGAGCAGCTAAAACTTCCCAGAGAAAATATCGTACAAATGCTTTTGGAAAATTAAATCCTTGCCAAATTTAAAGTTGCAGTGTTAGTTTGGAAACATCTTTGAAGTCGTATTTGTAGGCTGGCTAGTCATGAAAAATCCAAAGCCTTCTCCAAAGAAACTAAGACAAACCATATAAAAGTGTAAACGATCCATTGGTCTATGATAAATACCTTCCTGGGCTATTGGTAACAACATTTTCATATAGATTCACCTATTACCAAGGCAAATGCCATTTGGGTGTCTTCACCACAGTGCAGTTAAAATAAACTAATCACAAACAGAACACTTCCATCATTGCTCTTTGTATGAACTAAAATATTAAAAGGACTTGGTCAAATATTTCTTAGTACCAATTTGGCCTCCACTCCATATGTGTAAAAGCCCAGTAGCTTCTGAAGGTAGAAATATAATTAAAGGCAGAATCATGTCAGAATGATCATAAGTGTATAATACACATCTTTATGGAAAGCAGTGCAGGGCTGGGCTACTTTCAAAATCTTAATATTTTGGCCATTTTAATATTTTTGTTTTCAATAACATAAAAATATCTGGTCCCTGTTATGGATTCAATGCTTGCAAAATGTTTGCAATACTAACTTTTTAAAAGTTACATGCCCACAAGAAAAGGCCTGAAACTGGTAAGCTATATTAGGTGCAATCCTGCTTATACAGCAATAAATCAATTTTTAAAAAAAATCTCTGAAATACCAAACTAAGGCATGTGGTTCAGACAACAGAGGTGTGAATAGCATTGCCCACTAAAGTTCTGCACTGCAACTTCCCGATGTGGATCCCATGGGAGCAAACTAAAAAGTTCCTTGTTCTCACTATAGTCCTGTTTGAAAAGGACTGTTAACGCAATGTAGGAACCTTTTAGTTCATGCCCACAGTGTCCACACGGGGGAGTTACAGAGCAGCACTGTTCATATCCTTGTAATCCCAATTACAGGGCAGTGTAGACAAGCCCTAAGGCCCAGAAGTACTCTGAAATCTATTTAATCGTTCTCTAATCTGATCTATCACATCTGTAAAATATCTGTCACTATGCAATCTAATTATAGTGAAACTCAATAGGTTATGTGACTTGACCAAGGCCACTCACCAGATTTGTGGCAGAACTGATAATTGTGCTTGGGAGTGAAGAAACCCAATCCCCTCTTCTCACTGCTAGACAAGTTGCTCCCTAATAATAAACGTATAAATATGGGTTTATGTACTAAAAAGACCAGCAAACCCTTTACCATCATGAGGTTTGTACAGTAAGGTGGTGCTAAGATGTTGTGGGACTTACACAGATATCTGGGAACAGAGATAAGATACAACAGCTGATCACTGTGATGGAAAGTACTCAGACACTACAGTGATGGTCACAGGATAGATAGATAGATCAACAGATAGACTGATAGATCGATCTGTGTGTGAGTGTGTGAAATAAAAAATTTCTAAATAGTTTATATGAGCTGAGTACTCTTCATTTTTTAAATTTCTTGTGACAAGTTTTTAATAAAACTTCATTAATAAAGATTAAAAGGCTGAACACACATAGACACAGATACACAGACACAAGTCAAAGAGGAAAGAGTACTAATAGAGTTGCTGTGTCAACTTTTTTTCCTGTAGAAGCAGAAAAAGTGTGGAGGAGTGTCTTGCAGGAACTCAAAAAGTACAAGTTTCTACAGGTTATGGCTGTGGGTCAATCACAAAAGGACTGGGAGGACTGAGGATGAAGAATCTATTGATTTTCAACATTAAGTTCTCAAAGCATGTTAATACATTATAGACTAGTATGCACCACAATTCACTCTTTGGGCCAAGTTTGGACTGATTTCAATGGAATAACACTAGGGATGAATTTAGCTCAGTATGTGCATAAAATTCCTTTTCTTATCACTCTTGCAATCAAGTCCTACATATATATTTTTCGGTGCTGTTCTGTTTTATCTACTGGAAGAAATGTCATCTTTATTTCTACATTCTGCTTTCTTTTTCATTTTAAAAAGGTATATACTGTAGGAGTATGCACAGTACACATACTTTTCAATAAAGCTAAACCCTGTTTTGAGATGTGTACTTTATAATCCTTTGTGGTTTTGCACCAGACAAACTATTGGACAGTGAAGAAAAACATTTTAGTTCCCCTGAAAGTTTAACTGTTCCATTTCAAAAAATACAAAGCACAAGATTTGGGACATATTGCTGACACAGCAACATCACTGACTCAAAGAAACTGTGGGAAATGTCAAATTTATGGTCCTATGGGTGACTGGCGGAAGGTCCCCCCTCCCACCTTCAGCAAGCCTCTGTCAAAAACAGAGCCTCTAGAAACTTTTTGGCTACATCCCAGGGAAGCAGAAGGAAGCTGTATCCCACACTTCCCTTGGGACCTAATGAAATATACAGCCTCTGGGCTTCTTTCAATTTGGTCTTTCAGATTGCTAAACCAGTGAAAGAAGGATCCTAGCTGTCACAAACCTCACATGTTTGGGGTCACCTGCTGCTCAGGGGTTCTCATGCCAGTTGTTGACATAATAAGAACCCCTTATACTTTAATTACAATTCACAGTGTGCAAACTCTGCAATCTGCTTTAAGGCAGACTGTCTTTTAAATCAACACTAAATTATACTACTATTCGAGCAGAAATGGGATGGAAAATGTGTCCAGCTGATGGAATAATTGTATTCAAATATTTGTAATCCTGGGGAAAAGTAAGCAATATCTACTGAAAAGTGCCACTGCATTGTCTGTAACGCTTCAGAAACTGAAGCTAAATTAGATCCACTTATCCGGTATTCATACATTCATATAGACAATGTAAGCTAGACATTTTCATGTGATGGGATCCTACAATCAGTAATGCTCACAAGTAACAACTTTATGATCAGTTGGGGTTTCTCCCACAGTCTGAAGTGAGATGAGACCTAGCAATGAAGCTGGGATTTTCAAAGGAGCCTATGGGAGATAGGTGCCCACGTCCCATTGAATTTTAATTTTAATAAGACTTGAGCATCTAACTAACTTGGGCTCTTTGAAAATCCTATCTCAAATAAACAACATGAACACAGACTGGATTTAATCTAGAACTGGTAACTTATTCCAGTATAAAAATACATGGAATCTATTTTAAAATATCATTTTATTAGCTTGAGAAAGAGACCAGGGCCCTTCAGTTTCCCTGGCAGCTATCTCTATCCTAACAGTTATTCTTAATAAAGAGACAAGGTGGGTGAGGTAATATCTTTTATTGGACTGACTTCTGTCGGTGAGAGAGACAAGCTTTCAAGCCAGACAGAAAGAGACAAGCTTTCGAGTTTGTCTCTCTCACCAACAGAAGCTGGTCCAATAATAGATATCATCTCCCCCACCTTGCCTCTCTAATATCCTGGGACCCACACAGCTACATCTATACTACATTCTTAATAAAACATGGTAAAACAACTGAACCTAAATAAACTGTAATATCTAGGGGAGGAGTAAAGCGGTTTTCTTCTTACATATGAGAAATTAGGATAATCCATTTTAGAATTAACCCATCTAAAAACGTTCCCAGCTCATTGCATTATTTAAACTGTCTTGGTCCATAAAAAATCCCATGGGAAGGGACAAAATCTGCTGGGAACTCGGCAAACAGAACTTCGGCATCCTCTCTCCAAAAGGCGTCTGATCTCAGGAAAGGGGCAGCAGGTATGGGTTAGAAACCTCATTGACTTCAGATCCATGTGTGTGGATCCAAAAATACCCCTGCAGGGAGAGAGAGACTCTATGGTACTTCTCCTCCTCTGACAGCATAGCTTCTAATGGCCGTATCTCCTACTCCTCTCTCAAAGACACAAGGAGAAGGTAATTTGGCAGCATTAAGAGCCTGAACCAAAACCCACTTAAATCAATAAGGGCTCATCCACATGGTAAGCACTAGTTATTCTGCACTAACTTCTCATGTGGACGCTCTTACTCTGCACTGAGTGCCTTTGTCTGCATTAGCTTAATACATTTTGGAAGTGTAGAAAGCGGAACTGTCTCAGGATACTCTTAATGCGCAGTAAGGGAGTCAGTGCAGAGTAACTAGTGTGCTTTAAATTCACATCCTAGCCTACTGCACACAACTTTGCCATGCCCAAAGAGTCTTTCCATTGACTTAAGAAGTGGATCAGGACCCAAATGCTGAATTGACTTCCACTAGAAAATCTGCTGGGTCTCCAGCATGCTCCACTGGCTCCCCCCTGACATGTCCCCTCCCAAGCAGCACAGCCGTGACCTCCTTCACTTCTCCTGGTTCCTGCTAGGTTTAACTCTCCATCACCCCAACCATCATGCCTGAGTTATTCAGTGGCCTCAGATAAACTTGCAACATTTTACAATTAGTATTAGACTGTGCAGCAATTCAATGAAAATCTATAAAACAAATTTACAGTGTGCAGCCGTATGTATTAGATATACACTTAGAACTGGATTTACAATTTAACTGACCTCTGTTGCTCTGATATTTCAACCTAGTACCCCTACAATGTATTGTATCCTTGATATCTTACTGTAGGAAAAACAGTTGCCGTTCATTTTTATATTCTAGCGCATGGAAAGATAGTATTAGATGGTATGAGCACAAAGAAAACTGCAATGCATGAAACATAAGGATCTGAAAGTTATAGTTGTACCAAATGTTACAGATCAAACTATTTTAAACCACCTATGGCCAAAGTCTGGTCCCACTGAAGATGATGGCAAGATTCCCATCAATTTCAGAAGGACCAGGATTGGCCTTTACTTAATGAATTACAACCATAGATTGTAAAGTCCCTTATTCATTGTATTATCATTTCCAATAGTACCTACAGGCACCGGTCATGATCAAGACTCCACTGTGTTACGTGCTGTACTGACTCACAACAAAAAACAGTCCCAGCAATGAAGAGTTTATTATAACTTGCGTCCCCCATCCTGCAAAGACGTACGCATGTTCCTAACTTTTCAAAATGCAAGCAGAACGGCTGGCTATAAACGGACTACTCACAGTATGGAAAGTTAATCACATGTTCCTCTTTAATGATGATTCTCAAGTTTAGTTCATATGATGCTCTCAGCCAACCACAGATCTCCAGCAGTAATACTGGTTGCGATCTCAGACAAATGTATGTGAAATTCTGGGATTTTTTTGTTTGTTTTGTTTTGCAGTTGGTGTCCCTCACATTTATGTCATCGTTTGGTTTTTTTCCCCTCAGGATGCTGGTGCTTGGCTTGTCTCGTGACTCAGTGAGGGTCTAATCATATTTGTATTTACATATTATTTTTCTTTCTTCCCCCTCCAACTAGGTTGGCGCCAATGGGAGATTTTCCAATGGGAGAAATTAATGTGTCATGATACTGCAGCACAATGTGATTACATTTTATGGGACCCAAGAGTTGTTTACTTTGCTGCAAATTATTAAAGCCCCCTAATGACACTACAGATTTATGGGGCACAGGACCCCCCGTCAAATATGGGAAAATTATATGGGAAAAAATGGGACAGGTGGCAACATACTTACATACAGTGTATGAAACCACAAACCTAAAAAAGCAGCTGAAGAGCAAGGAATATATCTAAAAAGCTACACAAAGTGTGGCGTGATTGATTAAACTATGCACTACAGACAACAGACAACCACTGTCAGCTAAATGGCACAGATGCAACCTCGGGAATAGAACCTACTGCCTCTGGTTCCAAACAACACCCGCCTAGATCACAGGAGTTAATAAAGAATGTCCTCATGAAAGCTGTCCCACCAGCAGACTAACTGTAGCAGCCACCTGGTCTGGATAGGCAGTGAGAATGTATCTCAGTAGTACAAGGCAAAGAACTTGGCTAATATTAGCGTATATGCCCCCTTGAGCATGCCCTGAAATGATTCTTCAATCGTGGTATAATCTTATTTTCTATTTTTCCTCCCAAACTTATAAAGACACTGTGCCTCACGAAGGACTATTCTTTTAAAAAGGTTTGAATTTCAGCTTCTTTTGCTGTAGTCCTTTACAAAAGTGTGGTCAGAATTTTTTGACAAGAGAAAAGTGTATTTTTTCTGCTATAAAATTACTAAAAACATATGGTTAAAGGAATTTTGCTCAAACTTTTCACAATGGTGTACTTTCCAGCAAAGACCAGGCAGAGAAAATTGCATACTTGAAATACGGTGATGGTAAAAGAACGGGTTATAATGGAAACTATTTTGCAAACTTAACTATATCTGTCACTATAGTAAACATAAAGAAACACACACGATTACATGTATATTAAATCAAACTCTCTCTCTCTCTGTGTGGGTGAGTGTAGTGCACACAATGTTTGGTTAAACCCATTTCATGTTCAAAAGAAAATTAAACCAAAGAATAAGTTATTAAAAGGAGCCTTTGAAGCAAAAAGCAATGATGTGTGAAAGACAGAACCAGAAGAGTTTATTTAAACACAGAGCAGAGAAAACAGGGAAAACAGAAATTAGGAAATCAGAAGAACAGTCATGAAGGCACCCAGCAGCCTTTTCCTAGTACTAGAAATTTTTATATCTATGAATATTTTATCCAGATTCAACTACCTTTTTTAAGTTCTTCCTATCAAAATCCCAGACTCCTTCTTCAATAAACTCAGAAAAGTCATTACAAAATTTATCGGTGCTGGTGGAAGATATAAAATTAGTTGCATGTGGCTATAAAAAAGAATTAGAAAACCTTGTACCCTTCCATTTTTATTTATTTATTTTTATCTGTTTAGCAGCACAATTTCAATCTGCACGCGACCCACAGCAATATTTGAGGGAGATGGAACAATCTGATTTCTCTCTGATGAATTGCAAGGTTTTCTTATTTACCACTCAAAGATATACACCAGACTCTGCTCTTAAAATTCACATATTTCTTTTAATGTATCAATCTAGAAAAATACAGCCAGAGTTTTAAAATATTTTGTATTTCTTTCTCCTCTGACACCTATCCATAGCACTTCATTTTTTTGAACCTGCTAAGAAATCAGAGATTTTTCAAACTGGTTCAAATGACGATTTTCTCCATTTCTCCAATATCTAATAAATCAATCCTAACACTGAAAAACATTGTTTAAAAATATAAAACTAGATTCATCATTTACATTCTAGCAAAGCAGCTGTGAACCTTGCTTAATCCGGCAAAGCAGCCATGTGCACCAGTGACTCTGGCCCAATATTTTAACCAATTTTCTCTGTTCCAACACATTCAGATGATGAAAATTCTCCCTATGATTAATCAGTCCCCCATACAGACTCAGACTCTTATTCTAAAATTTTCAAGACACCAAAAACACTACTAAACTTTATGAATAACTCATCATCATAACTTCATCTAAACGCCTACCCACAGAATCCTGGTAGGGTATTATTACTATTTATAAACCAGGTATCTTCTGGCCTAAAGTTAGCAAACACATTTAAGATCTCTGTTTCACCACCCATCTGTCAGATACTGAGGGTAAATAAAATGGGGAGACTGATTAATCCTACATGCTGGAAAAATTTTAATCTTATATGTTTACTTGATCATTTTTGATGCGTCTGTCCCAAAACTGATACCTCATGGTGGGATAGAACTGAATCAAATGTATTTACCCCCAATTCTTGGGTATAGACTCCAAGTCTAAGGATGAAGTTTAAACTGGTTTGCAGGGCTCTTATTAGACAATTTATTGATCAGAGGGATACATTGAGGACAGGCCAAAGAAAGGACAATGGATCCCCCCATTACACACATCCAGTGGCCCTCTCTCCTCATACAGGTGGCTTGGCGAAACAGCAGCCATTATGATAACGACTAAGCTGGGCACACAATTTGGTCCTGGGTAACGACTAAGCTGGGCACACAGTTTGGTGATGGATTTTGTCCCCGTGACCCTCATTCATTTTACTCACAAAAACCTGTCCAATAAAAGAAGAATGTCTGTTATCTATATATAACTGTATATTGGCCCAGGTAGGAGACTGATGCTGAAGGCGAATAGCAGATTACCGTGGAACAACTCAGTTAGTAAGGGTTAAACCTATAGCAAACAACTGGCAAATCAACAATAAATTAAGAGAGTCTTACTCTCTTCCAATGGGCCAAATCCTGAATTCCTCACTTGTTTTTCCCTGAATCCTTACTCAGGCAAGATACCCATTTTATTCTATTACAACCCACTGTGTACAGCTGAGCTCAGGGAATGAGGGCACAGGGTCGGTGGAAAGTAGTGGATGTATGACAATGCAGATGCTCTAGTCGCACGCCCTAACGTAAGGTGGCATAATCCAAGCAGAAGCTATTCACTCACCCGAGGCTGCAGGATTCCTAGCCAACGATTCCTTTTCCACCAAATCTTACGTGATCACCCCACTGACAGGTTCAATTATTATTCCAATTATTATTATTATTATTATTATTTATTATTTGCATTGTGTTAGCACCCAGGAGTCCCAGTCCTGGGATAGGACCCAACTGTGCTGTATAAACACAAAACCAAAAGACGGTCCCTGCCCCATAGATATTACAATTTAGTAGTCATGCCTGGACAGGAACGGTGTCTTATTCCCTGACCACATATAAATCTCCAGTGCTCAAGACTGAACTCAGAAATAAAAATGGAAAAATATAAAATGGTTCAATTTATTTCCATTCAATGGCATGAAGGAAAGAATGAATATATATATCTAAAATCAGCCCAAAACATAAATGTTAATGAATGTATAAACCACTGAAAAAAAGGGTTTAGAATGGAAATACCACCTCACCTTTAACTACAGTGTCAAACCTGCAACACTTTGATAAGGCATGTAATTTATTAACCCCCTTTTAGACATGGACAATGGAGGAGGCTTCAGTGACATTTCTGAAGAGTGCCCAGCACTAAAGGTGAAAATAAAGACCTATAAGGGAATTATCTGTAGATAAGTGTATATTTACTCTGTACAGATGGGAGTGAAATCTCACAGTGAACTCAATGGTAGCAGGATTGAACCCTTATTGTTTTTTACGGACAGACTCCAATTGATTCCAATGCACTTTGGAGCAAGCTTGCAGTACCTGTAGCGTTCACTAAACGGCAGAAAATCTAACCATGACATCTCAAAGCATAATTCTGTTTCTTATGTTTCTGGGGCAAAATTCTCCTTTCAGACCTGAATGGTGGAGTGTGACTCAGCTATCCTTCTCCCCCTATATGCATGGGACTCCCAAAAGAGTTCCAGACATGTAGGGAGAGAACAACTGAGTTGAAATCTGCTGTGAAGGCTGGAGAGTAGAAATCTGCCCAGGGAGAATAACTTCTTTAAAGAGCACAGAAACCAATATATCCTGTGAACACTGGCATGCTTTAGGACACACACACACAGACTGGCAGACAAAGGATCAGCTTTTACAAATATTTTCTAATTAATCAGACCCAGGATCTTGAAGATGGAATTTTCTTTCCCCTCTTTTTACAGTTAATTTCTTTATCTATTATGCACTTGAGGAGACTCCATTGTACAATTATTGTATTATTTGTTATACAGAAAAATATATTTGTGAATGGCTCTATTATTTGGGGAATCGGCCTTCTGGTGCACAGAAAGTTTCCTTTCTAAACAGGCATTCATTCATTCTGCTGTACCATTGTACATTTTATGGCCTGGCATACAGAAAAAAATTCTTTTCTATTTATTTCCTTCAGTGGTCCTATTATTTTAATAGTTTTTAAAGTAGCTTCCATTTTATTTATACTACATCAATTGCGATGTATCCACAATAAATCCAGGCATTTTCCAAAATAGACCTCTCAGTAAATATTTTATATAAAAATCTTTTCAGATTTGAAACAATCCCCCAAAATATTTTTCATATCTCTTTCTTCTTAAATAAATAATTGATTGAAATCATGAACATGAACTGCATACTGTTCTTATAAAGTTGAATTAATAAAGAACTGAACTTTATATAAGTCTCTGCTACAGTACCTGACTTCAGTGAAGAATTTCAAGTGCAAATAATCAGAGGTTACTGCATATTGGAGAATTCTCCATCAGTCATTAATACCTTCACTTTACTTCTATAAGGTAAGCAATGTATTTTTCACAAGATGATATAGCTTCAGTACTATAATCATGCTTTAAAAGTTTTTACTCATCTGAAAGATTTTTTCCTGTTCTATTAGTACTGTGGGGTATAAATACAGAAATTCTCTCTCAACTAGTAAAAATTTTCAGACCATTAGAAATATTTTCAGTGTGACCACTGGGTATAACAGAGGATATCATGTTGTGTTAAAATTCTCTGTCTCTAACTTGAGAATTATTAGCCCAATACCTAGTAGGTAGTTTAAATCAGTATAACTGTGCAAATACATAAATATATAGAACATTTTTAATTCTTCCATAGCTGAAATCCTTCTGGACATTGCTAACAAGTCCAGATGCAAATGCAGTAAAAAAAAGGTCCTAAATGTAACTTTATGGTAAATCCGGAGTGTATCATTTGGTTATATTGGTTTCTTTGTGTGATACCTTTGAACCGCATCCCAAGAGTGCAGACTTTAAGCACCAGTGTAGGTGGAAACTTTTGTACAATGTAACTTAAATTCAAGTTGCAAGATTCTGTATTATGGGACAGATCTTCAGCTAGTATAAACTAGTGTAGCTCCATCAAAAGTCAATGGAGTTATGCTGATTTTCACCAACAAAGAATCTGATTCTATATTGGTACAGGCGTCTTTTAAGTACAGTAGGTGTTGTTACTTCTACCAACAATGCTACAAGCAATAGCACAGAGGTATTCTAGGTACATTTACGGGTGATGCTGTCCATGAAACTGAATTCAATCATAATGGCTTAGATTTTGAGTAAAGCTGAGCATTTACCTCATTGGAGAACTTAATTTCTTTTCTTAAGAAAAAGGCATGAAGCTCAATAAAAGAAAACTATAGCTGCTGGAAATTCTCACAACAATTATGTTAAAAGCAAGAATTTGCTTAAATGTACAGAAAAATAGCAAACCTATCCCAGATATGAAATAGAGAATTACGCATATAAGTGCTCTTCACATTCAAATTCTGACATAGGAATATGAATTAGGCACTAGAACAGCATAACGACATTTAAATAATCTGAAAGGAGTAATACTGAGGTTCTCAAACTTTTCACGGTGTAAAGCATATTTCAATACAGAGATTGTACTGTGGACCAATCTGCCTGTATTCTAATTTTCGTAGGCCGCTATTCTTCCCCTTTGCAATCCTCCAACGTCTCTTTGGAAACTGCAAATTAACATGGGAAATTAATGTTTACAGTGTTGTGCTGTAGTTGTGTTGGCACCCGGATATTAGAGAGACAAGGTGGGTGAGGTAATATATTTTATTGGACCAATTGCTGTTGGTGAGAGAGACAAGCTTTTGAGTTTATACTGAACTCTTTTTACTCAGAAATGTTACAAATAAATACCAGGTGGAACAGACTTTTAGCATAAGTAGTTAACATATTTTAACGCATATTTTAAGAGACCACTGAAGGTGAAGCGACCAGGGGCTTATTTAATATCTTTTAATGCTACTACCACGTGACTCATCCATCAACTGCTAGTCTAATTTAAATTTACAAAAATAAGATAATTCCTTTTTTTAAATTAAAATTTCATTTTGAAACCTACAAAGCCAAATTAATTCCTCAGTAAACTCCAACAAAGTCACTGAAGTTATACCAGGGAGCCATTTAACCCCTAGTCTCCAAATTATGGATGATTTTATCAGCTGTTCTCAGACTGTGGGCAGTGAGTACCCAGCTTGAATGTCCACCAGTAGCTGACAATGACAAAATGGTAGGACGAAGAATGTGCTCCTGAGCAGAAACAGGTTACCTGCATGGGCTGCTGCAATGTGAAATTGACTAGGACTATATGATTTTTTATCAGTTTCACTCCTATAAGACACTTCAGGTAACGCGCTTCATTGCAGGAGAGACTCTGCTAAATTGTGCCTGGTAAAAGGTCAATCAGAAAGATGATCAGCAGGAAAGCTTAGCAAGAGAGGACAACAATTATGGACAAACACAAAAAAGAGCAATATAGAGGGGCAAATGGACACACAAAGAAATAAAAAGGTGCCAACTGGGGGAAGAAGGGGGAGGCGGGAAAGACAAGACACTGGGAAAAAAGACAAGAGGGAGGGAAAAGAGGTAAGCATGCAGGGTTAAATTCATCCCTGTGCCAGGCTAACACAACACATGGCTTATGCACCACTTAAGTCCCAGTGAACCCCTGTAAGCCTATGCTGTTTTATTCTTTCTGTGTGAAACTCACCCCTGTGCAGAGCACAGGCTTCAATTAAACTTCACTGATACATAGGCCTTGTGCTGATCCTCTGCACAGGGAACAATTTCACCCCAAAAGAGCAAAACAGCATAACAAGTAGAGGCTGACACAGAAAGAAGAAATGAGGAAAGACAATTGATCTCCCAAAGTATTTCCCCCTAATTCTGACATCCCCCGTAATTATTCCAAAGTTTGTGCTGGCTCACAAAATTTCTGTTTTCTTAAATTTGTATTTTACATGGATATTTAATTACTCATTTGGGACAATTTTGTTTGACAGTGAGCCCTGAGAACTGGTTCTGGTACTCCAGAAATGTCCTGAGAATCACGAGCAACATGGGGGATATTAAGAGTCCTTCAGGAGCATGTGACTTGTATGTGCTGCAATATGTAGTATACTTTTAGGGTGGAGTTTTGGGGAGTTGGGTGCTAACTCCCTTAGACTCCTTTAAAAATACCACCATTAGTAAGTCAGTAGTAAGCTGTCTAACTGCCTAGATCATATAGCATGAGTGTTTTGCTGATAAGGAAGAGAGAATCCATTTGAATAGCTCATGCTACAGTTATTTTTTAGGGTACCAGACATGTTTTTTCACTCTAATTTTTCTTAACTGTTTATAGAAATTGCCTCATTACTTTCCTTATTGATACCAAAACACTGCAGTAATAAGAAAACCACAGAGACTGTAATAAGTCATCTACCCACATGTCTCATCTCATCCAACATCACCCGCTAGTAGTTACACACTTTACCTCCAGGATATCTGGGCCATCTCTGCTTCTAGCATTTTATCTAGAACGAGGCAGAAACATCTCTCCTTCTGTAGCCAGGAGGAGGAAGTTCTTGTGGTTAAAGCAAAGGCCAGTGAGTCAGACGAGTGGGTTCTGTTCCCAGCCCTGATGCAGATTTACTACATGAAACTGGCCAAACCACTTCACCTCTCCGTGTCTCGGTTTTCACATTCGCAGAAGCGGTGTCAGGAGGCTTAACTAATTCTTGCTTGCGGAGCGCATTGAGGTATTTGGGTGGGAGGTACAAAGTGTTGTTATAACTCCTGTGCATTTGGGAACACAGAAAGCTTTGTCACTCCGTTGCCGAGAGAATGATTCCCTGCTTCTTGGGGGCAGGAGAAAGTCGTAAATAAGCTGAGTAACAGGCCAAAAAATGAGAGTAAACTCAACAGGAACCACTCATCCCTAATGCGACCAGTACAATGATTAAAAGAATGCACTATCCCAGTGCCATTGAGAAGTGAACACTGGGAAACTTCTGAATTCCCCTGACCTTACTCCAACGTACTGAGCTGCACTGTATTAGCTAGAGCCGTCCTTTTATTTATAATTCATAGATGTATAATTAAATCTTGCACATTCATTTAAGAAAGCACAGTAGCTAAACCACTAACCCTTAAGCATGGTCTAGCAGTGGCATTGGGGGAGTTAGCCACGCTCTCTCACCTATGCTGGCAAACACATTACTCTGGCTGTGAAGAAAACCACAATGTGGGAAGGAAAGCCTACAAAAGAATGAAAACAGAAAGTGTCTAAGGCCTTGGCAGAAGGACACTAAATAAAATAGAGAGTGGTGACTCATTTTGGCAGTGAATCTACCTCAACCCCTTCAAAGACTTTGGCAAGAGTCCTCGGAGGAGACCCCAGGCTTTTGCCAAGCCACAAAACACCACAATTATTATCGCAGCAGTCATCAACAAAACAGATTTTGTAAACTGACTTGTTGGCACATAGATTAAAGAAGCTATAAAAAGGAGGAACAGCTGCTTGGGTTGCCCTATGCAGAAAGTTACTATATAAAAAGTAATTTTATACATATCATATAGACGCACGCGTGCGCGCACACACATACAGAGTGTGTACGTGTAGAATATACAAACAAGTATCACCAGTTCAAATTACAAAAAAAGCAAAACAGACTCACTTTACAAAGCATAATATTAATTAGTGCCAAAAGTTTCTGAAGGATTTCATTCCATGACAGATAAATTGACAGGTTTGTAAACTAAGGGCCTGATTCTCCTCTCACTAATAGCAGTTTTACAACACTGTAATTTTGTTGGCTACAATGAAGTTATTCCCCACGTACAACATGGTGAGATCAGAATCTAGGACTAAGAATGGCTATTTTAATAAGCCAGACACAATGGACCGACTTCTTCCCTCATTTACGTTTGTATAAATCATTGGTGAAAAAATGATACTAAGTGAGAAGAGAAACAGGCCCAATGGTCATTTAGTGTAATAATGACACATAGGAAGGAGTACCTGGAAAATCCTCCAATGGCCTGTACATTCATAATATTGAAATGTAATGGTTAACTTGTTAGGTATTTCCTTAATATAGGTAGGCTTGAAAAGGTGATATAAAAAAACAAAAATTTAGCAACGGGAATTTAAAATCAAGCTCATCGCCAGTTACGTTTATTTAAAATGTAAACACAAATTCAACAAACATACACCAGAGTAAACCCCAAAGTTGGTCAACAAAAAGATGATGCACAATTTTTATACTAGCGTGTACGTAGCTTTTAAATGTCTCATTACTTGTCTTCTAATTTAAAGCAGCTGAAGTACTGTTCTTAAATTTATACTTTTCTATTAGATTTCAGGGGAACAGAACGAGGGACAAGAGAGGGTGTTTTAATCTTGCTTTAATAAACTCTTCAGTAGGGATAGTGGTATTCACTTATAGAATTCGATTGTGATTTGTTTTTTTACATTAGCAGAGAAGATACAAAATGTTGTTCCTGAATTTGTATTGCTCCACATTTTTGACAGTGTATAACATTAGAACAGACTGAAAACATGTATGAAAGAATGTGTTATATAACTCAGAACATTCACCTCTGCAACTAACTTCTATGTACTCTTATTGCTAACTGTTGGTCTTTTAGAGGCCAAATACCTTAATGTGCATTGATGTTTTACACTGAAGGATTCAGAGTTCAAATTCTATCTTTGTCAATAACACTTGGTTCCCCAGATGTACCGTTTGGACTTCGGGTAGTGATTGCTTTCAGAAAGAGAGCATGAATTTGAACTGAAGGATGTTTACAAACCCCGGGAAAATGTAAAAATATAAGGCTTTGGAAAACATCCTGGGCTTAAACACCCCAATACAAACAGTTATAGCTGAAGGAACATTTGCAGCTCTATCAGTTCCCTCACCCAACTGGATCAGCCATAGAGCAAAATGCATTTCAGGTGCTTTACAGTTTCTATAGGAGAAATGACATGGCTTATTGACTTGTAGGTCAGTGCTGGCAGAGAATAGATGGTTACAGTGGTGAGGTATTTGAGCTTATCAAAAAGTGCTAATTATTTTACTAGTTTAATACCTTCTAGCTAGCTGATGCAAGGACTTGTTGCATCAGCAATGGAGGATGATACTTGCCTCTCAGGGATTTTTATTAACTTTGTTTTCTGATGAAAATGTGCTGAGGTAACCCTGGTTGTTGAGAAGGGGGCAGCTATTTAGGAGGGAAGGGTAACTAAGAGACATAGGATCAGCCGGAATCTGTAAACAGAGAGCTTATAAACACAGCCCTTCTGAATACAGGTATTTTATAGAAGGAAACACTGACTGGCAACCTATGATTTTAAGTTAGAACCGTTGCAGCTGTATAAATAAATAATGATAATCTATGACTTTTCAAAATGCCACGTCCTTCAATTTTTTTAATATTTATAAGTACAATTCAAACATTCCAAACTAGTACTATATTTACAGATTGTACGCGCAGGCAGGCCCTTAGCCCAGAATGCCCGGGATTTAAATAAAATCCAGATTTCCAATTTTTTAAGATCATAATATTTTGCCTTATTATCTTATTCTTTTTTTACAGCTATTTTAGGGCCGTATCATGTATAACACAGCCATAAAATTAACTCACATGCCAGCAGAAGTAGTAAGTTTCACCTATCCAAGTATTCAAAAAGCATCCAAGCACACACTGTCTCCTGTGTAGCCTGGAGATCCCTGTTGAGTTGATGCCAAGTCCCTGAAAAGTTGGACACTACATCCGGTATTTACACTAAGCTAAAATTCTAATCAGCACTAACAGCAGTGTGTTTTAATTCACCCTTATGATTTTATTTCAATCTGCTAAGAAGCACAACTGCCAGAAAGCAACTGCTATAAACTTAAGTAAACAAATGCAAAAATAAAATAAATCTTAAACCTGTTGTATAAAGTTTGCACCACTTTAGACACATTATAAAAGAACATAGTCTGAAGTGTCAGTTAAAGCTGCTCTCTTCAGAGTTCTTTTAAAGTACTGTACCTTCCATTTCATATTTTCAACATGTTTGGTGCATTTTAGCCAAGGAAGGAAAACTCTTATGTTATTTTACACTGGCTATTTCACCCACGTCCTCCCCTAAATAGCTTTCTGCCAAGTACTGTGAAACAAGAACACAGTGACTACTTGAATCTTTGGATGACACTATAAATCGTAGTGCCAAAGGGGCTGGAGCCAAGTCCTGCATCTTCCTCATTTTAGGGGGGAAAGAAATCGATAGGAAAATTCTGAGAAGTTGGTCACCATTTTGGACCTGTTCTGTATGTTCAGACCTTGGCAGCCATCTTACAGCTTGGCAACCATTTTGAGAATTTGTCTGGCAAGCTCTCAGAACTCGCTGACACTGTTTAAACAGAATGCTGGTTAAATATAGCCCAAATTAAACAATACAATGTGATACCAGGTAAAATCACCCTTAATAAATCCATCCGACAAAACAGTTTACTAGTAGATCTTTAAATAGTGAGTGACATTCTGATTTCCTTAGCAGAGAACACATTCCACTAAGGAAGTTCGAACTGCATGCTCCTTAACCCTTTAACAGGCTTTTCACTCAAAAACAAAGGCTCCAAGAGCAATTAGGAAACTAAACCTACAGGACGCAAAAAACAGAACCACGCTGACTATCCAAGAACGAATATATAGTACAGTAGGCAATGCTGTTATTGTGGCTGTACAGTAATATGGGACAGATCAAGAATTACAAAATACAGAATACATTCTCCCTTTTGTTAATGTTTAATAAGGCCATGGAAACTCTAGCTGGAATCAAAGTACAGGATCCTTCTTTTTTCGGATAAAAAAAAATCCATCTACAGAAAAATAAAGATTTGCAACAAGACTATATAAAATACCTACAAGTAATCAAACAGCTTTATATGAAAGAAACTACTTTCAAGGAGCAACAGTTTCTGTTTCTTGTGAACTTTTTCATGTGCTTCTCTCCTGGAAAAAAATGGTTTGAAGTGGAAATGTATATTCAAGCAGCTGGTTATTTTAAAATAGGCACACTTTATTAACAGATTCTAATTTTGGTCAGACAAGGTGAGTGAGGTAATATCTTTCATTTTGGTGTCTAATTTTGGTGTCACGTGTAAACAAAGACCTTTCTTCTTCTCACACCCCACAAAATCAGTGTGTTTTCAGACCAACTGCCTCTCTCTTTGGCAGTGCCAAAATCTGATCCTCTGCTCTGTGCCCATGTGAGGAAAGGCACAGTTGTTACCACACACTTTAGCTCAGAATTAGGAAAATAATTTAACAGATAGATGCTTAAGTCAAGAGCAGGATAGATTACCCCACAGGGATTCATGTTAGTATTGCTAGTGGGGAAGGGAGGGATAGAGCAGGGAATTTTCACTGCAATTCTCTCTCTGTTTTAAACAATCCTCTTATTGAACAAGTTCATTTTTCATATTTAATGTACTGTAAATACATTTAATAACTTCATGAGGAATTTGCAATGAGTGTTTTTACAGGACTATTTTACACAAGTGTAGTCTGCATGAGCTCTAACTCTCTAAGCTTATTTGAATAAAACTTAAAAGATAAGACACAGGTAAAATCCAACACTTGGAAAACCGAGTGCGTGAAAAGGCAAATATTTGAAGATACTAAACACTATCCAGGTACTAAAATGACATTTTTGGGAAGTATTCAATACGAAAGACAAATGCCCATTGGAAATGCTTACCACACACATTACAGTCTGCTTCTTATCTTGAAATAATTTACAGTGGCATAGAAAAGATCAAGTTTATGCTCTATTAACATAAACTTTAAAGTTTAAAGGTTTTTTACCTTGAAGTCTGAATTAAATAGTAACTGGAATTTTTATCCTCACTCTTTTTCTTGCCCTTTTGAAATTTTAATTTAAGAGGGAAAAAGTTTAAAAAGCCAATTAATTAAATATAATTGTATAGCAAATGAAATAAATTAATTAAACCATAATTGAAATGACAACATTAAATATTAAAATATGCTGAAATGGATCAGAATAAAGTCTTGACACTGCTGGATATTTTTTATATTGAAGGACAGTATCTGCAGTTGCATTACGTCAGTTGTGCTAGAATAGTTCGGAATGCATTGATAAATTGCTCCATCGATTCTGTTCTGCTTCACTTACCATAATTATAGCACAGTAATGGATGACATGAGTGATATATTTTTTCTTTAAAGGCAAAGCCAAGAGTTTGCCTGTTTCTTTATGAGATTAGACCAAATCCTTTCAATTAATATAGCATGATTGATATCTAAAAGTGTACTGGGGTAAGATACTTGCTTCAAATGCACGTATTTAAAGATTATTGGCTAAATATTGAAATACAATTCGAACAGAATTTTCAATGCTTTAAATAACTGGGTCATTTTGGTATTATGAAAGATGTTGTATCGTCACAATTTTCTAAGATCTTCGATTTTCAGTCTTCCATTCTCTCTTCCATCTAAGACCTAATTCTGCAATTATTATTCAAGCAAAAGTCCCACCAAAGTCAAGGGGACTACTCACTTGAATGAGGGTTTACAAGATCATGTACTCCCATGGAAGTCACTGGCAAAACTACTACTGACTTCAGCAGGAGAAGAACTGGGAGGCCTAAATTATACTTTCTAAATATTTAAAGGCCATGTTATGCCCTTAGCTATTCAGGTGCAACTCCCATTGAAATCAATTCATGAGCTGTATGCATGGATCTGAGGAAAGAATTTGCTTCTGACAACGACTTTCGAGTCCAATCCTGCAAACCATTATTCACTGGATTACAGCAAGGAGTAAACAGCTGGCAGGAATGTGTCCTTCATTTTGCATTGCATAAGAACATAGCAACTATCATGCTGGATCAAACTAGTGGTCTATCTAGATCAGTATCCTGTCTACAAAACTGGCTAGCACCAAAGGAAGCACCAGTGGAAGCTGCAAGAACCTCAAAGTGGCCAGATGAGTGGTTAGTTACATACCCCTCCCCATGAAGGTCTCATCCTAATCAGTAATAGTTCAAGATTAGTTTAGCCCTGAAATATGAAGTTTTCTCTCCCTTCCAATACATTTTTATTTACATTAACAACTATAACTCTTTATATACTTGTTATCCATATAAACATCCAACCTCTTTGAATCTTACAGATTCTCTCATACAAACTGTATTTTAACATGCTTTAGGGAGATAACGAATGTGGTTACTTAGTTATGTTATAAAAATAGCAGAAGGAGAGAGAAATTAATAGGTAAAAGCAAGAGAGAAAATACATGTTTGCAGATGAAATGAGATGAGAATAGACGAGACAGAAAGATACAGGACTACTATTCCAGAAGGCAAAGCTATATGAAGGAACTACAAAGGAGAAGACTCTTGCACCAATAATAGTCAGACTGTGTTAATGGACATAGAAATAATCTGCATACTGTAGTACCTCTGTCAACTCAAATTGTCCTTAAACTTGTTAGAGAGACAATGAAGGTGAGGTAATATCTTTTATTGGACCAGTTTCTGTCCAGAGTTCTTCTTCAGGTCAGCCCAGATCTGAAGAAGAGCTCTGTGTAAGCTCGAAAGCTTGTCTCTTTCACCAACAGAAGTTGGTCCAATAAAAGATATTACCTCACCTACCTTCTCTCTCTAATATCCTGGGACCAACATGGCTACACCAACTTAAGCTTGTTAGACACATACTTCTTAATAAAAAAAGAAAATGTATATTATATGTATACACACAAGTAACAAAAATTCTGTAACATACTTATTAGTTTAGCTACTCCTGATACACCTCTAGTGATGGAAAGAAACAATAATGGTTTCCTGAATGGATTATTTAATTAATAAGACTATTGTTCTACATATATAATTATATTCTAAATATCTTTTACAAGGAAATTAGGAAAATAAATGTTTCATGAAGTCTCACACTGGCTAGTTCACACAAACTTTGGAATGTTTATTGAAAAACGGATTCTATTGGATTTAACACTGTCTCAAGTGAATTTTTTTCAATGTAGGTTTTAAAAAAGAATATCATCCATTTCTGAAAATCTTTTCAGCCACAAAAAAACTGTAAATGGTGTAAAAATGATCTATACTTATAACTGCTGAACTTTTTTTCTTCTCATATTACAAAGGCTGTCACTGGAAATAAAATGTAACTTGGGACAATTGTGGCAGCTATCAAACCTCCTTTGACACCTTATAATGTCTGAAACCCAGACACCCAAGGTTTACATCAGAAAAAAACTCCATTATGTAGTGAACAACTCAAAACCTACTATCGACCACATTATTGATTTTTAGTGGGGAAACCAAGAAGGGAAAAGCACCAGAAAAGATAGGATTTCTTTTTCCCCCCTCATCTCTAACTTAGTGGCTGCCAAACTCAGGTCTTCTCAGGCTTAAGCCATCAGACGTTTGTGTTGCAGCTAGCCAGGATGTCTGCCTAAGATAATTCAAGCTGAAGGCAGACAATCTGCAGTGGGAGCTGATTAGCCACTGACTTCCAACGTGACCTGTCTCAGTCCCAAAAGAAGCTTCTTGACAGTAAGATATGGAGGCTACACAACAGCTGAAAAAAATATGGTTATCTTTTCAGATGGTATTTGAGGCCATCTGACTTTCATACTTCAGCAATTAAGACTGTCTTTTTCCAACTGGCAAGTTCTAACCCTGGCCTTCAGAAATATTTCAGCATGTATTGCAGTAACATGTTTAAAATAGATTATTTTTAAAAAACATTAATATAGCTAATATGAAACAGTTGAGAATTTAAACATACCCTAATAACACACAGTCTGCAAACAGACTCAATTATTTAAAAAGGCCAACCACTTTTTCATCCCCATTTCTTCATCAATAAAGTAAATTCACCCCATTGTCAATCCAAGCAATCCCTCTGACATTATTCCTCATTTACACCAGCGTAACCAATGACAGCTTTGGCCAAATACTTTATGTGAAAACTGGAAAAGTAAAAACTATAAGCTTGATTTTGTCACTTCATAATTTAAGAAAAAATATCTTAAGGTTTGCTGAGGCTTATTATACGCAGATCCTGTGAAGCACATTGGGTATTTAATTTGGAAATTGTATGGCCCCAGTTCAAAATCCAGGATGGCTTCTGAGCCCCATACATTTGACTGCTAAATCTCAGCCTCAGGGAAACACTTAGTTTTCCACTTATAAAGAGTATGGTCAGGGTGTAAATCCTAATGCATATTTTACACTGGAAGTCACAATGTTAGCAAAGCACTTTAATAAACCTCAAAAGGTCTTGTGTAAAAATGTGAGGAGTTTGTTGTCAAAAATCAGGAGGATCCTCTCCTGTTAAAAATGTGAATACACTGAATTACCAGTGCAGGGACCATAATTTGCTATATTTAATCCACAATGTTAATGGATTATGAGGTCAAATCTATTTTATGTATTTCATGCATGTACCCCAGTGTCTTTTGTGTCTCGAATGGTTGGATCCAATCTTATGTGTGTTTTAACTTTCTTTTGTATTTATTACATTTTTTACAACTTTTCATTTTACACTCACTTTACAGTTGTATTTTCTTGTTAACATACAGCTCTATTCACTCCCAGGTTCCTGAAGATAGAAAATTAGGGTATGTCTACACTGGCAAGTTTCTGCACCACAAGTTATACCACTTTTATTAAAACACTGGAATTAAACCACTGTTGCGTGTCCACACTGTGCTCGTGACGCTGGAGCGCATCCACATTAGCAGCTCTTGCAACAGCAAAGACAGCAGTGCATTGTGGTAGCAGTGCATTGTGTGCGCAACTGGCCACAGGGTGCTTTGGGAAGGGTTTTCAATGTCTCATGGGGCAGGCACAGCATCACATGATCCAGGTTTCCCAATCCCATTGTTTCATGGGCATCCTGCTACATTGCCAGGGCCTTTTCAACTGACGGGGTGGGGGGAGTGTGTGACAGGGAGTGTGTGTGTATGTGTATGGGGGAGACAGTGTGTTTTGGGGGACAGAGAGTGTCAACATGCTGTCTTGTAAGTGCAGACAGCGGCAGGAAGCAACCAGTCCTGAGGCACGGGGAGGGGGAAACCCCAACATCAGCCCCCACCTCCCTCCCTGGGCTCTCTGCACTGCAATCTCTCTCTCTCTCTCTCTCACACACACACCCCTCTGCCTCTTTGTTCAACAGCAGGAGCATTCCACGTTAATGGTTTGCTTTGTACCCCAGAGCAGATCAGCACAGCTCACAAGGACTGTCAGACACGGTGCTTTGAAAGGGGAGGGGCACATGTCTCCAGGGCAGCCGAGTTCAAAACAATGAGCAGAGTGGTCACATGAGGCATTATGGGACAGCTTCGGAGGCCAATTACAGGGCAGAAAGCAATCAAGTGTCTACACTGGCAGTAGAGCGCTGGTGCCTCTGCGCAAATAGCCTTACGACTCTCATCAAGGTGGGTTTTTTGCAGCACTGCAACTGAGGAGTTTCTGCGCACAAAGTGGCTTGGCAGTGTGTACATGGCTGCAGTTTGAGCACAAAAAGCTGCTTTACTGCACAGAAAGTTGCCAGTGTAGACAAGCCCTGGGTTACCAACCTCCAGCAGCAGAAATTCCGTCCCAAAGGGGAGCTGCCATACTGCAAGACACCCACAATTCTCACTCTACTAGAGGATACCAAGTTGATGAGTGCATCTCAGAAAGTGGGTGGCAGGGACGGCATCCATGAGGTGCGCATCTTTCACTGGAACACTGGATATTCCCAAGAAGTACAATAGGGAAAACAATGCTTGCTCTCTTCAGGGAATGATTTGATCCTGGGGAACAGCTGCCTCTGGTAATACAGGAGAGTCATATTGCACTCCACTTCACCAATGAATCAAGCCCTAGGTCTTACTGAGATTTTTAACAACAAATACAACATACAACCATGTATTTTTTAAACGAGATGACATCATTACATAAACACTGCACACTGGAGTGGGTATTTTAGTATATGATGGGACGGCAGGAGCAAGCACATAAATCTGAGGGCCAGGGTCAGTGCTTAAGCAGAGATTATTTCTAAGCTTCACTTCCATGTTCTATTTTGGCCCAACAAATTACAGTGTCCTTTTGGAAAAGAGAACAGACTCCGTTCACTCCTGCTGGCACAGAAGCAGAGCAAGATGTGACTTCCTAAGCCGGCAGGGGCCACTGCACAAGGAGGGGAATTCAGTCCTAGGTGGAGACAGGCACTCCACCCTCTCTTAGGGGTTCACTGGGACAATTAAGTTACAGTTGAAGCTTCATAGAAACCCAGCTGATAGAAGCTGCCCTAGGGACACACACTGACTCATTCAGCCTCCTGGGTCCCTGGCCATGCACCCTACCCACCCAATGCTGTACTATTTCATGGCCTTCCAGAGAAGGGGGAGGCCCAACCACCTTGTACCACAACAGCTTTGTCCTGAACCATGCTCTACGGGGGCTTCTGCTGGAATAATCAGGGCGAAATATCCTTTTAATAGAGTAGATTGCACACAGTGGATTGCTGTAGCAAGATCCAACTCTCTTTACATTCTCTCACCTCCCCCAGTGTGACGATTTGTTTACTGAGGAATCTTAACTGTGTGCGGAAAGAGAGAAATGACCAAATTATGTCAAAATCTACCCTCATGGTCCAAAATATCACACTGTCAAACTGCTTAGATTCAAGAGACGAAAATATGTAGGGCTAAATTTTCACAGGGGCCTCAATTTAGCAAGTAAAACTACCTGTAAGTTTGCATTTTCAAATCTTCTGCATGGACAAAAGCTGCACATGCAATTTTAAAGAAGCCACTTTCTAATATCTGGCCCATAAAATACTAACAAAAACATAAAGCTAATATAGACTAATAGAAGGGCCCACTATGGTCATAGACTCATAGACTATGAGCCTGACCTTCTGTATAACACAGGCCATAGGATTTCCCAGAATTAATTAACAAAGTCTTGTTTGTAAAATCAGAATGATGTTGTTAACAAGTTAACATAATGTTACTGTAGGAACGAGATTTTACCTTAATATACAGAACTGATTATGGTTAGGAACATGAAAACACTGTGATATGGGTTTAATTGTAATCCTATTAAGATGTTAATTAACTTGTAATTATTATATAGGCAACATACGGTATTTAAAATATTTCTGTTAAAGATCACAAAACCATTTTACTGACAGACAGACATTCAGTAAAATTAGGAAGTTATATCTGTACTCAGTAGACATTGAAAATTGTATTAAATTATCATCTAGGAAAACATAATGGTGTTAATACCCAATAAATATGTATATTGTTATTATCTTTGTTTGCCATTGGCAAAAGAAGATAAAATAAGTTGTTTATGTAGTGGAATCATATTGTTCATAATTAAAAAAGACAATGGGATTACACCAGTCAGACAGCATCACAGTTGACCATAATTCAGAGATAACGATTAACCAGGTTATCTGAAAATATCTGGAAAGGAGGTATTTAGGGCCTGATGCAAAGCCCACTGAAGTCAACTGAAAGATTCTCATGCTTTCATTGACTAGAAAATGACTTAACATGGTCAAAATCATAAGCATATGTTAATATTTTCCTTTTGGGAAATGGACATGTAACGCAAGAAGCATTCCTTCTATACCAGCAGATTCCAGACTATTTTCCTCAAAGGACAGAAGATAAAGTTTGTCATGAAACCACCTGTCAGAATACAGATGCTCCCCCACTTATGCAAGCGTTCTGTTCCGGAATGCCTTGCGTAACTCAAATTTTGCGTATGTCGGAAACGTATACCCAACCATTACACACAAAAAACAAAAAACAAAACAAAAAAACAAAAACAACTATTTCTAGCTTACGGAACTTCTTCCTTAAGTGCGGATTTGAGTAAGTCGGGTTTGCGTAACCCAGGGGGCGTCTATATTCATCAAAGAAGGAGCATGAACATATTTACTTCTTTCTCTTCATCGTGGGTTGATGGACACTTGGACAGAAAACTAGCGAAAACCAAGTCTAAAGAAGGGCCCCCTTTAAGACTATGCCATGTGATAACACCAGCAAGACTTTCCTACATAGGCAGACATTAATCATCTTTTTGTCACGTAGAAGTCTGTGGTGTTAAAAATATCATTATAATACCACTTTAAGCTGAAGCTTTTTATTTCTTGAAACGATATACTCCCACCATGAACCATACCCAGAGTGGGGATTGTATGTTTGAACAACATACTGGTGCCACTGATAACTAATCCAACAGACTGCTGTATGTTCTTATCTCAAAGACTGACCAATATTCCTCTGAAAGAACTAACCACTGCTTAGAAAGGGTGTCTCTTACTGTAAAAAAATTACTCTATAGTTTACGATTAGCATTTCCACTAGGTCAGTTATCAGGTTTTGTTAAGACTAACGGGAACTTGAAAACTCAGTATATTATCAAGAAATTCATTGTTTTCCTGGGTAACTTCACTAATCATTGTATAAAAACATAACTAAAAGCAGCCATGTGTGTAAAGTGACTTGAAGCTAGAAATTACTTAAATATCACATGAGACTGATATTGTCCTTCAACACTGTGGGCATAATTCATCTTTGGTTTGCCAAGGCAAAAGCAAAGTGCTCCACACATCACCTAAGGCCTGTACAGGAACCGTGTTGAAGGGTGACAGTCACGTTGTGGCCACAGAATGAGGGGTTGGATTTCTCCAATTGACTTCAATAGGCTTTGGATCAGGCACACACAGAGCCTTGAAGATGGAGTGCATTTTACCCAAAAAAACCCACATTACTGAAGATAAGGGTGAGAGGTATTTTACGTAATACATCTATACGTATAGTTGACTTGTAAACTAAGGGGTACTGCGCAAATATCTAATATGGAAAGATTAGAACAGTTTAAATAGTTCAAATCGTGAATACAGTGAATGTGGGGGTTGAAATTTGGATATATATTAAGAAATCTTTTGTGTGTGACAATGTCTATGTTAGTAATAACAGCTTAGAAAGATTAATTTCATACCAAACGGGGCCTTGATCCTGCAAACACATACAGACATAAGTACTTCTATGCGCAGTAGTGGTCCCAGCTGCCCATGTGTAAGTGTTTGCAGGATTGGGCACAGGCCCTGATCCAGCAAAGCACTTAAACCCCAGTTTATGTGCTTTACTGAAACGAGGCCCTAATATTTAAAAGCCTGAGAGTGCATTCTGCTGAGCACCCTCCACTCTCATCATCACCAGGAGGTACTCAGCACTTTGTAGTACTAAACGCTATTAGTATGAGTCAAATAATATTTGTCTTAATGTTCCAATAATGTATTCAATATATTTTCCCATCAATTAATTAAACAATTATTCACAAATACATTTTTAATTATTCAACCGGCTCTATGCAGTTCTTCAAATAATGTATTCATTTTTTTCAATCGTGAATCAATTATTTGTCAAATATTTTTAATTATTTGGGCAGCTCTAGGAATTATATAGTTTGTTAATTATATTTAGGTTGTTCTATAGGTTAGAAATAACTTTGATTGGGTCGTTATACTCACAGTCATAGAATTTTAATTGGCATTGATATAGTCCTATGTGAAAGTGACTGAAAGCTAATACAGAAAATATTGCCTTCCCAGAACAAATTTTTTAGTTTTTGTATTACATGAAACTATTTGATTAGCACTTTTGATACATTTTCACATTCAGCATTAAATTAATATTCATTTCTGTCCTGCTTTATTTTTTCTTTTCCATAGTTTTCATTTTTAATTCCTTCATTTATCTTGGAATATTATTTAATTTAACACAATTATAAAAGTCAGAAAGAGCCACACTGAAGACCAAGTCTCAAGGCAACACATTCAAAAGGAGCTGTCATTAAATAATAATTGTATGAGACTAATCCTATATTAGTGTTTTTAATAACACCTTAGGATGGTATTATAACAATTATAGTTATAACACTGACTCCTATTTTGAACATACACACCACACACCCTCTTCTAGAGCCAGATCCTCGGGCTGACATAAATCAGCCTAGCTCTACTCAGTGTAGCCATGCCAATTTACACCAGTTCGGAGCTGATCAAGACCTCAATCCTGGATTGAGCTCGACATGGGCATACCCCTAAACTCGTACAGAGATCAGTTCTGGATCGGAACCCAAGTAATGCATAATCCAGGTGATCTGGGATTTCGTCATTTCTTAAACCTCAGTGCCCAATAACTACAGCAGAGGTGCTGCAGTAAAGTTCGCTCATTCAAGCAAAGCACAAAACCTCTTGTTAAAAATGTCATAGGAGCTACTGAGTCTATGCTCAGTGACACTGGTATCACACCAGCCAGTGGATCTACTCCTGAATTACTCCAGCATAAACAAAGTCAGAATCAGGTCCACTGTCCGCTTTATGCAAAGACAGACTGTACCATATGTTTGGTGCTCAGCTAACCAGCCTCCTTTCAGAGATTCCCCAAAGTAACAATCTGAATTTCAGACCTGTTTATCAAGACTACACCCCTTAATCAACTCTTCTGTTTATCTGTCCTGACCAGTATATACGTTAGCATTTGGTAGCAGGGAAGGGGAAATTACCTCTTCCCACACACAAGGCAAGAGTTCAAGTTTTGAACCATCGTGATGTAGCGCATCAACCAGATATGATCAACTGTTCCATGTCAGTTCATGTCACAATGCTCTGAGGATGTGTTGTGGTGGGGTGAAATTCAACACAACAGGACACATCCTCAGTGCACAGTTGCCTGGATTGAAACAGTCATGCCTGAAGGCAGTTCGCTTCCCACTGATCTACCGTTGTATGTTGTAAAATACTGGAAAAGTAACTAAAGGGAGGAATTTACCAATTTGCCCAGGGAAACATTACTAGATTTAGGATCAAAAAAAAGAAAAGGCTAACAGTATTCATTAGGGGAATTCCTATTGTGTTAATCTGAAGTGAGTCAGTTATCAAATGGGATGTCTAAAATCTAGTGTCGAAACTTCTGGGTTGAAATCCTGTCCCTCTTGAGTTCAACAGTGCAGGAGTCATCCCTCTTTACTATGTGATTTTCACCTAGAATCAGAAATGTTTTCTGAGAGGGTCCATACTCTTAGGTCCGTCCCTCTTTACAGCTTACAGTGTGTTCTTCACACGCTAGTACAAGCAGGCTCTGAGCACATCTTTGTCCGTTTTGCCTTTCAGAGGCAACTTTTGCTTTCTTCCTGTATGGGCTAAATTTTCAAGGCTGCCTCAATTTGGCCTCTTCAAGTGGCAATGTCAACATGAGTTTTTTAATTGTTAATAACTGAATAGTTAAATCAATTTTCTGATAAACCGTATGTTCTGACTTTTTTTTAAACAAAAGAAAAAATAAGGGTTTCTCTGTTCCCCAGTTTACATTAGTAAGGGTCTGAAGCACACCACCACCAAACCTGTTGGGTGGTCCCCACTCTACTCCCCGGTCCCTCTCTTTTTGTGCACACTCCTACCAACTGTAGCTGTAACTGGTAAAAATCCTTGCCGAGCGTATGCCAGGGTGTACACCATCAACACCACCGTGAAACTGACTGATGCACAAGTGCACAAAATAAACAATTTGCAAACCCAGAGAAAATGTTCTTCAGCCTCTTTCTGTTCCTGTCTTAGAGGTCACTTGTAGGTACAGAACTTGCAGGGCTGTTATTTCAAGCTGACGGTGTCTCTTTAAAGTCTTTACAAAATGGAGTGAAGGGGGCACTCAGGGATCCAGACTTACATCTATGCTCTCACCAGGAGACCCCATATGGGGAAGGCGGAGGAGCAAGCGCTACAAGACTGGAACAGAAGTTGCTGAGGAGCTGCACAGGACCTGCTGGACACTGAGAGGCGAGTGGACTGGAATCCACCTGCAAAGTGGTAGGGTCCCAGAGCTCGGGCTCCACCCTGACCCAAGAATTTTACACAGCAATGAAACAGCCCTGCAGCCCGAGCCCTTTGAGCCCAAGTCGGTTAGCACAGGCCAGCCATGGGTGTTTCTTTGCTTTGTATTCACACCCATAGTTCCCCTGACAAAGACTGGAAATAGGAATGCATATCATCCTTAGAGGGGGGAGTCTGAGGTCACTTTGTGACTGTATCTGTCATCAAACAAAGGAAATCCGTTCCTTTTGTTTGTACTTGTGACCAGCACACTAGAACTTTTTTTGGGGGGTGGGGGGAAGGGCAGGGAAGGGAGTAAAAAAGGAGAGTGGATTCCCTTTTTCAACCAAAGCCATGTGAATGAGAGCTTTATTATTACCTTTAAGAAAGATTTCAGGGTCCATTTTTCCCCTGAGACAAGTGTGGAACATTAACACTACTGGGAGTCCCGTGGGTGCATGAAGAGGGAAACTGAGCCTATGTTCTTCCTAATATACAGATGGGAGTGCAGCGGACATGTAATAGACCCCTCCCGTTTGTAAATATGGATGGATGAGGGAGGGGGAATTTGGTCAGAAGAAGGGGAAAGCATAGGCAGAAGTGACAGCAGAATGAAGAATCTGTTCCGTTCAGGATAGTCTTGTATATTGCACCCACTTTGGCGTGGCCATATTCTTCTCAGTCCTTTTTAATAGAAAATCTTCAGTGTGGGCTAGCCAAACTAATGTTTAGATATTTAACATCTTAAATATTATTCAAAGGGTATTATGATTCCTGTTTAAACAACTTCATTATGGGCAACCTTTAAAACTTCACTGCTTTGAGATCCTTGGATGAAAGAATTTTTATTTATTACCAAACTTTTTATCTGAAAATAAAATCAGGTTCAAATAAATAAAATGAAGGAATAACATGGTAAAACCGAGGATAGACAGACAGATAAACAGATTATCTCTCTCTCATACACACACACCACAGAAAAATATTAGGTAATAAACACTGATTGATAGAAAAACCATATGATTCAGGCCAGGTATTAGAGTGGTGCCTTAAACCTATTATTAAGATTCAATGTCACAGGAAGATCACTGTAAACCAATACAATGTGGCTCACTGACTAAACAAATACTGTAGTAAAAAATGTGGTGTATATATTTATCTGGGCATAGATGTAAGCAAATATATATTAGCACATCAGGAACAGAGGGGATCAATTAATATTTAAAGGCAAAACTTGTGAATTGTAAGTGTACCCTAAATACCTATATGGTATCAGCCCTTTTAAACCTTTCATTTAATCACCTGTCTCCATTTCTGCTCTTGCTTTCTCCATCCTAGCCACAGTTACCTATGCTGACAGCCACACCAGGCCAGGGTAGCAAAGGTGGGGTTGGCTTCAGCTGCATCTCACCTGACAGACTGTAAAACCCAATGGGACACTTTTCCTATCACTGTATGTCTGTCTTTGTGCATTTGCAACAATATCTTTCTCTGCTAATAAACCATAAATCTGCAACATGTATCTTACAAGGAGAAGACAAATACAAGTCCCAAAAATCTGTATCAGCCTCCAAGGTTTGACTTTTCACCAAAAATTACAATGCCACCCACTCACCCCAAAAGCAATGCGACTCAATCCCTTTAGGGAGGAAGAGTGGGTCACTTAGCTCAACAGCAAGCTTTGGTGGATTACACAGCAGAGCGGATGGGCTCCACATGTGATCTCAGCCAGTTTTCATCGCTGGATGTTGGGAACAAAGCAAGGGTACAAGCGTTAGAGGGGACCAGAATAGCTTCTTGCGGCAGTGACAGCAGTGTGCAGCAGAACAGTGAAAAAGTTTCATCCTGAAACCCTGATACATGTACAGTTGCCTAGTTTGAGTTTAGCTACAGCTTCATTAAAGGCCTGATTTTTGAAGGGGCCTTAACCTCGGGTCCTTATTGAACCTACAGTTTTATGCAAATAAGCATCAGTTCTGTTTTTCCACTGGCAGATGATCTGTGGTGCAATCAGGTAGCTAGATGTCTACCCTGCTCTTATTTATTTCCATACATAAAATATTTGCATGTCTCTCTCTAAACTGAAACAGATATGTAACACATAGGCTTGATCGCACCCCCAACCCTCAAAATATAACAACAATTATAAATGCATTAATTAAAAGCTATACAGAGAAGGAAAGTCTCCATGCTAAACTGTCAGAGCTGCTTTTTATTCAAGTAAAGGACAATTAATCTGTGGTGCATGCTTATCACCTCAGATAGGACACATTTAAAATTTTGCTGTCACTTACACTAAAACTTCCCATGCTGTGTTTACCAAGCTGAACATAATCTTTTTTCTACATTAGTTTCAAAATTTAGAATAGCTTCACTATATTTAATATCTACTAGACGTTACAATACTGCCACAGATACTGCACTAGTTTCAGGCTTTGTCCACGACACAGAATTTAACTAAAGGTTAATAGAATATTGAAGTACTTTTGGCTGCAAGTGAAATTTAATGAATAAACATTTAAATAAATTACCTCATATAATGCAACCATGTGCTATAAATGCCTGAGTTACAATAAATGCTTCAGTTCTTTCAAAATTCGTGAAAATATTCAGTAAAGAAAGTTACTGTGGCAAACTATGTTAAACATAATCTTGATAAACTATACTTATAAAACAGTGTTTCTGCAGACTTGGGAATAAAACTGTGGCTTGTCAGTCAAAGTGTCTGTCTATGGCATATGGGTAAAGGTTTCAGTCTGCTATCTCCAGACTCATCTTATGGCCCTGGTTCAACACTATTAAACTGCTCTCTAGACAAAAGAATTGCTCATTCAAATTGGGTGCTGTGAGCTGTCTGGTCAGGGTACCTGTACAGCCTGTCCGGATGCACATAAACTACTGGCATGGGAGAAATGGAATGCACTTTGGAGATCTTTAGAGTTGCATAAGAGCGGAAAAAGCAGCAGTCTGAAGGTTAAAGCTGGCTAGTCTGAATGGCATAGTTGGCTGCATATATAGCCAGGTGGCCTGGGCATATTGGCAAACAACTGGCAATCTGCCCAATACATATGGCTTAGATTGCTTTGCTCTTCCCATGAAGCCTTCATAAACTCTTGAGCAAGCATTCATTTTAGAGTAAAGTGCATCCAAGTGTTAAATGCAATTTCCCCCCCAAATTCACCAACTTCGCCTTTTTTTATTTAAAGAAAGAAATGTTAAATTAAACCATTTCTCCTTTTTAAAATTTATTTTTCAATAAATTTTTCCTCCCAGGGCTTTTTCCTTCTTGAGTTGATCAGCCCTTACTTTTTAAACTCCTGAAAGTACCAAACATGCTAGCTTTTATTCACCTACAAAACTAAAACCACTTAAACGGAGAAACACACATCACAATATGCAAGAAGTAACCACAGCACAATTCCTATTTACATAAAGGATCCAGGCATTTGAGGTGCACATTAACAAGCGTCTTCTGCCACGACCATCACCTATGAGCTAAGCTTAGGCAGATGTCCAGCCTTCATTCCAGTTTTCCTAGTTACTGTAGTTTTAAGCAGACACTTGGCTTTACTGAATATAATTTTATTTTTGCATATTCCCTTCACTTACAATTTTAAAAAGAAGTTCTATTGGAAATGAGAGTTCAAAAACTTCACTTGAGTGATCCATTAACACGAAAGCACCTGGTATGTATTACAACGCAAATATCTGTTTAATCATTGGTATTGAAGCACAGGTGCCCATACTATTCATGGTGTAAATATTTCATTAAACATTCACGACAGCTTTGGGAAAAGCCCTAAAGTACATGCTTAATTCTAGCATGTGCTTACGTCTCATAGGTCAATGGGCAAAAGTCCACGGCAAAGGTAAATTCCAGTCAAACTGAAGTCAATGGGATTTAAGAATATATTTAAAGTTAGGTATATGCTCAAGTGCTTTGCTGAACTTGGTAAAAACCAAGTTGGACATGAAGAAACACCCTCCTTGGTTATAAAAAAACATGAATTCTGACTATACCTTGCTTGCCCATTTTCCATTAAACATGCTTTTTGTGTCAAAAACAGGACACTGGGATATCTGAACAGTGATCTAATCTAAATCACAAAATTAATTTTACTTTGATGGACTTTAACCAGGGTTGCTCAGAATTAAAATACTGTTCTAAAAAGGCAGCAAGCTTAACTCAGTTACATCTGGTTGATTGGATTTTTTTTTTTAAGGCGGTCCTTGCCATGTTGGAAAATCTTACCCTAATCTAATCTCTCTGTGGTACATTTTTCTATAGCGTCCATCACTGTAGTACCTAAAATGATATTTTAATGTTTTCATTCAACAGGATGTCTTAATAAGAAGCCTTTGAAAGGCAAATGTGTGGTCTAATAGCGTTAGCATGGTCTAGTGATCTGAGCCTTATGCTATTAATCTGTGAGAGAATGGAAGATGATTTTATAGCTAAAGCATTGGAATAGGACTCAGGAGATTTGGGTTTTAAATCCACAATTTGACACAGATTTTGTGTGTGACCTTGGGTAAATCACTTAACCTCTCTGTGCCTTAGTTCTATAAAATGGGGCTAATAATACTTCCTGTCTCCTATTCTTTGACTGTCTTGTCTGTTTAGATTAAAAAATCTTCAGGGCAGGAAATGTCTCTTACCGTGTATTTTTACAGTTCCAAGGCACAATGCAGCCCTCATCTCAGCCAGGACCCCTATGAGCTACCATAATATCAATAACATATATTGAGAGAACCTCTCTGCCTCGGTTTCCCTAATTGTGATGTGGCGATATTTGTCTGTTACACATGTATGTTGCGAAGATTAATTAATTCCTTAGTGTTTGTAAAAGAACCCGGAAGATGAAAAGTGCTATATAAATGCCAAGTTTTATAATTTTGATCATTAGCAGTCAAAAGTAAGAATTAGGGGGAGAAAAGTGACTTTCCCAAAAAGTGCATGCTGCAGGACAGAATGAGATGACCTTGCTGCCATCCTTTCCTTCATCTTCCTCATCCCCTTCCTCATTGCAAGGAGAATCACTTAGAGTTTTATTAGAACATCCCTACGCCAAGTTGGATAAGCTCCAGACAACTCTGTCCTCCTCCAAGGGCAACATCTGAAGTACTCTCAGCAAACTAGGATGGCCTAGATGGATGAAGGAAGGAGGTGGGACAAGCAGATCAGTGATTGCTGTTTGTAAGATACACTATTAGACAAGTCCTTTGGCAGATGGAGAATTAAGAACTTTACCTTGGTAGAGTAGATTGCAGATTATGGAGAATCAAGTGAAGGCCAAACTTCTGTGTCTGAGAAGCAAGGTGCATATACCACTGTATTTTGAAATAAAGCCTTGGCAAGCGACCTCAATATTAATTTGGAGGACAACTTTTTCTCTTTATGTATCTTTATGATACAGGTAAAAAGGAACAGTGGTATGGATGAACCTGGAGGTACTCTGATGTGCTTTCAGCTAATACAAAATAGATATGGGCCCAAACCAAACCCCAAATCAAATCACACCCAACCTTTGAGAATATAAAATATCTGAATTCAGATTTGATTGGAATTTGCAAACAACCCCTGGACCAGATCCTCACTGAAGTCAATGGAACTACACCAATTTACATCAGCTAAGGATCCAGCTGTCTATCTTTAGAGTGGGTCAAATCAAACTCCTCCTAACAGCACTGGGTTTTGAGTTTTTTTAAATCTGGATCTACATCTGAATTTTGCACCTTGAACCCATGTGAGAGCAAGAGAGAGAGAGAGAGACTGCTGAGCGTTGCAAGGGAAAATCAAAAGATTCTCTTGATTCTCTAAGAAGGGAATAGAATTACCTGTTCCTAGATGTTGACAGGTTTCAAAGTGGTAGCCGTATTAGTCTGTATCAGCAAAAACAACAAGGAGTCCTTGTGGCACCTTAGAGACTAACAAATTTATTTGGACATAAGCTTTCATGGCCTAAAACCCACTTCATCAGATGCACGTAGTGGAAATACAGTAGACAGGTATAAATACACAGCACATGAAAAGATGGGAGTTACCTTATCAAGTGTGTTTGGGGATTTGTTTAAACTGAAAACTCAATGTGAAATTCAAGGTGTACAAGCCATACAAATCAAAATGAAAGAAAAGATTTGAATGAGACAGTGCAAATCAAAATCACAGAGCTGCACAGAGTTTAGGTCTTTTGCTAAAGAAAATTGATATAGCCATGTTATCCCCTACCAAACAGGCTCAGATAACTGACACCCAATATACTCTGAGACAATATGGGGAAAATTTCCTAGAAAAAAGACTGGTGGTCACTAAGAAGACCCAGGTAGCGAAGATTCAAATGAGCCATTCTTGTTAGTAACTGTGAAAATGTCTTGAAAACAGTCTCTCAATTAATGTACTCCTTCTGTGGCTAAGAATATGGAGCCTGTTCACCCCGAACTCCCAGTGAACTCAAAGGAAGCTGACGGCACCCAGCCCCTGGAAGGAGCCACTCAGCTTCTAACAGCAGCTCAATCTGTGTCTATTTAATGTTGTTGGCAGATCAGTCATATGGTTGTATCAATATTCATTTTTGAATTGTGTTAGAGCAGCTGTTTCCATCAGAATGTAGTGTGGATAAGAAACTTCACCCTTCACTAGAGTTGCAAGTGTATGCTTTGAACTGTGGAATATTTTTGCTGTTAACCATCACCCTCTGTCTTCTTTTCCCTTTGGACTCTAAAAGCTCCCTGCTTGGGCCCCAATACTGCAAACACTACACACATGCTCAGCTCTACTACCAACACCAGGGCTACTCAAGGTAGTAAAGTTAAGCATGTCCATGTTTGCAGGATTGGGGCCTTGGAGACCACGGTGAATTGCACTTCATCCTTTTTTTAACAACACTCCTGGTGTTCAACTTCTCCACGTACTGTAAGCCAGAAGAGTTAAACCAATTTATACCAGCTGAGGACCTAGCCCTGTGTTTTTAAAATCTTTTACTATATATAGAACTTTGTAAAAAAAAAATAATAAAAAAGATAATTTTAAAATGTTTTAAAATAAACAAAATCTAGTTCTGTAAATACACAGATTTAAAACATATGGATCCAAATGATTGTTACTGTAAACACACAACACAATTTTTTACAGAATGCTTAGAACTAAAACTTTTTTAAAGATATATTTTGATTTTAATTTTGAAGTTATTTATTATAAATATTTTTCTCAAGGAAAAAAACCACACATTTGTATAGCCATTAGAAGTATGTTTCATTTTATCCTTTGTGTAAAAGTGCACATGAAAAGTGTATTTACAAAGGAAATACCAGGCCTGGAATTATTTACGTCATCACAGAGATGATAATAAATTAATGCATGGTTGTGTGTGTATACACTTTATATTCACAAAATAAAGGGCCAGTTCCTCCATCTCTTACTCACACAAGCTGTCATATTGGATTCACTGGTATTTCTCATGGGAGTAATTAAGGAGAACAGGATTTGGCCAAACGTTCTCACATCACAGCGTTGTTTGCTAAAATTGGGCTTTTTCCTAAAAAACAAATTAAAAAAGCCTTTAAACACATTTGTTTTAAAACCATTACCTAAAGGCAGTGGAAGTTGCAAGTTCTCAATTCCTACCAGGGTTGGGCCTTAAATGTTTTAAGGGGCTGCTCCAGCACGTACTGAAATCAATGGAAGTTTGACCATTGACTGTTAAAAGCAGAATCTGGCCCTCGGAGCTCATCTACCTTTTCCTCTGAAATGAAGCAGTGTTCAGGAGGCCAAGGCTCCAGGCTTTTGGTAACATTCCCAAACATATGGGAAAGTATGGCTTTATAAAGCTGCATTTAACAGATGTTTAAAGAAAGACAACTAACAGATCCAAAATGTACTAATGAGGAAAAAAGACAATGTACATAAATTCAACTGCATGACTCTTTATAGCACTATCGATGCCCTGGAGAAAAATGCAAATTAGCCCACTTATTTGCAATATGACACTCTCAATTTTATATTTAATATTTTAGGTCATTACTAAAACTGATTTTCTTTTGAGATGATTTCTTCTGGCACCTAAATGGAAGAAGATTTACGCAGTATGAAGCACATTATACTTTGTCAGCTCATAGAGTAATAAAAAAAAATCAAGACGATCAATTACAGCTGAAAAAAAGTAACTGGAACAAACAAAACGGAACTGATTTTTGATACAAGTGTCCCAGAAATATCTTTTTTTTGTGTGAATTTTAAAACTTTTTAGTATAAAATGTTTAGTATAGATGGTTTTTTGGAGCCCAAAGACAAACTGTTCAGGTTAGCAAATCAACAATGTCTGCTCATTTTGTCCCAATCTTTTCAGCTTAAATATCCACAATGTGCCATTATTACTGAATCATTATCTGCCTTTAGCTCTGACAACAGCATCATACGGGCTATGAAAGACTCCTTTCTTCTCATGATTAGTCTGTAAAACATTTCCTCATCTTACAGTGCTTTTCAGCTTCCCAGAATGCACTGCTCAATTACAGTGCTGAAATTAACTGTATGCCACTCTTATTTATTGATAAAAGAATAATCAAGTGCTCCAGCACATTGCTTACTTTGGCCACAATTTTTATATCAAGTTTCAAGTAATGCATTTTTTAACTCTTTCAAGTCCTTTATAAACTGGTAACATTTACTGGGTCCCATGTCAATATTTTGTTGCTGTTTGCATCAATATACCATAAAATATCATTATTTTGCTCCATGTAACCTTGTTGTAAACCAGCGCCGTGATATTTGATGCTTTTAAATGAGTCTCAGAAAGGAAGGATTTCATTTGCTTTATATATAATCAGGGCCAAGAGGGATCTACAGAAATCTCAAGTGCCAATAACTGTTATTCACTGAAAAAAACACATATGCCTAACTTTTTTTCCCACTTATCTTTTGAAAGGTTATAAATCCCATACACATTTTGACAAATATAAATGGTTATACTAAATAAAGGCATTTCAATAAATATTTTAATTAGATTATTTTAGCTTCATAAGTACAATTAGAATGTTCTTTTTACACTTACAAATGAGACCTGTACTTAGTGTCTGTAGCATTTAGCGCAAAACACCTAATATGAGTTTATGGTATTTATATGGAGAATATTTTGAAATCAGGATATGAAATGTTTTAATAGGTGAAACAATCACAGAAAAAATGTTTTAAAAACAATGGGCCTGCTTCTATGGAAGTTGATGGTAAATTTCCCATTGACTTCAATGAAAACAGAATCAGGCCCTGAGCTTATTTCTCAGTTTTACTGAAAGAAAAAGAAATTTCTACCCAAACATTTAATTGTTCCATATGCTTAGTCGAACAGAAGAATGTAAGTAAATACACTTTTTAAACCTCAAAGATACTTGCTAATCCATGCATACATTAATCATTTATACCACATGATTATTGTTCAGTATTTGCGTAATAACAAATGGAAGGGTGTGGGGGTTATTGTTGGTTTCAGCAAACCACATTCTATTTAGGCAAAGCCAACTATTAAAGAAAGGCCTAACTTGCCAAACCAAGATAAATACATGCCATTATTATGATTACATAAAAGCCACTGCTCTCAGCATTACAATTTCTCTTATAATTGGCACTATTATAATTAAATGAATGCATATGTTTACAGTTCTTCTTTGAATGGTAAAGTGATTTAGCAATGATGGTGTCTCTAATTTCTTTTAACTGTACTGGCAGACAATCAGTGGTCTAAATACCACATTGCCACAATAAATTAGTTAAGCATCTAGTAAAGTCTCCACTGCTATTGAGTTTAAATGTATTATAATAAAATAGCTAGTAACCACTTAATATGTACAGGTAGGAAAATATACAGTTATTCATATTATATAAGCATATCAACTGCAAAAGGCTTTGCTGTAAAATACATATATTTAAAAATATTAAAATGTGAGTAGTCAAAGGTACACAAGTCCTGATTAGTGTCGCAACTTTGGTCAAATGTATAAGAACATTGTTCCCAGGGAGGATTGCATAATTTTGCATAAAACAGTCTAATTCAATGCAGTATTTGTAAACTCTCCGTTAGTGTACACAAAAAGGTGTGACGCAGGATATGTATGTGGCCTAAGTATTCCAAGCATTCACCTATACTGACAGCCTATACATTATAGTAAACTTGGGCTAGGAAGGTTAACAATTAATCTTTTTTGGACAATGACTTTTTATTTCTATCTACTTTGGCTTCTGTATTCACCAGAATATCCAAGAACCTGGTTATAAAAGTGAGAGTGCACAAGGAGTCAAATTGTTTTAAAGCACCTTGCGCTAGCACACATAGCATTCATGGCAAATGAGAGGACAAGTGCTTCTGAAACTCTGTTATTTTGATTAGACTCTCATAGTTGGAAACTTGAAACAGTTCTGTCATTTTCTAACTCCTATAAAGTATTGTTGGGATTTCCTACCTTCATTGTGCTTTGTTAAGAACCTTACCTGGAGTGGTGCAAAGAAGCCCTGTAATTAAATGTGTCTCAGTAGGTGGACCAAACAGACCATAAATACACTGGAAAATTTGAATTCAATCATGACTGTTTCCTGATAGTTCTCTAATTCTTGACACTCAAGCTGGCATCAGAACAACACATTTAAGAACCCACAGATGTGCTGGTTTTGGTTCAAGATTTTGATTTCGACACAAAAGTTCTGTGCAAAAACCAAAATGTGCTGAACCAGGACAAGAGATGATTGAAGGAAAAGATGAACGTAATTACAGACTAGTTGAGATGTGTGTTGCAAGCAAGATGGAGGATTTTTCATGGTTGCATACCAGCATATGGACAAACAGATCAGGGGAACAAAAAAATGCTCGTTTTCCTACAAAATTAAAGGGACTATATCACTGTAGCCTATGTAAAATGTACTGAGATTTCTGACCATTAAGTGTAGACCACCTCTCAGGGGTTCTTTGTGGAAGGTTAGGGCTTTTTTTATTCTCTCTGCTAAGCTTGGTCAGTAATTCTATTAAGAAAAATAAGACAATCAATTTATAAGGTTTGGGTTTAATAAATAAAACATTGAAAATACTTGGGTAGACCTTGACTCAGATTATTTTTTTGACAGATGTTTTGTAAGGTATATGTTGCCTATATTGTTATTCTGGCTGTTGCCATGTATGTGGCAACATTTTCAGGTCCAGATTTTTCCAGCTGTAGTAGTGATACAGTGAGGGATACAAGTCTGGACCCTGTCGGCACTGTGCCCAAATTACTCTCTCCCATAAAGAAACACCCTACGCTAAAGCCAATGAGTAAGAAGGTGGAGCTAATCCTTCTGGCAAAGGAAGAATCTACAGGCTTTTAAAAATGGATATGGTCATTTCGCTATATCGTGTTTTACGAACAACATATTAACCATGCTACCAATTAGTTCACCCTTAGAAACATCTAATTTGTATAGATCTCCTGTCTTTCCTACACTTGAACTGACCTTTTCATACTTTTTTTTGCCATGATGATAAAACACATATATAAGCTATGGAAGAGGGTAGCACTGAACATTTATTCAAATGTTGTAAATTTAAAAATAGACAAAAATCTAAATTACCTGCTCACCCACATTTAGAAAAATGTGGACAATAAGCACACACCCCTGACTGGACGCAGAGGACCAGAGCCCCAGCAGATGTAACCGTCAGCTTAGCTCCATTCACTTCAGTGAACGACATCATTTTACAACACCTGTGGATCCGGGTTAGACTATGTACACAGTATTAAGCCCAGTGGAGGTCAATGCTCCAGTTTGTAGCTTGATCCTGTAAGGTGCTGAGTGACTTCAGTTCCTATTGACTTCAGCACTTGGCAGGAGGCACTCAGCACCATGCAGGATCAGGCTCTTTATGAATTGCCCAATAAGGTATATAGGCTGATATTTCTACCTATTCCTAAATGGTCTGTGTTTTCTTCAGGTACCAAAATGGGAAAGTTAGAAAAATAATAACTTATTTGGCCATAAGATCCCATGACTATGGTTCACAGGAATTAAAGATGTAGGCAGCTACAACAGCAGACTAGGCACAGAAGTAGAGCTCTTACAAAGCATCTGGAGGTAGAATTACAAGGTCAGATTTTCAAAAGCACCACCCAAAACAGATTCTACAATATTTTGCATTTAAAATTTGATGTATGCAAAAATTTGGCTAAAGACAAATGTACATGCAAAAGCTTAGATGCCTGCACAATTTTAGAGACTGGGTGGAGTTTACTTTGAAAATGTGTCCAACAAAAGTTTAAGGTGTTTGCTTGATTATTAACATATTCTCCTCTTATACCAGTCAGTTACAAGGTATGAAATCACTAGGTATTTTTGGTGGCCTCTCCATCATGTCAAAGATCATAAGACAAGCAGATGGTGTACATCTGGGCTTACCCAGCAGCAAGGAGAATATTCACTGGCACAGGTAGAATAATAAAGATTGAATTAAATATACATCATTCATTAAGGACCTGTGGAACTGGGTTATTCCCATTTTTCTATTTACTTCTCTGAATCAGAATGATCTACCCAGGAAAACGAAAGGAGATACACCTCTACCCCGATATAACGCTCTCCTCGGGAACCAAAAAATCTTACCGCCTTTTAGGTGAAACTGTGTTATATCGAACTTGCTTTGATCCGCCAGAGCGCACAGCCCCGCCCCCCCGGGGGCGCTGCTTTACCGTGTTATATCAGAATTCGAGTTATATCGGGTCGCGTTATATCGGGGTAGAGGTGTATGTGTCATCACAGGAAACTGGGCTGAGAAGCTTTGCAGCATCTCATGCACAAAGCTAACCTACTCCAATCCACTTTGCTGCCTAGGGTGATTCACTGAGGAGTTGAGAACCAAGACGTTAATGAACCTGTTTTGCAGGAAGGCAGTCATGAGGAACTTCTCTGGGATTTCAGTGGGAAACATGACAAGAGGCCAGGTTCTCAGAGGGCGTAAATCAGTGTAACTCTATTCGCTTACATGGAGCTGCATCAAGTTACATCAGCTGAGCACCTGCCCCAACCTCTTTAACAACATTTAGATTTGTAAACATTTAGATTTTATATAAACAAAAAATTATGGGCCAAATTCTGCCTTCAAATACAGGCCTACAACTCTCACTGGCTTCAAAAGCTGTTCTGCACACTTATGTAAGAGCAAAAGCTAGCCCTCGGTTTGGACTTTCAAAAACCCATTGAAGTGTTTATCACTGTTAGGTTGGGTTTTGTTTGCTTGTTTTTTGTAGTAGTATCACGAACTGGTAGGAGATTAGAAATATCAATAGCAAGAACTTTCTGCTAGCTTGCTATGAGAATGGAGGGGCTTGACTATACTGGATGAAATTCTGTTGATTTATTATTAATGCATATATTTAATTATGTTAGACAAGAAATGGGTCTAATTTTAACCTTTCTTGTAGTAGAAGATCATCCTGGGACAAAGCAAGGGTCAGCTCCTGCTCCCACTGCTGTCTACAGGAATTGTGACATTGACTTCAATGGCAAGAGAACTGAGCTCTGAGCTAACATTGATAATACTGCACAAGCAGTGATTGCATGGAAACTTTCTCCGTTTAAATTTTCCATGGATGGTAGCTGTGCTATGAATTCTTTTAAGTGCTATGTGCTATGAACATTTTCACATTTCCTTGTAAGATATTTAGGTTCTGTCACAAAAAAATTGAAAAGACACAAATACTCTCACTTCTTTCATCAATACATATTATAACAGTTTAAAAATATTGTGTGAAAAGGGTTTTCACAGAGTTAAGAAACTGAAAAATTCCTCGATTCGCAAGTACAGGTACTTTAATGAAAATGCCAGTTCCTGTGATCCGACGATGCCAGACATCTATTGCCTAGTGTTAACCAAAAATATTTGCTAGATCTTTTTCAGGCATTGGAAAGCATTATGTTATTATTAATTATTATTATTATTGTTTATTACTGAAGTTGTTATTATAAGCTCTAAGACTAAGCCAGTTTTGCAGTTAGTAATATCTTTAGGTAATAAATAAAAGAGCCCACACCACATTTACTACACAATACCAAATATCTAGGGGCCATGTAGTGTAATCTTTCTTTCTTTCTGAAACGCCAAAATATCAGAGAGCTGATGACAGAGAAGAAATGTGAGTACTGTAATCATAAAGATTTTAACCCTTACCTTTCATCATCTAAGAGTCATTTAATCTCAGGTCCCCCATTTTCCTTCTACAAATATCTCCTCTACATACCAAGGTGATGAACACAGTATAAATTCCTGAATAGCCTGATAAGATTTAATAAGATAGATACTTTTGTTCTACTCTACTTCCAATGATAGGATTATGCTACTTAAATAATCAGATCTGTGAAAAGAACAGAAAACTCAAGACCTTTACATATGCTTTCCAAAACCGTGAACGTTTAACAAATTTTACTTCAAGTGAAAAATAAAATAACAAAAGGCTTGAATATACACATCTGCTTTATCAGTACATTAAAAAAAACATTTGTAGTATGTATGCTTTCATTTTTTTTTTTTTACAATTATGGGTTACTTCCTCCCCAGTATTTTACTACTATATTTTTATAGGCCACATTCAGCTACCCACTGAGTTAATACCTTACTCTGGAAACAGCTTTATTCCATTTTAATGGGACTACTTGCAGCATAAGGTACTATTCAGTGGGCCAGATCCTGAGTTGTGTAAATTAGCATAGTTCCTTTGCAGCCACACTGACTTATGCAGTTTGGGATCTGGCCTACTTAGGGTACGGGTGGTAGACCTGAAGTGTTTGACAACAACCCTTTTCTGGGTGTAAATAATAATAATGCTGCGAGGGAAAGTAAATCTTTACACAACCTGTCACTACTACATGCTAGGTAAGACATACATGAAGATTCTGGGGGTTTCAAAAAACTTCACTGTACAATAGGAATGGCCAAACTTTGCTCCCATTGATATCAACAGGAGTTGTACTATCGATATCTGGAGCCAGTGCAATCTCTACATGCAATGACTTAATTTAAGAAGGACAGGTGTACACTGGAAACAGCTTGCTAGTATAACAATATCAGTACAGCTATACCAGCAAACCCTCTTTGCATAGATGAGGCTTATACCAGCAAACAAGTGTTTATACCAGTTCCCTGGGTGAAATAAACTACACCAGCAAAAGTTCTTTCAAGCTAGTATAACTGAGTCTGCACAAAGGCTTTTGCCAGTGCAGAAATGTTGCAAAAAAAGAAAAAAAATCACACCCCTAACCAAACTGCTTTACCTCCACAGGTTTCTTGTGTAGACCTTGCCTCAGCTGAAGTGCTAATCTACAAGATGCTGCTTTTTTAACTTTTTCTTTGGAGTTATATTATTTTTCCTTCACTTGTTCATTATTTGCTCTACTTCAAAATGTTACACTTTCATAACTACAGTAAACTGAAGTCAATTGGAAAACCTTAGTTTTAATCTGATCTTTAAAGTCCCTGTGTGATATCACTTTTAAAAGATAACTCCACATAATAATTACTATAGTCTCAGTGATATCCAGAGCTCAGCTCCCTGTAGTCAATAACTAGTGAAACTGTGGCTTAATACAATTTTCAATTTTCCCCAAAGCAGCATAGGATCTTTTCAGATCAATTTGTAGATTACTACCCTAGAGCAAGATTACAATGTAAACAAACATTTTTTCATATCACATTAACTCACTTAATTTGCACACAGATAAAAGGACTGATATTTTTATTTAATTTTACCAAGGTAGGGCCAGATCCCCAGCAGCCGTTAATTTACTCCAACTGAGGATCAGGCCTGAAATCTTTACAGTCTTCTCATAAAAAAAGAAACCAAAAAAACTACAACAAAACAGCCTTACTGTCATCTTCTGATATGACAGTGGAAGTTATTTCGCCATCGAAGGCCCCGATTCTTAGCTGCACTGCAGCTGTTTTATGCCTTAACTCTGCATCAGAGTTAAGCAGCCTTAACCTAGCAGATCCCAGGAAAGGGGAATCCCTGCATGGCATAGAGCCATTACTTCTCCTCCTGGCTGACAGATGGTGGGCATGGCCAAGGGAAAGGTCCCAGTGCCCTGGCAAATCCAGGCTGCCAGAATAGTCCTTTGGAAACATTGGCAGCCAAAGGAGATTAGAACAGTCTCTTACAAACTCATCCCTACTTTTGAGAAACCTCTTTAAGGTCTGGCCAATCCAGTGGGAAATCTTCTGGGCCCTGATCCATTTATATTCCCATACTCTGGTATTTCACTGGTCAGAGATTCCCCAGAATGGCAGCGCTTGCCAGACCACACGAGATTTGAAAGAACCTTCACAGGGGGCCCAGCAGAGTGGCTGACACAATTACTAGACCTTAAATCAGGATCTTCAACACGAAACAGGGCTTGGAGAGGATGGGAGGCAGGGAGGAACAGGGTGAAACCAGAGCCTGAATGAGAAGGACGGTATTGAAGACCCCTTATCCAAGCCTTTAAAAAGGCTGGGTTTTGATTCACAGAAGGGCAGTTTTACTATGAGTGAGAATGTGTTCATTCATTGCTAGGAACTACAGCAACATATATGAGGCCAATCACTGCTTGCCTTACTCATGAGTCCAGCCCCATTTACGTCACTGGGCAACGTTTAGACCAAGGCCCCTTTTCACCACTCTTAACAGTGTAAAGGGCCCTAAAAGCAGGTATATATTCCAGATGCACCTACTTTAAGGTCTCTTCACACAGCAAGAGCTGCGTAAAAGGGACTTAGTGTAAATGAGAATCCATGAATAAAATGAGCTCATTTAATGATGCTCCTATGATCCAAAAAAATTCTAGTACCATGAATGAGATGGGACATTACTGTAATTTTAAAAAAAGTGTTGAACAAACAGATTTCCCAACTCCACACTTTTAAATAGATAATTTGTAGAATATTGCTACTTTTTCTGGGGAAAATAGCCTTTTTATTATTCAGTGTTTATAACCAAACATTTTTGTGACAGAAGAGGGAGAAAGAATGGGACCTTTGAAAATACATGGGAACCATGAATACAAAGGATTGCAAGTCAGTGGCACAAAAATTTAATTTAACTGAAGAAGGATTCATATAAGTATCATCAGGGAAACACCTAAAGAGCCCTTCTGTGGACTGAATGGGGAGTTTATATACTGAGACTCCTTGCATACGACAGTACTTTGAACTATGCCGTAGATGTGAAATAGGAACATAAATTTGTTTATAACAAAATTATGGGACAGCCTGCACTGTATCCTGTTTTAAAAGTACACTTGGTATTCAAGGACCTTTCAGGAAGAAAATATTCATCAGTCAACTGAAGCACATCATTTTAAATCATGAATATCTCAGTAACCAGCAAATAGCCCTCAAAGTGTTACGTGGCTATAAGTCACTAACTATTAGATCAACAGTTAAATACAGTCAGGTGCATAGTGACCATCTGATGACAGTTCAGTGGCCAAAGTGAAATTAATTTGATTTTTGCAGTCTAGTGCCCAGTAGAGAGGTTTCACAACAACAACAAAACCCCTACCGTCATGAACAGCACTTACACCTTTGGTGGCAATTTCAGTAAAGACCAAGCAATGAATGAACATGAAGACTCACATACACAGTGGGCATGACATGAGGCCCCTCCAATGCAAGTGTAAGGCATGTTTGGAGGTCTCTATATGGATACTTTTAGGATACATCCATTTTTAGTCTTAATAAATCATGTTGGTTACCCTTCAAATACATATTAATATGCTGTAGTTTGTTATAAGAGCCTCTTTCACCGTGGAGTGGACATCTGATAACATGAGGAGACAAATCTCTCAACATCAATGCATTGAGATGAGCTGATGCTTGGAAATAAAAAGAAAATTGCTTGCTCATGTGATTGGCAGATTGTTTCATCAGCACAATTTTAGGTGCTTCCAGGAAATCTTGATGTTGTTTCATCTCCATTTCACCCTTCACAAAATTTGCTAAAATTCAGATTAAGTGACATGCCAGGATTGCATGGAAGATCAATTTTTGTTGTTTACATAGTTTAGACACAAATGTGTACTATTTATGATTTGCACAACAATTTTTATAAATGTCTTGACAGCACTTACAATGAACTTTATTGTTATGGAGCCAAAAATTAAACTATTTTCCTTATTTCCCCCCAATTTTAGTATGTCCTCTGGATTGTGCAAGTTGATTTACCATGTTAATCTTACGCCTCTGCAAATACTGGATTTCCAGTTTTTTGAATATTCATATGATAAAGTTATACAGCAGACATATTTTTCTTAAATGTTAACATTACAAAAAGGTCACCATTATTGCTAATTGATTATTTAATGAATATTTTTATCTTAACCATTTTTAAAACCTAGGCACACAATAGATACTAAGGCCCTAATTCACCACTGAATTACTATAGTGTTATGCCACTTTAAGTCCAGAGTTACACTGGTGTAAAACTGGAGTAGCAGAAGTGGTGAATCAGGCCCTAACACAAAAAATACAGTGCACACATTTTATTGTATTTTTTTTCCCCCACTGAGCTAGCTATATTGTTTTATCCATTTGTGTGACAGGATACCTAGGAAACAGCTGAAAGAATTATTTGTAATGAATCTAAACCACACTGGATTAGAAATATGCAGACACAAAACATTTTGTTAAGCAAATAACAGAGTAGCTATCCCTTAGTCAGTGTTCAGAAACTTAACCCCTTCATGTTAATCTACTGTGCATCTAATAATTCACTGAGTCAGACATTATGTATTCTGACCAATTCTTAATTTGCAGCCTTTATCTTGAGTGACCTCACATCCACTTTGTCAGTGTTTTACCCCCCTCCCTCACTCTGTCTCTATTTAATTGCATTTATTACTACAAAAAATCAAAAAAGAGAACGAAATCACAAACGTGCACTTTAAACCCACAAAACCCAGGAAATTCAGACTTCAGGCAGAAGCTCTGTATAAAATGCAATCCTTGTGCTGATGCACACACGGGGTATCAAAATAGCGTGATCTCACATATCACACTGTATATGCTGTAAATAAGCATTGCAGAGTGAGCTACAGGCTGTCTTAGCCTTCACTTTGAATTTCTAAGCATTCATGAGTTTAAAAAAAACAATGGACATTATTTATATATGTTTTTGTGGCTTGTTATTAATAAGTGAGGTACAAAACTGATGTCTTGGCTGTCTTATTAGTTACTCCTTTTCAGCTGAAATTGCCATTTGCAGCCACTCAACATTTACTGTTTCTGAGAAGCTTTTCTGTCCAACCAACTACAATCTGCAATATGTGAGACACAGCCAATAAAAGTTCAATGTGCAAACAGAAAGGGTCCAATACAGTAAAGTGGGAATTTCAAAATCACCTAGGGGAGTTTAGTGCCTAGCACAAAATGAAAATCAATGGGACCTGTACACCTAAGTCCCTCGGGTGATTTTTTTTTTAAATCCTACCCTAAATGCTTTTAGGAAAGGAATAAACAACATCCATTGTCTTTCTCCTTGTCTGCCATGCCAAATGACCTCTCATAAATCCTTGCTGGCTGTTTCTAATCATATTGTGCTTCTCTAAGTGCAATCCTGCATTATTATTATTAATTATCATTATTACTTTGTATTTGGTAATGCCAAGAATGTACAAACACAAAAGAAAGCACTGCTCCGGTTGTAGCTCGCCTTCATCACTACAGCATATGAGCACCACACAATAATTCATTAATTTATCCTCACAGCATTCCTCTGTGAAAGGGTAGGGTTACTATTTCCATTTAGTAGGTGGGGAATTAAGGGACTTGCCTGAAGACACGCAGGAAGTCTATAGCAGAGCTGGAAAGTGACCCCAGATCTCCCCAGTCCAGTGCCTTAACAACAGTGAGATGGAGGGTAGAGGAACAAAAAGCAATGACGGTGATAAGGTGGTGACTGGCCTCATCCACTTAATAAGAATAGGTGGGTGGAAGAGTGGGCAGATGTATACATAGATAGTCGGATAGATGGATAATCTCAAATTCCCCTACAACCATGCTGCTGAAGTTACTTGTAGGCATCCAACAGAGGTTGGTCATTGTGAGGAATGTGAATAAGCAGAAGGTGAGGGGCCTTGCACACCAGCTCAAGAAGAATGAGCCATACATGGGGTGGCATGGGAGAAGGCACGACATATACTAGAGGCGTTGACAAACAGTGAACAGAGGCTGGCATTACATACTAGTTCCTAATAAAAATTCCCCCACGACTGATATTTATTTAAGTATCTTTTACCCTTTGCCATTTCCCTAATGATTCCAATTTCTCTTCTTTTCAATAATGATCCATATATCCAAGTACAGAATGTGACCTGTCATCGAAAGACATTTAAAAATATTTCTTAAGACTTTACTTACTCTGTGACAGGAAACAAAATAAAGCTGTGAAGGGCTTAATTTAGGTTGCCCCAATTGAAGATAAATTGAGAGAGTCTAGGCTACATTGGTATGGATATGTCCAGCAGAGACCTGAGAGTTACATTGGTAGGGTGGCCCTTGCAATGATGGTGGATGGAAAGCAATCAAGGGGTAGGACACAGACTCAGTACATGGAACAGATATCAGACGACCTTAGAGAGACCAACGTGCATAACAGCCAGTCATGAGTTTTGGGAGAAACTACTGACCCCAAACAGGAAAGTGACAACAATGAAGAAGAAGAAGAGTTTACTAGTTTCTATATATTCATTATCTCCATTTTACAGATGAGAAAACTGAGACACAGGCAGGTCCCCTGGGCCCCACAATAAGACAGAGGTAGAACTGGGATAAGACCTCATTACTCCAACAAATAGTGCTTCAACATCAAACACTGACAAAGGCATTTAAATGTTATATTTAATATATGTGCAAGATCAGAATAGACTTTAGAAGCATAAGAAACGTCATACTTTGGACTCTTAATTTCCCCTCATTGTTATTAATAGTTATACTACATGAAAGTCAGCACTACATTAAATGACATCATTGGTCCCCAATGACAAGGTTTTTAATATTGCAGGACAGTCAATACACATTAAAAAAAACAAAAAACAATGGGCCAGACTGTCAAATGGTGTGTATTACTGAAGTCAGTGGAGCTATACCTATTTACACCTGCCGTGGATCTGACCCCTATACTGTAATACATATATATGTAAAACAAAGAATGGTTATACAGTAGTGACTGCTAAATAAATAGCATCTCTCTACTGTGCGTTGGCACAGTATACACAAGAAGTCAGTTACTGAATCAGAATTAAGAGCATGTCTTTTGGCACTGCCTTGAAAAACTGACTATCCATAAAAATTGATCCAAATGATCTCCTTCCCTGTGCAGATGCTTGAATACAGTATATCAGAGAGGCTGTGATAGTGGGGTTTTTTTTTTAAAGCAAAGTTCAGATGGTGTTTTTCCTTTCACATTTCAAGGAACTTGATCAGCTCTACAGACAGACTGGAGCAGTGTGAAAGCACAGGGGAAAAACAGAAGTTTTGTGTGCTGGTTGCTCTACAAATAAGAAGAAGAAATACTTCTTGCATAATTTGCCTAGCTATATAAAGAAATTGGCTATTACAAGTAAAAGGCAAACTTCGTTTTCCGACTTATGCTGGTCTAAAGTCCTGCTTCCACAGGAAGTATCACTCTGCGGGTTTGCTGGAGTGCCACATACTCCAGTCCCTTCTACTTGTCTGGTTAACGTACCTGGGTAGCACGAGCTTGGAAGCAAGTGCTGCCAGGCTCCAAGCACTAGACCCGATAGGCTCAGCACCTGCTGGGTGCCAACAAGCACTCTACCAACCGTCTCCAACAGCCACACTCCTCCAAGGGCCGCCAGGCACTCTGCTCTGCTCCATCCTCACCCACCACCCTCCCAATGGCACAGGACTCATCCCTTCCTCCTGACCTCTCTCTCCAAAGCAAGTTGACACCGAGCAGGTTCATCACACTGCCCCCTGCTGACCTATGATGGCTCAGCAGATTCATCACACAAGCCAGCCCTCTGTTTAGCTGGCAAACAGTCTGAGTTCCCCTTGGAGACAGCACCAGAACAGTTTCTGAAACAACCAGAAAAGTGTATTCAGAGCCATAAAGCAAGTTCAAGTGCCAAGAAAAACCCATTTTCCCTGTGCCTACGGCCTCTGGGCCAGTTACTCTCGCACTCCATATGCTCTCCTTACTAGACTGAGAACACAAAAATGTAGTCCAAATGGCAGAGTGAAGGGGTGGAATTTTCTATGGCTCTCAGATCCTTCCAAGACCTGCATGTTCTTAGGCTCATCTCAGCTTAAAAGAAGTCAGGGCTAGTTAACAAACTAACCTTTCACTTCTGTCATATTTATTTGCAACCTATCTTGCTTTTCTCAGAGAGGCAGGAATTTAGATGGTATGTAGTACCACATAAGTAGGGAGAAGAAGCTGTAAAAATCTTCATTCCCCAGGATCTCAGTCTCAAAATGATCATTTGGAGTGTCTAATAATGTGTGATCTTTACAGCCTACTTGAATCCTTAAGTGTGACACATTCATGTCTTGGAGGATTTAGACATCCTCCCTTGGGTGGAAACCTGCGGAAAATCTTCTCAATACAAAACCCCTGTGTCAGATATCCAATGAAGTCTAGCTGTTGGGGTGAGGAGCCTAGCATGGTAGTTTGCTTGGACTGGGGGAGAGGTGCACCATAAAAGCTGTTGAAAACATGGTAAATTGTGTTGCATCAGCAATGTCAGGTCTTCTGCAACTAATGGAGAACATCGAGAAGGAAGTGAAAAAACAAAAAAAGAGTAAGTCTGAGCGAGAGGCTGTCTAGGTTGTGTCCCATTAGAAGAGCGTTCTCTCTCCTTCCAAGCCTCAGGCAGGCTGGACAGGACACTTTCTATCAGACAAGTTAAGACAAAAGGCTCTCACAAGCAATTTTGAAAAGCGTTTTTATTTCCTGATCCAGAACACAGAACTACTACTCAAAGTCAACTGAAACAAAGAACTTCTTTCAGCAGTGTCATTAGGGACAAGTATCAGAGGGGTAGCCGTGTTAGTCTGGATCTGTAAAAGCAGCAAAGAATCCTGTGGCACCTTATAGACTAACAGACGTTTTGCAGCATGAGCTTTCGTGGGTGAATACCCACTTCTTCGGATGCAAGAAGTCCCACTCAGGCTCAGCACTGAAGCGATGAGCTTGGTGGAAAGAAAGAGTTATGCCTTCAGTTGTATTGAGCTACCAGTAGCATGTTTCCACAGTAGGAGTAGGATCACTACTGAAGAAGCCTCTGCCATGCAATGGGCTGAGAATGGTTTACTATGTGAACAGCAGAAAAGATATGGTTAAAAATTTAATCAGGATGACATGTGTTGTTGACATATGGCAACGCATTGCCATTTGGATTCAGAAACAGACCTGGGTTCTCAGTTGTTGCTGGACAAGGCCAACAATGTAGCTGAGGTGCTAGGTCAGGCTGGCTGGGAAGAGTTCTGCCAAGAATCCTCCTTGACATGGTATTGCCTTCATTAAAGCAGCCTGCCTGGCTGCCCCTTCAGGTGAAGGAGTGTTAGGGTCTACAGAAGGTACAAGGAAGAGTGATAGGGAAGGTCAAAAAGGAGATAAGCTAAAAGCAACAACTATATTCCATGCTTCAGTCCTTACAAATAATACACAATTACTCATATCGTAACCACTCATTTTGTGGTCTTGTACAGCAAGAAATGACTTGGGCTCTTGGCGTGAGTGCTGCAGTTTTGTGAGAGTACTTTTGCCTGCCTCATAATCATCAGGCAAACACAACCCCTTCCCCTCCCCCCCCAAAAAAACCCTAAACAAAATACATAAATAAAGAATGCCCCCACTAACCACCTGAGGCTCAACGTTAACCAACGTCACTGCCACTACAAGTTAAACATGCATTTTACTCCACTCTTAGCTGAAATTAAAGAAAGAAAAAAGAAAGAAAAGGAAATGTAAACCACACTTCTGTAGTTCAGATTAACAGATTAAGTTACCAACACACCAAAAATGAATGAAAAAGAAAATTCCAAAACAATTCTGTAAGGCTTAAAAAGTCAAAGCAGGTAACATTTTATCCTACTAGAATTCCTCCAGGGTTAAATGTGAGCTAGATTGGCCTTCCAGGCACAATAAGGTGTTTTATTCATTCAGTTTCTTTATTCATTTTACCCATCCTTAATCTACCCATTTATCCTATCTATTTGCATTATGCTCCAATCAACTGGTATGTCTCTGTTTGCTTTCAAACAAATCCACTGCCCATGGCTAAAACTACAGTACAAGAGAAACACTCAACAAACAACTGCACTATGAATTATTCCCTGGATTCTTGTTTGATATAGGGCCCAATCCTGAAAGATCTTAGTCCCTACAACTCCCATTGATCTGAATGCAAGTTGCAGAATCTCGGTAACGCACGAGATTTGGTTCCAAATCAGTATGTTGCTATGAAGTTTCATTACCCTAACAAAAGGCCAGATTCTGATACTCTCACTCACACAGAGAAGCATCTTATTTCATAAGCAGTTGCAGTGGGTGAAATGCTGGCTCTCTTGAAGTCAGTTGCAAAACTCCCACTGATTTCAATGGGTCAGGATTTCACCCTGTGACTTCAATGGGGCTACTCATATAAGTCCTCACCTGCATGAGTAAAGCTTGCATAACTAGCCCTACATACAGAATAATAATGAGTCAACTTCTGCAATGCTTACTTGTCTTACTATGGCAGATTCCGAGTACTGAAATGAAGGTTTTGTCTGAGTAAAGTGTAAATAAAGACTGGAAGATTTGACCCATTAGAAATAAAAATTATTTTCCACCATTATAAACCCCCAAAAGAAAGATGGATGGTCCCATTATCTCCATCTAATTTTTGTAATGTTTTAAAACTCTACATTCAGTTCACGAAGATGAATTTAAGATACAGCCATCACCAAGGTGAAAACTCAAAGACCAGCAATGCAATTAACAGCTGATGTATTTGAATACTCTTTCTCTTTCATAACAGGGATGTCTCTACTTTTAAGTTATGTTAAATAACTTATTATATAGGATACACTTTGTGTATTGCTTTCTATTATTAATATAAATATGAATGGATTTACATCACATTTTATTCTACTTCAAGTTCATTTTTGGAAAGCCACAAAACAAGCTGGAGATTAACATCAGTCATCCCAGACTTCAGACAACACTACTGCAAGCTGGGAAGTATAGATATTACAATTTATGTTCACCAGTTGCAAAACTATTAGCTACTTTGGACTGCAAATACATATTTTGTGGATAACCGCCCTAAAACCCCATAGTAGAAAGTATTGTCTGTTAATATAAAATTTGCAATGTCTCTCTTGTAGATGTTAATTTAAATGAAATAGTTAGCCCCAGTGCCGGGAAAACTGGATATTAAAATAAGGATTTTATTCCTCACTCTACATAAAGAAGAGAATTGTTTCCTTGAAAAATGTAACTCTGATATGTTTAGGAAATATGTTAATACAATTTGAAATTAAACTACATTCTCTGACATGATATAATTACTCCTGGGGGACTTCTGCACCATTGCGCGGGCGTAGAATTCATGTTGTCCATAGATTTCTTTGCTTCCTCACAGAAAAATGATTTCTGAGGGGAAGCAAAGGGAAGCTGCAAAAGCAATCACTTGCTCCTCTCCGGCAGCCCGGAGCAGACAGCATAGATATCAATCTGCGCAGGGGGAGAGAGGGCTGGGCATGCATACGAGGGAAGACGTTAGTCGCCACCAGGGGGTAGAGTTGGGCATGCAAGCAAGAGAACAAGAGAGACCGTGTCATTCTGCTTCCTATTGCGGCATGCCCAGCGTGGAGGGGCAGGGCTTTGGCGTATTTGGAGGTAGGCATGAGACAGTCTATCCCCACAAGCAAAGCATAATGTAGCAGCTCGCCTGCTTAGTTGTTCCCATTGTTAGTGAATTGTTCCTATTCTCACTGAATTCCCCCAGCAGCATAAAACAGGTGTAAAGGTTCCAGAGTGGATAGGAGCGTTATTGTAAATGACAGTATGGCCTTATAAATGCTTATGGTGGTTTACTGAGTAGAACTGGTCTAAATTTTTTAACTGAATTTTTTTTCTTCAAAATGTGCTCCATGAACTGTTTACTACTGACCTTTCTGGACATAGTCAGTAGCCAATATAAATTGTGAGTTTGATACCCCAGCCCTTACTTGCTCATCAGTTGCCTATGATGTAATACTGAGCATATCACTGCATATATTTGTTGACTAGTAACTAGAAATAAAGGATCAAACCTGCTACATTACTATTAGACAAAGGCAATTTGGGGATTTCCTCCAATGCTCCCCATTCTCCACCCATTGTATTGTAGTTTCAATAAATTATCAAAATAATTGAAACTGGCATGATTATATTGTGTTATTTTGACAAATAAAATATGCAGAATTTTGCAGAATTTTTAATTTTTGGCACAGAATTTTTAAATTGTTGGTGCAGAATTTTTTTTTCCACAGACTCCCCCAGCGGTATATACTGTCATGAGTGCATTTCCAAAGAAAAGCCAGCATTAATCAGTGAGTGCAACATATAGTTATTATTATCATTTATATTGTACTAGTACCCACAGGGTACTACATGTAGTTCACACAAACAGAAAGTTAGTCCTTGTCCCAAAGAGTTTACAATCTAAGGCTTCACTTCTGTAAAGACTTAGGCATACGCTTAACTTTATGCACTGTCAGTAGTCCCGTAAACTTCACTGAAATGGGACTCCTCACAGTGTGTAAAGTTAAGCACATGCACAAGTCTTTGCAGGATCAGAGCCCTATAAGATTCACTAGTCTATCCCGTCATACCCATGTACTGCCCCATTAACTCTTGAGTGTAAAAACAAATGAAACTTTTGCAAATAACGAATACGTTTAGGTGAGTTGGAATAGGGCTAATTTAAAATACTTGTGTTTGGGCAAAGTGAGAATACACCTGCAGTTTTGCTCAAAAGTGGGGGAAGTGGAAGATGGTGATTTATTTGAGATTTAGAAAAAGGATTGATTTTCTTTTGTTTTTACTTTAAAGCTCACAAATTTATATTAACACATTTCTATCATATTGGGTTGTTGACAAAAATAAAAAAAAACTGTCTTAAGACATAACCACTTAGATGTACTGTATTATTTTTTTCTCTGGGGAGCTTCTACCAAAGGTATCATATAGCCCATAAATATCACTTGCCAAGGCATAACTACATCACCTTTCTCCCCAGATGTCCATACCTCTACTTATCCACTTTCCTTTTTCTTAACCTTCTATCCATCTTTCTATCGTCTCCTCTGGTTTTTCTCATCTCTCGCTGTTTCTCTCACTGTCCTACTACAGCTATTACTTAACCTTCAGGTACCCACTTAAGCAACCCTCCAAATAGCAATAATGATCACATAGAGTCAATAGCGTAGTATGTAATCACCTTGCCTACTGTGTTAATGTCAGTTATCTTTTGCTTATATACATGACATTCTTTATCCTTCCACTTCTTTAAGAGTGAATTACTGTGTGTTTGGCTTCTGCTATTGTAACTGCACCTGGGCTCACTTTCAATTCTTAAAATAAAAAGAGCCGGAACATGTTAACATAATAAAAAAACAGATGAGTAACACAACAACAAAGCTGACTCTCCTCTCACCTCTGTGTGAACCAGAGGTAGTGCAACTGAAGTCAGCAGTGTTACGCTGGTGTAAAACTTATGTAAATCAGGCCCAATGATCCATACACTACAGTAGGATGGCTTCAGTCCACTCCTTCTAATTGTCTTTACCCGGTCCATAGACTGTGAATATCACCCTTGTTGGAGAGGTTCATGGTGGGCTCCCTTCCTATGATTTACTGTTTTTTCTCATAGCTTAATTATCTTTTAAAGTATGTTGAATTTTGTGGGCCAGATCCTTGGTTACATCTGAGGAGCACACAAAGCATGGTGGGATGTGTTGCAAAAGCTGACACAAAACTTACCTTTGTGCTCACTGAACCTCAGGCTAGCTATGTGCCAAGCCAGTCACACAGGTAAGTCAGGTTGCCTGGTGTAAGGCAGACCTAATTTATACCAGCTGCCAATGGCCTCAGTCATGAAACAGCAGCCAGAGATAGAGTGGCTTAGGAAATTCCCTGCCACATCTTCAACATCGATAGCAATGAATACAGTGGCATAGGACCCTCTGTGCCATCGGAGAATCCCCCTGAAGTGGAGTGATCCTCCCAGGGTCAGATTCGCTGGATCTACAGCTAGATTCCACCACAAGTACAACACAAAGCAGCCACACCACACCCCATAATTTTGAATTGGTTTCATACTCAATGATTTAAATGTTAAAATTAGTTCGCTCCCCCATAACATTTTTTAAAGTTTCTGTAATGAGTGGAGAACAACTTGATGCAACTGTAAGTATTATAACAGTGAGCTGAAATACTAAGAGCACACCTTATTTTGAAACTCCCCAACTCTTTCTGACACACATATATAGACATATATATTTAACATTGTATCATACTCTTGTCTGATCTTGAAACACTGGCAGAAGCCTTGACTTTTTTTATGTAGTTTTAGACCATTAAAACTACAAAACCTCAATTAAATAAACTGCCAGAAGATTTTTGTTGTTGGCCCCAGAAAGATATAAAATTTGTACTGGAAAAAAATCTGGTTTTCACATGGAAAGCCCAGGCTCTAATTAATATTATGGTTAACGTCACTGCACACCAGGATGGATGTAATCCTCATATCATTCTTTTTTATTTATTATTCATTTTGCAATATTCTATTCTGTATTTGAGAAGGCACAACAATTCAAAATTAAATACTGTAGCAGTTCTCAAATAAGGTTTATTTTTCCCCAGGCAATGGACACTTTGACCAGCTTGTTTGTTCTTGATTTATTTTAGGCTGTAACCTCTTTGGAGCAGGGACAATAGAAAGATATAGTTAGTAATATAACAGGGCTTTAACCCTGATTGCAGCCTGTGGGCACTAAATGGATTGCTAATGTAAACAAACAAGCAGCAAAATTCCTTAACAAAATAATAATAAAAAATAATGTCTTTTGTAGAAGGCAAAAAAGAACACACATCCATTTGTTTTCCTTGTAGGCCACCACTGAGATGTAACCACAGCAGTATGTATGAATTTATACTATTTCTCCTCTTTAGAGAGAGATTACCTGATGCCACCCCAAAAATGTCTCTGTTTTAGATCCTGGTGCTTTGATACCTCAGCAATACCTGCCTTGGAAATACATGGAATCAATGAGAAGGAGATACATCTAGAGAGAGCAATTAGAAGATAAGAATCAGCGCATTCTACAAAGGACCCTGATCAGTTTGGATATTGTGGTGGAAATCAGACTGTCTTCATCCTTTCATGAATGAGATGGGGAATCAGGATAGAAAATGCTGCTGTCCACAGGTCGATGGAGAAACATGTGGTGGAGGGAAGGATGTTTTCCAACCAAGTGCAAACCCTTTCATCATCCAACGTTCTCCACTGCATCAAAGTTAACTGGTAGGCATTATCTCTTGTACAGCCTGTTTTCCTCTTTGCTTATGGTCACAACTTACTGTCCATTCTGAGTCAGTACTAGAAAATGGCCCAGTGGGATAGCAGGTGCTGTGCTGCTGGAGGTTCTGCAAAACCAGGAGGGTCTTGACCAACTGTTGGCATTAAAAATCCCTTGTAATTTTTGGTAAGAGTAACCGGGCTAACAATAGTGGTCTGGCCAAATTCCGACTCATGCAATTACAATCTGCAGACCTACAGTCCCCCTGAAGTTTCCACTGGATGTGTTAGTTTTCACTTCCTATTGTGTTGTTATGTGCTGTTAAAGGGCTGCCATGTTCAACCCCGGGGACATCTGCATTTCGCTGATGAATGCAGTGATTCCTTAAACACCACTTATATCCTCAAAGGAGTGTTTTGAAGCTTAATTATTTACTTATTTATTGTAAAGTACTTTGAGATTTGATGATGAAAGTTGCTACTGAAGCGCAAAATTAATAACAATATAGTTAAAGCTACTTATTTTAAGATGAAAACCTGATTATTGTGCATATTAAAGTATAATACTTCTAAACATATGCACACTTTACTTAACATCAAATTAAGTGACACAACATGATAGAAAGGGTTCTCCAAAAATATTTTCCGTGCTAAATGTATTCACTCCAATAACCCTTATTTAACAGAATACAAATCTGGGCATTGCACTTAACTTGGTCTGATGGGGTTTTTTTTAAGTGCTCAAAGGTAAACGGAAAAAAAAACAGGTGAGATGTTTAATGCTTCAATTTAGGTCAGAGCTCTGGAGCAGAGCACAGAGGGTTAAAACAACATTGAGCACTACGGAACATGTTTGAGGGAAGTCTCACAAAAGTAATTTTAACTCTTTCTCTTTCACCCCCCCCTTCCCTTCCCCTTTATGTTTTTAATCATACGTTATCCTCAATTTTTTACATCACACTTATATTTAACTCCTTGTTCCACTGAAGCAGTATTTTAAATGTGCTAGTTTTGAGCTTCTGCTTTAGAAAAAAAAAAAAAAAGTCTTGGTGTTCAGTGCCTGTGAGCTCTTGCTCATTTTGAGCACTGTTCCTATTACACAATAATGTGTTATTTTGTTGAATTTTGGCATCAATCTAGCTTGTCTGGTCTGGAGCCAAAAAATTAGAGTGTGTCAGTCCACCAGTTCATCCGCAGAGAAGCTCTCTTCTCGCCCAGCGAGTATTCTGTACTCTTGGATCGAGGCCAAGAAGGGAAATCCATTTTACATAAAGAATGCACACAGCTCAAGTGCTCAGAGACTTTTTACCTACTAAAATAACTTTATGGACAAATGCCAGTCTGCTAGACACAGTCAGCAAAGAACATTTGGCATCAAAAACAAGGTAAAGTAATCTGTAGAGGTAACAAAGTTTTTAGGAACAAGGAAATGGCTGTAAGTGCATTCGTGGCATATCACATGATTTGGCACAGCCTGTACGATTGGCCCGAATTGCAGTAAATACAGCCGCCATGTAAGGAGCTGAAAGCTTCGCCCTTTGCTGAATTCTTAAAATGGCGGACTTGCAGCGCACCAAGAGAAGCAAGCTGAGACCCAGCCTCAGTTCTTTCCCTCCCCCCCCCGCTGAAGTTTTTATAAACCTTACAGATTTGAGTAGAAACAGATTTCTCACAACTTGCTCTGCGTCTCAATTTCACAGTTCAGCATACACTCAGGCACTGTCAAAAGCTTGACAACGTTCCAGGGAAAATATTAACTGTAAACTTTCCAAGAGGAATTAAAGGAACAGAACTAACATCAGGCTGTCCCCTTTTAGAAATACATTTCAGCCAATGTTTTTAAACGTTTTAAAAGTTTATGCCACAGCATATACAGTTAAAGCTGAAAGGACCCAAAATGTGGTCCCACTTCACCATGTCACAAATGTAATTAAAAAGGACACACATCCTCTTTGGCTAAAAAGCACACAGATCTGTCACTCGTTCTCCCAGGCCTGACCAGTTGAACACTGCATGCTCTGATGTATAAATATTTGCCTCTGGCTAAAGTTCAAGCAGCCCTGTGTGGCTGCCAGACACAACAGAAAACCAACATCCAAGTGAAAGTGTTTACTGCAGCATTGGCCAAAGAAGCAATTGCCAGCAAACAATCAAGTCTGATTGGCCCAGTCCTGCAAGCGCTTATCATAAAGTACCTGGCCAGCTGCCACTGTGGTGCTCCCACCCTTTTATTAATGGTTAATGTATTTAACACACAGTTTTGCCACAGTTAATACTTTTATAACCAATTCTGACCCATTTATCCTGTCAGTCCTGGAAAGTTGAATGTGCCAAACTGAACACCCAGAGCCTTCCACACACCTTTGGAAATTAACCCTTTGTTAAATCAATAATACACCACTGGCAATTTAACCACCCAGAAGTCCGTATTCTTTCTGCCAAACTCTGTTTCTGCAATTAAACTGTTAACTTGGATTTTAAAAGAAAGAACCCTGAAGCAGCTATTTACTGAGAGAGCCAGTTGCCTCTAAGCACTGGTAAGACAAAATAGAAAAGCAGGCATACATGGGACTGTTTCTCAGAAACAAAATGTAATAGGTTTGAAAATATTCTCCACTCACTGATGATGTAACACTCTAATAAACAATACAAAAATTAAACATTTCTCCCCTACCCCCTCCACCCCAAAATAGAACATTATGGAAGTTTGTGCCATTCTAGGGCAACTAAAACCTCACAAGAGGAGGAAATAATGCAACCCAAGAATCAGCAGGTTGAGCTATTCATATAACGACCCAGAGAAGGCAAGAAAAAAAAATAGAAAACAAATCTTGTATAAATTCTGTATTGCTAAGCTGCTGGAGTCATGCTGTGGAACAAGTTAACACTGAACACATGGCTATAGATAGGACGAACACAATTGACAGGAGCTTTCCAGTTAAAATCAGTGAAACCCTACAGGAGGCCTAACTGCGATTGAGATTGTTATCATCGTTGTTGTCCTCGAAAATAGCTTCCCAAAACACCAATAATCACAGTGTTAAAATGTACTAAATTAATATGCAGGGGCCGTGCATATCTGACTTTGCGTTCATATTGTAACTGAAATACGTTCTACTGTAACTGAATAAAAAAACTATACTTTGGAAAAATGTGTCTCATTTAAGAAAGAAAGAAAGAACGAAAGAAAGACTTTCAGTATTATGACACAATAATTTAACTAAAGTATAAAGATATTGTTCTACAGATAGTTACTTCCAATACTCTCAGTAAAATACATATTAAAGTACTTAAAATGTTTGCAATTTGTTTTACACCATACACATCACAGTAGATTTTATGTAGCAAGTTACATAACTTGTTATAGCCCTAACCTTGAAAAATCTTTAATCTTCTATTCCTTTCTTAGTCTAGGTTTAACAGTTGCAAATTCAAATTCACTGTAAAACCACACAAATAATCTATCATCTAATCCCATTTTCTACTCTGTTTCCTTAATATGAGTCTTAACAACTCTGCTTGCCCTGTCCAATCTCACTCTAAACCACAAATGGTCTGTGATGTCACTAGTGTCTATCTACTTTAGTCCTAAGAAGCCCAGCACTAATAGTATCAAGACTGGCTTCCAGGAGGCCCAAGTGAATCATGTGAAAGAGGATCACAGAGGAATGTTCTGTTCCCACTGCCAACAAGACAGAATTAACTCTGAGATGCTTCCTTCTGTTGCCCTGTTTGTCAGAAAGGTCAAGATGATTAGCTCTTGTATACTCAGTACCAACCATCAAAACAAAATACCCTGATCTATTTTAAACTAACCGGAATATATACAGGAAGGATAATTTCAGGTGAAGCAAACGGTCACCTTTAATTTAATTTATTAAGTCCACTGCACGTTGGCATTTTAACTTTTATTTTTTCAAGAAATAATATTACAATTTTTTAAGCAAAATTATCTTCTACTAGCTATTAACAAAAAAACCCCACATGTACAAGAGAAAGATATCCTGATTTTAAGCCACTGTGCGTTACGTTGGCCAGCTTCATTCATTGTTTCTGAGAACTGCATTTTTATCTAGCAGATCTATGTGGCAATAAATACACTGTTTATCACATTGAAAAAAAAATATTGGTCAGTTTGAAGTCCTAAGATCAGAAACTAGATACACTTACATAATTAAAAATGTCCAAGGTGGTTTGAAAAGGCAGTTGTCTGCATTAGCAAAAGAAAGGGTACTTCCCAGTTCTTTATTGAGTATACATTTAAGAATGATCATAACAACATATTCAGTATGTTATCAAAAGATTACAAAATGTTATACCCAGTCATATGTACCTAGAGGGTACTTTAAGATGTTCAAACAGTAATAAAACAAAACTAACAACATAAACATTACATCCGATTTGTATCTTTTTGATTGGGCATCAATGCAAATATAGACTGAAGTAATCAAAATGCTAGAAATATAAATATTCCATTTAAAGCCACTGAATCCACCACTTCACTAGGAAAGGCTTAGCTATGTTATTTGCAATTCCCTCATTGCACAACAATGTACATTACTGTCTGTAAGCTCTAATTTGGCATGGCGCATCATTAATGACCTGAATGGTGGCTGTTTCACACATACATATTTAATTACAACAGCTGAACAAATTACATATTTATGCTTTATAAAGGGGATTGCCAGTCTAATTCATTTGCTATGCATGCAGGTACAGGGCTCCATCTGCAACAGCATCTGCACAACAAGAGCTAACAATTATCCATTGTACAGTGAGTGAGTGTATCTGGTGAAACCTGTAAGAGATGCAATCATATTAACCACTTCACTGCCTACAAACCATTATTTTCTCTATGGACCACTATATTTTAAATAATTTATTATTTAACAATAATAATACTTTGAATTTCAACAGTATCCCTCATCCAAAGACCTCTAAGTACTTTACATACAATAATGAATTAAGCCTTTCACGGCCCTTTGAAATGTGCAGTTATTATCCCAACTTTATGGGTGGGGAAGCTGAAGCATGCAGAACTAAAAGGCCAGACTGTCAGATGGTGTAATAAGTGTTCCTCCACTGACTTCAATGGCGCTGCACTGATTTACACCAGCTTCTTATCTGTCTCTAAGTGACTTGCCAAAGATGAGACAAGTCAATGAAAAAAGGAAACACTGCCAGATCTCTATACTGCCAATCTTGTGAGTTAAACCTCAGTAAAGCCCACTGAATTCAAAGGAAAGACTCCCAATCATTTCACTGGGCCTCAAGTTATGTGCCACAACCTCAAGTCCTTATTCAGGCAAAACTCTAACTGAATTATTTAACAAGCTTTCCAAAATACTAACAATTACTTCTAAAAACTCGTGGAGAATTGGAGAGGTATCAGAATTATTGCGATAAGTAAATGTGGTACCAATATTTCAAAAAGGAAGGAATAATAATCCTAGCAATTATGGTCCAAACAAATATTCTTGGGTTAAAAAACAGAGCAAAATCACAGAACTACCCGGATGATCAATAAGTAGCATGGTTTTAAGGAACAATTTTTGACACAGTAGTTAACTTTGTTTTGTGGGGTTTTTTTGGTAATGTTGCAAAATTAATAGAATAACAAAGTGCAGTTGAGGTTATATATTTGGATTTTGATAAATCACTTAGTACAAGTACAAGTAAAATCTTATGCACATAATTTGTTTCATATTAGTGTGATATGAATCATGTCATAGGGACAAAGCTCATTACAACATGTGAAAATGATACATAGCAATATGCTGACTTGGGTGGACAAGTGGAGAACCTCGGGGAGAAGAGGTAAGAGGTGGTGAGTCCCATCTTATTTAGCATGTGCATTAATGATCTAAAAGAAGAATAAACATTACATGAATGAAACTCACATATGATGCTAAAAAGGAAATCTTGGATGGACTCCCAGGACACCAAGGAAACAAGAGAAAAAGGCAAGAAGGGTTAGAAATATGGGTGGGAAATAACATGAGCAGAAAATGATGTTCATCTCAGAAAAATACTTATGGAGGAAAACAATGAGAAACACAAATATTCCGTGGGAGGGAGAACCTAGAAAGCAATAATCTCAAAATAGACCTAGGGATGATTGAAGAAAGAATATTATACATGACTCTGTAATGCAGTATGGCAGCACCAGCAAAGGCCAATGCAATTTTAGGCTGAATATGCAAAGTCATCACAACATGGAACACAGAGGTAACAGTCCTATGACTCTAATCCACCTAGCAGGAATTCTAAAAAGAGCAAGAAAAACCATTAGTGGACTGAAGGGATTGATTACATTATGAAAAATGCAAAGCATTAGAATGTACAACTTGATTTTACGATAGGCGAGAGAGGACATCAAAACACAGTACAAATAATTGAGAGTGTCAATGTCAGGGAGGGTGATACAAGAGGATATAACTAGGAATAAAAGGGATAAAATTAAGAATGGGAAAAAACATGCTGGAAATTAGGAAAAACTTCCTGGCAGTGAGCTCTATTGGAACAGTCTCGCAAGGGATGTGGTAGAAGCCTCATTACTTGGGACATTTAAAACTAGACTGGATAGTCAATGTACTGTGGAGAACAATTGCTCACTAACAGGACAATATAACCTAACAGGACTTTTCCATCTCTAAATTCTATAGCTTTGTGGGAATATTTAACAGCTCCAGAACTTTCAATACAGTCAATTTAATAAATCTAATGAGCATCCTAAGAATAGTATTAGGGAATATCATTTCAACTTCAGTATCTGAAAAAGGAAGCAGCGGGAGCAAACTAATCAATCAGGAAGTTTCCCATTATCATTTAAAAGCTATATTTAGAAATAAATAGGTTTAAACAGGCTACTTGGCTAGAGGCAGCTGTAGGTCTACATGCTACATCAGGTACTGTAACTTGTCTTAAGTGCATGCATACTCATTAATTAAGAGGAAGTATGAAAGTATCCCTCAGGCCTCTGCTGTAGCTGCCAATCTGTTCAGTGAAGTGCAGGCACCCTCCTTGGAGCTCTGGTGCTACTGTGGCTTTGAAGCCCTCACTGAGATGTATATTATGCACTACAGGATAACAGATCAATGGTCCTCCTTGGCTCTCCTCAAGCAACAAAGCAAAAATATGGGACAGAAACACAATATAAAAAAAGTCCTTCTCTAACGCAATGAAATGGTGGAATTGGCCATTCCATATCACTACTTCCTGCAAAGGGAGAAATGGTGCCTCCCTAGCCCATAGGATGGCCTGGCATACCCGTAAACTGCTGTCAGTAAATGACAATGGGAAACTACATAGAATATGTAGTCCCCCGTCTCATACAGGGGTAGACTCTTCACATGTCTTGCAGACATGTGAACTCTCCCAGCAGAAGTAGATTCCATGAAGTGTACGGTTAGCCACAAAGATGTTCAAAGATTTAAATTGCTCAATAACCATTTTTTTAAAAAAGGAAACCTACTTTATGGAAATGGGCTTGACAATATTTATTTATGTTAATAATATTTTCTTATGCTCAGGCTGCTAGCTACCTCTAATTAAACAAGAAAAATTAGGAGAGTGATCAAATCAATTTCTTCAATCCAGGCTAACATTACACAAGAACAATTACTGAACCTACAAGTCCCGCCATAGTACCTCAACTGACCTTGTAAACTTTGAAAGCTGGTCAACAATCCTCTTACTACTCGGAAATGCTGTCCACAGTTTTAGAGCCGTGTTAGATAAGGATTCTAGCAAGAATCTACCTATCCTCATCTGCCTATATCCCCCTCTCACATTCTCTGATATAAGAAGTCTCGAAAAACTCACAACTGACAGTTGAACCCATGTATAAAAACTGAATGTCTCAAAAGAAGGCTGGCTACTACTTGGATTAGGAAGGAAACCTTACAAAGCTGTCAACAATGTTCTAGTACTAAAATAATGCTATTTCACTTCAACAGGGAAAAAATCTAATATTGCAGCAGTCTTCAGTCCAGCAAGATAGCTGTTCCTCAGGCTGGCCTTTAATACTGCAGGCAAAAAGGTGTCCAGAACTAAGTGCACCGTTATTTTTGTTCCCACAATTAACTAATTACCTGAATGCTTCTAAAAACAGAGGAGAAAAAAACTGCAGTCTCCATCAGAACTGTGCAATCAGAACCAAAAGCCCGGTCCAGGAGGCTGTTTTTAAAAAGTAGGCCTGTTTATGTATATATACACAATATGTGATGGAAATGCTTAGGATTCTGTATTTACAGTTTCTAAAAGGCCCATCTGTTTGTCCTGGAGTCAGTTGACCAGGCATTCTATTTATAGACATAATTCAACCTTTATAATATATTTTCTGTTTTTCACTTCTTACTGGTGGTTTTTGTTTTGCTTTAATTGGTAGAAATATTTGCATAAAAATAAGACACCAGTTCCTCCGCTGGTGCAAATCTGAATAATTCCATCAAAATCAGCGCAGCTATAATGATTTTCACCAACTCAGGGGCTGGTCCACGGGGGTTTAACTTTAAGAGCCCATTCGCTCAGCCAGTTTTTTACCCACTTGAAGCCATAATCCCCTATATGCAACATCACAATTAGTTACTGGAGAGATAATTGTGATGTCAGAAACAGGATTATAACTTCAAGTGATTAAAAAAGCAACAGGAGTAGATGGGCTCCTGGGGAACAAATATCTAAAGTTTTGGGCTATTGTCCCTTATGGTAAAAAAAAAGAGGGAAAAGCAAAAAAATATAAAATAAAGGAGAGTGTTTCCCAAAAAAATTTATTCAGCATTTTCCATGAGGCATTTACAGTTCTTTAAATAGCCATTTTCAAAGTCCACTGTTTGAAACACCCTCCTCAATGAGAGAGTATATCATTAGGTAGTCAGACTCCGGAATGAAGAACTACAATTGTGTATTTTACATCACAGATGACTGTTGTGCTTTACATTGCTACTGAAACGGTAATCAATTTCCCACATACAAAGGCTTGATTTAAAAGCCAGCAATGTGTAATGTTTTTTGATGAATCATCTAAACAAGCTTGCCAGCAATTCTAGGGGTGTCAGAAAGAAAGGAAGTCAAGAGGATTAAATAACCTTCCCCTCCCCCACCTTATAAGCAGGTCAATATTAATCAATGGACTATGATGAGTTTCCAACATTCGTCAAGCCAAATGAGTTGACAAATGACCCAGGCGTCTAGGACTTCAGGATTTCCTTGCATTTTGAAAAATTATGGTGTACATTTGTGCGTGCTACTCCAACCAAGTTTCTGAAAGTGGAGATTCTAGATACACAGAGTCAAAACTAGTGCGGTCTTATCTGTTGACAACTATATCACACAGTTCCCTAAATTCCTGAGTGGAACACAAATGAATCACAGTTATAGGCAGTTGCTGGTGTACTGCATGGACCCACTGCACCTGAAATCAAGTCTGCTCTAAAAAAGCTCACCAGCAATTCCAGGGGTCGAGTCTGAGAAAGAAAGGAAGTCAAGAGGACTAAATCCCCTTCCACTCCCCATCCTATAAACATAACTCACATCCATGATGTAGAAAGCAAAAAACATAAGGAATATAAAGAGAGAGCTATTAGGTTATACATATTGTGATTAGCAGCAATATTTTACCAATGTAATGGGAAATCTTAGACGGATTTAGAGGCATCATACTTAACATGCAGCTCCTTGCTAAACATCTCAGGGAAGCTATCAGCAGCAAAAGCATCTTAGCAACTATTTTGCTTTGTTCTGAAACCAATATGGCTGAAGTTTTAAATATTGCATACTTAAATAATGGATTTTAAAAATATATTAGCCTTAAAACAATCCACCACCAGCAGCATGTATCTGGCCCATCTAAAACACACTTCTCTATAGCAAGGATATATATGGGGCTTGGTTGCTTTTAGACTTGAGAAACAAGTTGATGGCACAGCATTATTTCTAATAACTTCTAACGGCTCCTTCCTTTTTATAAAGCAGAAATTCATTGCCAACACATGGCTCCCATTCACAAGAATATTTATGGTGCTGATAATTGAATTCCAGTCACGTGACTCGACAAGGCTAACTTTTTTTTTAAAGATCAACTGTAATTTCTAGACATCTATAAATTTCTTCACTCTCTCCTTAGAGAGGAAGCTCTCTGGAGCTCTGCGGATTCCCTCAATTTTATTTATCACCCCTCTCTTCTAAGCTATGAATGTCATAATTCTTCCTCTTGTAAAGACCTGGACTCAGTTTCAATCAAAAACACTCCTTGCATCAATCAAGTCACCAAAGAGCAGCTAGAGTAACACAAGACACTTCCCCACCATCACCACGGCCTTCAGGGACTGAGTACACTTTCTCCATAGCACTTACAACCTACTGACTTAAGCTTGAGACTGAAGTCAGGACTCTTTAACTTTTACTCTTCATCATGAGGGTTGCAATCTGACTGTCAGCTGTAGCTGCCTTTTGACCACTGTTGCCCCTCCACCTCTGTGATTCAGTAGGGAGACTTCCTTAGCCTTCTGAAGCAGACAAAGGGTACATCCAGACTACCCGCCATATCGGCGGGTAGCAATCGATTTTTCGGGGATCGATATATCGTGTCTCATCTAGACACGATATATCGATCCCCGAACGCGCTCCCATCGACTCTGGAACTCCACCGGAGCAAGCAGCGGTAGCGGAATCGACACGGGGAGCCGCGGACGTCGATCCCGCGCCGTGAGGACCCGAGGTAAATCGATCTAAGATACTTCGACTTCAGCTATGCTATTCACGTAGCTGAAGTTGCGTATCTTAGATCGACACCCCCTCCCTAGTGTAGACCAGCCCACAGAAACACTTTCCTAAATGATGTTCCTTTCAACAATCTGCATTCAGTGGAGGAACAAAAAGACTAAGGGCCTAAAGCAGAGTGTATAATCTGTGGCAGCTCCACAAACTTCAGTGCAGTTACTTCAGTGTAAAATCAGTGAGTGTGGATCAGAATCAGGCTCTCAGTATGTGAGACAATCATGCTAGCATTAGCAATGCCATTTATTACTTGCTCCAGTTCACAAATCATGTAAAAGCAATACAACTGGTTCTACCTATTATTCAGAGTTTCCTTATATTTCTGATTCAACAGGTAAACAAAGCTGCCATTAGTCCAAGACCAGTACAGTAGTAGATCGATGTCTCTTAACAAGCACCAAAATGCCTATTTTCCTGGCTCTTTAATGGCTTTTCCAAATAAATGGGTTCTGACTGTAAAAAAGCCATAACCTTTTTAAAGGGCTGTCAAATATTTTTAAGTATATTTTATTGCTTTTGCTCTGCTTTGTTAGTGATAAGTTATTAAAAACTTAAAATATTTTTTCAAACCATTTTTATGCTGAGCAGTTTGGCAAATGAAGACTATTTTTCTGTGCTTTGAACAGACCTTGAATTAATATGACTATTTTTGGTTCAACCAAATCAACTTTTATAGCGCTTTATTGCCTCTAAATATCTTTTTGTACTCCAGCACAGATTGTTGTTCTTTAATGTTTCTTCATTAAAAGAAACTACCATTTTTCTCAGCCTGATTCCCAAAGCAAAAAAATATTTATGATCAGCATGAATAAACTGTGAAACATATATTCAGACATAGATAAAAAACTGGCACCTTTAATACAAGTGGCAGTCGTCTTACTAAAAAGTCATCGTATATAGCAGTGAGAGAACCCCATATCAAATACCTGGGATGAAATCCTGGTCCTATTGAATGGGAATACTTTAAAACTGAATTAACTGGGATTGTGGTGATGTAGGTTCTATTCTCCTCTATGCCACTGCCTGGATGTGAGACCCTCAGCAAGTCAATTTCACTGATCTGTGCCCTATTTTCTCCATCAATAAAATAGAGACAATGCTACTTACCCACTTTTGCAAAGCTTTTCAGCATCTCTAGACAAAAAGTGTTAATTATTGAGCAGCATTTTAAAAGTATAACGTGTAATATAAATAAGTATCAATCATAAAAAAGAACTATAATATTTATACATTTAATATTTGCATAAATGTCATACAACTTCTTACTTTAGGAGCTTTTAGACGTCTGCTGTGAGCAAAATGAGTGGTGTTTTAACTAGTTCTTCAGTCCCAGACAAGCAAATTTGTGTGGTTTTTACAGGTCCTACAAAAATAGTTGTTTAAAAAAAACATTTATTGGAAATACAGTAGTAGATGGCCAAGTGCCCTCTTCCATCATTGCTGTCAGATCAGCTTTCCTCAGTGGAGCCATGCATGCCTCTCCCACGTAAATTGGGTCTCCCCGTTTGTCCAATTCAATGGCGCTATGACAATTTACACAGTCTGAGGAGCTGGCCCCAGAAGTTTGCTTTTACATCTTCTTCTTGAGTTTCTTTCTTTTTTGACTCAACTTTTCTTTCTCCCACCAAACAATGTGATAAGTAAAGCCTTGTTTTTCAGATAAACAGAGAACTCTCCACAAGCACATTAGCCAAGTCCTGCTGCAAAAGGAAAACATTGATAAGTGGATACAAAGAAAGATTCTCGACTACTGGCCACAATTAAACTTCTTTTTAGATGAATCATTACAGTCGAGTGCCCACACAATGAAAATATTGTCATGGCAGATACCACCAGGCCTTTGATTTTTAGAGGCCTGAGGTAAGCCTGGTTATTCCAGACCCATCAAATCTTCCTGAGAAATGTCTGCAGTGCCCAGACTTGAGGCAACAGCTTCTATTTAAATGGCAGCCTCAAAGAAACATAATGAGCGAGAGTTTTTCACAATACCATGAGTGCCTTTCTAAGATCAGCCTGCAGGTTTTGCAGTTGCCTGAGGCCAGCTCCAACTGTATGTTTGCTGAAGCTTAGCTCCTACTGTCCAACAAAAGAGCTGGATGAGTTTTGTGTTTAATTCTATTAGCTGCTGCAACACAGCTGGAATAATTTACTTTTGTGTATTTAAACTTGCGTGTATGTGCTCATAACACAAAAACTAGGGGGCACAAAATGAAATAAGCATCAGGTTTAAAATAAACAAAAAGAAGTATTTTTTCACACAACCCACGGTCAACCTGTGGAACTCCTTGCCACAGGATGTTGTGAAGGCCAAGACTGTAACAGCGTTCAAAAAAGTACTAGATAAATTCATGGAGGACAGGTCCATCAATGGCTATTAGCCAGGATGGGCAAGGATGGTATCCCTAGCCTCTGTTTGCCAGAAGCTGGGAATAGGCAACAAGGAATGGATCACTTGATGATTACCTGCTCTGTTCATTCCCTCTGGGGCACCTGGCACTGGCCACTGTTGGAAGACAGGATATGGGCTAGATGGACCTTTGGTCTGACCCAGTATGGCCATTCATATGATCTTAAGTAAATTTAGTGATAGCAAGAGATGCCAGATTGATCTACAGAACAAATAAAGCCTGGGGCAGGTGCAGTACAAATTTCTCCACACTGCTCCATCAGTGTGCCTTAACCCTGACCTGGAAGAGCAATCTGTTGGGGCGAGGAAAGTGTTCAAAGGCCATGCTCGTTTAGGGTTCAATTCACCCTGGTGGTGCAGGAGGTCAGAACAAGGCCTGTGCACCACTTGAATCACATTTAGACCCAGTTTCTTCCTCAGTCCTTTATCTCTCTGCTGACATTGTCAACCAGGCTGCCAGTCATTGCCAATTGTGGTCGTTTTTTGTGATGTGTCCTCTACATCAAGATCATTTCACGAAGGCCATCACAGAGCCATCAGATGTCACAAGGCCAGGTCCTTAGCTGGTGTAAATCAGCATTACTCCATTGACGCTGAGATTAGAAAGTGTGTGCTTTGTTCCGGAATTGGAACTTTGTACAAAGAATAGTTTTAGGCTCATCCAAAAGAACTCCTATAACACACTAATAACCTGGACCAGATTTGAAACAGAGGTCTAGAGTTGAAAAGAATCTAGAGTTTATATTTCATAATAAAAATTAAACTTCACCATTAAAAAATACAATAGCACCCAAGAAGCCTAAAATTAAAATATCTTTCCTTACCAAGTTATTTTCTTAGAGGTGTGGAAAGTGATTTTATTGTTGTGGATTTATTCAAGAGCTGAAGATATTCTTTATTTTTGTGCTTGTTTGTTATGGCGCATCAACCTATAGTACTACAGAGATATTCACACGCAAGCCACTGATATAATATATTGGGTCAATAACTAGTAACAATCAATAATAATGTGTAACAATGGACAATATAGATCCATTAAAAGGAAGTCATTTGCACAATAAATTGTGCATTATAGAGATCAACCATTGTGCAGATCAGTGAACCAAAGTATTATACAAAACCTAGAGATAGAAAAGAACATATCTGATCATCCAGTCCAGCTTTCTGCCAATGCAGAATGATCCCTACGGAACATTTTCTAGTGCTTTCTCCATTCTATTTTTAAGTGTCTCAGGCTAAGGGATTAGCAACATTTCTTTGGGAGAATATTCCACTAATACATCTCACTGACAGTACATTTTTATCTGTGCCCCCACATATCATCCTATGTAATTCTCTGCCCTCTTCTTGGTATTCACACCCTTCACATATCTGTAGACTACAGTCAGATCTTTGGTCTTCTTTAGCTCACTTAAACATATTTTGCATTTTTAGGGTCACACTGTGATATCCCTACAATAAATAGCACATTACTTTCACAGCCTCACTGACTTCAAGGGGAGTACCTGTGGAGTAAGGAGATACTCAGTGTGAGTAAGAGGATCACAATCTGGCCCTTAATCTTCACTCATAAATCATATAACTAGCTCCCCGTTCCCCCAGTTTCTGCAGCTCTTGTCAACATCTTTCTGAAGTGCCCAGAACTGAATTCTTTGGGAAGTTACAACTGAGCCAAACAGAGGGAGTTTACGACTATCTTGACCCATTATGTGGTGCCTCAGAGTAAATGAACAGACTGAAATGACTTCATCACAACTTTTGGCAACATGACTCCTTTAAGATTCTGCTCTTCTCAAGGGTGTTCTCCATACCCCTTATTAGAACCCCGAAAAGGCGGTGTGACAAGCGATTTCAAGGAAGGGTAATGGTCAAGTCAGCTAGTTATGGAGAAGGGATTTTCATAATTTAACAAAAGCCAATCTTCAAGGAGATGAAAAACTGAGAGGAAACAAACATTCCTGACCCCAAATAGGGAGCAGTAGAACAGAACAGCATTTAATGGTTTGTAAATATAAACACAGGGCTACAGATCCGTTGCTTATTTCTATCCTAATCCCTTTTCAAACTCATTCTCCTAATGTATATGAGAAGTATTAATTTTTAAACCTATGTAAGTTCTTGGAGACAATGCAGACTGACTTAATTATAATCAATAAAATTTACAGACAGCGATGCAACCAAGCAGAAATGCGCCTACCAAAAAGTACAGCACAAGATTACTCTACAGTTTCTCTGCTGCACCACAGTAATATGACCTTAATAAATATTTTATGATAGACAATGAATAACCAACTATCAAAATGGCAAGTTTTAATAGGTAGGAAATAATAACTGAGCGAGTTTACCGAAGAAAACAGATGTATTCATAATAAGTAACTTTAAAATTTACTGGTTTGGGTGCAGTCTAGTCAGCTACGAAAACTGTGCTGTGAGGAAGACAAGGACTGCTCTAACTTCTGGCATGTCCAACCTATCACGTTGTACATTGCACTGTGTGATATAATGATTTTACTGGTGCACGCCAAAAGACAAATAATGGTCTTACTTTGAAAGCGATCTACCCAAATTCACCGCCATTTCTCTTTTACGTCTCACAAAAATGTGCATAAAATGAGGATGGTTATATTTCCCTACAGCTTTCACCTATGAGGCAATAGCACTCCTGTGGCTGGCTATGCAAATCCTCCGCAAGTGTAAATCCACACACGGACTCCTTCGATGACCAGTGCATCTTTTTACCAATACAACTCTAAGCTGGTAGAGACCTAGCAGAGACTGAAACTCTCAGTCTCCAATGTTCCAGAGTACACAGCATTTACCAGAATTATAGAGCCAAGTTCTCCTCTCATGTACACTGATGAAGCCTCGTTGCCTTTGATGTGGTCACATGGTATAACAGAGAACACAGTTTGATTCACACTTTATCAGATGATCATTAGCATTTCTGTAAAAAGCGACAAAGAGTCCTGTGGCACCTTATAGACTAACAGAAGTATTGAAGCATGAGCTTTCGTGGGTGAATATTCTTTGTTGCTTTTTACAAATCCAGACTAACACGGCTACCCCTCTGATAATTAGCATTTCTATGGTTCAGTCCAGCTTGGTGGTACAATCTAGTTAATTTTACCATTTCCATTTGGAGAAGCTCCCCTTTGTCACTGGTAGATACAAAAATCAAAGGGATATGAACAGAACAACCTACTCTGTTTATCTTAGATACTTATATGGCCCCTCTTACTATAAGAGTATAGGAACATTAAACAATCTTTTAAAGTATTTATCCTGGGAGGCAGGAAAGCACAAATATTTTCATTTTACAGATAGAGAATTGAGGCATGGAGAGACTAAGTGATTTGCCCATGTTTACACAGGATATCTGTGGCAGAGGAATAATTAACATGGGTCTCCTACAGCAGGGTTCTAAACACCAGACTATCCTTCCCCTCTCTTAAGTCACACAGGAAGTCTGTGGCAGCAAAAGGAACTGAATTCAGGTCTCAGGAATACCAAACTAGCACCCTAACTATCATAGAATCATAGAATACCAGAGTTGGAAGGGACCTCAGGAGATCATCTAGTCCAACCCCCTGCTTAAAGCAGGACCAATCCCCAGACAGATTTTTACACCAGTTCCCTAAATGGCCTCCCCAAGGACTGAACTCACACCCTGGGTTCAGCAGGCCAATGTGCTATCCCTCCCCGCTTTCCTCTCTTACTTAAGTCTTGCTTCTCCATGCTAGTCCCATTCTCCCCTCTTAAGGCAGGTCTGCACTTCCGCTTAAGTCGCTCTAACTAACGTTGCCCAGGAGTGTGAAAAACGTGCTCTCCCGCCAACACAGCTTCCGCCTCTCGCGGAGGTGGAGTAATTATGCTGATGGGAGACTGCTCTCCCATTGGCACGGAGCGTCTTCACCAGAGGCGCTACAGTGGCACAGCTGCATCAGTGCTGCAACGCTGGTGTAGCGCTTCTAGCGTAGACCTGCCCTTAGTGAATGCACACTAATTTGCTTAGAAAAAGCGTTATCTACAACCGATACTAACAACCTGAGAGGAGCTGTGAGAAGGCTGACTTATTTTTGTGTGATAATATTTAGCACTCACAGAGCAGTCAATATCTTCAGAGTCCTGTACAACGATTCCCTAATTAATCTTCACAGCACCTCTGTATGATGATTCTTACAGACGGGGACTCTGAGAGACAGAGAGTTAGCTAGCCCAAAGCCCAGGCTACTTCTTTATAACTGTGTTTTCAACTGTTCTGTATGAATGGATATTACTTTCTGTCTGTGACTGATGGTTTGCTGTTGACAGTATGAGTTTGATGTCCATAAATATAAATGCTGAATAACTATTAAGTAAAGAAGATACCTTCTTTTGTAAATATTTTTCAGCTGGCATAGTAAATTACATTGATGCCGAAGTCACTGTTTCCAAAGCACCACACATTATCAGCCTATATTATTCAATTTGAGGTTTTAATTTATAACATACTCCTGGTAATGTACTCCCAATACATTCCTCTCTTCCCTTCCCTGTGAATGACAAAGGATGAAAGATCTTTACTGTATAAATATTTCATATTAAACCCTGGACTCTGTTTTATTTCTTCTATTGCCCTTTTCCATGTGTAAGCACTAGACACTACCCCCCAAAATTGCTGAGCTATGCATGAATGAGAGAGCATGTGTGTGCGCAACCCTGGGGCATCAATAACCACCACTCAGCTGCCACAGACAAGAGAGACAGGGACCGTAATGGGGGTCCCTAACTTTAAAAATAAATTCAGGTCTTGACAGCAGAGACAAGGGTACTGGTGGGATTTCAGGCTGGGGACATGCCCTCTCCTCCCTCCCAATCACCATGGTGGGATTATTTGCCCCCAATGCACCCCAAGCCCTCTCCCTGACCATCTGGGAGGGCTGTATAACTAGTAGTCAGCCTGTGGGACCTGACCCTTGCCCCATATCTGGGGAGGACATGTGTATGATTAGTGCCTCTCTGATATGTTCCCTTTGGCACTGGTTACAGGCAAGATTGAGGACTCCATCCAAAAACAAGACAGATGTTAGAGGGGCTACATGGCTGCTCCTCACATCTGTTTAGGCTTATGAGCCTGCTGGGTTGGGTTGGTTTTGCAACTCCATCCAGCTCACATGTCAGATGCACAAGGACCCGGAATTTGGTCCTGGGTCTGAACTAGCTGGAGTGTGTATGTGTGAGTGTGTGTGCACACAAGTACACTGGGGAGAGGAGAGTTAAAATATTCCTTTGCATTTACTCCTCCATCCAATGATCTCGAAGGATTTTACTAATACTAATGTAAGCCTCATAGCACCCTGTGAGGTTAGGAAGTTCCTTTTTACAGACAGGAAACCTGAGGCAGAAGGAGAGTTATTGCATAACTTGCCCTAGGTCCCACGGAAAGGCCCTGACAGACTTGGGAACAAACCGCACATCTCCTGACTTCTAATCCTGTGCATTAACCACAAGACTATCCTCCCTCCTAATCCAGAAAGAGAATCCTTTTCCAAATGGTTAAGTAGTGAGGGCCAAACCAGAAACTAACACTGAAGTCATCTTGCCTAAGCATATGAGACAGGATTTAGCTACTATTTTTTTATATTAAAAGACAACGATCTATTTAACCAACAGGTACTTTGTATCTTCCCTGTTTATCAATATTCTCTCTCATTACTACTCATCTCCCTTTCTATGGCCTAGGAACATAGTTATTTCATTACTGGATTTAAAACAGTTATATGTTACCCTACACATATAAAGAGGAAATAAACTGGACTGACTAAATTACCTTTATTATCAGTGTTGGTAATTTCACTGCAGCCATTTTCTTGACTGATGTATAGAACCCTATAAAATGAATCCACTGAGAAGAAGATGGAAAAAAACAAGACAGTGATCAATGGATTCAATTAGTTACAGTATAATTCTACCAAGATGAAAACGATCAAGATACAATGCAACTTCTCTGGTGCAGCTAAAAGAAGTTAACAGTCTTCCATTAGTTTTCCACTAAGTCTGCCATTAGTTTTCCATTCTGCAACTACTAAACTAAGTGATGTACAGAAGGAATGAGTATCAAAGGTATTCAGGAAAATATCAACAAGAAGTGGAGGCTGTTCTGCAGGTGGAGGTATTTATATAGTGTTTTAATAAACTAGAAATGCATTATGGCTGTATTTCTTCACACGCTGAAAACGTTCTAACAAAAGAGCAATTTTTCTAATGACAACAAAAGAAAACCTTCCTAACAGCACATCCAAGCAAGAATTAACAATGCTGTCTGGAGCTACAGTTTCATTTTTAATAGCTTCTTAAACATTTTAAACTCCACTCTGTGTTTTCAGAGTCTTTGATGCAGAGCACCAAGAAACCTGAATGCAGATACATTTAATGAGCAGGTCATCTGAATTATGCTTTGACTCAGAGGAGCTCTAACTTCTCTTTCTCTGTGCAAGGTGACATCCTCCAGTCAGAGAGGGTCACAGAATACAGACATGGCATGGCAGCTGATGGCATTTGTGGCAACCAAGCTAGCCAGGAGGCCATGGCTGGGGGAGGCATTGTCTCAGAGGACCATGGCGACTGAGCTTACTTAATCACATTATTAAGATACTAATCAACAATAGCACTTAGCACATGGAAATAGCCAGTTTACAATATCTAAAGAGAGCAATCTGTATATTAAGCCCAGGACATTACACTACAAGGAAATATGTAAATGTCATCATCTTAAAAGATAAAGGCACGGCACAGAGTGGGGTTTTTTTTAGTTAAAGGAAATGAGATGAATGAATAAAGCTGATCAAATGATTAATAGAATCCATGATCTTAATCAAATTATTTCCAAAGAAGAAAAGGCTGCTCTGTTAAGAGCTAGTTGTCTCCATTTCATTAAGAACAATGATATTCTAACAGACCAAGATTTACCCAGTACATTATTCAGAGCAGACATATTTTTATGTTTCCTGTCCCTGCAGCAAGACGAACAAAGTTGTTGACGGTCTGCAGCACTAAAACCTTAGAAGTAGATGAAAACAACTTATAAGCAATAGATTTTATTGCAACAATTGAGAGAAACCCCAAAACACAATGAAATGCAAACGTATGCTTGTTTCAAGATGTCTAAACTCCAACCACACTGTCATTCCACAAGGGAAAAAAAATCTTATAAAAAGTTTTCACACCCTGTTGGGTTAAGAGACAGTGGATATTAATCCTATGGCTGCCATGCCAAGCTTCCTTTTTGTGGTCAGTGGAGAAGCTGTGTGGTTGGTCTCAAGCAGTCCAAAGTCTTTTTTTTTCCCCTGTGTTAAAACAAGAGAAAGTGGGTCGGTAACATAGTTAAGGAGAAACCACAGCCAGCCCTCTCTGCTGTTGCTTTCCCCCTAAATGTGGCCTGCAGCTATTCTGCTTTCCAAAAAAAGGTTTAATTTAAACCATACACGGTGCTGCAAGCTGCCACGTTTCCAAACTCCACATTCCTTTCTAATCTGTGCACTTCAGAACTGACATATTCTGTTTGCAATGGTACCCAGACTAAATGCAATGAATAAATTATTGCTAACCAACTATTACTTGATTTGATAATAACAGATCTCCCCCCCACCCTCATCCTGGGGCTAATGTAGTTCGCTGAAATTTTATATCGCTTTTAAGGAACCAGATTCATTTTTTTAAAATCACAATCTGTTTTGAGAGATTTTTCACAAAGCAAGCAGTGCTTTTCCAGGACTTGGGGACAGAACCTCAGCGAGTGTAAACTGACAAAGCTCCACTGACTGCAATAAAATGATGCTGATTTACACCAGCTGAGAATCTGGCCCATCAGCTCTGTTTCCGCAAGCCCACATGCACAGCACTCCTTGTTTTTCATTCATTATGCACCAATAAAATGTGCAGTGCAGAAGAGTACTTATTTATTTGAAGTTAAGCAAGATCCTTTGGGGCAGATCCTGCTCCCTTCTCCATGAGTGTGGAGAGTTCCATGGCAGCAGAATCAGTGAGGTTATCCAGTGGTTGGCAACCTGCAGCCCGCAGGCTGCATGTGGCCCATCAGGGTAATCTAATTGTGGGCTGCGAGACATTTTGCTGCTGTTGACCGTCCGCAGGCACAGCCCCCCGCATCTCCCAGTGGCCACAGTTTGCCATTGCCGGTCAATGGGCGCGGCAGGAAACGGTGGCCAGCACATCCCTGTGGCCTGCCACTTCCTGAAGCTCCCATTGGCCGGGAATGGCGAACCACAGCCACTGGGAGTTGTGGGGGGCCATTCCTGCAGATGGTCAACATCAGCAAAAAGATTACCTGATGGGCCATATGTGGCCCGCGGGCTGCAGATTGCCCACCACTGGACTATGCAAGAGAAGGGTGAGATTTTGGATAGCTCTGGAAGAGGTGTGCACCCCTTCATGGTACGGAGCTAGTTACACAGGAGCAGCTTGTGGATCCACAGCTATGCAGGTTCTCTCACCTTCCCACAGAAAGAGGCTGCACCCTAAGGAATATTAGGCTGCAGTGGCCCTTCAAGAGTAACATCCAGACCTCTCTTGCATTTCCACCCTGCCTGTCTTAGAGACACGGGGCAAGCACTTGGGGCAGTTGTGGCCCACCGTGCCTAAAATCTGCTGGTACATGTTGTCTGGGGGATGTGTTAATTTCTGCACCAACCGTTTATTTGAATTTTATGAAGCTAGACTATATATAAGTGTAAGACCATCTTTCTGTTCTGTGTTTGTATAACACCTAGTACAATGGGGTCTTGGTGCATGACCAGGGCTCCTATGCACTACAGCAGGGATCAGCAACCTTTGGCATGCGGTGCGCCAGGCTAAGTACGTTTTCTGTATAACCTAAAACCAACATACAACTCCTGCTGCTACCTTGCAAACATTACAAAATCATGAGTCAGGCCTCCAAAATCACCAGTTATTTTTCCCCATAACCATGAGAGCTAAAATCTAACTATCAAGAAAAAAGGAAGAGCTGAAATTCTCATATGATCACTCAATTCTTGGAGCTGGGACTTTAAGAGAAACACTAAATCAGGGGTTCTCAAACTGGGCGTCGGGACCCCTCAGGGAGTCGCGAGGTTACTACATGGGGGGTTGCGAGCTGTCAGCCTCCACCCCAAACCCCGCTTTGCCTCCAGCATTTATAATGGTGTTAAATATATAAACAAGTGTTTTTAATTTATAAGGGGGGGAGTCACACTCAGAGGCTTCCTATGTGAAAGGGGTCACCAGTACAATAGTTTGAGAACCACTGCACTGAATGTTGTGAGATTCACAATAAAATGGCAAAAGCTGACAACAGTCTGTAATGTCAGAAGTAAGTATGGCTGTATTTAAACACAGAGGGCCAGATCACTAGCTACTGTAAATTGGTATAGCTCCTCTGAAGTCACAGGCTCCTCTTCTGGCCAGAAGAGTTGTGTGTATGTTCATATAATGCAGTAGACAAGACACCAGATGAAGTTTTCTAGCATCAGCTCAGTGACTTGCATGGAAATGGAAAGAACTTACAAATGAGGTCCAGTGCCATGATAAAGTCATATTTTTAGGGTTCGGATTTTCAAAAGAACGAAAGGGAGTTAGATGCCCAGTGCCCACTGAATTTCAATGCGAGTGGGGTGCCTGACTTCCTTATACTCCTTTGAAAATCCCAGCCTACTTTAACAACCTTGATAAAGTCCTTTAAAAAAGCTGGTATAGTATAAAAATTGGTACTGAATAAAATAACATATGGACGCAATATGTGCCTTAGTAAGTCAGTGAAATATTCATATAAGTCTAAACCTGAATTATTATTTATTATTATTGTTCTTGTTGCTGCTTTTGCGGCCAGGAAGTCCAACAAGGCCTGAAGGATGAGCAAATGTCCATCATCTTCAGTTGTCCAACTAGTAACCTCCTGTGACAGGGTATACCAGGCACTCTGAGGCCCCCACACCCCTAGGGTTACCAACCCTCCAGGATTGCCCTGGAGTCTCCAGAAATTAAAGATTAAGCTTTAATTAAATATTATGTCATGTGATTAAACCTCCAACCAAAATTGGCAATGCTACACACCCCGCCCCAGGAAAAAGGGCAATAGAGGTGAATCCTCCAAGCTGCCTAGCGCGGCTGCGGGGAAGCAGCCAATCATCGATGCTGCAGGGACCAGCCAATCAGAGTGATTCAGGCCCATATAAAAGGAGCTGCAGTGCCAGAGCAGAGTCAGTTGCTGCCTGGAGCTAGAGATGTGAGGATGGTGCTCCTGACTGACTGCTGGGAGTCAGACAGAGCAGTTACTAGCATGGACTGGGGGAGCAAGAAAGGTGCTCCTAGCTGGCTGCTGTGACTCAGCCAGAAGAGTTATTGGCAGAGGCTGCAGGGAAGTGGCCCAGAGAAACACTAGCAATTAGTTAGAGGGATACAGAATATGACTGCTATTTATAGGGTCCGTGGCTTGGGACCTGGAATAGTGAGCAGGCCCTGGTTCTCCCCACTGGCCACAGGCAGAATGGCTTAGCCCCAGAGAGGGGAGTTTAATTAAGTCCTGAGGAAAGGAGTTAAAACAGACCCCGACAACAGGCTAAATATTGAACTTTGATACGTCCCCAGAAGGGAACTGAACTGACAGTGACTCAGCTGGAGAGCTGGGATCAGCAAGACCCAGACAGGGCGAAGAGTCTCCAGGGAGGAAACACTGGGGGCACTGCTCCATTCCAGAGAGGGAAAGATACTAGAAGAAGCCCAGCGAGAGCTGCAGCCAGACCCCAATTTGGGTACCGCGATGGCTCTGTTGGAGGGACTGGGTAAAGGACTGAGCCCAGGGAAGGCTACACATAAAGCCATGACCAACTGAGGGCACTGTGATAAGCCTCATTGGTGAGATAGAGGACTGAGCCCAGGGAGGGCTGCAGGAAGATGGTACCAGGACCGTATCCTCCAGAAAGGATTTGTTTGTTTCTCATATGGACTGTGTGTGACTCATTTGGAGGGCTGAGTCGCTAAAGACCTACTGGAATCAGAGAGATCGTGCAGGCACATGCACTCGGTCAGCAGGAAGTGCTCGCGAGAGGCGAGTGAGCCCTACCCCACTACACCCACCTAATAGGATAATGTAGCCAAAGAATGGGAAGGTAACACAGCATCTAGCCACATTATGTTTCACTTATTTTTGCACTTTGGCGATTTGTCCCAAGAGAATTAATGTTTTTAAATGGCTGTCCTCTACTACAATATCAAGGCCATGTGCATGTGCATTTCTGGAGATGGACCAAGTTGCCTTAGCAATCTGAGAGGTGTATGTATGGCAACTTGAAATGTTAAGGACTTTAAACATATTTTTAGAGTGAAATTCCCTTTCTTTCGCTCAAAGGAAACTCTACACTACACAAGAATGATGAGGAAAAGGGTTTCTCCCTTCAATGCAGCCGTAATTGTCATTAACATGAATGGGAATTAATGCATATGGATCACTGAGAGAAGAATAAATCCCTCAGTGTGTAACTTAACCCTATAAAAAAAGCAAGGCAATTCAGAGAAAAGGTTAAAACTAATCATATGGAGTTACTCTGGATTTAGACAGGGGTAACAGAGCTGAATCAGCCCATTGTGTTTAATTCCTCCTGCATAGATGGGGCAAAATTCTGATGTTTGAACAGATTCACTGAGGGGCAAAAAGAGACAGGGGGCCTTTTCTCTGCTCCCCAGAATAGGGCAGGGCAGGCCAGAGGCCAAGTGCTCCCCGGAGTATTAAGCAGAGGGATCCAGCTATTGCACCCAGCAGTGAACCCTGTAGGAGCCCATACTGCTCCTTTGTGGAGCGGCCGTAAGTAATGTAGCAGGAAAATACTTCACTCTCTGCTGTGTGCAGGCAGGATTGCCCAGGGACACTCCACTAGACTATCTGGAAGATCATCCATTGCACTGTATGAAGATCCTTGTAATCTATAGCCCAGAGTGTACAGTCTTTGCAGCAATGATATGGAATTGATACGTATTGAAAGTGTCTATGAAAAATAAATATAATGTGCAAAAGTATAACAACTCAACCATTTTAAAGCTGGATGCAATAAGCAGCAAAATGGCTTAGTTTATTCTTGTGAATTTAAAATGCTAATTTCACTGTAATAATAAGCCGCTTCTTTAAGAACTAAAAAAGCTTCAGAAACACAAATAAGCACGTGTGTTGCCATAACTAAAAGGTGACCAATCAGTATTTTTTAAATACAATTTGGTAGCAGGAAAAATTGGTTCCATGCTGGGACTCTTTATGTCAAGTCTTAACCAGAGCAAAATTTTATGGCCGAGTTATAAACTCCTGAAAATAAGGGCTTATAATAGAAATGCTGACAGACCCTTAATTATAGTAGCACTGGGTGGGCACTGCTGTAATAAAGCCCACATATTTTCCCTTTGATCAGTATTTACAGGATGCATTGGAAATCATCTTATTTACAAGTGCATGCACACTCAACTAGGTGGAGTTTTATACATTAAAAAAACAACAACAAAAAGGAAGTACAAAGTACACCGTTAAAAAAACAGGGGCTTTACCTCCTGGTGTTCAAGCAGCATACCAACCAGAAGCTCCAGGCATTGACTAATGTTTTTACTCTTCCAGTTTGTATAAAAGGTTGAAGTTCAGTCTAGTGCAGTGCAGCATTCCACAAGACCTGCTGCCTCTTTAGGCAGGCGATTAATCACATGATCGATAGACCATATGATTAGGCACTAATAGCTGATAGGAGGAGAGAATAAACAACCATAAATTTGCTTTGTACTGAGTAATCCAAGTGTAAGAGAGGTCAGATAATGGCCACATAAGGTCATGCTGCCTAAGGAGCCCATATGGGAAAGATGGAAGATACATACATTTTTAAATATGTTCAATTATTATTGTATTGCTGAGGAGGGCTATTCTGGCCAATGCACCTCTATTATTTTGGCATTATTAGGGCATATGGGCAGCTTCAGTGCTCCAAATTAGTCATTATATTTAAAAATGAGAGCCCCTCCCACACACACAAAACTTTATTATGGCAATAATTTTGTACGAAACACTACCCTTGGTATAATTTAGCAATTCACAGGGTGATTCAGTTGATCGGCCTGTAAAAGGGTTCTTTAACAGGAATTAAATGAACATGGAAGCATCCAGAGTTTGATCTGTTGTTGTTATTGTTGTGTTTTTTCTCTGTAGTCAAAGCACTAGGTGGACTGTTTAATTTCTCCTTTGCACATTACAGCTGGGAGTTCTGCTGCTCTTATGAACTCACACTATCAAGACTGGATGCTCAGCATAAAAGCTTGGTTTCAAAGGGTCATAAATCTCTGCCTCCTCCCCACCCCCGCCTTCATTCCCTTTCTTCTTCCTTTTCTAAGGCTCTTCCCTTCCCCACACACAGTCTTCTCTGTCATAAAAAAATGGTCTCTTCAGGACTCAGATTCAAGCCAGGCTTATGGCCTTTATTTTACAGTAAACATATCCTTTGTCTCTGTCAACAAACTCTAGAAGAAACAAGAGTGGCTGGTTAAGGGCGGGCGGGGGGGGGGGGAGCTTCATCCACCCCACACAAAAGCAAGGCGTTTACAAAAACTCTCTGTCAATTATTGGAATTAGACACAAGAAGTTACTTCCTATCATTTAAATAAAAACCTTACTGGTAAAGAAGTCACTGAATGCTACCTTGGTAAGAGATGGCCAACCGTTGGGCATCCTTCATTGCCCACTGGCAGACTTTGTAAATCACTTTTATCTGCCAAATTGTAAGTGGGACAACCACCATCCCTTATCTATTTTGCTACTTCTGAAAAGCATTTGCTCCCCTTCTCAATGACATGAGATTCTTGGGATGCACTCTTCTTTTGTTACTTCCCAGCGCTAATGATGGGTAAGAGCGAGCATGCCTAGCCAAGCTCTTCTGTCTGTTCTAATTTATCTGTATTCATACAGCGAATGTTTAAATCAGGTCAGTGTGTCTTAAACTACTACATGAAGACGCTGTTCAACTCCGTCTGAAAATGAAGCTCTGCTTCAGATACCGTGTAAGCTCTTGACTTTCAAAGAGACTGTGGATTGCACAATGTAGAGCAAGTCAAAATCACTGGATTGCAGGAAGAACTGCACATGCCCTTGAGTTCGTGAGTGACCAGGAGTCTGACAATGTATGGTGCAGTCCTATGAAAAATTACTGTCGTTTTCCTAATTTATTTTTATTTTAAGACATATTTCAAAAACCTCATTGGGCCCCTCACCAGTCTTCAGCTGGAATCCACCTGATATTGGAGTTCTGAACCATGCAGTCTTGGGGCTGGGTGAGGAAATAGTTCCTCCAGTTCTACTATTCACCACAGTTTAATGTCCTGTGACATCTTCTCTTTTGGGAGAATCACTTCTACCTTTCCAAATAGGAATGCCAGCTTTTCATCTTGAAGGCCCCGCATGCATACTAAATACAAAAAGGAAGGGCCCATCAATAATCTGGAGCCATCCAATTTTTGAATGGCTTAACACCAAACACAGATGAAACCTAAGTGATTAGATCTTAAGCTTTTTGGCACAGGGATGATATCTTTTTATTTATTCTGTACGGCACCAAACACACTTTTAGGAGCAACATTGATAATAATAGCTAATAATAATAATCATTAACAATCATTAATATTTTGCTTTGAGCTAATAAGAACAATATTTTCTTTGTTTAAATATTTTCATTATAAAACATTCTCTTTACGACACAATAACCTCTCTTCCTCCAGCCATGGGATACCAACATGTAAGTGTTCTATGCAGAGAACTCTCACTGACCAAGCACTACCTTGTTCAGCATGTGAGAGCGTAGCCTCAGGTGCTATGACTGAACAGAAGACTTCCTTCTAAGAACTAGCTAAAGGTTTGAAATGAACAATTCCTTTCCCTCATGTACTTGTTCATCTTAGCATTATTTGTACAATCATCTGCTATTTTTGCTGTAAGTCTAAATCTACATTGCCATTTCCTTGAAAAAAAAAACATTTTATAGCCATCACTTATTCTTACAAAATATTATCAGATCTAATTACATTTCAGTCCACTACTGCAATAGCTAACATACCCAGCACTGAGTCGCTTGCCATTTACTCGAAAACAATATAAGCATTAAAAGTTGCTACCTATGCTGAATTCATTCTGAACCATTTCATTTTCATCATAAACAAGAGCAAAGAATTAACTATGGTGATTAACAAAGAGTATGTAAAAAAAGAGACTCTATATGACTGGATTTAATTCTACCTCACTACAACTAATTTATCCATTCAATTGTTGTTAAAAACTCATTTTGAAGTAAGTGATGGAATTTACATGTGTGTATATTGCCCCACCCTGTTATTCCTCCCTCCGCCCATATTTAAAAGGAAAGGGAGTAGTTATTGTGCCATGTGAAATCTCAGATGCTCTTCAAGGATGCTGACATTTATTTAATTAATTTCCCTCCCCAGCTTACACAATGGCCCTGTATGCAAAACCATGCATGAATAATTCCGATTTGAAAACCGCATTATTACAAAAGATGTCAAGTTCACACACTGTCAGCACTAATAAACTCCACACCCAGCTAAACCTGAGACACTGTCCCCCTTCCTCATCCCTCAGGTCACCCCCCAAAGAAAGCCTTGGGCAAAACCAGCTAGACCTGCTATGTGCCCTGAGTGCCAGCAAACTCAGCCTCTTGGGGGACCAACAAGGGAGGATGTTCCAGAGTTAAGGACCATTCTCTGAGAATGCAGGCTCCTACTACAAAGGAGGTATGCAGGACCCCCATTTTGTTGGGCTTTATAGACCAAAACCAGCACTTTATTATTATTTATTGTTACTGCAGAAGAACACCAGAGGACTGGGAAGATCATCGTGCTGGGTGCTGTACAAACACACAGGAAGCCAGACCCCTTCCCTGAGCAGCTTACAATCTAATTTAAGACACAGTACAAGTGAATGAGAAACACACTCAGAAGATGAGGTAATGGTAATAAAATGGTAATCAAATCATATTGTTACATAAATAGTTACTGCAAATCTTGATCTTTCTCTCCCTCTTTGTATATAACCAAAATCAGCTGCCCCTCCTTGCCGTACAATCTAGCCATTACTGGTAGGCTAATTTCTTGCAGGCTGTACAGGGGAAGTGGGTTTTGAGTAGACCTGCAGGAGGTGGGGAACATGGCTTTAAGGACTGTACCAGAAATGAAGCGGAAGCCTGTGCACTTTGTGGCACACAGATGGAATACACTCCATACAAGAAGTAGGTGGGCAAACACATCTCTCACTAGCTGAAGTTTCCAAGTGGTCTTCTGGTACATACCCAAACAGGGGCTTCATTGACATGCCAGAGCAGCCTTATAAGCAAGATTTCAATAAGAATGTAACAAGACCAGTTATACCTGGTTTGGTGTCCTTTCATCTGATGATGATCACATGTCTGATCGATGTTTCCTGCTGTGGAGGTGGAATTCACCAAAATAATCACATAGAAAACACTAGACTACAAAACCTGACCTGGCAAGGTGCTAATGCTCCCTGCAAGGCTCTTACCACTCTTAGCTCACGCTGCAGCTAATGAGTAAACTGCACTGGGCACCTTGGAGGATCGAGCCCTATACATATTTGAGACAGTGATTTTCCCAAATTGTTATCTGATGTCCACTGCAGGACCCAGCAAAAGATCATCCACTCTAGGTATCACTGTGAATGAGAAAGCAAACAGCAGAGGGAAATCGTTACATATGGTACAGTTATTTATAAGGGGTGTGTGGAAAGCATCATTAATACTCAGGACCTTGTATTCCACTCGCATACCTGAGACATGCATTAATGGCCCAAAGCAGACTCTAAAATGGCCTCGTCCTAAAGAATTACAAAACCTGAAAGTATTTGGTTCGCTCACATTTAATATAAATGAAATGATTATTTCAAACTGAAGATAACACAAAGCAGAATCCTTGGGCAAAATTCTCCCCAGAGATACTCATATGCAACTTCCATTGAAGTCAATGGGAGTCACACCCTCACATACCTTAAGCCTCCAGCCTCTTTTACGTTGAACAAAATTTTTAAAGCCTTTACAATATTGTAATAGGGGTAAATCCAAAATCACATTCTACAGAGAAAAAGAGAGAGGAATGAAGCAAGGAGATACTGATGTAGCTACAGGAGATTTTGGGAGGCTTAATTAATGTTTTCCAAGCACTTTGAGATCTTCAGGTGAAAGGCACTACAAACTTGCAGAGTGTTATTATTACTACATTTAAAAGAGAAGTGTGCAGACACTTTACACACTATTAAACAGACATTCCCATCCACAGTACATGCATGGACAGCTTAACACAATAATACATACTATTATGAAGGTTTTCCTTCCTTGAGCACTGGAACACACCTAGACTGACACCAAAGTATCCTATGGTAGAATGAATTATTCTGTCTACATCATCTTATACATTTGCTTCTTTGCTAACACTAAAATGTAGAGCAGCGGGATAAAGTTTGCTGATCTCACGTGCATAAACAGGACAGATGAGAAGTGCATGCACTCAGCATTTCTGTTTCGATGGGGGACGAAGAGATAAGGAGTTATCATTTTATACCTCTATGATTTACTTGCTCAGCACAAAGTCATCTGTCTCCTATGCTTTTTCTTAGTCCATGACATATGATCTATCGAAGAGTATGAGAAGTTACCAAACAGGTACATAAACCACAGGTGTCCAAGTAATACGTTTACCACAACTGGGTCAGGAGGTAATCCTCTCTGATTGGTTATGGAGCCCTACTCAACATGGATGAAATCTGCCCTTGTAAGAATCAGCATAAGGCTTTTGCATCAAGTCCCACTCAAAACAAGGCTTAAGTGGGATGACATTCTGCACCAGCTGAAGACAGATGAAGTATTTGGAGAGAGAATTGGGAACTGAGCTATTTGATAGAGGTCAGGGCTTTTGTGCTGGCCTAATATTGGACCTAATTAACACAGGTGTTGGACACAGTCAACCTTCCCGACACATTTAAGAGCATCGTGTAATCAAGAATGCTGGGTTGTACTAGTTGTGGCCTTTAAGTCTTGGGAATGAGTGGAAGGTCTTGTGTTCTCAGTGTGGTGGTAGCATATAAACTAGTCACAGAGAGAGAGGAAGTCTTCCCACAATGTGTACAAGGAAATGGTGTGCAATGTCAGGAGTTCTATTATGATGCATCTGGGATCCTCAGAGGGTCGACTCATGATTTCAGATCGTCAATACCCAGCTACGTGTTTACGTTTTCAACATCCAATGCTCTCGTTCTCCTCTACACACAGATGTTCTGGGGGCACACTGCCAAAGGAAACGGGGGGTGGGGAGGAAGCCAGGCTGTTGTCAAGGATGAACCCCAGAGTTGGCATATGAGATCAGAGGCAGCTGCCCCCATGGATGCATATGGTTAAATCACTTGTGCCTGAGGGCAGGCTGGATGGTAGGCAGCCAATCAGCTTAGAATGGGCAAAGATAATTAAATCATCTTATTGCTGGGCAACCCACATTCAGAAGCTCCTTGGGCTGCATGTGACCCCTTGCTATGGCCACGCATGAGCCATATCTTGCCTAGATGCTAGTACACAGTGAAGACAAATTGTACGGCTAAAGATCAGACTAGAGCATTGCCTGTGCCCTTGTCTGGAAGCTCTACTGAAGAATGAAGGGCACCTGTGGGAACTAAAGCGTGGAACAGTGCATTTAAGGTGCAGTGTGCCAGTATTTGTCACCAGAACACGCTCTTCATTTCATCTCTTGAAGAAAACAACCCCCAAAAAACTATCGTTTACTACATTCCACCAACCTCCAATATGGCTAGAACCCTGGAACACTCCTCCTCAAGCTAAGTTTGTCTCACTGAAAACATGCTTCTCGTTAAAGAAACTACTTAAAATGTAGAATCTAAAATTAAGCAAAAATAGCAGACAGTATGTTCAACTTCAAAATTTGCCTGTACTCAGCCAAGTATACCATAAACAGAAGGCAAAACTGAATATTTTTAACTGAACAGCCCTTGAGTGATTAAAATTTGGGGCCAAAATAAACAATCTTTCTCTTCTCCTTGCAACAAAATATCTGACAAGGACTGGAGTCCCTTTTCATTTTTAAACTCACATTTTAATTATTACATGTTTGTTTTAGAATAGTGCCCAGAGGTCCCAAGCAGATTAGGACTCCATTGTGCTCAGCATTATCTAAACACATAGGAGGACACAGCCCCTTGCCCTGAGTGGGTGTAAGAAACAAAAGGAGGGAGAGAGAGAAAAGGTACAAGGGTAACAGTTATAGGAGCATGTGGTTTTAGGGTAGCTATGTGAATAATTTGCTGGTTTAAAATCTTATTTTTTAAATAAGTATACAGTAGATATTAATGAGGTCAGTAAACCTTGCTGGCCACCTGCCTAGCCATTTATGGAGACAATTAACCATAGGCATTGCTGTAGAAATGGGTATTAGGTAGCAGGAAGTATTTGAAAGCAGACAAGGTAGCGGCTTTACAGATTAGCTCAGGGAAGATGGTGCCCGGAAGAAGGCAGTGAGAGGCTTGCAGGAGAAGGGGACAAAGAAGCAATAAAGGCTGGGGGAAGGAGAAGGGACACAACAGAATACAAATGCAGATAAGTAGAAAAGGGCTCAGTTGTGAACGGTGGTTAAAATCGTTGTTAAAAGTACAGCATGGACAGCCGTATCGCATGCTGCGGAGAAGGGGGAGTCAGTGGAAGGACTCAGGGAAAGGTATGATGTGGTCAGAACCCAGGCTAGGAAGATGATCTTAGTAGTAGTGTTTTGAGGGGAGGAGGACACAGACTAGCGAGTTTACAGGGTTTTATCAGCGGGGACTAGAGAAAAATGTGGAATCCCAAAAAAGTTATGGAGAAAAAAGAGACAACATTAAGGAATAGTTTGGATATGTGGGGCTAGAGAGAGGCAGGAGTTAAAAATAACATCTGGTTATAGACATGAGCAACTTAAAGAATGGTGGAGTTATCGATGGTGACAGAGAGGAAGTGGGGAGGAGACACATGCTCCGTTTTGGCCATGTTAACTTACACTGATGGCATGACATCTAGGGGGAGATGTCACAGAGAGAGGCTGAGATGCAGGACTGGATAGTGGGAGACAGGTCAGGAGTGGAGAGGTAGATTTGTAAGTCATGGCAGCTGAAGTGAAGTGACAAGATATGATCACCTAGAGCAGTGGTTCTCAAACTTGGGCCGCTGCTTGTTCAGGGAAAGCCCCTGGTGGGCCTGGCCGGTTTGTTTACCTGCCACATCCGCAGGTTCGGCCAATCGCGGTTCCCACTGGCCACAGTTTGCCACTCCAGGCCAATGGGGGCTGCAGGAAGTGGCGTGGGCCAAGGGATGTGCTGGCCGCCCTTCCTGCAGCCCCCATTGGCCTGGAGCGGCGAACCGCGGCCAGTGGGAGCCACGATCAGCCGAACCTGTGGATGCAGCAGGTAAACAAACTGGCCCGGCCCACCAGGGGCTTTCCCTGAACAAGCGGCAGCCCAAGTTTGAGAACCACTGACCTAGAGAAAGGGTACAGAGAAAGAGGAAGACAGAGCCTAGGACAGAGTCACTGTTAATTAAAATGTGATGCAAAAGGCATATACATATGATCCCCTGCAGCGAAACCTATAGCAAAGGCCACCTCCAACAGTGAACAACTTCTTTATTTATATAGGATCTGATCCAACTTCCAATGAAAAGACTCCAGCAGGAGCTGGATCAGTGCCTAAAATGTACTTTACAGGCACAGAATAAGGCAGTCTCCTGTCCCACAGCGCTTACAGTCAAGGGGGTCAATCCTGCAAGCATTTGCACGTCAGTAACTTTATTCCTGGGAGTTGAATGGACAACATATAGATCAAGGAGACAGGAAAGAGAACAAATGGGACTTGAAGGTGGGCAAGCAACCATTTAAAAGTATCTCCTATAAGATTTCCAGCAGTTTCTTTGATCTTTTGTTAAAGTCCATTTATATGAGGAAACTGACTTTGTTGGTCACTTAACATCAGTTTCACTGTATAAAGAATAACCATTATTTTGAGCCCAGTAAAGACTATTTAACCAACCCTCCCTCCCTCATTTCTGCCCTACTATGCTTTTTAACTCTGATCACCTTTCGTCAACTATGTTCAAGAGGACGCAATGCTGTTCTCATTATTTTAGCATCAGCTAGGTGGAATTGTTCATAATTTGCAGGCACTGAGCAGATTATTAGTTATATTACTTCAATTTAACATGTTTCCATACGTTCTGTGTCAGCAGAAAGCATTTCTTACTATGGAAAGACAGTTGTATGTACAACAAACAAATAGCCTTTGACATGCCGGTTAATTACATCAGTTAGCTACTATCGCACATGCATGAATGCCGTGCTAACAAAAACACTTTGGCATGCAAAATGGAATAGATCAAGAAGTCGAGATGCCCAATCCTGCAACTATTCCACTTCCGCAGTCCCCATGAAATGTCGCGGCAGTCTATAGTTATTCCCACATGGAGTCCAACTGAATTAAATAGGATCCCATGGAGTAGGAACTGCACTTGCCGACATTCCCATTTGTAGGATCAAGCCCTACATAATGTCAGCTATCAGTTTTAGTCTTGGGATAGTTCCATCTCAATGTAGAGAGGAGTTATACATTAGAAGCCTAATCCTGCACCCTGAAGTCAATGGGAGCTTTGCTGTTAACTTCAGTGAGTAAAGGATCAAGTCCCCCTTATTCAGCAAGGCACTTAAATACATGCTTAACTTAAGCACTTGCTTGAAGCATGGGATTTAAGGTAAGTGTGTGCTTAGTATTCTGCTGAATCACTGTCTACCTCTTTGTCCACACTAAGAAGTTACTTACCAATTATTCAGCACTCCATCCAACTAGATGCAAGGGAGGCTCTGCTCATGGAGGCGACCTAGACCTCTGGCCTTGTTCCAACCCTTCCTTCAGCCACCCCTACTGATTCCCCATGTGCTCCCTTTCAGAAGCCCCCAAAGTGCTGGGTTCCATCCCTGAGTGGACCTACTGCAACAACTCCACAGATGTGGGAGCTCGACCTGCTCCATAATTAATGCATGAAGCCCCTCATGCATCAAGAAGATGTGCCCACCCCACACCACATACTCAGGACAAGTCACTAGGGAAGGGCCCTACATCATGCACTGTATGCCCTGATCGATCTTTTCCATCTCTAACTTTTATGATTCTATACATCTTTAAAAGCGTTGATTCTCCAGTACACCATATGTAGCTACTTACACCTGCACAAAGTGTGTGGAAAATGCCAACCTTCTTTTCTGGTAGTGTTTGAAGCCCACTTTCCACGTGCTTTGCCGTGTAAATGGCTTTGCACAAAGTACAAGGAAACAGAGAATGGTGCCCTTTATTTTTTATCTCATAAACTTCAATTTTCTTCTTTCAGATACCTGTCCTCATTATTCCTTCCAAGCTCTTAAAACACTCCATGACTATCTATAAAGAAAGAGGGGGGAAAATTACCTCCAAAAACCATTTTCATTGCCAGTCGATAGCAGCACACGGCGCTAACCACAGCCTTACTGCACTGACAGTTAAACTGCTTTTACACATCTACTTTCCACAAAGCTCTCACACAGTAATCCATTTAGTCATATTTTGACCAATAAAATGTATGAATAGCTAATCGAGTGGCTAACTTTAAAATGATATGAGATTTTGCCTTGTAATTACTTCCTCGGCTAAATAGCAAATTCCTATCAAATTCTAATCTTTCGATGGCTGCTGGAAAAATTTGTCTCCAACCATATAATTACCACCAACTCGCTTGTTCCTTTGTATGACTGAGAAGGTGCCTTAACCCTAGTTTAGCATAAAGACTAAAATAATGCCAGGCATTTGCTTAAAGAAAAGCTCCACCTATTTTGTTCAGCCCAGAAATCTTGAAGTTCAAAAGGTAAGGGGCACTTTTCTTTTTTAACATGAATAGAAACTGTGTTGGAAAATAGAAGTTTTTAATTAAAATGGGCCTTTCTCAGCTTGCAGTAGTGGAACGCCTCTTGTTAAATCAGTTACATCATCTTTTACCCTGGCAGCATAGGATCATCATGAACAACTGTGAGTAACTGTGTGTTTGGCTTTGGCACCGGTTTAGCAATCATAAAAAGAACTGTAATGTTTACAAATTAAGGGCACGATTGTGCTTGAAGACTCAGTTCTGCTGGGGGCGGGAAAGAGGAAACACCAAGACACATTCTCTCCAGGAGAGCACAATGCCAGACCTCCTACAAGGAGCAGCCCCTATCTCTGCTTCTACTAAGTTCCTGCAAAAGACGCAGCATCCAGCAGATGGCAGAAACGCCACTCCTACCCCTCCTTCACAGTACTATTACCCACCCACGTCATCCACAGAGGTTACTGTGGGGAGGCCTTAACCATTTGCTCCTAGGGTATGTCTACACTACCCGCCGGATCAGCGGGTAGTGATCGATCTATTGGGAATCGATGTATACATGCGATACATTGATCCCCGAACGTGCTCCCCGTCGACTCCAGAACTCCACTGGGGCGGGAGGCGGAAACGGAGTCGACGGGGGAGCCACGGCCGTTGATCCCGCACCGCGAGGACACAAAGTAAGTCAATCTAAGCTATTCTCGTAGCTGAAGTTGCATATCTTAGATCAATCCTCCCCCCTAGTGTAGACCAGGGCCTACAGTCGCTTCCTACCTCCTGGAGCCTGAGTAATAGTACACAACTTTGGGATGCAACCATGGACTCACCCCATTTCCCATTACATGGCAGTGTAATGAAGGCATTCAGTTGCAAAAAGAGATTCAGCAGGGTCTATGGGACCCTGATTGATCTCATCAGACTGCTTTCTGCTGTTTTCACACAGGATATTCTCTCTCTTGTGCAGGGGTGAAAGTAACTTAAAGGACTTGCCGGTATTCCAGAGTCCTGCAGAGGGGGAGGGGCCTCAACCGGAAGAGGCGTGACCTCTATCGGAAGAGGTGGGGCCTTTAAATCCCAGGGCTTTTAAATCAGGATTTAAAGGGCTTGGGGATTCGGCTGAAGTAGGAGCCGGGCCTTTTAAATCACCACCGGAGCTACCAGCTGCAGAGGCGGCTGGGAGCCCTGGGGTTTGGGCAGGGGCGAAAGTCATTTACATTTCTTACCCATATGGTCCAATCGCAAGCAACCCACCTCTCCTACGTACTTCATGCATCCCTCCCATTGCATGACATAGATAGAGAAAATAAAGCTACTATTACTACTACCAGTACTATTGTCTGTAATAAAACTTTACTACTGGAATAAGCCTGAAAAAGTGAAAACTCACTGTCACATTTTTCTCCGTGTCTTCCCTCCTCCTCCAGCCAGGCTGCCAACACTAGGCTCTGTGCTTTCTCCCTGGCACTCAGCAGCTGCAGGAGCTTCCCTCTAGCTTGCAGCAGGAGACTGGCTAAGGAAGGGAGAAGCCTGCCTCCTGCATAAGAACAGTTTAAACTCAGCTGTTCCCTGCGCAGTTCAGTAACGTTTCAAAGAGGATCTGCAAGCAGTTTGGACATCACAACCATGATCCTCTGCTGGGGAGCGAATGGGATAGATTTGAACTTGGAAATGGTTCCTGATTGTGATTGTGTTTTTTTGTATATAGGAGATCCCTTCATCCCGGGGGCAGAAAAGAACTGCCCCTGCCATGGTCACACACACCCTCCCCCCCAACAACAACTGGGAGTGAAATTAACAAGGATGCCAGAAATGGCTCCTAACTCTGGGGATTGAACTGCGCAGGGAACAGCTGAGTTTAAACTGTTCTTATGCAGGCAGCAGCAGCAGGCATCTCAGCCAGTGTCCCTACTGCAAGCTAGAGCCTAGAGGAGAACCCCTGCTGTGGGGGGGGGAGGGAGGAGACGAGAAACCAATGTGACAGTGAGTTTTCCCCTTCCACCTGCTTTTATTAGCCCTGGATTTAAGCTGTGCAGCCAAATGCTTGTATTTGTTGTGTATTGGAGAGATCCCCTCATCCCGGGAGCAGAAAAGGACTGCCCCTGCCATGGTCAAACATACCCTCCCCCCAGATACTGTGAGTGAAATTAACAAGGATGCCAGAAACCACTCCTAACCCCCAGGGGCTGAACCACTCAGGGAACAGCTGAGTTTAAACTATTCTTATGCAGGGAGCAGGCTTCTTCCTCCCTCAGGCAGTCTCCTTTTCTTACCGGTCCTCTGTACCCGCCCGTACCGGCTTACTTTCACCTCTGCCCTTGTGCTGATTGGTTCTTCTCTCCAAATCCCTCCCTTCTTTCATCATTCCGAACAGCTAATCTCCTCCTAACTAAACCTCAACCTCAGGATTTAAATAATCCCCTAATAACCACCACCTCCCAAAAGTCATGGTACTCACATTGCTGTCTGCTCATTCTGCATGTGCGTTACGCATCTTCCCCTTATCCTTTCTTGACTATTTATACTGTAAGATCTTTGGAGCGGGGACTGTCTATTTTTGCACAGCACCTACTACAATGGGGCCCCGTTCTCAGTTGTCCCCTAGGCACTACAACAATAAACATGATAAATGGTAATAATAATGAACTACACATAGGCCAGTGGGACCTTAAATTGTAAACTTATTGGGTCAGGGACAGTCTTCAATTCTGTATTCCTACACATGTCTTCCTATCCACCAAGACCTTGACAACGTCCTCCTGACCCTGCAACATCTTACGTCCCACAAGCCTTTCTGGTAACATTCGTTTAGCCTCATGCAATCAGGCTACGATCAGAAGCAGGCTTGGAAAGCAGATTGGGCTAAACAAGACTTAAAAGATAAGCATCTAGTGCTGAATCCCACACAGAAAGTTCCTGGTTTTGACCTTCCACGGTCATCTCGGTCAACTCTGAACCGAATTCGAACCAACCCTGGTAGATAAAGATATCTAATGCACAAATGGAAAGTCAAGGGCCCCCGGTGTGCAAATGTGGTTCCCACAACAGACCTTCGAACATATCGCTACCTACTGCCCAATTTATAATTATGAAGGAGGCATTTCTGCAATAAATTCTTCTACTCCTGATGTAGCCATTTGGCTCAATCAACTTCAGGTGAAATTGTCGTTGCTGCTCTACATGAGCCACATGAAAGAAGAAGGGGACTCTAGGTGTTACTGTAATAAATACATAATCATAGTAACAAATAATCCCAGAGACAATTTTTAATGACTCTTTCTTAGCAGAAAGACGAAGTGGTAGCTGCCTGTCGCTTTTTTTGGGGGGTGGGGGGTGGAGAGGTATGGGAGAGGGGCTAGACATAAGCAAAGACAACTGTCAAAACCAATAAAAAATATAAAATTTTCCCTTAGTTCCACTTAAAATCCTCTTCACTGAATGAGACCCTAGAAACAAATGCAACTCCGCAATGTCCTGTATGTAATTATAATTTACTGATTAACTGCTAGCCAGCAGCATCTATCACAACTGGGATCAAATTTCACTGTTTCCATTGTTTCTATCTCTGGATAAGCAATAAGACACTCCCAACACTAACAAATCATTTATTTACTTTAAACAGACTTGGAGTTTACAATTTAGAGGCAGCCAAGATTCCACCACATAGACCTACAGAGGGAAGCTGGAGTCCCTGAAAAGTCTGTCAGGGTGAGCTAGAACACAGCCAGAGGCAAACACAATTAAAAAACAGTACAAAAAGGGGTGGGTTATATCCCTTCAGCAATCCTTAAAAAAAAGAGAGAGAGAAAGAGAGAGACAGAAAAAGCATAAACCACAGATTATGTCTGCTGGCTGTTTCATTGATAAGCTCTGTTATAAGCACAATGCTAATGACTATAAAGGACATCCTCTGGGTTGGGTGGCTGCTTGACCAGATCTTGTCGGCATTTGGCTGATTTCCTAACACTCTGCCAAACTGGTGGCATCATTCACTGTTAGGGCTTTTTCCTTCATCTCTTCTCCTCTCCACTTGGCTGTCCAAGGCAGCCAGTATTTCACGGAACCTGCATGAGTCAGCATTAACTGAAGGAAAGTACTGAACAGAGAAGAAAAATGCCATCACTTAAACTTTCCCTTACAAGTATTTCAGGGTCATCTTATAATGTGTGTGTGCAAGTCTCAGAGTGGGGGTGGGTTCCACAGTAACTCTTTTCTTTTCTAGACCAACGTAATATGATTATTTTTTTAATCGCTCCTGAAATCCATCGAGCTTCTGTGTTTGGCTACTGGTGTTAATTTACTTCTCACTAAAAGTCTTACTGCACCCCTTTATGCTCTCCAGACTCTTTATTAACCCTACTGTTGATTGCATTCCCAGGGCATCTACGGGGTTGCGTATAATTTGTCTAATTAAATGTAAAGAAGAGACGTTTGGTGGAGCACTATTTCATCATTTCCCCTCTACTTCATGCTGTGGACTTTAATGAGGACCTAAAACACCATCTTAACTTGGCTTTAGTTTCAGCCCAGATGAGCTTTGCTTGTTAAGACAGTCTTCACTTGTCAGGAAAAATAGCTTTATTAAGGTCATGGAATGCAGAGGGTTTGATTAAAGCTAATCAAGAAAGCACGCCAGACTGGAGCACCATGAATCAAGCTTTAGTACAACATGTTTAACATAACTTAACCTAGGCTATCTGTTAAACGCAGATATAAATAAGATCAAGTTACCAAAAAGAATGCATGGACAACACAGGCATATACAGTAACCTGTATACTGCAATGTATTCCTTTAATTCAACTCAAGCCACACTTTATATAAACAAGCAAACTTTTCAGTCCTTGTATGATTATTTCTTTCAGCTAGCATTTTAAACTTTGGAAGATAAGATGTGCCTTGAGTTTGTTCAGACCAGCCTGCCTGTATGTCTGGATATATGTAAGTGGTAATGCACATATTATTGATTTGTTAATATGAAGGGCTGTTTAAATCTAAACAAAAATAGATTACTATGTGTATCACGTTTCTGACTGATTTAATACCAAGTGGGCGGTATTCACACCACTTCACAATGCCCTTCTGACTTTTTTTTAATACAGTTTTAGAAAGGTGAGGGAAGATTTACAGAAAGCGTAGCAACATTTTTAAATCTGAGGACATTTCTCAATGAACAGGAGATAATCACTCTGTCTCCTTATCATTTTTATCTGTTGCATTTATTTTGGGTACAAGCACCACTGTAACTGAGGATTCAGGGCCAGTTTTTCCCTCAGACATCTCATATAAATATAAAGTAATATAGTGTTTCTTTCTTTCAGTCTCTATTCTGCCTACTATTTCCTATTTACATACTGTTTTGTCCAAACAAAAATACAGATTTCAGTGTATGCCGTTGCTAGAAATGAAAAGCCCATTAAGTTAATATTATAATGGTAGATTTATAATATATCTGTGCAGCACATGTAGTTTTATCATTTTGTGATGTCAAGAAATATGAATAATGTTATTTGATTGGATCATTTGAAAAGCTGGAGAAAATATAAACAACAGCTGCATCTCTAGAAGGCTGCCCCGTAGGGCCCCGATTCAGCAGTCTACCTCTAGCCAGCAAAGCACTTCCGCATATGCTTAAATTCCAATGACTTCAAAGTGTGCATGTGATTAAGTACTTTGCAAAACAGGGATGTATTTAAGCACATGTTTAGATGCTTAACTAAACTGGGACCTAAAGGCCTGAGCCTGTGGGAGTTGGGAGCACTCCGAAACTTGCAAGATTGAACCCTTGAGCAGGGATGAGGAAGGGGAGGAGGCCACTGGAGCACTAAGTCTGCACTGCTGTGCCAGTGCAATCCTCTGGATGAATGGAAGTTAGCAGTGGCTGACTCAGCTGGAGATGGATCTTCAGCAGCCAAAAGATGGCTTGCTAATTTTTACTAATTGAACTGGAGGTAATGGAACACGGGAGCCATAGGGAAACGAGAGAGTTACACACGCTGAGGTTTAAACAATCTGGTTTCAGCTGCAAGAACAGACTAGCTCTAACATAAAAAGCCAGGATCCTTTTCTTCACTATGGTTTCCTGTGTTAATTGTTTAATATAAAATTGTACAAACGAACTCTTTAACTTTTTAATTACTACTTGTAAGTCACAGGGTCATTCTAAACGAAATGTCGGCAGCCTTTTTAAGTACACAGGCAATAAACAGCAAGGTAACAGTTTTCAAAAGCACATGAGAATTTAAAAGGTTTTTCAGAGAGAGAGAGAGAGAGAGAGAGAGAGAGAGAGAGAGAGAAACCCAGCATTATGGACAAGGCTTTTTAAGGATAATTTTCTCCAAAGAAGTTCAGGAACTCCAAACATATACAGGGATATCCTGCTCAGGACAGGGCTTTAAAAAAAAAAAAATCAAACACAGCCTAAACAAAAAAATTCAACTGCTCCCCAGCTCCAGCTCTGCTGCTCAATGAAAGATAGACAGGAAATTAACAGCAGTGGCAAGGAGGTTCCTGCCAAGAGTGAATTCTGAAACAAAAGACCCTCTATTGTGTAAAAGAATCTGACATCTATACCCTTAGCTATATTCTAAACTCTTGGAGCCCTTTTATATGATCTATGAATTGTTAGATCTTTCCACATTTAAAATGCTCTATTTCCCACCCACCCCCTGCAAAAAAAGAAACGGATCTGCAATTAGATCAGTTTTAACAACAGCAACATTATACTGTTAAATCTCTTACTGCTCCCATTTTATCACTCTATTGGCCTGTCTACACAGTGGGGTAATGTGCTCTACAAGAGTGAGATTTCTAAAGCACACTAATGTTTTGCGCATTAATTGACCCAGGTAGACCCCGCTGTTGTGCTTGAACGTAGTGCGCTTTAACTACTATGTTAAAGCGCACCAGGGAGCCTTTAGTGCACAACAGCAGGGTCTACCATGGACCAATTAATGCACAACACATTAGTGTGCTTTAGAAAACATACATCCCTGAAGAACGCATTACTCCACTGTGTAGACAACTCCTAAGTTACTAGCCCTGACTTTAGTGAAGTAAACAGGATTTTTGCCTTCGCTTCAATGACTGCAGGAACAGGAACAGACCAAACAAATGGTTTAGGGCACCCAGTCTTATTCATTACCAGCTTGGTTTTACCCAGAAACCAGCCGTTAGAAAATGGATATTTGTGTTTTACATAATACACTGTAATTATCATGGTACTAAGACTACCCATCAGTGTCAATTAATTATATTTAACAAGGGAGGAATACAGAGTTACAGTCCCACACAAAATTATGTTCTTCAGCTATTTAAATAAGTGCAAGTAAAGAGAGGGAAAAGAACCAGTCGCTAAAGTATCAGCTGTGTAAGTTTGTTGGGAACATTCCAAAACTCTACATCTGCTTGGCAACAGCTCAGAAAGAGATATGGTTACTCTTTTAACAGTAACAGAGCTTTCCCAGGGTACAATATATGAAAAACAGCTTACTCTATAACAGAGAAGGGCCAAGCAGCTCTGCACAAATATATACTATTCCCTCACTCTGCAATAAAAATGACTGTCACGTCACCGGACTCAGTTCGACAGCCATGCAGCAGCATCGCATCATACACTTAAACACACACGCGATCCACCTAAGATTTTTTGCAACATAAACAACTTGAGGATTTGGAGATAAAATATTGAAGTTTGTGGTCCCAGAGTGGAGGGGGACATGAGGTTGATGTAACACTGTGTACTAAAGAAAGGTGTCAGCTATGTTTAAAATGGAGTTCTGGTATAAACATTAGGAGGCCTCTTCTCCCTTCTGCGCACATGCATGATTCCTAGTTGCCATTGGCGGGAGATAAACGTAAATATCACCAGCAGAACAGAACCCCTGGGCCTGATACTAATCTACACGAAGGCCCCTCTACATTATTCTATCAGTGTGAAAGTGACTTAAAGTGGGTAAAATTATTTAAGGCACCTTTACACTTCCAGGGAGGCGTAAAGGGTCATAGCGTCACTGAGAACTAGGTCCTCTAAATTCTGTCGGGGGAAATACAACATCTCTCCATCAATGAACAAAGTAATTACCACATTTGTTCACCACAAACAACAGATCTAAAGACACTATTTTTAATTATACCATTAATTGATCTTTTTTTTTCAGCTGCTAATTAGAGAGATAACATCAGGGTTACTTTACGAGCATTAGAAGACTTTTGCTTGCGTGGAGATACTTCTGCTGTGGAAAACAGAGGGATTTAGCAGAGAGAGCCAATCACTTTAGAAAAAGGAAATGGTTTTACCACAGTTGGGTGCATTTTTATATTTTAATTAATCTTGTTTTAGTAAAAAGAACCTTCATGTGATCTATTTTGTGATTAGAGTTTAGGGCTGGAGTTAGAAAAATTCAGTGAGGGGTAAGGGAGCAAGTGAAAAAGAAATAAAAACAACAACATGAAGCTTACAGAACTTTAAGAGAAAATTCATTCATGCTTGGCACTCTACTTAAAGCATGTGATAAAGAGATCTGCAAGATGTCTTTCCATCACAGGTAGGGCTGTAAAGCTAGTCCACATAGAAGGGTTTGCATTTTTTTAGCACAGTGGTTTTCAACCTTTTTTCATTTGGAGACCCCTTACAATTTTCAAATGGAGGCATGGACCCCTTTGGAAATCTTAGACCGTGATCTGCAGATCATAGGTTGAAAACCACTGTCTTAGCAGAAACAAACCCTTTTAAAGGCCAATCCGACTGTCTTTACACAGGCAAAACTCCCGTTGGCTTCAACCGGAGCTTTGTAAATCAAGGAACGTATGACTGGGCATTTAAATAATACACAAGGAACTAAGGGGCCAGTTCCCCAGCTGGTGTAAATCAGCACAAGCCTAGTTGTCGTTTTACAACTAGGTAAAAGTTCTTGTAGCTGCAGGATACTCTGCTGGCATTGCCTAGTGTGACCCATTTCTCAAATGATTACAGCTTGAGTCAGAAACCTGTTAAGACCCAATTAACAAAAAGGTTATGCATCAGTGATGCATGTTTTGTCCGGAACTTTAATTCCACCGTTTCTCCAAGTAAATTCTCTCTCTTTATTTTCTAGTCATTAAGTCTCCTCCCTTGGGTGCCAGTGGTAGCTTTTCTATTGTGTTCTGAAAGAGTTTGCAGGCCAAAAAGTCAAAAGTAAAAGGGTGTTGTTACTTTTTGCTGCTTCATGATGGGGAGAAGAAGAAAAACTCCCCCCAAAAAACCTTGCTGCTTTTGAAATACAGAAAAAGTATCAACTAGGGAAACATTTGGGAACCCTGATTGAGGAGAGTGAGCTGGTTGGTTTCTGGGAGGCTGCTCTGCTGTAGCAGCCATGTTCTTACCAGTGCAAGGCATACTTATGGAGTCAGGCCTCTGCTGATAATAGGAGGCATGAGGATGATTTTATTTGGCAGATGGGTGCTGCTATTGAAGCTTATGCAGTGGTGGGCTTTTGGCTGCCCGAGTGGGTAGCCTGTTGTTTACTGTTTATGGATTTGTCCGTTTTAATTCTTGTGACACGCCCAGATGCTCTAGAGTTCAGCACCGTTAAGTGTTGAGGACTGCCCCACCTCCCAGCGCTGTAGAGCTAAACCAGTTTCACATCTGTGAAGGGTGGAAAAGGATTTCACCCCAATAGGAATTAATTTATGATGTGGACATTTGAGGCCACATTATGCCCCAAAGACACATTTCACAGTTCCTGATTACATCCACAGGAATTGGCCATGCGTATTTGGTGGCAGATTTTGGTTCCTTTCCTTTCTCTTTTCACTCTGAGTCTTTTAAGATTATTGAATTCCACTCTTTAACAAGGTTACGTGTACATCAAACACTGAAGATGTTCACCAGGCACAGACATTTAGCAATTCCTTTCACTTGGTTATGTACTTTTCATTTTTGTTGTACTGTTGCAACTCTATTCTTCTTTTCCTATCCACTGCATAGTCCACTTCTTACTGAATCCACTCCTTCTTATTATGCGTAATGCTTCCCTAGGTCATTCCACTGTATTTCAGAAAGTTTTCCACAGCCCCCTAAGTGTTTCCACATGACACTATATTCTACAGGTAACTTGAGTTAATGCCATTCCTTAAGCAAAACTCCCTGTAAAAATTTTCCACTATCTCAGCAGTACTCTATGTGCTGTCATTAAAGCAAAACCCATATACGTATATCTGAGCAGGATTCATGAGGATGTCAGATTGTTTGGCAAGTCCCAATTATGTTTTATATTTTGTTAAACTTCTTTACACAGGTCTTTTGCCTGCCCATTTACCATAGTGTTTTTACAACCAGAAATATACTTTTATGAAAAATAAACAGTGACAGCTTACAGTACACCACAGGACAGGAGTAGTGTGTATAACTCCATTCTTGTTCATGCTGTCTTCTTACTTTGTTTTGGAATAGTAGCTGTTGAGTTTTGCCATTGATTTCAATGAGAGCAGGAGTAAACCCTAAATTACAAACATCTGGTCAATGTACCAGCAATGAAAAAAATTTCAGTCCTGCTATCAGCAAAATGGTGATGACGCTTCAGGCTCCTATGAAAAACTGTTTGAGTGCCTCAGCCCTGCATACATACTATTGCACAGTTACACAGAAGGTCTTTATCAATTTGAGTATTCAATCTATGCCCCAAATTCCAGCAACAAAACTGCAGAATACGCATGGAGGAATTTCTTTTAATCTCTAAATATGACGGCATCATTAAAAGCTATATGAATGGCATGCAAATTTGTGCTCCAATAATTGTGTAGCGCTGATGGAGAATATATTTCAGGCCGAGCTAGAATGTGTATTTTTGAAGTGACAGAACATTTTTGAGATGGACAAAAAACTTGTATTTTGTAAAAAGAGTACCATTATTACAGTGAATATAAAACATCTGGTTGGATTCTCCTTTCTCAGAGAGAGGATCAAAGATGGCACCACAGATAAATTATGTCACAACTATTCTGGTTTCAAAGAAATTCCTTTAAAAAGAGTGTATAGATTCAAATATAGTAACTGTTGGTCCTCCTGGCTTTGGAACACTACCGGCAATCACACAAAAGCCAAATGCTGAACTGTAGTATTTTGCGTAGCACACCCCATTGGCTGAAAGGGCTGTTTTGTCAGTGGTTTAATTAATAAGCTATTTTATGACTGGGTAACTTTTTACCTTTTGCACTTCTATCTAGGAATAATGGTCAACTTTACACTAAACTGACATTGTTAGCCATTCCATTAGCTAGAATAAATAGCAAACTTTTAAAATAAAGATGCTCACATGCACATTTTTGTTTACTATACAGTTTAGAACTACAGAATTTTAAAAGTATCTATTACTACCAGACTTATCTTTCGGATTCCCCTCTTCCATAAAAAAGCAAAATAGTTTCCCCTGCCCATTATCAAATTGCTTTTTAAAAAGCTGTTAAATGCTCTGCTTCAAAGGTTTTACACATCCAAATGCACCCCTAAAACAGTTTTAATTCTCTTATTTCCCTGATCTATATTTCTGCTTTCCAGATGGACCATCCGCTTTACACCAATGCTAGCAACAGCTTGTGCACTGTTTGTTTAAAACAAAGATGATGGATTAAATATCATATGCAATGTGAGCAAAGAGGTTAAGGATAATACTCTTCAACTGAAATGCACTGCTAAGCAAGTCTGAGACATGTCTGTAGTTTAAAAAGTTGAAAAAATACAAATAAAGATGGAATTCTAGAATTCACGGTCATTAGGGAAAGCATTTATTTATCTGCCATGAGAATCCTCTCCCTCTAGAAAGAGTTAAAATTGTGCAAAGATATGATCATTCTCCAAATTATACAGACTAACTAACAATTATGTCATTTCACTCAAACATTCATTCACCCATCATGTGCCCAGATTAAACAGTAACACTTTGTTTTAAACATTCTGCTGAAATTAGCAAACCAGCATTTCCTTCACCTATATTTAAGCATTCGGCTCTGCTGAATGTAGCCTCATTTGAACTCAAATGAGTTCAACCAAGAGTTTGCCACTTTTATATAAATCAGAATCAACTGAACAGATATCACGAATTTCCTTTTTGTACAGTGCTTATTTTTGCATGGTTATTAGACTTTGGCAGCATTGTCTATGTACAGCGATATTTACAGAGGTATTTAGATTCTGGGATTTTAAAGCAACAAATTATGAATTTAGGGAGGGGACAGAGAGAGATGGAATTTATCTTATATGCTTGCTTATTTATACTAGGAAAAAGTGACAAAAAGGCTATTTTGAAGACAACATATAAAAAGAATCATGTATAAAATAAAGCAGTAATGTGGTCACACTAAATTGGAGATATAATATCATTTAATGAGATCCTCATCATGAATAGCAGAATACAAATTTTGGGCTACTAACCAGTTAGTGGTTGTCGTCTTTAAAAACAGCAACCAGGGACAGAGGCTGCCTTCTTTCTTTTTTTAATACTACATGCCCCTTGGAAGCAGAGTATCAACCTATCAGAGAGACACAACTGAAACAAAAAATATAAGCTCAGACGTGCAGCGTGCATTTGGCATAAACAAATTCTGCTGTTACTGTGCAGATTTTCCAGCACATACAGCAATGGGCACGGAACACGTAAGATTAGAATTTGGGCCCCTGAGATGAATCGCAACCAGATAAGGTAGAGAACTTTCATGATGCCCATGTCTGGCATGAGTGTTAAAATCTGTAGTGCTAGCAACACCTCCAAGACGCCAGTTTGCTGCCATCCATTTCATGTGACAGGATAGAATATAAGGCAGATTGTGTATCTAATGAGCTACACATACTGTAGATCCAAGGCAAACTCTGGAATACATGTGGTTGTCTAAAACTCTAAAATATGGCCCTTATGGTGTCTTGACTGCCAAAACCACAATTAATTCAATCTTACTGCCACTAATCTCCTTGTATATTACATATGGTTGACATTCTTCTTTAACTCTAGTATTTTTTGCATATGTGTGTACGAAAGTGGAGTGAGAGAGTACATGGAACAGGCAGACAAACAAATAATAAGCTATAATACAAAATGTCCCCATTAGTCACTAGAAAACCCACAACATTTAATAGAAGCAAGTATAGTGTAGATAAACATTAGGACCCATGAACAGACAATAGCAGAACCTTGTCTACTCTGCATGCAGCATATTATATGCACCATTATGTAAGAATGAACCAGATGGGCCTTTCTAATGCTATTTTCATACATTAAACTTAAAATTTAAAAGCAAGACTTAATTTTAATTGATTCCTTTGTTCACTTGGCAGAGAAGTTCCTTTGCCATACTTTACACTTTCATTCTAGATATTTTAACTTCTGTTGTATTTTTAGTAATTTTCCATTCATATAAGAACATAGGAACCAAAGAACGGCCATACTGGGTCAGACCAATGGTCCATATAGCCCAGTATCCTATTTTCCGACATTGCCAGATGCTTCAGAGGGAATGAACAGAACCAGGCAATTTATCGAGTAGCCCATTACATCATCCAGTCCCTGCATCAGGCAGTCAGCGATGCCCAGAGCAGGGGGTTCCATCCCAGACCATCTTGGCTAAACAGACATTGATGGAACCATCCTCCATGAACTTATCTAATTCTTTTTGAACCTAGTTATACTTTTGGCCTTCACAACATTCTCTGGCAACAAGTTCCGCAGGTTGACTGTCTGTCGTCTGACGAAGCACTTCATTATATTTGTTTTAAATCTGCTGCCTGTTAATTTCATTGGGTGACCCTGCTTCTTGTGTTATGCGAAGGGGTCAATAACTCTTCTTTATTCACTATCTCCACACCATTCAGGATTTTACAGACATCTATCATATCCCTCTTTAGCTGTCTCTTTCCTAAGCTAAACAGTCCCAGTCTTTTTACTCTCTCCTCATATAGAAGCTGTACCGAATTTCTAGTCCCCTCATTTTTTTTTTGCTCTTCTCTATACTTTTCCCAATTCTAATCTATCTTTTTTGAGTCAGGGCGTCTGCAACTGCATGCAGTATTCAAGGCATGGATGTACTATAGATTTATATACTGGCATTATGATATTTTCTGTCTTGCTAGCTATTCTTTTCCTAATGATTCCCCACATTCTGTTTAGCTTTTTCGACTGCCGCTGCACACCGAGCGGATGTTTTCAGAGAACTATCCACAATGACTCCAAAATCTCTTTCTTGAGTGATAACAGCTAATTTAGACCCCAGCATTTTGTACGTAGAGATGGGATTATGTTTTCCAATGTACATTACTTTTTGTTGCCCAGTCACCCAGTTTTGTGAGGTCCTGTCCAGGCTTCTCCCCAGCTCCAAAGCATGTGCTGCCATGCCCAGTCTTTTCCAAGGAGTTTTATTTCCTTAACAGAGTTTAGTCAATAAATAGAACAACAGTCTTAAATCCTTCCTTGGCCTCAGGCTTCAGGGCCAACCCTCCCACGGATCTCCGGCACTCCTGCTCCTGGCAGTTTCCCAATCTCTGCCAGTTCTGTTCCCTCCTTAAAGCAACAGCCCCAGGGTTGCTTTCCTGAGCCCCTGATCCCTTGCTCCACAGGCACTAGTTCCACTCCGCTGTGGCTTTCCCTCCCCAGGGCACCTCTCTCAGTCCATCCCCCAGCTGCCCATTAGCAGCCCTTAATAAGCCCAGGTGCAGCCCAGCCCTCTTTAATTGGCTGGACTATGATCATCTGCTCTGGTCCAGGGGAGCTGGGCTTAGTCTTGTATCATCTGCAGACTTTTCCATCTCACTGTTTACCCCTTTTCTCAGATCATTTATGAATATGTTGAACAGCACTAGTGCCAGTCCAAAACTTGGGGGACCCTCTGTCCTCTGTGAAAATTGTCATTCGTTCATACCCTTGTTTCCTATCGTTTAACCAGTTACTGATCCATGAGAGGACCTTCCCTCTTATCCCAGGACTGCTTACTTTGCTTAAGAACCTTTGGCAAGGGACCTCAACAAAGGCTTTCTGAAAGTCAAAGTACACTATACCCCCTGGTTCACCCTTGTCCACAAATACCTTTACACCTTCAAAGAATTCTAATAGATTGGTGAGGCATGATTTCTCTTTACAAAATCCATGTTGACACTTCCCCCAACATATCATGTTCATCCATGTGTCTGATAATTCTGTTCTTTACTATAGTTTCAACCAATTTGCGTGGTGCTTACCGGCCTGCAATTGACAGGATCACCTCCGGAACCATTTTTTTAAAATCGGCATTACATTTGCTATCCACCCGTCATTGGTACAGAGGCTGATTTAAGCAATAGGCTTACATACCACAGTTAGCCGTTCTTGTTTATACTGCTCTATATATTATACACTGAAATGTAAGTACAATATTTATATTCGATTTCTTTATTTTATAATTATATGGTAAAAATCAGAAAGTAAGCAATTTTGCAGTAACTGTGTGGCTGTGACACTTGTATTTTTATGTCTGATTTTGTAAGCAAGTAGGTGAAAGTTGCAGGTATGCAAGACAAATCAGACTCCTAAAAGGGGTAGAGTAGTCTGGAAAGGTTGAGAGCCCCTGATTTATGATACACCTCACTTTATGACACACAAATTCTTTGTAAATGTAAATACAGCCTCACACATTGGATATGCTGCTTGTGAATTCACCATTTCCTGTTAATAACAGTTAAAATTAAAACTGGCTCCAGATTAGAAGGCATCTTTTAATTTTTTTTTTAACTTTTCAGTAAATCAAAGGGGGGAAAAACGTCAAGAAATGTCTTAAAATTTGCAACTGGATATTTCTTTGATGGTATTTTATTGCTAGTTCCATTTTGTTCCCTTAAACTTTTTCATTCTTCAATTCCAGCTATTCTTAATTTAGTATATGTTTTGTATAAAGACCTACATCAGCTCAAACACTATCTATACCAAATTCACTCTACTTCTTTCTTAGTGCCATCTCATCACCATCAGTGATGTGGTGGAGTTGTGCATGTGGCACAATATAGCTGTTAACAGCCATAAGGAAACTCAGAAAATGGAATGGATTACAGACCTAGATATGTAGTAAAACAGCATGAAGTCAAAGATTAAGTTCCCAAGCCAGCTCCACTTGAAGTCATCAGGATCGTTTCCCTACATACACTTACTCCCATTGCTGTGATTAGCTATTACATCCCTTCTGGGAACCGTCTCATCCCGTTCTCATTTCCATCCAATGCCTAAGTTTTAAATATGAAAAATAAAAATCTCAAGAGGACTCCAACAGGTTAAAATTCATATTTTAAAAAAGCACTGTTCCCCAATCTGTGTTATTCTTAAAACTGTATGGCCAGATAATACCCCAACTCGTGCTGCCCCCAAGGCAGGTCACTGCCTAGCAGGCAGGATAGAGCCCTTAGTTATTTTTATTTATTTCTTTTAAATCTGACATTGAGATCGTATACAGGGCACTATTAGTGGTTATCTGCTACACACTGAGGATAGGATTTCCAAAATAATGCTGAGTAATGGCCCAACTCTTCTCCCACTGAAGTCACTGGGAGTTTTAACATTGACTTCAGTGCGATCAGAGTTAGGCTAATACTGAGCACTTTGGAAAACCCAACCTTTAAAGGCTAACATGTTTTTAATTGTATGTTAGGTTTGGTTTGGAATTAGGAGATTGCAAACAGAAGTATCCAAACCAAAGAACTTGGTCTTTATTACTACTTTTTAAACCTCTTATAGCGCAAAAACAGCAAGAGTTGTTGAAAACTAAAATTGCTAATAAAATGTCCGTGTTCCGTGGGGTGACTCTCTGTGCACATTTCAGTGTAGGGTAAAATCTTACAGCATTTCTGTAACCCTATAAAGTTGGGGGTTAATAACAATGACATGAGACCCTCTCCCCTAAAACCGTAGCACTACTATAACATTTCAAAGACTTCCTTCCTAAAAGGACATGTCATCGGCAAATGGCACAAGAAATCTCTTATTTACTTGCAAGTCCATTCAGAAGGCTATCAGTGCTAATAAGTACAGTTCTGTTTATCACTGAAAACTGCCACCTTAATGGGAAAGCTTAATGAGAGCAATGGTAGTGTTACTCCAAATGTGTAAAGCTCTTTCTGAATGGCTGGACTGCTGAGGACCGACCGTCAGATTATTTTCTTTCATTTTGGAAAACGCTATATAGTTTTATAGTTTCTTAAACGTGATAAATGCTTTGCGTCTCAAATGAGGAAGTTCACAGCATTCACATTGGTAAGTATGTTCTTCTTCCACCTATGTTTAGAAGGCCTCCCTTGCCTCATTGTATTATTATTATTATTAAACATATAAATATAAACATATAAAATAATAATTTATATTACAGCAGCGCTCAGAGGCCCTGTTGCGCTAGGCACTGTACATATATAGTCTGTGTCCCAGACTCCCTGCAGTCTAAGTAGACAAAACAGACAAAGGGCGGGAGAAATAAAATAACATTATCCCCATTTTACAGATGGAGAACTGCAGCACAAAGTTAGTTATATGACTTGCCCAAGGTCACACAGGAAGTCTGTGGCAAAACTGGGAACTGAATGCAGACCTCTTGAGTCCCCATTCAGTGTTTTAACCACTAGACCACCCTCTCTATCAGACACCTCTTTCAATATTCTTTTAAGTTTTCTGGATAGTCAGATCCATGCACTTATTTTCAACCAAACTGGTTGCAGCGAGCTGCAGGATCTGTCGGTTAGATTTTGGTTTGTTTTTTCTCTCCAGAAATAAATGTCTTTGGAAAGAGAAGGAACAAAGCGTGAAGCTGCTAAGTGCACTAAAAAGTTAAAAACACTGTTTTACAAAGATAGTCATAAAGTTGTATGTGGTCTTGCTTTGCTAAAAGGTAGGGAGGAAGAAAAATAACCATAGTACTAAGGCATCACAACTTATCTGACAGAACTACGGTATATCTACTGTGGTTTCGTGGCCATGATAAGTCCACTACTTTATAGTGGAGGGTCGGAACTTACAGCTTCTGTGGTTTCAATGAAAGCTGAGGGAGCCCAGCACTTCACAGGATGGGGCCCATCTGCAAAGTTGTTAATTAAAGGGAAACTGTATTTTTTTTAAAAATGACAGATTCAACTTCTTGGTGATCTCATCTTTACTGACCAATACCCACAATGGACAAAAGAAACAGATGTGCCATGAAAGGCCAAAGTAAAAAAACCAAGAAATATCCCATGGTTTATTTTGACTTTTTACAAACTACTTTGTAATGACTTTTCTCATATTTGGCTGCACCTTGCTCTGCAGACAGCCCCATGGATTCCAATGGGACTTTATACGGGGTCAGGGAATAACCAACAATCTGTCCCTTAACTTTCATAAGCTGAAACCACTGTTAAAAAAACAAACTCAACCTTTAGAACTAATTAAATATCAGCAAGAGTTATTTCAGATATACTAATTATTTAAATTAATGCATGCTATCCAATCTACGCCAAATAAAAATAAGGAATGTCATGTAATGCCAATTCTTCTGATTAATGTGATCATAGCTTAGGTTTCTTTACAGTTTCCCTTAATGAAGGACAAACAGAAGTTTCTCCCCGCTAAACACTATCCAGCTTCACTGTACTTTCTAGTGCTTTCCCTTGTAGTCTACATCATTCATTCTGCTGAGCAACTATATTCACTTCTGTTACACTGCTATTAATTATCTAGCCTAGTGGCAAGGTGACTGTGCTTTGCCCTGCCAACCAGCGGAACAGATCTGAAAGTTTAGGAGTGTTAAAAGATTTAGGGCCCAGATAAGAACTAGGTATACATGTGCAACTCCCACTAGCCTCAGCAGGAATGAATGTGGAATAAAAGTAAAGGAACTAAATATCACACACTCATGTTTCAGATTAATGAATCCATTTAGCCAAAGGCAACAAAGAGTCCTGTGGCACCTTACAGACTAACAGACGTATTGGAGCATAAGCTTTCGTGGGTGCTTTTTACAGATCCAGACTAACACAGCTACCCCTCTGATACTATTTAGCCAAAAGGAGTCAGCTACCCAATTTTGTTTCCCTAGTCTTATCCAGAGTGTCTATATGTGGTAGTGACGTATGGAGTCCCACCTGTATCAATGGGGGAATATATACGGCCTCACTCATTTCTGAATGAGAAGGGCGGGGATAATTTAGCATATCTGATATCCCAAGCATGACTCAGTTATAGCGGCGAATCAGTGGGTAACAGACTGGAATAAAAGCTTAAACATTTCATTTAATCTGAGAGCAACGATGCCTGTATAAATGCGTCTTCTTGGGATGGCCAAGGAGTAGATGGTAAGTGCAGTGTCCTAGCATGTGGGGATCAGAGCTCAAGACTCAAACCTTGTCCTTCCCCCTCAGGGGCTGAGAACACAGTAAAGGCAGAGCGGGGTGGGCAAAGGAGTCCCTTACTTTGCTGTCTAACCCATACAACTGGATCAGAAGTAGTACTGACAGGCTCTTGCCGAGGCAGGGGAGTATAAACAAAAGAAGGGGGCAAATCCAGTGAGTCCAAAGGTCCTCTGGAAAGGGAAAAATAAAAAAGACGTGCTATCCTCTCCTTGTAACATTAGGAGATAGTTATCCTTAATGTCATTGACCTGCAAGCCTAGGAAGTGATGGTCAAAAATGTAGAACTTGAGTACTTGCTGGCAAGCAGCATTTGAAATGTAATGGGACAGAAGTGAACAGTGACTTTTGTGGGAGATAAATCTGCCCACAGCATCCACCTGTGAATGCCCTTTCTACCTTGATGCTTTATGTAGCTTCTTCTTTCAAGTGCCTCTAAGGAAGGCTCTAGATACAGGAGCATAGTGCTCTGCCCTTAAAATGCTTTTCCACATGGAACTACGGAGAATTGGTTGAAAGCCCAATACCTAAAGTTAAATCGTCACATTTCTGGAACAGATGCCACAGTGACCAACTAACTCACACACTTTTATTCATTCCCTTTAAGCACTTTTCTCTTAAAGGCATGAAGGCATCTGGGGTCTATTCGGCCATCAACATGCAGGGATTTATGTACATTACTCCTATTAGCTTTAATGGTAGTTAGGCACATACAGTAATTTCCCCTAAGCTTCAAGAAGAAAATAGACCCTTATGGATGAAAAAGTTTGCTATTAAGAATTCCTAATACAATGGAAATATTCTGTCTCTTTTAATTGCAATTTACTTCTAAGTGAAACTGCACTGGGTGTGGGAAACCAGGATGCAGTCCAATTCAATTATGCAATCCTTGCCACCTGGTAAGCCTTATTTTGTAAAGAGTAACGTACTAGCACTGGCAGACTCATTTATGTTCAGAATGCAGGCTTTGTCTATTGTATAATTATTGTTTCATGAAAACGAAGGAAGGGTATAAGTCAGATACTCAATTATAATACAATCTATGCAAGAGAATATGAAAATCTTATATATGATACAAGACCCATATTTAGTACAGCTATTTTATTATTATTAATTCATTATGGTCTCTAGCTTACAGAGCTTTCCAACACAGAATTAAACTTCAAGTTTAAAACTAGTACAATATGTGATTTTATTCTGTCTTCCAGGCTGATGCAATTGATCAGCATCCTCACTCTCTTACAAACACAAGCAATAATTTACATCTGGGGTCGGTCCACTGATTGGATGGGATGTTAAATCACTTTGATGCATAAAGATTTTCATTGGGAGAAACGCACATTCACTTTGACTTAACTAATGAAGCTCTAACAACACAATAGAGCATATGAAAATTTGTAAGTAGCACTGCTGATTGGTCCCACTTTCATTAGTGACTAGAAACATCTACAGCTGACATCTTATCAAAACTGCATGCCATCACTAGTAAAGAACATTCCAGAATAAGTTATCTGCTCCTGGAGACTAATTAACTTTATCTGATTCCAAAGACACCCAGACTTCACTTCTCTCTGTTTCAATTTAAGAACAAACCACTTGAACATTAGTATAAATCTGAAATTATTCAAATCAGTCTTTACATGTATGCGGATGCTAACGAAAGGTTTAACATACAGGTTAACGATGGCATAGGTCACAGAAATGCTACTTTCTGATGCAGAATAAACCGTTAATACTTTAGTTTCATAATATTCCAAAACTCTGTCAGCACCTTGATCTTTGTTTTGGTGAGTAAAATAGCAATAATCTCAATCACCTTAATGCTGACATCTAGCCATTCTTTCCACAGTTACCCTACCTAGCCATACACCTAGGGTCTAACAATGGACAAAACCCCCATAATATTTATACAAATTGCAATAATTATTTTTCATAGACTCATAGAAGATTAGGGTTGTAAGGGACCTCAGGAGGTCATCTAGTCCAACCCCTGCTCAAAGCAGGACCAACTCCAACTAAATCATCCCAGCCAGGGCTCTGTCATATATTAGCTATATAAAGATCCTGTAATTTGCCAGTGAACTTGCCTTAACGTAACCAAGGAAACAAGTACCTGAGAGAAAGACTCACACTAGCTCAGTCACTTTGGTTCAAGCCCTAACCATTCCCCTGAACTATGCCAGGTAATAACCATAAGTCATATGTGCAGCTGCAACGGTGCTAGTCAACTCCTTCCTGATCATGTCATTGGACAAGGTCTTTCTAACAGGCACCATCAATATTTGGTTATAAGCCTAACAGACCTTGAAGCCAAAGTCCTGAAATAGGGAAGGTCAATTCTATTGCCACTGAATATAGAGTTAAAACTTTATTTGCAGCAATTTTTGTTTGTACTTTTTCGGGTAACATATTGGGCGCTATTAAATATAGTACAGCTAAATACACTGACATGTTATTCCAAACCGGCACATGGTAAAGAACTATTTAACTTCTGAAAGCCAGATGCATTCCTCAGTTTTCCCTGAGTTTATTAGGCTACAGCATCAAACCAAATGTTTATTGTGACCTTGGAAAGTCTGAAAACACTTGGAGTATCAAAAGAGGACCAGTCAACTCTGCTGTATGTGTACTACTTAAAGCGAATGCTAAGAAAGGATAAAATGTTTCTCGTCAGTGCAATTTTCAGTGCTACACTTTAGCCTCTTTACATTACTTTGCAAGCCCTCTTTTTTAGAAAACAGAGCTTTCAAACATATTAGATATGATCCTCCTCTTCCAACAATTTTATTCCAGTGGAGTGACTCTAGATTTGCACAGGTGTAAGTAAGAGAAGAATCAGCCCCACCACTCAGATAAGTTTTACTAACTGTGGGAAATGATGCTGAATCACTTTTTGACAGTTTTATGTATCTTTGATTCCAAGAACAGGATGTTTTTAAATGTTATATCCCATAAATAAAAAGAGCACATCCTATTACAAAAATATAACGTATTAATTGATAGTATAATTTCAGTTTCTATTATAGCTGAGAGACATCATGAACCTGCCAATTTTTCCTGAAAAGTGAAAACTCATTTCTCTATTTTGGACAAATAGGGTTAAGCTTCTTAAGTAATTCTTTGTTGTTTTGACTTCAACAATTTATGCAAATGAGATGTTAATTAGGGTAATTGTAACTTAAATTATGCTTGTGTAAACCTCGCCATTGGTAGGAAAGTGTGGGAATCCAGACAACTGGTATTTAAAGCAGCTGTACTAACTCACTTCTGAAAGCAAAGCATACCAAGATCACTTTCATGTCTTTACAATTTGTTTTTATGAGGTGATAACATTTTTACAAATACCATCATTTTTGCTTTTTTATATTGTAAGTGACAGTCTGACATTTTACAACTGGCTTATTGAAAACAAGAATTGAGCACTCTAGCAGTAACGGACATTAACTGCTGAATAGAGATTCAGATGCTAATGAGGTGAGAGGGGCTCCAGAAAGTTTTGATAAATGCTACACACACTCTAACTAGCAGTGAATGTGGGTTGACAAAGAACATCTACACCAGGGTTCAATAAAATGTAACCCTTTAAATTAATCATACTGGCAGTATTTAATAGAATGCACAACAATCTCCTTTCTGATGGCTATAAAGCTGAAGAAATGCAAAGTTTCAACAAATGAATGTTCCCACATTTCCCTCTTCACACTGCTACCTTAATTTGAACTTGTACCACTGTTAAAAAAGGGTAGTTACTGTAAATAACAAAGTAGGAAGTTTAATTGTATCTTTGAAAGCTCTTTTTTCACATTTATTTGTCTAGATTCTACTGAGCAAACGCTCCTGAGCCCAAAACTTTATCATCAAAAGCATAACCAGTCATGCCAAAAGGAAAGTCTAAGAATACACAGTATGCAGCAAGAGGACCTTCAATCAACAATTTTCTGCTAGGCCTTTTTCAACCATACTTGGTTATTTTTCCCCCCCCCATAGGTTTTACTGTATTTTTAAAATAGTTTGAAGGAAAATATAACAGGATTCTAAATCAAAATCCTACCATGGACTAAAACCTGCAAACCTCACTCAGGCAAAAAAGCCTCATCAACTTCACTGAAATGTTGTCAAGGTAAAGACTGCAGGTTTGGGCTTTACACTCCCAGACTTCAGAGTACAGCGACATAAAAAGTTTCTTGTAGGTTAACTCGTTGATTTATTTTTACTCTCCCAAGTTATTATATCTAACATTCACAACTCAATCAGATTGATTACTACACATTAGCTTGTAGGATTCCAGGGGGTAAGATGGTTCAAAGGATCATCACATTTCTGAAACCAGGGCAATACACCAACATGTTATTTCTTCTTAAAGTGACAATCTCTAATATCCTTTTTGGTTTTAGCCAATTTTAATCTTGGCAGGAAGTGTAAATCTGTGCACTCAGCAGCATTACAGGCTTGCTGGCTGTCAAAATTTTGTCTCAGCCAATACTTGAGTGGTATTCTTGTCATTTCACTGAGGTAAGAAACTTCTCAGGCTGACATATAAAGTCTCCTAAAATAGTGAGTTATGCTGAAATGTAGACAAACTTACCCTACTAAGTGAATTTCAAATACTTTTTAAAACACACATAACTATACAGTCTTATTCTATAATAATAACTGAGTTGTTAAATAAAACAGAACTAATTCAGCTCAAGAAATTTTATAGATCAATTTAGATATTGGGATAAATAAAACACGTATCTATGAATGAACATGGAAAAGAATTCCATGTACAGTATCTCTCTTACTGTTTCTATACCTTGTAAGCTTACTATAGTAAGCACTTTCAAACTGAGTCACTGCTACCATTCACTCCTCTGAGACTGATTATTTAAACTGATATCTTTACCCTTCTGTAGGCATCAGTTATTATTCAACTTTTTGTGTGTGCAGAAATTCTAACTCTCAAAATATGAACAAGTCGAGAAATGTAGGCTGAGGTTTAAAAATGGCCATTTAGCCAAATTGCATACCTGTGCTGTGTCAGCTATATAGTAGATTCATCTCATTCCATTGGTCTAATGGATGGCAATTGAATTTAATTAGCAAAACTACTCTGACTTAGTCTCATACTGTGCTGAATGTAATGAAATCTTTCCTCTTTTTTTCCCCTTAAATAAAGAATGTCCTTAACTCCACTCCACTGTTAGAATATTAAAAGCTATATATGTTACACTTAAGGACAGAGTACTACCATTCCCTTTCACAAGACTTAAATTTAGTTATTGTATTACACCACATAAAATAATATAAAAGATACTTTGGTAGTTACACACAGTATAGATTCAATTACCACGATGTCACCATTAAAAGCACTTTTATAGTATGAATAAAATGCAAATCCTCTTTATGGATCAATACCAGAAGCATAATTCTAGACTTCATCCTGAGTAGGAAGTTAGCCTTAATAAATCATCTTCATATATTTAAAAAGGTACAAAAGATATTTCTTTGGAAGTATTTCTTTAAAACATACATTACACTCAGGCTGCCATATTTCTCCTGTGCTAATTCTTTTTAACTATACAGGCCCAGTCCTTCCAATGTTGCCTGGGCAAGGCTCCCTCTGAAGTTGATGGGAGCCTGGCAAACAAAGAGACTGCAAGACTGGGGCCTATATATTTAAATACACCTTTAAGATGAGAACTAAGAACAAGAAAATGAGCCATGGCAGTATTAAGTTGCACAATTTTGTGCATGCAGCTCTGCCTTTATTTATCTAAATGTTGTGAATCTGACAAAAAGAAGTTTTCGGTAACTAAATAATCTCACCAAAATAAAATTTAGAGAACAAAAAATTCTTCCTAATAGATTTTGAGGGAATATTACCACTAGGTCTAACTTTTGCCTGGCCGGGCACAGTGAGAGAAGTTCCTATGATTGATTATTGTGGTATCTCTGTATCTTTGACTTTGAACCATAACCTTTTTTAACGCACAATGACAGTTGGGACCTACCATTTGCCATCTGTAGAGATGGAGGGGGAGAAAAGGACTTAGCTTACATTAATCAACCAATTAAGAACAGACTTAAACAAAACACTAAAGCATAATAAAAACCTGACTGCTTAATAGCCTTCTACTTTTAATAGTTGCCTTCCTGCCGTCTGCTTCACAAAAGTAGCACTGTTCTACTTGAGCCTTAAAATATTTGGGGGGAATGGAACAGGGGACAGAAACTTGTGCACTTTAAGGGACCGATTCTGTAAGCCATTTAGCAATCTGAAGTGAAGATGAGGGACCTCAGTATCTCACAGGATCAGGCTCTCTGTGGGAAAAAAAACTATGTTTGGGAACAGCAGTTGTAAATCATACTGATAGAATAGGAAACCTGACTCTTACCTCAATTACAATCATTACAGAATTTTGCTTATACATAAAATTAGTAACTAATCAAAAGATACAAATCACGGCTTCAATAAGAATTAATGTTTTCTTTCCAAGCTCTCAGCACTATGTAGGCATGTAATATATTTTGTCTTCACATTCTTCATCACCCACAGTAGCACGACACTACACACCAAACATGAGATTGGTCACTGCGGGCCTAATTCTGCTCTCAGCTACACTGACACAGGTAGAGTAAATCAGTCAAGCCCAAGGTATTTGGAGCCCAGTTCCGCTCCAAGTCACAATGATTTCAATCTGGGGTAAATCCAGACCTCCAGAATTTACACCAGTGTAACTGAGAGCAGAATTAGGCCTCAAATGCTTAGACTTGGGTAAGTGGAGACTTGAGCAATACTGAGGTAGTATGCTCTGTGTTAAAGGTGGAGGGTGACCCAACCTTCTCAACAGCAAACTTAGGGCAGGTCTACACTTAAAATGCTGCAGCGGCACAGCTGTAGCACTTCACTGAAGACACTACTATGCCGACAGGAGAGCATAGTTAATCCATCATCATGAGAGGCAGTAGCTATGTCAATGGGAGACGCCCTCCCGTCAACCCAGTGCTGTCTACACCAGGGGTTAGGTCAGTATAACTGCATCGCTCAGGGCTGTGGATTTTTCACACCTCTGAATGACGTAGTTATAGTGGTGTAAGTTTATAGTGTAGACCTGGCCTTAAACCAATGGGAGAGGAGAGAGAGAGGGAACATCAGAGACAAAAATAATACAGGGTGATCTAATCCGGACTTGCAAGGTGTTTAGCTTTGATTTATATTTGGGAATAAGGATCAGCTAACATGTGGAACTCTTCATATTCACAGGGAAACATTTGGTGATGGAGAGATTAGTGAAGTGTCCTTATCCAGATCTAAGGCTAGTTAATAAAAAAAAAGAGAGACAGAGAGACAGATTCTTTTGTTCCAAGACATTTTCAAGGCCAGGCATAAAAAGCTGACTGCTACAACGAGAAAAAACTATAATCAATGAAAACCTAGCTCTCTCCACTCTCTCTCTCTAGTACCAATCAAAGCAACTTTTAGTCACTGGAACTTTAGGACTTTGTACTCAGTGGAATGATACTACAGGGAAGCTGATTAATAACAAAGATTGATAAAAAAATAAAACATTTATATAAGAATGAATCATCTATGAACCAAATTATTTTATATGTACCCAAATAATCCCCTTTAGCACATAATAAATTGTAAATAAAACTGGCTATTTTCTTTGTGGGAGGTAAAATACATTTATGGGATATCTGTAAAAAAAATGACACAAATTCTTCTCATTAAAAAAAAATACCATGCTCCTAAAATAAGTGCTTTTTTGTAATTATAACAACTGAAATTTGGAACAAACTTGCACGACTTGGCCGACATGATCTCTCTCACACACACACTGTTTATAGTTCCTTTTTTATTACTTTGTGTCTTTTTTAAAAAACAATTACATCTTACTTCTGGAAAATTATTGCACTGAAATCCAGGGTAATTTATCAAGCTGCCACATATTTTCCCCTTATCTAACCTTTCCTCCCTTTTAACATTCCAAGAAAATACAGAGAGAAATTTGCTTGGTCACAAGAAGGATCTTTTTGTGAACTTGATAAAACTTTACCAAGTCTGATTTCACAATTTCTTTATGAAACCATGGTGATCCCATATCAGGATAGTTAAGAATTACAAAAATAACAATAAACTAAGAGTTTTAGAAGGTGTATTAATCTTCATGGTTCAGGGCATGAGGCAACCTCTAACTAATGGAGTGGGGATTTTTTTTCCTTTATATTCCTCTGAATGAAAAAATTAAATTAATTAAAGCTACATCGGGGGGGGGGGGGTGTCACTGTCTTCAATGAAGTCAGGATTTCACCCAAAGAGACTGAAATATGTTGTCTACAGGGGAGAAGGCCTTGAGTTCAGATGGGTTCTCTCTCCTTGAAAGGCTCAGTTTCACTACAATCAGAGGGCTATGACTGAAAGAAAATATTTACACACGAAGGCCTAACGGAAATATCAGAACCAACATGGCACACGCAGGAACTGAGCTAAGTTCAACATCCAATTCTATCAATGCACCCCTACTTTTTACGTCTTTTGCTCCTCTTCAGCAGAGGCTGAATCAATCGTACCAAATTACACCACTCTGTGCATGTGACGGTTGTGTGCTGTAGACCCCACTAGAGACAAGGATAACACCATGAGACTCAAGGGATGGATTTAAACCCAGATCCTCAGAGGGGAAAGCCTAAATTTAAAAAAAATATTTTCAATAAGCAGAAGCAGGGATTTTTCCAGAGGCTACATACTTACAAAGAACCCAGTCCTTCTCTCACTGAAGTTCTGCTGTTTACTTCAGTGGGAGCAGGTTGGGCACCAAATAAATAGACATAGCAAGTTAACAGCTGGTAAAACATGAAATAAATGAAAAATTCTTCACATAGTAAAATGTTGACTTATTCAATGGCTACATACCTTTTTTAAATTATCATATAAATATTTAGGGCCCAATCTTGCATTCTTTCCACATGGAAAACTCCCATGAGATGCATGGGCCCCTCCTAAATTCTTTATCAGGACATATGAATTGACAGACTGGATCAGACAAATGGTTCATCTAGTCTAGCATCTCGTCTCTGACTGTGGCCAGTATCAGATGCTTCAGAGGAAGCAGAGGATGGTCCAGTGCAGGGATCGGCAACCTTTGGCATGCAGCCCACCAGAGTAAGTACCCTGGCAGTCCGGGCTGGTTTGTTTACCTGCTGTGTCCACAGGTTTGGCCGATCGTGGCTCCCACTGGAGTCCCAGGCCAATGGGGGCTGTGGGAAGCGGTGCGGGACGAGGGATGTGCTGGCCGCTGCTTCCCACCACCCCCATTGGCCTGGAGCGGCAAACTGCAGCCAGTGGGAGCTGCAATCGGCCGGACCTGCAGACACGGCAGGTAAACAAATCAGCCCGGCCCACCAGGATGCTTACCCTGACGGGCCGCATGCCAAAGATTGCCGATCCCTGGTCCAGTGGTTAAGGTAGTAGCCCAGGACCATACAAGTACTTTAGATATACATAACTGTCCCCATTTTGTGTATAAGAACATGAAGAATGGCCATATTGGGTCAGACCAATGGTCCTTTTAACCCAGTATCCTGTCTGCCGACAGTAGCCAGTGACAGCTACTTCAGAGGGAGTGAAACAGAACTGGACAATTTATTGAGTGATCCATCCCCTCTCATCTAGTCCCAGCTTCTAGAACTATTTTGCATTTTTAACTTGTTCCCTGTCCCATTGTCATGTGCAGCCTAAGGTGACTCTAAAACAATTCCTCTTTATCCTGCCTGTCAAGTTTGCATTTTGAACGTGGCTGTAAGTGCTGCAGGACCATTTATACTTCATTTGTCCTACCTGCAGAGGTGCAATTAGGATCTATATCAGTAATGAATCGGACACTCGAGCCAACATAACTGAAATTCAGCATCTCGCTCCAAACTCACATTTTTAATCCCTATCTGTGACTTGAACTCATAGTACCAGAGATCAGGAAGTCAAAGCACTAAAGCTGATGCATTAGTATATTGAACTGGCTTGCTGGCAAGCAGCACAATTTAGGATGGATTCCAATTTAAAACACAAGCAATCAATTCCCAGGTGCTAGGCAGGGAGTCAGAGATGGGGGTATTCTAAAGCAACGCACTCCCAAGCAAAGAGAGAGGAAACAGAAGAGGAATAGAATGACATCATTGAGGCTCACAGGGTAGCTGGACAGTAAGTTTGTTTGTGGAAAAGCACAGTATTACTGGAGCCTATTTATTATTAAGGCAAGTGCTTTCATCTCTTGATGGTATTTAGAAACAGTGAGCAGAAACACCAAGTAATGGATGAACAAGGGGAACTGGATAAGGACAAAAGCTGTGATGATGTCAGTTGGGAACTAGATGAGATGCTCGGGAAAACATCGTCCTGCCTAAGGTTAAAAACGGTAAGGGTCGTATTCAGCAGTATCCTTGAGTCAAGGCTTTCAGAACCTGGGCGGTTTTCTCTACTTTATGATACTGTGGCATATTCTGCCCTAAGCGCCACTGGCCATTGGTGGGGAAAGACCCTGATAACACACCTGGTGATGTTCTGCTAAGCAAGGAAAGGCTGGATTTGGAGGGAGCTGCACTTCCGGTGTGGCAGAGCCGAGACCCACATACGCTTCCTGCGGAACTGCATATATGGATATTTGCAGATTAGTCTAAAAGATCTGCCCCTGTGTGGCTTTTCCAGTCCTTCCATCCCCATCTGTAGAGGAGGCATGTTAGGACTCCATGGAACACCTCTGTAGGATATCTGCCCTGTGGATCTCCCTAGATCCTCAGGCTGGGTGCCACGGACTGGATTTACCACCAGGTACAGAATCATCAGGTGTTTTTAAATTAATGTAAAATGTCAAATGTTTTGCCCGTCTCAGTGGAGTTTTTTGAAATGATGACACCCCACAAGCTGAATCCAGTTTACTCTGTTGCTTTCACTTCTTGCAAAACAAAGAAATCTGTTTTCGATTTCATGAAATTCGACGTGTTACCGTGACTAACTCGGATCCAATTTCATTTGGAGTACTGCAAAGTCTTTATGACAATTGCATGCCACTGGAAATATAGCAAAAAACATGTGCTTAATTACCTTCTTTAATAATTCCATGACATATAATTTATTAAGCAATGTCTTTAATGGTAATCAAAATCAGAACTATAAATATGCACAGACAGTTGCACTTTCTGGCTAAATAGGAGGCAGAGAGTGAGCGCTAATGATGCACCAACCACCTCTACCCAAAAATACACTGCTTAGTAAGATCACCAATTTAATGATTTTTGTATTTCATTTATCAGCCATGTAGTCGTCATTCTCCTCCCTATCACCATCTGTACACACTTTCCCAATAGACCATCACAGCTGTCCTGTTTCTCACACACAGTACCTTTTATATTCTTCCCAACTGTTTTTAATAATTGTTCTGTGCATAGCACTGTACTTCCTTTGTTTTCTTTTTTTTTAATACAAAAAAGAGATATAATCCAAACAAACAGGTCATCACAGCAAACAGCATTTGGTAAAGGCAGACAATTAAAATGTTAAATGACTCAATGTTCACTGATCTCTCTTAAAGTTGTACTGGCCCTGGAGTATAGCCTAATGTAGGGCTAGTATTAAGAAAATAGTTCCTTAAAAAGCTGAAAAGTTAAAAGCTGAAAAGTTAAAAGTTAAAATATATACTAAAGTATGTAATGATGATGGATTTGTGAGACAGCTCTGCCTCATCCCCCTTTAGGAACTTATTGTTACTAATAATAAATCTTGCTTTACACATTTACAGTGGCATCTCAAAACACAATTACTGTGTTGGAAGGTATTACTGAACCCATTTCACAGAGGTGCAGAGACACAGAAAAATCTAGTGATCAGTCTCCCGACTTTCACTCCCTTGCTCTGACAGCTAAACTACCTTGACCGCTAATAATAGCTACATCAAATGGATGTAGCTAATATTAGCTAAACAACCAGTGGGGCCACTGGACAATCGAGATGCTAAAGAAGCACTCAAGGACGATAAAGCCATTGCGGAGAAACTAAATGAATTATTTGCATCAGTCTTCACTGACGAGGATGTGAGGGAAATTCCCCGAGCCATTCTTTTTAGGTGACAAATCTGAGGAACTGTCCCAGACTGAGGTGTCATTAGAGGAGGTTTTGGAACAAATTGATAAACTAAACAATAATAAGTCACCAGAACCAGATGGCATTCACCCAAGAGTTCTGAATGAACTCAAATGTGAAATTGCAGAACTACTAACTGCAGTTTGTAACCTATCATTTAAATCAGCTTCTGTACCAAATGACTGGAGAATAGCTAATGTGATGCCATTTTTTAAAAAGGGTTCCAGAAGTGATCCCAGCAATTACAGGCCAGTAAATCTGACTTCAGTTCCGGGCAAACTGGTTGAAACTATAGTAAAGAATAAAATTGTCAAACACATAGAGGAACATAATTTGTTGTGGAAGAGTCAACATGGCTTTTGTAGAGGGAAATCATGCCTCACCAATCTACTAGAATTCTTTGAGGGGGTCAACAACCATGTGGACAAGGGGGATCCAGTGGATATAGTGTACTTATATTTTCGAAAGTCTTTGACAAAGTCCCTCACCAAAGGCTCTTAAACAAAATAAGCGGTCATGGGATAAGAGGGAAGGTTCTCTCATGGATTGATAACTGGTTAAAAGATAGGAAACAAAGGGTAGGAATAAATGGTCAGTTTTCAGAATGGAGAGAAGTAAATAGTCAGGGGTCTGTACTCGGACCAGTCCTATTCAACATATTCATAAATGATCTGGAAAAACAGTGAGGTGGCAAAATCTGCAGCTGATACAAAACTACTCAAGATAGTTAAGTCCCAGGCAGACTGCGAAGAGCTACAAAAGGATCTCACAAAACTGGGTGACTGGCCAACAAAATGGCAGATGAAATTCAATATGGATAAAAGCAAAGTAATGCACATTAGAAAACATAATCCCAACAATACATATAAAATGATGGGGCCTAAATTAGCTGTTGCCACTCAATCTTGGAGTTATTGTGGATAGTTCTCTGAAAACATCCACTCAATGTGCAGAAGCTGTCAAAAAAGCAAACAGAATGTTGGGAATCATTAAGAAAGGAATAGATATGAAACAGAAAATATCATATTGCCTCTATATAAATCCATGGTATGCCCACATCTTGAATACTGTGTGCAGATGTGGTCACTCCATCTCCAAAAGATATATTGGAGCTGGAAAAGGTTCAGAAAAGGGCAACAGAAATTATTAGGGGTATAGAACCGCTTTTGTATGAGGAGAGATTAATAAGACTGGGAGTTTTGAGCTTGGAAAAGAGATGGCTTAGGTGGGACATGAGAGAGGTCTATAAAATCATGACTGGTGTGGAGAAAGTAAATAAGGAAGTGCTATTTACTCCTCATAACACAAGAACTAGGGGTCACCAAATGAAATTAATAGGCAGCAGGTTTAAAACAAATAAAAGAAAGTATTTTTTCACACAACACACAGTCAACCTGTAGAACTCCTTGCCAGAGGATGTTGTGAAGGCCAAGATTATAAGGGGGTTCAAAAAAGAACTACATAAGTTCATGGAGGATAAGTCAATCAATGGCTATTAGCCAGGATGGGTAGGGATGGTGTCCCCAGCCTCTGTTTCCCAGAAGCTGGGAATGGATGACAGGGAATGGATCACTTGATGATTACCTGTTCTGTTCATTCCCTTTGGAGCACCTGGCATTTGCCATTGTCAGAAGACAGGATACTGGGCTAGATCGACCTTTGGTCTGACCCAGTATAGCCATTCTTGTGTTCTTAAGCATGGCCTTTCATCCCAAAGGATCCAAGAGTATTTCACAGACTAGACACATATGGCATTCCTGAAATGCAACCGTAAAACAAACAGTACACAGCACCTGCATGATGGAGGAATTTGGGCCCAGGACCCTGGAACAAATGTTTACTCTTGCAAAAGGCTCGGTGGTATTTTTATGTCCATGTAGAATCATTATACAGTCTCTCTTTCCTTATGTTTGTTATCATGAGAATCATTATAAAATAACAACCAAACTGAGTTGGGGAGGAGGTGTAAAAAGACCCTCCTAAAATAAAATTCATGGAACTCAATATAAGTAATTAAGGAGGAAGAAGGGCTGAGCTGGTTCTTCTGGGATTCAAACTAGTGATTCCATGGAGTCTTAGGGTATGTCTATGCTGCAATTAGATACCTGCAGCTAGCCTGTGGCAGCTGACTCCAGCTTGGGCTAAGGGGCTGTTTAATTGCAGTGTAGACATTTGTGCTTGGGCTGCAGCCCAAGCTCTGGGACCCTTGCCACCTTGCAGGGTTCTAGACATCAAGCTCCAGCCCAAGTGCCTATACCTCAATTAAACAACTCCTTAGCCTGAGCCCCACGAGCCCAAGTCAGCTGGCACAGACCAGCCACGGGTCTCTAACTGCATTGTAGACATACCCTGAGTGATTCAGACCTGAAATCTGGCCCACTAAAATGGCCCTATTAGTAAAAGAAAGAACATTTATCTTTAAATAGAGAAGAAAGAAAAGAAAAAAAAAAACCTTCAGCAGTGGTTAAGCCAAGAAACAGCTATGCTAGAAAACTTTCAGGAAAAAGAGGAAACAGAACTCTTCTGAAGAGCCACAGGAATCCAGCTACTGCAACATCTATTCAGTGGAACAATCTATTATGAACCTCCCATTGAAGATGATGCACAAGAATCAAACTTGCAACTTCTGGTAAGTGAGATGAAACAGAATGTTCATGTTGTTAAAAAAAATAACAGAGGATGACTAAAAGTGGACACAAAAAATGTTCATGTTCCAACAGAGATTAGCAATATGGAGCTAAGCAGTATGGACAATAAAGGAATAAGTATTACAGATGACAGATCTGCGATCAGACTCTGGCAAATAGCAGAACTGAGTTCCAAAGTGAACTGTCTCACAGAAAACTTAAAATGCTGGTCCTGAGATTTACAGGGTTGTTCAAAAAAAGATTACTCTGAATTTTACCTTGCACTGGGTAAGTTTTTCCATATAGATTCTGTCCAGAGCACGCCCCAGCATACTGAGAAGGGGATATGCATATATCATCCAACACCTTGCACACATGTGCTAGGCATCAGCAGTGAAGAGTCCTTATTCAGAGCCCAGTCTGCATACAGAGTGATCTCTCTGCCCCTGTAGAACCTCCATGACTGCAATGGGATAGCACAGACATTGATGTAGGCCCGCATGTTCTGGGTTTGAACAGGTATGGGGACCAATGCCTCAGGGTCAGGATTTAGGCACAATGGTGGAGCAATGCAGGGGAACTTGCACTATTACTGCCCTTGCTGTTTCTATTCTATGGGGAGAGGGTTTCAATCTTCAGGGCTGTCCATTTCACAGCACAAAAATTCACTTTTTAAATGAGGATATATTTAAAATAATTATTCCACTCTTGTAAATAAATACTGAGATTGTGATCTGTAACATTTGAGCAGAATAGCTTTAGAGCTTAAAATTGGGTTCTGAGCATATTATTTTGTCCAGGTATCACACTTACATATCCATTGCCATGTCGCAAAGAATGTACATCCTCAGGACATTCTTCTCAGACTGGGGTGAAAAATCTCTAGAACAGCATCTGTCTCTATAACATGCATATTAATAAATGAGCCACAGAATCTAGGCACCAACAAGCACTGGAGTTAGCTAAAGTGTCAGTGATCCATCTCCAAAGAAGAGCGACTTCTTGACCATGAAAATACCACCTCCTACCTAGCCAGCCCAGTGGTCTTTCCAACTTACCTTACTTTTCAAAAGACATTTTTATGTGCAAATATAAATTATCACCAGCTGAAAAAAATTAAAAAGCTTTACATAAACACTATGAAGCAGATTCTCAGCTGGTGAAAATTAGCACAGCTTCACGGAAGTCAGTAGGCCAACTCTAATTTACAACAGTAGAGCATCTGACCCTCTAAATGGTCAGCAGAAATTAAAACGAACCCCTCTACATTTGAACCAGCCACTCACAATACCTTAAAATAATGTAGGAACTGACTTTCCAGCAAAGCAATCAATGAAAAAAGGTTTGCCAGATATTTTTAATGAAGTCATTGTAACATCAAGGAAAGTCCTCATCACTGCACAATCTTTCCCCAACAGGGATTACAACAACAGCAATAGTTTTGAACAGTATCCAGCTACAAAGAATTCATTCTTATAAGTTATATGAAACTACTTTGCTTAAATAGTAAAATCTACCACTTAAGAACAACAATCCAACTGAATTAAACTGAAATTTCACCCTGTGTAGTACCAGACAGGGATTTTGCTATAGCTCTTCCATTCCAAACTAAAATTCTCTTGTCTACTGCTTTAGGCAAAAAGAGAACACCAAAATCCAGCAATCCTCTTTGGGATGAAATGTGACAGACATCATATTTCTGTCCTAAAACTTCTCTTAGATTTTTGCCTTGACAAGATTAGATTTTGCTTTTGATGCCTCTGCAGAGGTTCATCAGGTTTCCTTCAATGGTACAGAGTATATTTTCTAATCTGTACATTGGCCTTAAGCAGAAATATTCAAGTGGTAGTTTAACTAGTTGTAATTTCAGTTACAAAGCTTAGATCTGTAGTTCATAGCGATTGTATTCAACTGGGGGGAAAAAAGGCAAGCTACATGCATAAAGCTGTCTCAATATTTCATGCTGCACTTAGTTTTTCATCGGGATCATCCTGCATTTTCTCCTTGCAGGCCCATAACACGCTGTGCACAGTGCCTGCACTCCACAAACCTGAGCATGTCAGCCTTCCATTCATGGAACTCCTCACTACCGGGAGTATATCTATTGACTTCACTGGCCTTTGGATCAGGCCCTAAGAGTTCCCTTTGGGAGTTCCGTGCTTGGAGAGCTTGCTCACATGAGATGGCAAATTCCCAGATTTGCAAATGCACTCTGCACCAAGGAGTAATCTGTGCCGGGGCACTTTTCCCAATGTGATCTTTATGCATCTAGTGCTTGAGTTAAGGGATACAATAGGGGAGGTCAATGGTTATGATTAGAGAAGACACATAGGGTCACAAAAAATGGGTGCATACCAGACGTATTATCAAATAATAGTTAGTCCTTGCTTAGATACCAGTGTGACAGGCACATTATTAATATGATTGCTGGATAGATGGAACCAAAGAACAAGAGTAATAGTAGCTACATCTCTATGGCCATAGCAAGTAACAGCTATAGCAGAGTCAAGGGGTCTTGCTAATACCACATATGATTACAAGGCATACAGTGTCAGTTTTATAGCTCATAGAACGGTGTACCACTGACCAGATTCATTCTTTTGCCTGTCTTAAGTCTCAATATGCCCAACTAAAAGAACCATGAGTAATAAAATAATAATACCTATCTCTTATACAGAATTTTCACAAATAGATCTCAAGTAGATCCAATATATGCTTTCCACGTGTACCACTCAGGCTCTGATCCTTACATGCAACACTGGCCTCTCATCTTGCAACTATTTTAATGGTTTAGGAATAACTAAACACCATGGAGTTGGTGCTACTGTCAATGCATGAAGCTCCTAATAGCTTCAATGAGAGTTTTAAGAAGGAATGAACTAAAGGACTGGGTCCAACCTGTGTATTTATATAACTGTCATCATAAATGGCACTGAATAAAACAACTGACCTAACTTGTGTCTCTTCCATTTTATTTTGCCTCTTCATAGTTCAACTGGAGGATATTGTTGGGCTGTTTTCCGATATGTAAAAACATGCCTCTGTGGTATTTTTAACCAGCGCTATCCAAGTTATTATGTCATCAGCCACCAAATAACCCTTCATCATAATCGACTCACCTGTTTGAATAATCCTACTTTTTAAATCCACCAATCTAATGACAATTTTGTGACTCACTATAGATACATCTCACCCAATAATGGGATCATGCTGAACCATCCAGTGATGTTCTGGCACACATGCAATAAAAACCATGGCAACAAAGATGAGAGCTTGCCAATGGCAGCTGCTGCACGCACACACAAAATTAAACTATATTCTTCTGAAAAGGGATATTATTATGGCATTTGTTTCCCTCCACCCACCACCCCCAGATCACAAAATAAAGGAGAAAATATCCAATATATACTAAAGACTGAAAGAGAGAGAGAAAGATTTCAGTGGAATTGTGATGGGGTGTAAGGGTTCATGATAGAAAATCCAACTGGAGGGGTGTGGTTGGCTGTAAACATCAGCCTTGAACATTTTGTTCGCCTTAAGCACGTAATAGTTAATGTGTGAGTAAAACGGGGGGGGGAGGCGATTATCATCATCAATGGACAAACGAGCATATTTTGACAAACACTGGTCAATTTTCACAACAGTTTTGCAAGACTGATTTTCAATCTAAAGTACAAACACACATGCCTGCATCTTGTCTTGTATATTATCAGCTGACAATTATCTTCACTTTCTTTCTCTTGTGAGGAGCTATCTGATCCCTTGCATGCAGTTATGTAACTCGCAAGTTATCAGTCTCCTCACTTGTGAAGATAAATGTTGTATCAGACCTCTGACATCATGTGTTCGCCAAGCAATTATTTTTGATATGGTAAGAGTTATACAGGGTGCACAATAAAATTAAAAAGTAGAAAGCAAGGTTAATAAGATTATCATGTCGGTATAATAGGTAATGAGTTTTGCAGTATATCCTCATATCTGCCCTCTGAAAACATAATTAAATGACTGAGATTTATATTTTAAAGAAATGCAGACATACTGTCTATATCATCCTGCCCAAATACGCTAACTGCTTTCCACTCCAAAATCACACAGTTGTGTGGAGTTTTTCAGTCCCGGGGTGTGAAGAACTAAATTCAAATCTAGGTTTTGAGTGACAGACATTTTTCACTAAAGCCATGAAAACTTCAGAATAGCTCAGAATTAAATCTAGCCTGATCTCAATTTTACTCAGCTCATATCACTACCATATAAAGGCTTTATGAAGAAAGAGCACTCTCCCTGAGCCCAAGGCAGTGCCCCATTGGCCATTTTAAAACCTGCCATGGCACCTGATTGGCCAACCAGGATGAGCTGGAGATAGGGATGGAAGTTATTTAGAAACTGGAGAGCATGCTCCAGTCTCTTCAGATGGGGAATTTTTTTCCTTCACCCTCCCAATGCATGAATCAGTTGCAGCTTATTGCCATGGCTGGATGTGGATTTGCCTCTGTGTTTGTTTTAGCTCTCCTTAGAATTGCACCAGATTTTACTGTCTACCACGTATGGGATTAGGAAGGAATTTTCCCTCTTTGGTAAATTGACCCAAATCAGGGTTTTCACCTTTCCGTGGGATTCTTCCCTTCCCTCTTTTCTGGTATATGATCAGAGCTAAACTTCATCCCCAAGGTCTGGTTAGGCAGTGCCCTCAGCTGTTCCCATCAGGAGAGCTTTTGCAACACTCAACACTAATGGTTATAGGATAATCTGTTGCAATTACAAGATCCCTGGCGATGTGTAACATGTTTCTTGGCCCCAAAGGAGCTCAGAGACAACAGCAGTATGGGGACAAGCCTCACACTGAAATACAGGTATGGTGTGGCCGGTTCTTTTCATGAGTCGAGAACTATGAGTGAGGCCTGATATAGTTCTGTACTGAGTCCCAATGGTTTGGTTGTCACAATGGCCCAAATGAATTTAAATATTTACCTGGCAGGTTTAATTAACATTTCAATAAAGTTGCAGCCACAGGCCTTTACAATGTAACAAATTTGTCTGTCTTTATTTAAGGCTTCGATTGGAGGCATATGATGGCACTTGACAGCATCCATTCTTAGTAAAGGATCACATTAAGGATTCTTTCCCCTCAAATTTTAAGGATTCAAAAAGGTTTCTAAATATAGGGCTCAAAGGGTCAAATATGAAGGAGCAGCCCATTTGCACAGGCAAAACCCAAGTTTATACACACAAAACACAGCTCAAAGCAGTTTATACGGCACCATTCTCCATTTTGCACATGCACTCGTGCGTTTAGTAAACACAAGATGGATGCACGTATATATTTTATGGAGGACAGCTATAAATTTGACCCAAAGAAATGTAATTTGCTTTAAAATAGCTAAATCCTGCCATTAGAGATATATGCATTACTCTTAATGAGTTACAGACAGAATTGAGCTCAAATAGCCAAATTTGTTGACTTACGTCAAAAAAATTACACAGTTATTAAACACTGCCCAAAGCATATAAATACATTATTTTTATTTACATCAGTGGAGACTCCATTGCACTCTTGCTAGTGATGGAAGACTATGATCCACTGAATAGAATAATATAGTAAACACTAGAGCTGGTCAGAAAACTCTCCGACTTCTGGCAGAACCAATCAGAATTAACTTACTTGGGCAAAACTCCCACTGAAATCAATGGCAGCTGCAGGTGCTCAGCCCTTTTGAAAATCAAGTCATTTAATTAGGTGTCCTCAGTATGAATTTGTGCGTTTAACCTTCAGCACCTCAGGTCTGAACATTTGGAAAACTTGCCTGGAGAATCTGGATCAAGTCAGCCAAAGCTTCAGATTGTAAACTTTTGCGGGCAAGAACCTCATCTACATTTATGTTCACACAGTGCCTAATACAACAGTGCTCTGAAACTGATCATGGACTCAGGGTGCTACCATAATACAAATAACTAACTGAAAAAATTAAATGAATCAAAGGGTATCTTTGTATCTACCCGGGATTAAAACTATCCCGTTTATTTCACAAAGAACTCCATCTGCTTCAAGCTCTCTCTGTGATAAGTCACAGAGTCAACCATAGTGACTGCTATGGCAATGATTAAACAAGTGGCCCTGATTTTTCAATTTGCATATTTAATCTGTAATTATAATCCTCCAATTCATTTTAAATAATCCAGAATGGGTGCTATAGCCACAGCTGTGGCTAGCGAAGCTACGTGAGCTGGAACCTGCTTGATGCAGAACCCGCCAGCAGGGAGTTCTCCAGAAAGGATACTTTGGTCTGGAATTTATTCCCACCTACCCAGCTCTGAACAGGCCCACACTGGTGATGCTTAGGACGTGCTGCGAAGAACATCTCTTTGCAAGAGCTCTGGGGAGGGTTGAGGGTGAGGGAGTTGATGGAGTTGGGTTTATTTTGCTGCTTTGAATTACTAGCTGGTTATGTTAATTTAATTTGGTTGTGTGTGTGGTTTCAGTACACTGCTGGGTGGTTATTCTGGAAAGGAATGTTCTTTTCAATAATTGTTTGAACCCACAGAGCTATGGACAGGCGTCCTCTCCTTTACACTGAAACAAAAAAAATAGTCATAATAATAAATATCGGCATTTGTGAAGAATCAGAATTTCCCCTGCTTCTCTGCAGGGCTTGAAAGGCTGACATGGTGTTTTGGGTCCTCTAGAATCTGCTTTGAGGCCTCAACCAAATGAAACATTCAGCCCTGCTGTGTACAGCAGTGACCACAACAAAGATTGTGGTTTCTCCCACACTCGCCTTAAATAGATTTAAATTAATGCTATTCATCATTGGGTGGAAAAGAAGGGAAATATAAAAATGCAGTAACTGTAGACAAGTCAAAACCCAGCCAGCAGCATTGGGTAACTTTCTTACCAACACACAAACCTCACAGTTATAAATTCACTGACCTCCATTCAAAGACTTCTCCTAATTTTTCGCCCACACTATCTACTGTCTCACTCCAGATCACCTCTGCTTGTAGAATAACACATGTAAGTAATATTATTACGTTACTGACTTCAAAAATCACCTGGAAAATATTCTAGCCACATTAAAAGCATATTTAGCCACTGTTTGTTTGGTTGTTGGTGGTGAAAGGAGAAAGCTAAACCACATGGGTGAACTGCCAATGGTTTGTGATATAGCAAACAGTCACAAGTTTCGCTGTAGCTAGGGTTAGAATTAACACAGCCACTTACCATCTCAGTTACAACAGCAGGGTGAAAGCAGTTGTTCCAACCTAAATCCTGCTTCTGTCAACTACTGTTTGCTCCTGCAAGGAGCAGAGACTGATTATTCCACTTTCCAAAAGAGAATTTTTTTGATGGGCAAAGGTATCTTTCTACACCATAGACTCTGTGTGTGTGTGTGTGTGTGTGTGTGTGTGTGTGTGTGTGTGTGTGTGTGTGTGTGTGTGTGTGTGTGTGTGTGTGATATATATAAAATGATGGTTGTCCAGAGATTTTAGTCTTTGTATTCCAAATCCAGTTGTGAGTACTTATGTTTTCTGCAGGCTTCTTTTCTTAATGGGAGCCTTTTATGGGCTTGAAATAATACAAGATCTGATCTTCTTTGATGGTGGAAATATGCTGAGAGCACTACATCTCATATTACTTTTAACCCATAAATGTTTCTCTATGGCAAGAAGACCCATGAAAAACAAACATAAATATTGAGACGTTAAGAGATTTTCTGAATATTGATGTAGCCAGGTTCCTTTGGATCTGCACACGCAGCCCAGTAATGAAGTAATGCACGTGTGAAACGTTTAAGATTGCTTTTGACATATGCTGGACTTCAACAGTCATGTATTAGAAGTCAATTTCCAACAGTCTCATAGTGAGGATATGCTTAAAATATCTCCAGATATACATATAAATTGCAGAAAGCATTACACATTGACTTCATGACAGATATGATGATATTTTGAAATGTGGCCTTTTTTTAAATCATTAAACACTATTCTAATGAGCATTTGGGATGAATCTTGGGAGGAAAAAAAAAACCCTACTGATCTTACACCTGCTCTTTAGCAGTGGGAAGTGGGTTCTCAATCTGTTAACACAACCATCTGGCCAATCTGCATATCGTGGCTATCTGTATGATGGAATGGCAATAACGTAGCCAAAATAAAAACAAAATGCATCAAAAACTAACAGTGGACTCTATCTTTTGATTTAAATTAAATAATAAATGCTGTCTCAGAGAAAACCAAGAAAGTAACCTAAGTAATTAAAAATGAGCTTTCACTACAACATAATTAAGGTAACAATATGGTGTATGTAACATGGTAAACGGTAACACTTTACACAGTAAAACACTAGACTTTTGCAGAGCAGATCTCAGGGGTTCAGGATGCTGCGACAGCTCTTTTTATGATGTACAGTACTGTTAAAACACCTTTCACATTACAGATACATACTGAACAACTGAAGCTATTAACAGGATTAATGCAGTAACAATCAATAACAATTGCACTAAAAGATGATGGCAAAAAGTGTTATGTACCTTTCTGACTTGGAACTAAAAGATACTTACACTGATATTCTGAATATATGCAAGTATATTTCCTGTATGTGCATTATTTCAATTGATACTTTATTGTAGCCTAAGTATAAATATTTAAATGCCACCAATTACAGCATAAAATGTGTCTATTTTAAGTTTAAAGTCATGTGTACGCAGTATTACTGTACATAGCAAATTATCCACAATAGGTATTTCAACATGAAGTAAACTTTCACAGTTACACAAATACATTAGACTTCTTATTTCCACCTTGGCTTCATTCTTTAATATTACTAAAATCAGAAAAATGGCTTTATTTAAATTTTAAAAATCCCAGATTTATTAAAATTTAGCATTTGTAAATGTCCGTCTTAAAGATCAAAAGATTCTGAGTGGCAAATTTCTAGCTAGCTTTAATTCTTGCCTAAAGTGGATAACATCTGTCAAAAAATCAAGTGTTGTGTTGTTATCACTTTGTTGGCCTATAGATTACAACCTAGCTTTGTCCACTCAAGAAGTCTGTAAAAAACCTGACCTCTAGGAAAATTTAACTACTTCAGATGCGAATCTTCTCTACAATCTGATCACATTAGCAGAAGTAACTCTGAAGCAGTAAAAAAATCAAGAAAGTTCTTGGTTGAGTGCTTACTAATGAACAAAGGTTAACTTTATCTAAAAGGTCAAATGCCTGGTGGCTAAGGTTATGACCTTAACAACTTAAATTGTGACCTTGCCACGTGCCTGGTTTATTGTAGACTCCGATACAGATCATCTGGTAAAGGACTGGTCATAAATTAGCTTTACTGTTACACTCCCACAAAGAAAACGGTTTGCCACAGTGGTTTCCAAGTTGTCATTTGATACATGTGCAGAATAAATGAAAATTAAAAAGCCAACCCAAGTTAAGGGTATGAGAATACTTTTCTTAAACAGGTTACAAACTACAAATTGGAGCTGATGCTCTATAGGGCAATACATTTTGGGTGACCTTTTCTAATTCAGAAAACACCGACATTCCTTATTTTCTTACAAAAATGGCATGCAGCTTGTGTATTCACATACTTGAGTTTTCTTGTTTTTTATACAGTAGTTCTTAAAAGAGAATAATTCATTTCTGTAGCTGAATCTGCTTTGTCAGAAGCATTATTTAAATCTGGGCACATGTATTCTCTTATAGATGACAGTGTCTAACTAAAGAGAAAGCCTGGATTCGAAGCAATAATTATCGTACACATTTAGATGGAAAGGAACATCTCACTGTTGAAATTATCTAGAACAAGGCATAGTGGAACAGAATTAATTAATTAAATAAACAAATAAATATTAAAAAGAAGCAAGCACTATGGGTGAAAAGGCCACAATGGTTTTGGCACGTATCTTAAAGCACGTTTCAAAGTCTGTGCCTCCTGCCAATACTGGCAACTTCTCAAAACTTTTAAGGAGGTAAAAACATTGTTTAGTGTTTACAAATCTTCTGCACTATAGCAGATGCCTGTCAAATCAGCTATATGTAAGTTGACCAACCTACCTAATATTTGTGTTGGCAACTTCCTCGGCATAAATAACAGGTCTGTAAATCTCTGAAATCAAGTCTGAAATATTCTGAGACAAAGGACGCTTACTATTTTCTTTTGTCATTTTCCTGTTGCGCACACAGCATTAGCTGCCATTACTGCGGTTCCGTGAGAACCAATCACCATTGACTTGGCCAGTGTTCAGGTGTAACAAAGAATTCTGGGATACATCAGAGGAAAACAAAAAACCCAAAAGGTAGCCTTATCCACGATGCTTTCATTACGTCTTTTTAAGGCAACTACTACACTGCATGCTTCCTAAATAACAGTTTACAGCCATTTTGTCCCACCTTATGATTAGATTTACTAACATCCTAGCACAAACTACTGCAATAGCAGTGTCATGCAATATATACAATCAGTAAGCAATAGGTAAAATATTAAATTGTATAGTTAGAGTGAGAGGTTTACAGTTTAAAAGAGGCTATAAATGTAAATAAAGATTAAGTCTAATGTTTAAGTTCCTGTGGCAAAGGTTTAGTCCAAAGAACAGTAAGTGCAACTGCGGTCTGTTTGTTACCACTGTCATATTGATAAGATGGTATAAGGTGGTATGCTGCTAATCAAAATATTATTAGACTCTTTACATATCTAATGTGTGACTGCCATAACAGAAAAAAACTATCACTTTAGGCCTCCTTATATTACATATGTACTTAGTTTAGCTGCTTGTCTCTCTCTGACTCTCAACCATATTTTATCTAGACATATATGGAATGACGGACAAAAACGATAATGTGTATTCAAGTTTTTAAGGTAGGAGGTCACTGGGTTCTGCTGACAATTCCCAGTGCTTTTCAGAAGCCTGCATTTAATTCATGAAACATAACACTAACTAAACAACACTAGTGCTAAATGTAAGTCTACAGGAATTGGTCATTCCCATTTCATCATACCATGTAGTAAATAAATCACTCTTCCTGTAATATTTGCCTACATTTTCTTCCCCAGCAATGCGAAGCGCGATTGATCAAATCACATCTAATTACAAAGTTTCACAGCTTAACTAAGTAAAATATCACAATGTTAGCCAAAGGTTCCTTCTAACCATAGTGTATATCAATAAAATTACTGAAGTGATACTATGTATCACAATGAATATTGATTTTATTGCAGGCAACTTTCGGATAGTCTGCAGTTTATGTATCACCCCAAAAGAATGCTAGATAATAGATGTATTCTTTTCTTTTAGCAAGATTTATATTATTATTATTATTGTTATTATTATATATTTATTAAGTTTCTAATGATAAGAGTCCACTGACTTCTCTTTGTTTCCCCTCATTTTCAACTCCCTCCAACTCCCTGGCTTAAATTACTACTGTGAATGAAATCCAGCAAAACTAGTACGTATATATGAAAAGTCAACAAGCTCCAAAAACTTGGGCCTAACATTTCATACACAGCAACTCTGTCAGAAACAAAATGATTGAAAAGAAATGCTACTGCATGTTATTTATCCAGTTGACCTATTAGGAAGCCTCTGAATATACTAATATTCACAGGCAGGGTGTGGTTCGCATTGGAGTCACAGACAAGATTGCGAATTTCATGACGTGTAAAAGCATTTCCGCTCTCCTGAATGCAGTATTGTTAAATAAGCCATCAGTTCTTAGTATCAGTCAGATTCTAAGTGTATTCATTTATTGTGTGCTAGTTACATTTTTAACACTGACCTTACTTTCCCCATTTGATACCAACGGCCTTTATTTTAGCCACAATCCACACTGCACTGTTATTACATATTTGTATGATTTCTTTGCTTTTCTCTCTGGGACCAATCCTGCAAGGTGCTCAGCACCTTCACCTATCACCCATGTCAATATGAGCTGAAGGCACTCACCGGGTCTTGTATTGGGCCTGACCACCATTGGGCTTTTGACACTTCTGTTTCCCTGAATTTATTTTTTACACGACACAACACACATACAAAGCCAGTTTAAAAAAAGGTTCAGCTACCTTCTTTCTCTTACCAGTATTAAAATAAGGTCCATTTTAAACAGGCCACTACATAGTTCTAAAAGACAGCCTTTAACATTTCCTGTGCTAATATTAATGTCGGCCACTTCTGAAAGCAGTTTAGATGTGCCAAAGATTTGATTGCTGTTAGTATTGGAAAACCAACATAACTTGACACTACTACTTCTTAAAGGCAACAGAAAGTGTGTGAACACCTGTCCATTCACAACCAGATTATATTGGTGTACATTCTCTTACTCGTCAGGCCTGGAACTGGCGTTAAAACCATGCTGCCAACCACATTTACATGGCACATATTCTCCCAAGTTCAAACACTGACTCATACGGTCTCTGACTGGTCATAACACTCAGCTTGGATGGTATAGCAGAGGACTGTAGATATACAGAAAGTTGGACAACTTTGCATAAATGCACTTACCTGCTGCGTGCACAAAGTATGCCAAATATAAATCGAGTTCCTTAACAGAAACTCCTATATGATGTGGCTGTACGCACAGCCCTGGGTTAGAGCACTGTGGGGACTTTACAAGGCGTTCGCCATCAGTACTTTCGAGCGGAATACCTTTAAATAAAATCACCATAACAAGGTCCAACCTCCAGACCTTATCTGCCTGGCGTAGGCAGTCAATTCTTCTCATCTTGCCCTTCTGGTCTGGATTGGAAAGAACACAACAAGGAGGCTTTTTTCCTGTGACTGTGAGAACAAAATCCTCTCGGTACTCAGGCCTGATATCTTTCCGGAGCTTTGCCAGAAGTCTGGATGCCCATTTTTGTTTGACTTCAGGTTTTTCGCTTAGCAATTCGTCCTTCACTGCTCTCTCTTCCTCTTTTGACATACGTTTTTCATGTTTTTTGAAGTATTTTCGTTTTCGGGCTTGCAGGTTGAACCACGTGTATGCAAATGCTCGGACGTGAGGCAGAAGTGCTTCAATGAATGGATGAAATTCATCCTAGGAAAATGATAAAGAATTATACTGATGTCATGAAAACACAAACAAATCAGTCACAGAGTTCAAAACATCTCCTTAAAATACTATTTTAACACATGAGAAATTAATATCCGCTAGAAGTAAGAATTAAGGAATGACAATGTGTATATACTGCGCAGTGCAGAAAACACAAGCACCTTTGTAATCTCACACACATATTAACACATATATTGTATATATGTATTCAGATGCCCCCCCCCCAGGTTACGCAAATCCGCACTTATGGAAAAAGTTCGGTAAGCTAGAAATAGGCGGGGTTTTTGTTGTTATTTTTGCATAATGGTGAGGAATACATTTCTGACTTACGCAAAATTTGAGTTACACAAGGCGTTCCGCAAAAGAAAGCTTATGTAAGTCAGGGAGCATCTGTATACACAGTCACACACATACTATATCTATAGATATACATATCTATATATAAACCCTTTCTCAATATTATATCAGCCTAAAGAATATGACACTGCTATCACAGAGGGTAGAGAGCAACTAAAATACACATAAGTGTGAGGAAGATTCTTTAACTATTAGACTCAGTCCTAAAACTTAAAATCATTCAAAAATAAAATAAAAGTTTAAAAATACATGAGTGTAGTGACCTTAATCCATTTTCAAAGAATGCATCTCTCACTTTGCTCTTTCCCTGACCCCACTTGCTTGTGGTGTAGCCAGCATATGCCCGCCAATTTGGCAAATTCTAAACATTGGGATGCCAATCAATGTTTGTATGGGGAAGTCTGAAATACAGCAACACTTTCCCTAAGACATATTTGGAAATGGCAATCTGCGGTGTAATAAAATTTCAGTATAAAGTGATTTTATAATACAATACAAGGTGCTTCTAATCTCTGTCTACCGTACCACTAGAAACAGTAAATAATGTAACCAGTTTGCAAATTTCTCCAGCATGCCTAACAGTAAAAAGTATTAAAAACTTAAACTCAACCCTTATAATTAAAAAAAAAAAAACCTGTTTGGTTTATATGTAGCCTACCAAAAATAATAAATCTGATACTGTGCCATGGATACAAGACAAGTTCTGACGGCCTTCTATTTAAAAAAAAAAAAAAAAAAAAAAAGAGAGGGAAGCTTCTATGTAAGTATTAAGGCACAAAATCTTAGCATTGCCACAGTGATCCACACTCAAAAAATGATTTATTTTTGTTAATACATTTTGTTTTATTTTTGTTAATATATTATAAAAGAATTTATAATACTTTTCTCCACCTGAAAACATTGCCTGCCTTCAGTAATAATATTTTAAGTTCACTCATCTTACTTGAGACAGAAATAATCAGTATTAAAAAGTTTCTTGAACTTGAATAAGTATATTGCAAGAAAGATCCCTGTATTCAACTTTTTAAATAAATAAATATACCTAAAAAGTACTACATAAATCAGACGGGGAGATCAAAAGGTATTATAATTCATTATATTCTGCTTGTTATGTTTCTCTACGTAATACTGTTACAGGATGTTACACTATCTATAGAAAAGCATGTACACTTTAAGGACTCAGTTCTGCAAACATGTATGCAAGGGACTAATTTCACTCATGAGGTCGATAGGACTGTTCCCATGAATGAAGTTACTCCCATTTGCAGGATTGGGCCCTGCGGGGCAAAAAAAAAAACAACCCACCATGAAACTGCACAAAACTTCCTACAGCATGTTAAACTCTTAATTTATGTCCATTCTTGCCAGGTAACAGTTTTTTTGTTTTTTCAGCTTAACTGAATTTCTTCTTTTACATTCACATGTAGAGTATGTCACGTATCAAAATCATTTCATAACCTTTAAAATAACATTGTTAAAATATACTTATTCTACAGCTCCAATGGCTTTTTTTGTTTTTTTAAATAGGCTTTGCTGCTCAAACAAATATAGGCAAAACCGAGAAATCAGTGATAGGAACATTCTATTAGCAAAATCCTGTTACAATTCAAGACCTTGTATTAGCTTTCTAAATAGCTTAATTGCATGTATTCTCTGTGGTTCCTAAAATGTAAATATTAAAATCAATAAACAACATTAGATCATTTATATCAGAAAAAAAAGGAGATTGTTAGAAACTACAGAAAATGAAGGAGAGATATTTCAATGCAGCACAACAGTGCAGGAATCATTACAAATATGAATGATTACTAAAATATAATATGTAAAAATACAAAAACTTTGGTGAGTGACACTTTCCCCCTCCCCCCCGGTTGGAGAAGATCCTGGTTTCAAATTTCAATAAAGTAAAAAAAAAAAAAAAATTGCTGCTAGCTTTCGGCCAGTAGATTCAAAAAGTAAGAGAAGGCAGCAAACATAATGTGTAGCTGAACTTTTGCAAATGAAAAATCGCTTTAGAAGAAAAAACGGTAAAAGCTGCAGTTCACCAGAAGCTATTCAAAATAATAAAAACACACTTCTGATCCTTAAATGTTCTCTCCCGTTCCCCCTTTTAGAAGAGCCGATAGTGCAAAAAGGCCTCCTGCAAAGTCAAAGTTTATCTGCTAAGGTAGACACACAATTCGCTGAAAAGACCTACGCTGAAATGGAGGATTGTTTTAAGCACTAATAAATTCTAAATACATCTTGGTTTATCCAGAAATATTTAACTTTCAGCTTTCAACAGCACTTCTTATTGACTGATCCCATATGCTCAAGACTTTTTTGGACCTAGGCTAGATACTAGCTAAAATACAGTTCCTTTAATCTGTCTTAAAGATGAGCTACAGAGAACCTGAAAGGGGGGTGGGGGGAAAGGAACAGGACAGGGATGGCTTTAAAAAAGCTCAGAACCATTATATGGCCTAAAGACCAGGATATAATTTTAAGAAGTAATTAGTCTGTATTAAACTGCTACATTGCTACACCATATATATATATACACATAACATAATCACATAAACAGTCTAATGTGATTTTTCAAAATGAGGTCCTAAACAAAAAGGTTAATTCAAGAACAGAAGACTTGACAGACTATCTCATCCAGCATTTCGAACTGTCTTCATAAACATATTCCCCTGTAAAATCAACCTACCTAAATCTCAGTGACATGGTATTAGCAAAATATGAGCAGGGATAAAGGAATCAACTACTAATCCAACCAAATTTGATTTTTTATTCTACATAATAAAGTTATTTGTTTCAGTGTTATAATACCAAACAACTTTCTGAAATGTAGCAATGCAAGAGCGAGTATTCATACATGTGCAGGTCTGATCACATGATCACGGCAAAATATAAAAATTTAAAGAAAATAAGATTATGTTTACCTTTTCTCAGGTTAAGTTAAAAAATATTTCAAAAGTTTAGTTTAAAGGCACTGTTATCTCCTTTAACAATTAAAGATTACTCTAAAAAATAAAAGGCACCACTAATGTGTTTAATACATTTTTTTTTAAAAGACAGTGATAAACAGTAAGCTTTATCATAAAAGTTTCTCAGTTTGTCAATATAGTGCTTCAAAGCGCATTCTGCATCTAAAAGGTGGGCCTTAGAACTATATGTATATAAAAATGCTCACATATTCTTAAAAAAAAACTGTAAAATTTACTGACAAAAAAACCCCTTACAATCCAGATCAGAGTTAAAAAAATAATGTAATGCTTTAGAGTAATTGTTTTACACAACATATTTGTGTGGCTGTGTTTGAAGATAAGTCAGATATAGCAAGGGTAAAATCTCTAAAACCCATGTTCCTAGAAATGTTTGGCCATAAATCTATAAAGAGAGGTACATGTGTGCCCAAAATATTTTCTGGATATGCAGCAGGGAAGTGAAACAAATACTGTGTATATTTTCCTTATAGATGATTCAAATCTCTGTCAGGTACATATAGTCATGTCATTTCAGTTGCGTTTCTTGGACTAATGTGCTTTATGACCATTTTTTAAAAATCCACTTTCTAACGTTTTCAACCTCTAAAACTCTAATGTTTCACCAAAACTTTAAAAAGCATTTATTTCAAAACTTGTATAAATAAAAGGCTTACGTTAACTCTGACATGAAATATATAAAACTACTTACGCCCTTATTAATGATTTTGCGTATGTTTTCTACGTAAAATGACAGAACCACATAACTGTTCCACTCTCAATGTGGAGTTTTAAAAGAGGGCTTTTGAATCCCTAAACTACTTTTCCAAATGTGCAACAAGAATACAAGAATTCTGGAACAGAATGATACAGTATTCAGCATTTTAAAATATCCCAAATTTGTCTTAAGTCTTCTTCTTAACGTCCCACTGGGCCTACTAAAACAGGATTACATGTGTGCAGTTTGAAAGGATAATAGTATATGGCTGCTTCTCTGAAAGTTATGTTATTACCAATCATCCAGAACATGAAACAACAGACAGTAGGTATTTCCAGTTGCATTAATAAACTAGCAGAAATTTGACCAGAAAGGTACAGCGTTTGAAACACCCCCCTCCCACCCCTGCATTTCACTGCAGCTCACAAGCCCATTCACTATATCTACCTTCTGCCTATAATAAACTGTAAGATTACTACCATAGTGAAGTTCCAACCTGTAGTCACTTTGGATACTATAACCACAAATTCATTGATTTATGGAAGGAAAAAAAATAAAACTTTTAAAGCTATTCAGGCTACTTCTAAAAGCTATCCATTCCCATTATTAGAGTCAGTTATTCTCCAGCAATGACTCTCTCTCTCTCTCTCTCTCTATATATATATATATATATACATATATAAACATAAAATTATAGGAATAATGCTCTCATATAGGAGGAAATAATCTCTGGTGTGAGTCCGCCACAAAGTATTTCCTAGTTCAAACGATTATCTCCTGCTAATTGAAGGTGTACAATTTAATGTCTGCAATAACCTGGATTAAAAGGGACGGAAGAAGGTACTTAATTGGAACTAAATAGAAACTATCATCCTTATGAATAATAGTCAGACTAGAAGACATCTAAATCCCAGACAGGATTACAGAGCTATATGGAGGGGAGGGGAAGCTTTGGAGAGAAGAAAAATCACATCTCAGTTCAGCTTTATGCCTTTTAATAGTGAAAATAAATATGAAAAATGCCAGCACCGGATCTGAAGCAGCAAAAGCGCAATCCTTTGCCTGAGGAGGTATACAGGGAGGGAGAGGAGGCTGGGAAGAAAAGTTGCCCAAAGTCCTTAAGCAGTTAAGTGTAGCTGGAGCAGCAGGAGCTAGAGCAGCAGCTGTGAAAGGAAGAGACCGTCCGGAATGGAGGGCTGGGCGTCTGCACACAAGCTTAAACTCCACAGATCCAGGGTAATGCAATGGGGAGGGAGGGAGTATGTAGAGGGGAAAAGGCATTTGAAATAATAATGTTAAAAAAATAACAGAGAGGCAACTTTGCTGCCCTAAGGGCTCGAGCAACTTTGTGAAAAACACGGACTGAACTTGCAATCCAAACTTCCCCCACTCCCCAAACATCCAGGCAAATGTGACACCCGGGAAAGTGACAACGCGCGTCAAAGCGGTACATTTCCAGGGAGCAAGACAGAGCTAGACGTTCTTGACCATCAGAGGCTGCATCTACAGATCTGTGCATGGGGTGCAACGTATAGAGCTGCAGATCTCTGCACGGCTGCAGTGTACTTACAGAGATATAGATCTGTGCACGAGAGTACAATGTATGTACAGCTGTAGATCTATCCAGTGCGTGCAGCTATACGACTCTGCATGGGTGCAATGTGTATTTTATATATGTTGGGCTATAGATCAGGGCAATGTAGATAGCTGCAGATCTATGCGTAGGTGCAATATATATATAGCTAGGTCCAGGCATGGGTAATGTACAGAGAGACTCATAGGCAAACCTTAACCGCATCTACGAACCATACCCTTACAAACAAAAAGTGTGGACTTTAGGGAGGGAAATCAATGCAGACTATGCAATACCTTACGTCTTAAAATAGAAAATGCAGCAGCTTTTAATGCTACATTAAAAAAATAACCCTAAGCACATCTATGTTTTCATGCATTACTCGCATCGGAAGCACAAACAGTGAGTATTGATTGCAGATGACCAAGCATGTCATGGGCTGCAACCCTGCTAAACACGTGCAGGTCGTCCCCCCCAAAACTGCATAGGAGCAGAAAACCCCCACCACCAATATTAATTAAACCATTAATAAGTAGGCGCCATTAGCCATGTGCCTACACAAATGGCCGTGCAAGAAGAGGAATGCAACCTAATGGAAACAAAGTTACTTTCTTAAAGCTGTATTTCTCCCCCCGTACTCCCCCCCCCAACGCATACACACACACCACCCAGCAAAACCAGCCCCAAATGCATCCAAACAGCTGCTTACCTGGGTGAGACAGAGAGGAGAATACATGACTGCTGTGGGGGGTTTTGTGGTTTGGAGGTGTGTGTGTGTGAGAGAGAGAGTGAGAGAGAGAGAGAGAGAAAGGGAGAGAGAGAGGAAAAGAGAGAGAGAGAGGGAGAGAGAAAGAGGGGGGGGAGAACCTAGCCTGCTTCTTGCTTTCACATTTCCAACTCTGCTAAACTGCAGCGAGCGCTGAGCAGCTCCATGAGCTGAACTTTAACCCCGCCTAGACTTTCCCTACACTACACACTATACATGTCTACTGTAGCCAGGCGTTAAAGGCATAGCACACACTTCCCACCCGCCCCCAGCTTCCAGGCTCCCCGGGAACCTGCCCGCGCGCCTCCTGCTCCTGCTCCTGCTCCGCTCTGCACCGCACCAAGAGCAGCCGCAGCTCGCTCGCTGCCTTGCCCGGGGGAGGGAGGGGAGGGGAGAGGGGCTGCAGTGCTGTGCTCGGCCAGCCCTCCCTATCCCCGATCCCCGCTCTCAGTGCATTACTGGGTAACGCAGTCAGGAGCAGGACTCACGGGCGGCTATAGGCTGCTACAGGATGTGCTTCAGCAAACAAAACTACTTTTCCACAGTGCTAGCCCCTCACCCCCACCGCCTCCCTTGCTCCGTGCATCGCCTAAGGAACTTCACCGATACAGGCTACCGATTGTAGAGCCTCTAGATTGCGTCTGTAGCTCCACAGATGCAAAAGTCTGGGAACATTTGGGGGGCGGCTGCTCGCTGCACGCTCCTCTGAAGAGTGGGATCTATTTAATTACGCATTGTAAACTCTAAACTTTTTTTTTTTTGCAGGCATCGTGTTCATTAGCGGAGGTCTTGAAGTTTTTTTTTTTACACGTGGAATTTTCACAGATTAGTTTTTTTCCCTGCACTGTTGAGACTAAGGAATTATAACCCTGGAGTGGGTACAGTCCACTAGGTTTTGGGTGGTGGTGGGGTTTTTTTTTTAAGATCTACACACCTTAATACAGGACCATAAATATTTTACCAACTGGAATGTCTTTTAAAGTTAAGTCCCTTGGGGGGAGGAATAAATTTGTTCAAAACTTTCAAATATCTCTAATACTTGGCATGTGATTGTCATTTTAAATAAATCACTGGATGGTAAGGGATGCCTATTTTACTAAAAATGCACAACCTGTGCTCTGCATTTACCCTGCTCTCCCGCTCCCCAAGCAGAAGTAACGCACTTCAAAAAGAACCGAGCCTCTAGCCACTTATTTCGGCTATAACGTACTGTTTTGGCACAAGGAAGGGTTTGGTTTTTGGGTTTGGAAAGGTTCCAGTCAGCTAGCTTTTCTCTTTTATTGAGTCTTATATTTTCTCTCCGGTCTAACATCAATATATCTCCTGGATGGAGTACTCCCTCCTCTTCCTCTTCCCAATGAGCTGCATGCAGCCTGCAGCCACTTACATATCCACAACCATTCATAACACCACCAGCACCCCCCAAGGAAAGGAGACGCCACAAGACACACCGCATGCAGCGTGCAAAGCTTCTCATGTGGATGGGAGATGTAGGTACTGTATTTCAAACTGTAAAGCCTTTTCACAACAAGTTCAGGAGTGTTAATCCCTGTGCCCATTGCTGTTCAAAGAAAAGGCTCTGTCAGAAAACCTGGTGTAAGAAAAGTAACAAAAAATCCTCTCTCTCCAACTGGAGACTTTTTCATTTCTGTTCCCTCGCTAGTACGTCACTAAATTTGCTGACTGAAAAGAGATTCTTGGTATTTACCAGGGCAATGTTTGATGGAAGTTCTCTACAAGCTTTTCTTTAACTTGAAATGTCCTGAACTAACTGAAAAAATGAGCTGTTTTCACTCAGTGCTTTCCTTTGATAAAAAAGTGGTCTGTATCTGTTAGTCAAATAATGACAAGAAACACTTTCAGCTAAATATTTGCTGCTATATATCACTTCCTTGCTCTCCAAGTTTCCTCGATAGAAGTTTCTGGCTGACAGCAAGACATGTACCTGAGGCACAGAGAGCAGATATTGACCAAAGCATGCCTTAAAAAGAAAAAGAGAAAAAAAGTCTTCTATAACTTATAACAACTTTCTTTTGTTGCTATAATGTTTACATTTGCCTCTATTTAGAGCCCTGCGATACAAAAGAGGATACTTTTTAGTGATACACAGTAAGATCTAATTATTAAAAAACATAAAAATAAAGTGAGTCACTGGAGGTAGTTTCCATTCTGGGCCCCGATCCTGCCGACCCAAATACAAGCTAACGTGAAGTTCCATGAACTCCACGGGCATCCTAGGTGCGCGCGGAATACGGGATCGGCCCCCTAGCAGTCCTTTCGGTGCAGCAGGCAGCCCTGCTCCACGATTTCCAGCTTTTTGTGGTTAGCAATATTATCTTAAGTAACTTTTGGCGCCCTTCGTAAGACTTTTGGACGTGGGACGATTGTTTGCGCCCTCTAGGCAGAGGCTGCATCCAAGTTCAGCACCAAACCCCTTCACATCCGCTTTCTCGAATCCAGCACACACCGTGCACGCTTAAACTCTAGGATCATGAGCCTACAGAAGAGGTAGGAGAGAGGGGAGCTTTGCACAACGCTGGTCCCAACTGGCTCAGAACCTCCTTTCGCCCAGTGAAAGTTCCAAGCGGAACGTTCAAACAAAGCAACTGGGGGAAGTGGGGGTGGGGGTTCCCGAGAGAAATCACCGTCGGGTGGCATATAAAGCTATGGAAAGGCACGCAGGAGTGGGGGCGGGGAAGCATAGTTAAAGCAAATTCCTTAATCATAACAAAATAAGCGAGGCACTAAAGCAAACCCGGAGATCAGCCGCTAGGAAGGAGACGTTGGAAATGGGGACTTCGGTCATTTATTTTGAAAGTGCTATAGGCTGCCTTGCGATGGGATGTCTGTTGAGAGAGAGAGAGAGAGAGACTTCTGCCATGATCCCTGCTATCCATATTCTCTCTGGCACTTTGCCCGGCATTGCATTTACAATGTTTTATTTGCAGAAACTTTACCTTGCCAGCGTTAGTGAAATCCTCTTAGATATATAAATTACGTCAATGAGAGTTCACTTATACGTACATCTGAACTCTCTTTTATTTCGGAGGTACTTAATAGTGAGGCCGTATTAGTATGATTGAGACCTGAGCGCCCAATGCGCACGGGAGTCAGAACTCGGCTAATAGTGAGCATCCACACTCGCCCCCTACCCCCTCCTTTATACACTTTCTGTACTTGTTAAAGCAACAATTTATTTGCCAGTTACCTCAAGGGTTTGTTTCTTTTTCCCTTTTTTTCTTTTTCTTTCTTTCTTCCCAACTTTGTTGCACTTTGGTTACTATGAGCCGCTTTCTGGGAATAAAACACTGGCTAGTAACTCACGATTACGGACCCTTGAAAGACAGTCTGTACACAACTAAGTGCAATGTATGAAGTTTGTGACTCCAAAATCTGCCTTAAGTAGCACCCGGGAAGACTTAGGGGTCAACTCCCGGGGAGGTATTTCCAAAGAGCTAAAAGAACCCATCCTATTTCTAGTTAACTTTCAAAGTACCCACATCGCTCAAGGGAAAGAGGAGTCGGATATTTTAAATCAGCGCCTGCCAGCTACTGTCTCCAAGACAAGCTGTTGGAATAGATTTCCACTGGGCTTCTGTCAGGGACTTATATCCAAGGGACTACGGGCCTGACTCCAAGTTAGTGTGTTACTGATCTCCTACACTCGCACCTTCTGCACAGGGAAGACTAGTAACAGGAAGAAACGTACAGATTCATCAGTCTCGGGTTACTTACATCCCTGATGGTAGCTTTAGCTCCGTCTCCCCCCACTCCACACCCACGCGCGCGAACACACCCCAACTTTATAAAACATCTGCCAGTCGCCTGTGAACAAATCCAACACAGACCTCCTGCACCTCAGTACACACTATTCACCATTCAGTAACTAATGGGTTAAGAAAACCATAAACAACCATACAAAGGATTAACACGCGAGGGGAAGGCGCACGGCTACTCTTGCAAAACACTTTCTAAATCTTCCTACATTTTTGGCCCCGTTGAACAGTTAATGTGCAAAGACATCTGCAGTCAGCTAAACATGCTAGTGTAATCACCTCATGTCCATTGTACACAGTGACAAAGTAACACACAACGCATCTGAGGGGGGCCCTTCTCGACTTCCCATGAGAAATACTGACAGCTTTTTCTTTCACAAAAATGCCAACGGGAAGGGGGAGGGGTGGCCTAATCACCCTGGCATTCCTTTAATCTATTTTCACGTGCAAAAGGCAGAGCAAAGCACACACAATTTGTTTTAAAATTACCCTAACTCAGCATTTTGCTAAACTAGCAGAAACGTGTGTGCGCGCGCGCGCTTTGCTAAATCCGGAAGTTTGCAGCAGGTTTGACAGCTTGAAACTACACTGGCCCCTGCTGAGCTCAAAGAACTTTGAGGGGGGAGAAGGCCAACCCACTCTCAGCTTCCCACCCATTTGGGATATTCGAACGTTGCGACAGCCACGCTGCTCGCTCATTGGACAGCCCTCTAGTCCATCATGGAGCTTTGCAACATTGATTAGAGAAGGCGTGTGTCAATTACACGCAAAGTCTAGACACTTCCTTTTGTGCTGGGTTGGCTGCCGATGCCAGACGTCTTTTTACAGACCCGAGCACGTACATTTTTTTTTCTTTTTGGAACCGAGCAAGCGCTAGGAGGGGAAAAAATCTGTCAAGCTCAGCGGTTTTCTGAAATCCCTGGAAAAAAAAAAAAAAGAAGGAAACTCTAGTGCATATATATACACACACAAAACAAAACCCAACCACACAGCTGCTATCTCCTGCACACATAACACAGAAATACATTCAGCTACACATTATTTTTGTAGCAAATCACTGACATCGAATGTATCGGCAACAGAATAGCTATTAAGTATCACGTTACATACAGTATCTTTGTTTATAAAAACATGGAAATAGAAAGTTTAAGATGCACCACGTACCATTGCAATGTATAAAGAGTACGTGAGAAACTTTACAAGGCTGAGACGATTGGCTTCATAGGTTGACACTTTTTTTGTTCAATTGTTTGGCTTTTATATATACATACATATATATATATATATCTAAAATAAACTTGGAACCGTTGAAAACCCGGAAGAGAATAAAAGCTGTAGCCAATTGCAGGCTGCTGGTTAGGTTTCTTTCTTTAAAAAAAAAAACTTTACTCCCAGATCAGAAGGATTTGCAATGCAATCTCTCTCTCACACTCTCTCTCCTCTTTTTTTGAAAGCCATCCAAGCCGGGCTGGCTGGGTTCTCAGAGTCTCTCTCTCTCTCCCTGGCTTTGCCTTGTGTGCTTTGGCTTGTGTTAGACTTTGCAGAAGTTGCGATCGATTCGGCAGTCTCTCTCTCTCTCTCTCTCTCCCCCCGCCCCTCCCCGTGTTTATTTCCGCATTCGCTGCAATTTGCATAGGAACCACGGACGCACAAGGAGGAGGCTGATGTACGCACGGGGCCCACCCTTGGCCAATGGCAGCTCCTGGATCTCCCATCAACGCGAGCTCCAGGATTCAGCTCGAGCTGCGGCCGGGGCCGGGACAGAGGTCCACCTACAGTAGGCCGCAGCCCAGCAGCGGCAGGCGGGAGGAAGAGGAGTAGGGTATATCTGTACGCAATGCAAGTCTTTTCTGCAGGCGGACGTTGGGATGGGGTCTAAGGAGATGGTTTGCTGCATGCTGTCCGCCTTGCAACTGAGCCTCTCATTTTAAAAGCAAACAAACCCTACCGCTATTTGCAAGTTACAGAATTAGTTCAAGGAGACTGGCCGGGAGGTCGGCAGAGCCATTTGCACTGGGTGGGGGAAAGTTCCTCTGAAATGTATTAAATCTGCTGAGTTCAGAAATCAAATGCAACAAAACAAAAGGATCCTGCATGGTTCTAATTAGGGTGACCAGATGTCCCGATTTTATAGGGACAGTCCCGATTTTTAGGTTTTTTTCTTATATAAGCTCCTATTACCCCCACGCCTATCCCGATTTTTCACACTTGCTGTCTTGTCACCCTATTCTAATTCGAACTGTGCCTGCCCGCCGAACTATTGGAAAACCTGAAGGTGGGGGTGGGTTATCATTACAGTCATCGAATGCCTAGCTGCAAAGTATTCAACTTCTGCAGCACCCCAAAAATAGTCCTGGTGTCATCCTTGCAAGATGTTGTGTCTATTAACTAGCTTTGGACATTTTTGCATGATAACCCTGATATCTACAACTCCTAAAATACAATCTGCTAAACTTAATTTAAAATAAATCTCCAAAGAGGGCACGAGAAACAGAAAGCCACCAGTCAATTGTGTGTAGCTCTGAATCATAGAACCACAGGGTTAAAAGGGACCGCAAAGGTCATCTGGCCTAACCCCCAACCATCCTTGATGATGGAGGCTTGTGTGATTAACAGCAGACAGCAAAAGCATTGCATCATGTATTGGAAGCTTGAGATCTCTTGATATTGCAACATAAAAAAAACCCAACTTGATAATTTCTGGAACTTTATAATTATTTTAATAGTACAGTGTGGCCCTTTAGCTGAATAAGGACTGCTGGGGTATCATGGTTACCCCCAAATATTTAATACTATTAAGTGGATGAGATTAGAACTTTAAAGATCTACCAGACTATAGTGTTAACTAAAATTGGTAAATAAAGATGGTAGCTACTGGTTAGCATAAACTTCTGTTATTTAGTGAGAGGCTTTTTTTAGATGGTTTCTATTAGCAAATCGTCAAATGGTTAAATATTGTCTGCAGATTAAATTAAGAGAGTGTTGTTAAAAGAAACATGGCAAAGGATTGTCTGCTATGTTATCAAGAGTTATCAAAGAATACTCTCGATACATTTCAAGCGGCTAAGGAAGGATGCAGTGCCACTCAAGTTTGGCCTGACTGCCCCAAAGGAGATGGAGGAAGCATGGGCCAAACCCTTGCTATGACTCTATGAGACTATCCCCCCCCCAAAACCGGGACTGTTGGAACATCTGTAGATGGGCAGGTGTGCAATAATGACATTAGAGGTAGACTGTGTTGGGTTTTTGGAAAGGAGGTGGGTCACATAAGGAAGAATTTAGAAAACAATTAGTTCTTTATACAGAATAGCAATATTAACATAAAACTGTGATCATTAGAGGCCTAATCCTCCAAAGTGCTGACTACCTTCGTCAAGGTTCTGAGCATGCTCAACTGCCATGGACCCCAACCTTCCTAGGTGCTGACCACCATCTGAGAAGCCCTGGACACTATTGACTCCAATTCACTCCAAAGTCAATGGGAACTGAGGGCGGTCAGCTCCTCTCAGAGTCAGGACTTCAGGGCCCATTTGCAAGCCCACTAAAGTCAATAGAAAGCCTCCAATTGGCTTAAGCAGATCGGCGGGTAGTGTTTGATGTATCAGGGATCAATTTATCGCATCTCGTCTGGATGGGATAAATCGATCCGTGAATCGATGCCCGTACTCCACCTCAACAGGAGGAGTAAGCGGAGTCGACGGGGGAGCCGTGGCAGTCAACTCGCCGCCGTGAGGACGGCTGGGTAAGTCGAACTAAGATACGCAACTTCAGCTACGCTATTCACGTAACTGAAGTTGCGTATCTTAGTTCGAACCGCCCCGCTAGTGTAGCCCAGGCCCGAGGGCTGGTCTACACTTACCTTGCAGTCCGACGCGGGGAGTTCGAACTATCGCGTCTGATCTAGACGCGATAGTTCGAACTCCGGAAGCGCTAGGTCGAACTCCGGTACTCCACCGCGTCAGGAGGAGTTGCCAGAGTCGACCTGCGAGCCGCGGACTTCGCTTCCCCGCTGTCTGGACGGGTAAGTTTTCGAACTAGGGTAGTTCGAATTCAGCTACGTTATTCACGTAGCTGAATTCGCGTACCCTAGTTCGAATTAGGGGGTGTGTGTAGACCAGGGCCAAGAGACTTACATGCACTATATAGAGCTAAATCCTCAGCACTTACTCTACAGTCCATAATTTGATGTGTTTCATAAGGCATTTCTTATTCCAATAAAAAGATTGTGTGTGGTGGGGGGAAGTTGATAGATATTGACTGGGTTGGCATTACCCCTTCCCCCAGTTCTATCATTTATTGCGCAAAAGATACTTCAAAAAAGGCTGACAATACCCATCTACTATGATACTTTCTTAGTGTGTTCATTTCTATTCTTTTAGAAGAGCCTGAAAATAAGATTACAGTCTGTGAGCAAAGTGGGGCACCATAGGCCCTGATCCCCAATCTGAGGATCTAGACACTGCTATAATATAAATTATCAAAAAAAAATTATGAAAGTGGCATAGAACCCTTAAACAGTAAAATAAGCCTGCAGAGACAGTAAACTGATGGGCTCAACTGTTTTAGATTAAATGAACACACACATAGGTTTGATGGAAATCTGATGCCAAAATACTAATTTAAAATTACTTAATTCCTGTGAATAATAAATGTTCATATATGCAGCTTTCTATCTGTCTTGAATACTTACATGGCGCCATCATCCTAGTACTGCATAATCTTTAATGTCTTCATCCTCACCACAACTCTGGAAGGTGGGGAAGTGCTATTATCTCAATTTTATAGATGGGGAACTAAAACTAAGATCCTCAAAGGTATTTTAGACTCCTACAGCCCCCTGAAGTTAAGTGACTTGTCCAAAGTCAGAGAGAAGTCTGTAGTAGAGCAGGGAATTTGAACACAGGTCTCAGAAGGCCTAGGCTGGTGTTCTAACCATTGATCCCTTCTGCCATACTAAAGCTTTCCATTTCACAATTTCACTAATCCAGTCTTTGTTCTCCAGCATATTGGGGGGAAAGTCCATTTTGCTCCTGGTTCTAGCTGATCACTGAAAAATTCTGCAGAATTTTCCAAATGAGTTTGTACTTTTATCTATTACAAGTTATACAGAAATAGCAACCTACAATCAGATGGGTTCAAACTAATGAAAGGAATAAAACAGAAATCAGAGACAGAGATCCAGAATAATCATTATTTTCTTTCCTCATTTGATTGTAGTTTCTTACAATTTAATAAATAGATTTTCAGTTTAAATAGTACTTTGAAAACAGGATTCACTTTGAAAACTACAACCTACAAAGTTCATAGTGAAAATAGTTTTGATTTAATAAGTTAAAGATGCGTTATTGACAGAAAATTATTATTATTTTATTTGTATTGCAATAGCACCTAGTCAGAGCTCAGAACCACGTGTTAGGCACTGTACAAATGCCTACTAAAAAGACAGTCCCTGCACCGGTTTGGTGCAAACCATCAGTATGTTTGTTAAACTACTAGGCCACGAACATGGAAGAACACACGTGTCAAGTAATATACAGAAACTTTTTTTATACAGTCACATTGTGTTATTCAACACTCTCCTCTTTATCTGAAACCGACAGACACCTTTCTCAAGGGCAATAAATGACTCTGCAGTGGTACTGAGTGATTACAGTCTTCAGACCTGATGCAGCTTTCTTTCCAAATCACAGTTCAGCATAAATAATATGTCACATAATTTTGGACCTAATCCTGCACTCTTTAGTAGACATTTTGCTTGAGTAAGGAGTGTAGGATCAGTCAAATTATGAAAATACTGTTACGAGATACCTACTATATATTTTGGTACATGCACATTTTTGTGTTTATGACAATATACTTCCCAAACTTCATCAGTTTGTTTACTTTTGGTACTATTTTGCTACCACATGAAAACAGCCCATTGAAATACAGTGATTTGTCTTGTGTTGACTTACTACACACTGAATCTGAAATTTAATAGTTGAGGTGAAAATATAGCTTGAAAGATGTTAATTGAATTTAATAGAATAAGATTAACACTCAGCAGCTGCACTATACTTTATAGAAAAGTTATGACTAAGAGAAAATGGGGCAGTATAATGAAAGACTCCTCACAACTTTTATTTATACCACACTTAGAATGCTTTCCTCTATTCCATGTTGAACTTTTTTTCTCTGTGAGCAATGAAGTTTAAAATTAAGACGAGACATATAATATTTCTCAAACTGCAATAATCAGTGATCTGTTTAAGTACCATGTTTGTTCCTTGTATTTTTCTTTATTAGAAATAAGTCGGTAAAATACAAGCATCCTACTTTTCAGGCAAAATCTCTCCTAACTTTGTGCATGGGGACAGTGATTGGGCATGAAGAATCTCGGTATGCTAACATCTGACCTTTCAGTATGAAAGCTTCTGATACTGTGTATGTTGAATGATGTCTGTCTGCAAATCACTCCAAGAACTAGAGAATGTATGAGGCCTTTATTTATCAAAATAGTGTAATCCGTCATATGAGGTAAGTGTCCAAATAAGGGGTAAGAAAGCTGATCACTTTCCTAAGATGAGAACTTAAGAGAACTTAAAAATATATGAGCACAAAACTTTTGTCAATATTTATCTGTATTTTTCTACGTTATAAAAATACTCCTACAAGCCCAAATTAAATCTCCCCTAAATGTGAAAATATTATACGCAAGTTGTAGAATTCACTCTAGGAAGACAGAAACTTTTCTATGTATTGAGTTTTACAAAATCCACTTTTTATTTTTAAACATTTTAACCAAGGAAGCACTAGTGATTAAAATTTTAATACTAATCTTCAGTTTTGATTATTAAATTCAAATGTTTACTTGTTGCTTTTTGTGCACATAGTGCTTCTGTCAGCATGTGCTCGAGTTGAAGCTTTTTCTAGGTTTTCTAAACAAGTAAATTATACAATCAAGGTTGGTTTTTTTTGCCTCCTGCTCCACTGTTCAGAAAGTCTAAGGGGGTTTTGTATAACATCTAATAAATGCATTAGCTTCAGCATCAGAACATTTTTCAAGTCTTCATTACTGTAATGCTGAGACCTTCTGCATTATAAGTATTGTCAATCTAGATCCCTGGTTATGGGCAACATGGGGTCAGGTAGGATCTTTCTGCACCGGTTGCTTTATTTTGCAGAATATAAGATTTCTTCTAAAAAAAAGTAAGTTTGTGGTTGTAGAGCTGTTGTAATCAATGACCTACTTACCTTCTGGAAACAGACTAAAGTAGCACTAGAAAAGGAGAGAATTTCTTCTATTCATCTTAAAGGGGTGTTAACTTCCATATCAAGTTGGGACAATTGCAGTGCTAATACTATTAGCAACTAGACACAATACAAACACAAAAAGAATAGGAGTACTTGTGGCACCTTAGAGACTAACAAATTTATTTGAGCATAAGCTTTTGTGGGCTACAGCCCACGTCTTCGGATGCATAGAATGGAACACACAGAAAGAAGATATTTATACATACAGAGAATATGAAAAGGTACTCTGAAACCAATACAAACACACCGAAATGTGATTATAAAGGGACTAATGAATCCTGGTTTTCTTCATTTTTTTTGTTCTGTTTTTACTCCTGTATACACACACAGATCACAACAGGGGACTCAGTTATTCTATATAAATGCAGTGAACTCTTTTTTTAAATGTAGCTGTTTCTAAAGTTCTGTTCTCATTTTATGAAACAGGTGTATTGTTACAATTGCAGTTTAGCCAGTTTGCATAAATCAAATATAATATAATTTTCCATTTAGAACATGGAAAAGCTCTGCTTGCAGATTTTTCCCCCTTGGCAGGAAATAAGCATTTCCCTACAGATGTATGTTTTTAATCCTCTTCAGATTTGGATTGTCCCTACTTGTAGAAACTCTAGTAGCGATCCACAGTATGTATAGAAACAGAGCTTCTCATTTGCAATTTGTTCTGCACTTAAACTCTCTTAATGCCACAAATAAACTTTGGGAAAGTTATTTCACAGTAAACAGTGAGGTGTGGTTTAAAATTGTATGTGCTGCTGTATTATTAGGTCTCACCGACATTGCAATTATCATTTGAAGCTGGCAATACCATATTAGCTGTTTAGTCAGATACAGAAATAAAGGCATGTATAAACATTCTGACATTTTTATGAATGGAAAATATTTTCGAGATTTCCACCCCACTTTCTTGTTTGTCCTGTATACACCAGGACCTATGTCTTCCAGAATCCCTATATATGTCACTTTAATATTTAGACACAAACAATACATAACGGAACATGATGCATTGTTACCCCGTCCCACCGCCCCAGTCAAATCATATACTTTTATTAGCTAGTCAATCCTCAGTCTTTAGAAAAGTAAATATCCAGAACCATTTGCTTTTATTTGCACACACAGGAGGTAAACCCTAGGACTGCAGTCTCCGCTCTAACAGCTGCATCGCTGGAAGTAACAGCAACGTAAAACTGACATTGACCATGGTGCTAAACACCGTACAGATCACAATTTTTATTCGACAATTGATTTCGCAGCAGGGAGGGTTTTAACTCCTCGAGTAAAGGCACAAAGAACCAGAACAAAAATGATCACAAACAAAAAAAAAAACAAGCGTTGTATCCCCCCCCCGCTTGTACACTCATGAATCGGTGGAGAGGGAGGGAAAAATAAATGGTGTTTAAAAAAAATCATAGTCTCATAAGCTGCCAAGTCTGCCTTCCGAATTATTCATGAAGTCAATGGTAGCCATTTTCATTTAAGGTACAGAAAAAGGAAGGGGGGAGAAAGGTCACGAGAAAAAAACCCCAAAATACAAAACGAGCCGTAGGTAGAGAACCGAATCCACATTCATCCAGTGATTATTCTACAGTCAATTCATTTCGAATGGCTGCGCTGCACTGAGCTTGCAGGGGAGGGGGTGGGTGGGGAATAATCAATCCATGCTGTGCCCGGTCCTTCACTAGCCGCTGCTGCTGTTGATGCAGAGGTTAGCAGCTGCATCGTGGTGGTGTTGTGCTTTTTTTTTTTTTTTTTTTTTGCCGCAGTCTACGTCCATCGTATAAACCAACACGCACTGAGATGAATAATGGAAGTACAGTACTGAAGACAGCCACGCTGATTTATCACAGCGAATCATTCACTGCTCCAGCCCCGGCTCTCAATTATGCCACTTTAAATCACGCACACACAGAGAGAGATAAGCTATTTGTGGCCAGATCTGAGCCAAACACAGTGAGAGAGAGAGAGAGAGAGAGAGAAAATCCGGATTGTTGAACAGAAGGAAGTGGGAAATAAAAGACAAAAAAAAGGATCTCCCCCCCCCCCAGCGTGGACAAGCGCTCTGTAATGCAGCTTGGACGAAAATAAAGTCTGAACAAAACTAGACGGTGAGACAAGCACGTAGGAGAGGGTGAAACTGACGTTAACGCAGACTCCATGGGAATCTGGTGACTGGGAAGCAAAACGCGCTCTCCTTTGCTCGCTCTCACACGATTTTTTAAGAGAAACGCACTAGAACTGAGTTGCGACGAAACTTGGCTTTAAAAATATTCACACGCTGGACACGCTGCAGTTGAGGTTTCTTTGGAGAACGTATGGTGGGGAAGAGAGACCAGGCAGATGCACGTAAGAGAGGCGAAAGGCAGCCTTGCTTTATAATCTCGTATGCCAAGAATTAATTGCTAAACTTTCTTTAAAGGGTCTTGGGTTGTGGTCAGAATGCACTAGAGGGCTCCTGAAAGACGAATATGTATATATCTATAGTGTCTTCCGGGACACTCTCTCTCTCTGTATTATGGCTCCCAACCAATTCTAAAGTAGAGACGGATACTTGACAAATGTATATACTTTTAGTCTGCATTCATAGATGCATTTAAAAAAAATCAGAGCTAGGTGCCTCTATTAAGAGCTGTTGAGTCTTTCTGCAAATCCTGCCAGCATGGTTTTGCCCAACATTTTTATGATGTCTGTTACTATTCTTGTTTTATTAACTGGCTGTAAATCCCTGCAATTAACACAAAGCCCTTCAGGTAACGTCCAGACGGTGAGTGAAAATCGAGAACAGCAAGGACATTCGTAATCAGCGCTTCCGCCTTGTCACCTGCCCTCTGGTGACGAGGTATTACAGTGATCGGAGGTCGGTGTGAAACGGGACCCAGCACAGGTGCTACACTCCTACCAAGGGACGGCTGGTGAGTTACCTAAGGACTGAGTGGAAGCCTGAACACAGGATGTTTTTACATGTTCAGGTTAGGCATTTAGCACAACTAATGCAGTTTCGCATGTTCATTCTAGATGCATTTTTGAATGGTAGCGAAAGACAATCTGAAAAGTGTTTGTAGCATTGCTATAATCCGTATAGACACAATAAATCGTAACATTTCCTTCCACGGTCTACTAGGTCCATTCTTACTATTGTGACCCATAGCGGTGGATTATTGATGTGAACAGAGTGCCATTTTGTTCTCTTATGTCAATCTAAATCAGAAATATATACACACACATTATGGGTGGGAGTTTCAAAAGTGGCTTTAGAGCCACAGGTTTAACTGAAAGTCAATGATAGTTGTTTTCCTAAGCCACCGAGACACTTTTGAAACTCCCTGTATGATAAGATAACACCCCCCCCACACACATTATACTTTATAATGTCTACAAACAACTGATACGTATAACAAATACCTGTGTTAAAATGGGAATTTATATATAAGCACCCAAAGGGACCAGCACACTAGTGGGATGCAAACATTTTCTCCTACTCAAAGCTTGTTAGTGAGAAATAAGAGGGAGCAAGTGCCCCATCACAAATCAAATCTTCAGCTTTATTTTCACTCCTTACAATTTAAAAAAAATGTTAATATAGATTTAAACCTAATCTGGCATTTTACAAACTTATTACTGGGCTCCAAAGTTTGTACACTAAGCGAATGTTGGCATTGTGTTCTAACTTACCATGACTCTAAAGATTACAGACATACCGTCGCTGTAATATTAAACCTCTATGTAAACTGTTACCTCCGGCCTTCAGTTGGGAAAATGGTACAACTTCATAGAGGAAAATGTAGAGTTAAAAAATTAAGAAGGTAAAAGAAAGCTACATTACTAGTCCGGTCTTTGGAACAGTGTATGTAATAAAGCTTTGGGGTTTTGCCTTTGTAGAAATACCCCTCTCTCCAAGATTTAGGTATTTCACACTACAGTTGCAAAGGCCCCTGTTGAAGTCCCTCAGGTTCATGAGCCTCAGCTGGCGGGGTCAGTACCCTTCATCCACTAGACCCGTTAGAAATATAAACCTGAGGGTGAAGATCAAGTTTACAATCATGCAGAAAAAAAAAAGTCCCACCAAGTCTGTAGGAAATTTTCAACTGCTGCAAGCACTAGTGAAATTAAACCACATCACAGCGTCAGTGTAATTAGCACAAATCAAAGCTGAGCCTGTTTTTTAGAGGATGTGAGGCTGCAAGTAATGTAAGTCAGTCAGAAAAAAGATGAGAGAATATATATCAATCCTACCGAGGAAAAAAAAATCATGTATGCTCTCTCCCTTCAAGGAGAGGGGGAGAAAGATTAACAGGAGTCGGGATTGACTCCAAATCGGCACAAGACTCAGAGTGGGGGACGCATCCGTTGACTAGACGGGTCAGGAAGGAAACCTCTGCCCACAGCCCAACCCACGGAGAAGAGACAGTCTTGCCATTTGGCCTTTGAATTTGGTTGAAGGGTGAGTGTTATGAGGCCTAGAGCTGGAACTTCTCTTCTCCGCACTGACTTACCTGGCTCAAGACACAAGGCACCTCGGAGCACTGAAAAGAATAAAATCAACGCAGCAAGGCGAGCTTGCCAGGGGGCCAAGGCGAGCTTGCCAGGGGGGCTAGGCCAGCGGGCCCGTCCACAGAAGCGTTTCGGTGCCCAGGGTAGGTTGGGGAGGGTCCGGAGGGATTTTGCTCTCCCCCAGGAGCGGAGACAAGCAACAGAGGAGGGCTGCCCATTGCCTGGCTCCTGCTCGTGGTGCCCTTTTGGGAGGGCTGACACTTGCCCTAAGAAGAATCTCTCCCGGGACGTCCTAGATCCAGCCGAGCCTCCTACAAGAGCCCAGGGACCATTTCCAACTCCCACTAGAAACCAGCTCGGCTCCTGCTGCCCGGAAAACCCAGGTTAGCTGAGCCGCCAGAGCTGGAGGGCAAAGCCCTTTGCCGCACACTCATGGTCATAACCAGCGTCCAGGGGGTTTCCAGTGTAGCCTGTAAACCCTTCAGGAGTCAGATCCCCCCACACACAACTGGGGCAAGGACTGCGGGCCCTTTAAACAGCCCCCCCCAGCCCAGGGCGCTTCTCCCCCAGCTGGGAGGCTGCACCCTGCACTCCTTGCAGTGAGATCTACCCTGACTCCAACAGGCGTCTACGGCCTCGATCCTGCCACCATTAAAGCCTTCGGGGGGAGCAGGATGGGGCCCGGGCGGAGTCCGCCCTGAACGCGGGGGGAGGACGGAAGATTTCGAGCCGCGTTCACGTCCAGCAAAGACGCCAAGTCACTGGCCCTCGCTGCTGGAGCCGGCCGCCCAAGCCCAGCAGCAAGGGACAGTCGGGATCCAGCTGTGCCAGCGCAGAGCGCGGATGCCCATGGCTGGGGGGCGGTTTGGACAGGTGTGACTGGCACACGCGCGTACACGTTTCATGTCAACTATTTCAGCATTAAAACAACCCCCCCCCCCAACCGTTTATTTGGAGTCTTACAACAGCGCTGGAGTCACCTGTACCCTTGGGCCAAAGGAGCAATTATCGTTTCACGGCCTGGGGCTCCGATTAGTAACTTTATGGCGCCTGTTATCTTTATGGCCGGCTCGGAACTTCAGCCTATAAACAGAGCCGCGGCGATCAGCACATCCAGGGTATTCACCCGCTTCCCTCCCGCCCAGCCCCCGCTCCAGCCTGGCACGTGTCAGACACACCTCCGGGGCGCCCAGCACTGCCTGCACCCACGCTGGCCATTGCTCTGCCTTACGGGTCATTACCAAAAAAGTCAAGCAGATTTAATCATAGCAAGTTATTCAATCTACACAGCGCGGGGCGTGCTCCTGAAACGCCCCTTGACTTCATTCAAGGCAGGATCGGGCCCCGCTGCCTTTGCAGAGATTAGAGACCTCCAAAAACTTCCTTTGGCCGGCATCAGTGCAGGATTGGGCCTAACTGCCCGTGTCCCTGGTGATATCGAATCGACCCTAGTTCATCCCTATCTGCATTTTACCACATGGGACAAACTGGTCTCTGAAAAGCCACAACCAATCATTTCATTTTAGCTGGTCTTATTCAAAGGTCCTTTTTTTACAGTCGCCTGTTAGTTCTTGGTCACTGATCCTTTCTAGGAAATATTGAGACACACTTTGATTTCACTGCTAGGCCACAGAGTTGCTAGATAGTTTTACTTTCCCGTTATGAAATGTGTGTGTTCATGGATCATTAGTTTCACGCCAGAGCGACTTGCAACTACACCCGGTTTGTGAATGTTAGAAGTTCACCTTCTATATTTTGGCACAAAATACTCACAATATCCGACAGCAGGTCTATTATGAGAGAGTCACTCCCAGGCTTTTGGCTGGTGAAATTAAAGTAACCTAGTTTTGTTGTTGTTGTTGTTAAGTGCAAACCACTACCCCGCACCACTCCGGAGGGACTGTGAAGTGCTGCACACTGACTCCTTATCACAATGCACAGGGCCTGATCCTGGAGCCACACTTCAGAGAAGTCAAAGGGAGTTTTACCGAAGCAGACTGCAAGATGAGGTCTGTAATTTGCATGTAAATGACTAAAATGATATAGGAGGACTTACTTCAAATTAAAGACATACAAATGGGTTTTTATAAATTACCGTCTAATTCGATTTAAACAGTGGGATCATAGGACAGAATTCAGGTTGAGCCCCTTATCCCCCAAACTTCCATTAGGCCGCAGAACAAAACAAAGTTGAACTGCAGTGCGACTGGCTTTCTTTAAAAAGTTAACAGTGAATTAAAAGACAGCTGGTGTTCACTGTTCCAATATTTTTAACGTGCTCTTAAGAGGTTTGGCAGAGTTTAGTCCAGTACTTTTAATAACGTTGTCTTTAATTGTTTAAATACCACGTGTAAAATGTATTCAACCGACATCATGTAATTAAAACCATAAAATAATAATACACATTGCAGGCTGTGCTCTGTTGGGGAGATTGAAAGATAAATAGCTTTTGACGATCAGGATATTTTGCTAATATAACGTAACAACGTTATGTGATTAATTTTTTAAGCAGTGTAACTAAATAATTTTGTTTTCATTTGTTGGTCTCCACACCTAATCACTACTCAATTATGTATTGACATTTCACGTTATCTCCTAGCAAAACCAACCAACCAACCCTATTCTACTATTTTTAAATCAAGGAAGATTTAATGCACCTTACCTAACACCATGTACTCATAATGTGACAGTAATGTAGGCAACAGATTAAGGAAGATATACAAACTAGTAATATATTAGCTAGAGAAAATAGAAAAATTAAATGTCTAAAAGTGTAAAACGTGGTGCAATCATGCATAGATCCAATTTAATATAGATTTTACCTGGTTTTCATTTTATATTTATATATATATACACACAAATCTCCTAGAATATATATATATTTCTGGAGCCTAGCCCCTGTCTACTTTCATAGGAGATTTGTCTTTATGCAGACCAAACTGCCACCTGAACTTTCACTGACTTCCCTGGGAGCAGTCCCTCTCATTCAGTCATCGCAGCAAAGAACAGAAGTAAAAGGCCCGATCGAGCTCCCCTTTAAGCTGATGGCCACAATCCCCGTTGCTTTCAATCGACCGGTATTCGGTAGGCAGGTCAGTGGAGCTCAGTGTGAACGGGGTTGTATCTTTGCTAGACTCTTTTCCCAACTCGGGGGACAGAGACTTCAGCAGTAGCGCACACGGCTCTGGGCTGCGTAAATAACCGAGCAATCAAAGTCAAGGCACGCAGGAAAACCACCTCTGCGGTTCCCCAGCGCTGGTGGCGAATGGTCTTTGCGCCGAGCCTGGCGGTTCCCCGCGGCTCGCCTGATCCTGGCACCTGCTTGCCTTAGCAAGAGGCACCGCCGCTAACCAATTGTCTTATTGAACATATCGAGAGCAGCTTCATTCTGAGCTGGAAGGAGCAACCCCTAGAGCGACGCGGTAAACTCCCGCTGGCCGCAGACGTGAACAGTTTCTTTTTGGTCCTGGGGGGATGCACGGGGGGTTGGAACCGACTCATGCTGCAGCAGGTGCCATGGGAGACGCAGACATCACACACTGTCCATTCATCTGCCTCATTCCCCCTCCCCCCACAAGCGGAGCGGATCCCCCCTCTCCCTTTTCCTATAGCTTGGGGCCCCCTACCCTCACTCCCCCACAGCAACGTTGCAAACGTTATTTCCAGGCCCCGTACACTGGTCAGCTCATCCGGGCCATATCACACGCCCCTCTGCCCAGCTGCACACCGGAAATCTGCCCGGGGGAGTCAGCTTGCAGGCTAATGTGTCTTTAGCCAGGAGGGGGGTGACTTCATATGGCTTGAAGTTAAAACTTTCTTCCTTAGTTAAAAAAAAACCCACCCACCAGCCTGAGACCCCCGAGGCTGGGATTTTTCTATCTATTTCCCAAAGTCAAGAGCGGTAACTCGGTACTTCTGTACTATTCGGAGTCGCTGGCTTGTGTGCAAGGCATTTGAATGTGCTCCCCGGAGTCATCCCTGGACACGGAGTGAGACGGTCAGCGCGCCACCTAGAGGCAATCCCTGGGTATCACCCCGGGAAAGTCTGCAAAGCTCCTTTCATAAGGTCTTTCCCTCAAAGGGGACGTGCTGCAGCTGTGGCTCTTTCCTCACAACGTGTTTCCATGGGACACCTCCCCCCACTCCACTTCAGCAGAATCTTAAAGATTTTCACCTGCGTGTACAAACTCCGAGTGGAAAAATCGGTTTGATCCCAAGGAGCCGAGCCTATCAGGCTTCTGTTTCACTCAAATAAACATTGCACAGGGGAAGGGCCAGGTCCAAGAGGCAAAATGTCCATGTAACGCTACCTGGTACTTTGCGGAATGATGAATGTGTATTTGGGCTCCAGTAGGTAGGCAAGTCCCTCTTTGCACAGTAACAAGGAAATGGCTCGGCAGAATAAAGTGGTTGAAAGAGAGGAGCCAGAAGAAAAATCCACCACAAACGTGCAGCTGAAACCAGCCAACATCCCTGTCCCCAAAGCCACTGTTCCTAAAGTCCCAGTTTCATCGCCCCCTAGTGGTGAAGTTAGGAACAGCAGCCTCACAGCCTCAGGGGAGCTTGCGGTCTGAGCGTTGTGACTGCAGTTGTTGCTAGGCTCAACAATGAAGGGTTTGATTGAATTATAACCAAAGCACTGATTCTAGGTCAGGTATCTTTATTCAACTGATCCTTTATGATCTTCAAACCCAGGTGGCAATAAAGCACACCTATTACATCCCCTCTGCTTTAAGGAAACCACACAATCTGAACTTTTATGTATGGAATGAAAATAAAATTATACAATGCTCCAATCCTTGGAAGTATTACAATTTTTTTGTCAGTATTCAACCACACCAATATGCACTATTATGTATTTGTACCTGCATATATTCCCTTTGCATTGTTGTAATCTTACAGAAGTGCAATTTAACACAAATGCTTCAAATTGTCTAAACAAGACCTCTTATTTTGTGTACAGTTCTGAGCTTACTTTGTGCGCATAGGTTTGCACTGTCAGTGACCCATGCAAATGAGAAATTTATACATGCAAATACGCATACAGATAACAATGCCCATTTATCAATTCATGATCTCATCATTATTTGTATTACTGTAGCACCTAGGCACCCTAAATCATGGACCAAGACCCCATTGTGCTAGACACTTTACAAACACAAAGAGATGGTCTCTGCCCCAAAGAGCTTGCAACCTAAGTATGCATTTAGAGGGACTGTCAGTCAAAATTAAAGACAGGCTTGAGATGCTTTTGAAAATGTAGCCCTTACATTGGAGTAGATCTGAATAATCTGTACAGTGGTGGCCAGTATTTGGCGTACAAAACACTCCTTGGTGATTCCTAAAATTTTTAGTCACCTGTACCAGTTTACCAGACTCAGACTCCTGGCTGTTCCAGCAACTTTCTTGCTCTCCCTTTTGCTGCAGCAGGAAATCTCTTCCTATTCCCACCTCTATGACTCTCTAAAGGCCCAGTCCTGAAAACTTTACTCATACGAATCCACCCTCCTACAAATAATCCCACTGCCTTCAATGGGATTATCTGAATCAGAAAGACCTGCAGTCTCAGGCCCTTCAATGGAGTTAATCTAACCCACCATTGAGCCTGGGTTTCTCCTGCTCCTCAGGGCCAGCCCTAAGCCAAATGGCACCGCAGGCAAGGAGCATCTTCAGTGCCTACCTCCATTTGTTAAACTTTTGAATACTTTACAGCACCCCAAGGCTGGCACCCCAGGTGGTCGCCTGCCCCTAAATCTGGTCCTGCTGCTGCTCCAAACCCTTGAGTGCACCAGGCTGGGATTAAGAGTAGCCTAGAGCTGCTGTAGATTAGGGCATGCAAAGGTAATTGACAGGCAGGCAGCAGGGGAGCACAGGGGATCAGCCCAAAGTGTGGGCCCAGAATTTATCATTAAAGTAGGGAGGAGATTCTGATGGGGAATGCTTAACCAGAATCAATGGCAAAAGGCCAAGGTAACTGTATTGATACATGCACCAGCCCTTGAGAATAAGTGTTCTAGGATGTCTAGCAGGACATAGTAATTTTGCCGTCTAGTCACAGTTTTACACAGCTCCTCTGCAAATATAAACCCTTATGAGAACACTACAGTAATGGCTTTAAACATTACAGTTCACAGTAGTGCTAAGGCAGTTTTTTTCGACTGTTGTCTTACAATCTTAGAGTACTGGGGTATGTGAGTATGGATTTCTATAAAATAAGGGAAGGTCATTGCATGGGTTTATGTAATGCATGTAAGGAAAGGAGAGACTCTCCACTCTCAGAAATAAAAGGACAACTATAAGCCAAAAGAATACAACCAAGATGAAGTTCTCTAGTCCAATATGTAGATGCAGCATCTTTTCCACACATTTACCATTGCTTCCTTAAGCTTTGGTGTGTTGATAATATGTTATATACCAATCTCCTAGAACTGGAAGGGACCCTGAAAGGTCATGGAGTCCAGCCCCCTGCCTTCACTAGCAGGACCAAGAGCTGATTTTGCTCTAGATCTCTAAGTGGCCCCCTCAAGGATTAAACTCACAACCCTGGGTATAGTAGGCTAATGCTCAAACCACTGAGCTATTATTAAAGCCCAATTTTAATTATTCTATTTACTTGCTTGTTGGAAAGGGGAATGATCCTGCTGGAATTACATCCTGCTCTGTCGTCTTCATCTTAACTTTTGCAACATGGATATTTACACAATTAGAAAGGATTTGGAGATGAGGGGGAGGGAGAGAAAAAAAGTAACATTCTCCTGGGAAAATAAATGACACATTTCTCACTACTAGCAACCCAACTTTTCCAAGGAAACCAGCAGCCCTCCTCATTCATCAGTGTCACTTTTCAATGGCTGCTCTGTTCGCAATGGATTTGTAATGATCAGAAAAATTCCAGTGACCTTCAATTAACGCTTCAGTCTTTCCCAAGACTGGCTTATGTTTATTTAAAGGAAGAGATGCTTTTTCTTGCAGAAAACAAGAATATTTGTAAAGAAGAAATAAATTATGAATAAAATGTAGGGTAAGTGGGTGGTTTGGATGTTTGAGGACATACTTACCTAGGAAGATAGATCTTCAGCTGGTATAAATTGGTGTAGCGCCATTGACTTCACACATCAATTTACATCAGGTGAGGTCCAGCAAACTTAACATATGGGTCCCACCTGCTACACTTGCTCACCTTAGCCATCCTTACTTATCTGAGTAGCTCCACTGAAGTCAATGGGGCTACTTGTGTGAGAGTAAAAGTTTCAGGACCGAGCTCCCTGTCTGGATTTTCATTGTTAATCTGTTTTGTTCTGGGGATCAAACATATCGCACATTTCTGAATGTTAATTTTCCCTTACTTTATATTTATCACCTGTTTATTTTCATCAGTGGGCTCTGTGGCTGAGTAAGTATTCGGCTTCACTTCGAAAAACATTTCCAGTTATTTTCCAGATGGATATCATTGCACATGCATGACTGTGGGACATACTCTTATATTTCTCTAAACATTTTTATATTTCTCATATAACAATATATAAATTGTTATATGAGAAAAGTGTTTATATATTATGTAATAATCTCTGACTAATGGTAAAACGAACCACAGACCCGTCAACACTGATTTTCTAGAAGAGGCAAGTCTGCACCTTGGTGTGTGTGCACAGATTTGTGTAATATTTTTATTAGGTCTTCTGGGATCATTTCCCTCAGCCCTGTAGAAAAAAATATTTTCATGCAAAATCTCAGACATTCTGATCTGAAGGAACACTTTAAATCTATTCCATACAAATATTTAATGTCAGCTTCATTGAGTGACTTAACCCTTAGGAGAAAAAATTTCCCACCTCAAACTAATATAATAATAAATAATAATAATAATTAATAATCCTATGGACTCTGCAGTTCATTTTTCTTTTACCCATCTAATAAAATGGGACACTAGAGGGCGTCCTTTTAATGTAATTCGATAATGAAGCTCCAACTTATACAAACAGACAGAGAGAGCACAATTCTCATGCTGGGAATTTCAGGGTCTGTAACTGGATGCATACCTTGCGGAGATGACTTTTTCCAGCCCCTTGGACCTAAATTATTATTCATTGCTCCAAGAAATTAAGAGTATCCAGAACATAAGATGAGAAGCAATACTAAAAAAAATGCATGCGGGATTTGATTTGCTAGAAGATTGACCACATTTCACAGCATGTCTGTGAACTATCCACGTGTATGATACTAAAATACCTTTCACAAAAGGAGGACTTTCTGAAACTGGGGTAGTAGGAACTAAGCAATGAGACTGTCTGAATTACACTTTAGAATATAAGATCTACAAAGTATAGTAGAGAGTTGGCAGTGATTTATTGGTAGTGGGAGAAGCAAGGGAAATTCCCTCCTCTGAAAATCCATTCCCTGCCTCTGAACACTCAAACCATCCCATCCATGTAATTTCTCCCTCCTCATCTATATACATTTTTCGTGCGTGGTATTTACAGATGAATGATAGTATTGTAATACTATCAGCACAAGCCTAAGGATCAGTGCCCTGATTCAGAAAAGTACTTCTGCATATGAAGAATCCCTTGTGTATGGGGCCCCCTAGGTACTATTCTGGTCTTTGCTATAGATTTCTTCTGCACTCAAGAAAGTCACTTAACCTTTCAGTTCCTCAGTTTACCTCACAGGGATGATGGGGGGATTAATTTGATAATGATTATGAAGTACTCTGAGCCCCATATATGTAGAAATAGCATGTATTATCGTAACTCGATATAATGGTCTGTTGTTAATATTTATGATTTTTATTGTGGTGGTGCCAGGAGGCCAGGATGCCACTGAGCTAGGCACTGTCCAGACATACCCAAAGAGCTAGTCCCTTCCCCACAGAGCTTACAATCTAAGTTTAAGATGAGAGCCAACAGGTGAATATGACAAAGACAGCTAAACGGGAGTGAGCAGAAACACAAGGTGACAACGAGGCAGTTATGTACGCAGCAATAGGTAGCAGTCACTGCACACCAGCTGGCTAACCACTGTCAAGGGTTTCACAGGTATCATACCAGAGGTGGGTTTGAAGGCATCCTATCAGTTTGCTCTCGATGTAAATTGTTCTGTTATTTCCCTTGATCCACAGCTTTGAGAGATTTGCCACACTCTTAGGAGTTTCACAAATAAATCATGGAGGGTTAAATTCTGTTCACTAGGATGCGAGCAGACATTCCCCACTGACTTCAATGAGACATTCGTGTTGGTACCTGGAGGCAGAATTTGACCCTATGGTATAGAAGGAAAGAACATAAATTTAGTGGCTCCCTTTCTGAAAACTGATGTTCCTTAACATTTTGCAATAACATGTCTTTGGTCTTTGCTAAATTGCAAACGTGTAATTAATTTCCCAGCACTTGTGCAGAATACTTTAAAATGGAAAAATGAAAGTCTTCTATTAAAATGAAGCTTGATAGTATGCACCTGCCACTAATGTACTGTACACTGTGTCTTCCACTCATTATAGTGATGATTTGGGTTGAGATCAAGAGTCATATAGTGAAAATCACTTCAGTACATGCCTGCTCATATGCATAAACTCCTGTGTACCAGATGGCAAAATATAATGACATCTTAAACAGCTAATTGCATAAACCTTGTAATGCAGATAATTGCAGAACCAAAGTACAGGTTAATAATTTCCCACTGTATTGCCTGGCTTGAGATTAATCCTCAAGGAAAGTTGTGACAATTCTAACACACTAAAGTTCACCAAGCAGTAATTAAAACTAGCACTTAAATCATTTGACTTTCAAACCCTTAATTATGATGCAGTAGAATCACTTTGTAGAAATCCAACGTTTATGGATAGTTACATGATAGCTGATATTTCATGTTCCCTTTCGTGATGCATCTTATGTGGCTAGTCACGTTATTCTCCAGAAGAATATAATAGTAATAATTTTGGCACTAATGGTCATTTAGAAACTTTGCTTAAACCAGTGGCCAACAACAGAGGATCTCATATCTAATAATGTAATTACACTTTTTACAGTGTACATATGGTCAATTTGGCTAGTGGTCAATTAGTCACTTGATGATATCTAATTGTGATGGCCGCCATTGTGGCTGACCCCAGGAATTGAACTTAAAACATGACCTTCTATAGCTTGAGCAACAGAGCTTTAAGGTAGAGCTATTAATGGACTTAAAGCCCTTGTTAACCAGACACAGAGAAAAACCTCTGACATCAACCCTGGGCAAAATAACAGGAAAGCTGATATAGTTATTCAGTGGATAAAGAATTGAAATACAAGAATATAATTAATGTCAGTCAACATGATTTTACGGAAAATAGATCTTGTCAAACACACCTGATTTCACTCTGATGTGATTACCAGTTTGGTTGATAAAGGTATAAAGGTAGATGTATATACTTAGACTTTTGTACAGCATTTCACTTAGTATCCCATGACATTCTGATTTAAAAAAACAAGCGCTCTACAATACCAATAGGGCACATGTTAAGTAGATTCATAACTGGCTAACTGACAGATCTCAAAGAATAGTTATCAATGGCAGCTTTTTTCAAAAGGGGGTGTTTCTAGTGGGGCTCTACGTGGATCGGTACTAGGATCAATGCTATTCAACATTTTTATCAATAGTCTGGCGGTAAATATAAAATCACTGCTGACCAAATTTGTAGATGACACAAACATTGACGGAATGGTAAATGATATGACTGCCCTGGCCCCATCATTAAATGATCTGGATCTCTTGAAAAGCTGGGTCCATTCAAACAAAATGCATCTTAATACTGCCAAATGCAAAGGTAACAAGCAGTACAGCCCAGACCTCCAGAATGGGGGACTGTATTTTGGAGAGCAGTGACGCTAAAAAATATTTAGGGGGTCACAGTGAACAAGCAGCTGAACATGAGCTCCCAGCATGATGCTGTGGCAAAAGGGACTAATGTGATTCTTGGCTGTACAAAGAGGGGAGTAGTGAACAGGAGCAGGGAGGCAGTGTTGGTGAGACCGATACTGGAATATTGTGTCACATTCCACTGTCTATATTTTTAAAAAGGATGTTGAAAAATTGGAGAAAAGAGCCAAGGTGATTTGAGGGCTGGAGAAAATGCCTTACAGTGAGAGGCTTAAAGAGTTTGATCTGGTTAGCTTATAAAAAGAAGACTGCGGGCTTGTCTACATTACCCGCAGGATTGACAGGCAGCGATTGATCCAGCGGGGGTCGATTTATCGACAGCTGAGCGCTCTCCCGTCGACTCCAATACTCCACCGGAGCGAGAGGCACAGGCGGAGTTGATGAGGAAGCGTCAGCTGTCGACTCACTGCAGTGAAGACACCGCGGTGAGTAGAACTAAGTACATCGACTTCAGCTATGTTATTAACGTAGCTGAAGTTGCATAACTTAAATCGACCCCCCTCCCCTCCTCAGTGTAGACCAGGCCTGAGAGAGTTGATTTGATTACAGTGTATAAATGCCTTGCCCGGGAGAAAATAGCAGATACTAAAGAGCTCTTTAATCTAGCAGAGAAACAAAACACAATAAGAACCAAATGGTTGGAAGCTGAAGCTGGACTAACTAAAATAGAAATTAGGCACAATGTTTTTAAACACTGAAGGTGATTAACCACTGGACTAAACTACCCAATGGCAGTGGTGGATTCTCCATCTCTTATGTTCAGATAACTTTCTGGAATATATGTTTTAGCCAAACACAAATTATACTGGGTGAAATGTAATGGCCTGTGATATGCAGGAGGCCAGACTAGATGATTGAATGGTCCCTTCTGACACGAAACACACATTCACATGTGAGTCACATGAACATGTGGGACTAGATGGTGATTTGGAATCTACATCCATGCAGAGGAATAAGAGTGTGTAAGCACCACTCTGGCTGCCCAACATGAGCTACCTGCTTGGTGGCTCCAGGCACTCAGGAGGAAGCAGGTGCTGCTAGAAATGTACTTAAAAAAACAACGAAACCTGTCATTCTGCACAAGAAAGAAAGCTGAGAAGCTTGTCCTTGAGGCCACATAAAGCCATCCAATGATCCACACCCACCCCACAAAGAGTATCTGCCACCTCCATACTGGGCATTAGTTCTGTTGTTTCTCTGACAAGGAGCAGTGGATGTCCTCAGCTTTGCATGCCTGCTTCCCAGTGGAGGCGAAATCAGTGTCACAAAGTCTGGGTACATTCCCTCTGTCTCTTGTTTTATTTACACAGATTCACCAGGCCTAGAACGGGGGTGTGTGTCACAAACAGCACGCAGGGCAATCCCAGTCTTTGGGAATCTCAGCCCAACCCCAACGCCCAGTTCCCAGGGAGCAACTATGCCTCCAGAATTAACTCTAATCAGAGATCAAAGTAGAGAGCAAACTTTCCTGCTGCTCACACAGTTTCCACTAACCAGAACCTTGCATAAGCACATTATATAGATTGTTTTCCCAAGACTAAAAACTTGTTCAGATGCTAAGAAAAAGAACTTGGCATGTGTAACACTACCACCTGATGATGTCTGCCATAAAAATTCAATATAATCCCAGATGAGGAGTGTCATCTACTATATATCTAGCATCACTTCTTTAGGGGCTGCAGTGTTCTTTGGGGATCTTTCATCCAAGTTCTGACCCAGCATAATCCTGCTTATTAAATCTGATGAACTCATAGCCCGAAGTGGGAGGGCTGAGGGCTAAACTCAAAATATCTGACAACAAGCATAGATGTGATTTTCAAGATTGCTTATTTTATGGTCTGTGTTCTTCAGGAGGTTAGATTAGAACAGGGGTCGGCAACCTTTCAGAAGTGGTGTGTCGAGTCTTCATTTATTCACTCTAATTTAAGGTTTCGCGTGCCAGTGATACATTTTAATGTTTTTAGAATGTCTCTTTCTATAAGCCTATAATACATAACTAAACGATTGTTGTATGCAAAGTAAATAAGGTTTTTAAAATGTTTAAGAAGCTTCATTTAAAATTAAATTAAAATGCAGAGCCCCCCAGACCGACGTCCAGGACCCGGGCAGTGTGAGTGCCACTGAAAATCAGCACACGTGCCATAGGTTGCCTACCCCTGGATTAGAGGTTCAGCATAGTCCCGTTTTGCCTTAAAATCTGTAAATTTATTAACTCATGAAATTTATCTCCCAGGTACAAGGTTGTGTTGTTTTTTAAAGTTTACAAGTAGATACAACCCTAACAGAGTTCTGTCTTTATTAAGCAAGGGTTTGAGAACCACAGGTCAGAAAAGTGAATCAAACTGTACAAATAACAAATACATCTAGCATTCTATCAGGGCTAATCAATTTCAACAGCTGCACATTGGTGAAAACATGGCATTTCCTTGTGAATCAGACTTCTGATTATTTTCGGATACAGTATCTTATCCAGCAGCACCTGGAGTTTATGGCTCAGATTCTGGCCTCTATCTGTACTGAGTTCAACACAGTCTGGGAGGGGGCAAAGTTGGATTAGCCCCTTCCTCAGATTGTGAGGCTAATAAGCCTCCAGGCTGGTTCTCGGTGACTGTGCGAGAGGACTATTATTTACGGTACATTGATAGCCCCAAGGTGAAGCGATACGATGAGTTATTTGAACTACAGGAGAGAATTAGTGTCTTCTCCTTTTCTTTGAAAATAAAGTGGACTGACGTAGGCAGGTGACCTTCCGGAAGTGGAAATCTAGAAGAGAGAACAAGAATATACTATAAGACCTACCCTCTTCTGTTTGCAACATTCTCTTTTGCTTAAGAATTCTGGCTACTTTCCATAATATCAGTGACACACTAAGGGTGTAGGACATCACTTTTTCACTGATAGGTTTTGACAAACTAGAATGAGGAAACATTACCCAAAGATCTATGCATTTTGTACTTTTATATGAATTTTCTTTTAAATCAGAAGACTGTACCCCACTTCTGTTTTCCAAGAAGTGTTCAGTAGCCATCTAATAATACTAATCCTTATAAATATCCACCAAATGAGAACAAAGGTCTAAATTCTCCTACCTGGCTTTGGCTGTATGGACTTTCTCAATGGAGGAATCATAGTTTTGTCTTCTCCCCTCTTCTGCCTGGAGAGGCTTTTGGGTTGAAGAGTCAGACACAAGATTTTAGAGGTATAGAAATACTCTTCCCAAGGCTGCAGCGTTCTGACGTGTCCTTGCATCAGAGAACATCAGAAATAAACAGACAGATCAGACAGATTCTGGGAAGAGATTTGATCTCCAAATTCTGTTGTCTGTTGGGGGTGGGGTATTGTCCTGTAGTACTATGTAACTTGGGCAACAGAAGTGACACCAAGGTCTAGATCCTCAGCTGGTGTAAATCAGTGTAGCGCCATTGATTTATACCCGCTGGAGACCTGGCTTTTGGCATCGCTTTCTTTGCCCAAGGTACCTTTGTTCTTTGAGATTCCAAGACACTTACACATCAAAACAGCAGCGCTCAAACTGTACTTCTCACTTAATTACATGTAGATGCAGATTGGAACATTAGTTGCAACAATATATAATCACTCATTTCTTCACACGCACTTCTAGCCAACAGGAACACAGCAGCTCCTAAAGACTTTGGTTTAGCCTATATGCCTACGCAACCAAATAATTAAATCCTTGGTTACTAGTCTAAAATACCATACTGTACAAAGAACAGCTCACAAAATAAGAACTACCACTATTATTCACATGAACTGTTTTGCCTTGGTTGTTCCAGAAGAAATTGGTGCTACGGGTCTAGAGAGGACCAAGGGGAGCTAGAAGCCAATGTTGAGGCACAGGATATTCATGAATTTCCAAGTTCTGCTGATTCAGGTGGGTGAATTCCCTGATGGGGTGGTAGAACAACGAATAGAAACCAGGGGTTCCTGGTTACAAATAGGCCGCCTCATCTAACCACTGGTTACATGTAACTGATGTGAATGTACTATCCATTCACTCACCCACCTACATTCTTAGTATTAGCACTCATCACCATACTAAATAATCTCCCAACAATGACATCTCTCTCTTCCTTCTCTGCCATTAGGAGGCTGGTTTAGGAGTGGGGGTCTTAACATAAGTGAATACAAAAATCGGAGAGTGGGGGTATTGCTCTGGGAAAGTTTGAACACGGGGGTGGGTTTAGCATTTAGATTTCAACTCGGTGAGGCTTGTGGTTATTCTTATTCCATCCAGCAGTGAGTTCCACAGTCCCTGGCGCGTTTATTTTATGGTCATGAGCCTACCACATTGGTTAACTGTTTCATTGCTGTGGAATGTAACTGGTGGAAGATCCTGGGTCACAGAGACAGAGTGTCTCTCTCAGGTAGCTAAGTCTAATTACATGTAGTGCTTTGATAACCAGACAGAGATGTTTAACTGGACCCTGTGTTCACTGGGGGCCACCATAAAGAGCAGCCTATCAGGATAATGTGTTCCTAGAGATTGTTATTGCCAAGCAGATGGGCCAAGTTATACTCTGAAAAAGCTGGAAGTTCCTCAGGTCATGGGAAAGCTTCCTGGTTTTTAGCAAGTTTGTGGAGATTATACGGCTGCTGCTGACAACTGGGTAACTTCAAAAGCATCACCACTATCTGACAGGCAGATGAACTTATTTCATGTATAGTCCAGCATCCCTGTACCTGTGGAGAAATACCTATCAAACCCCAGCTTCAGTCATGTCTGCGCCTGGGTCTGTCACATCAGGTCATGTCTGGGTGTGTCACCAAGCTCTTTTTGCTGTGTCCCCTATATCTGTTTAAAATACAGACTAATTCTTCTCACCAACAAGAGTCTCCTGTCCCAAACAGGTCAAACAGGCTCCTAGAACATTGCTCCTGTTTAGGTATTGACACTAGCTAAGATTTTCAGATGCGACTAGTGATGTGGGAGGTCTCACATTTAGGGTGTTCAGCGTGAGAATGGCGCCTGAGTGCAGAGGGCGGGTACTGAGCCTCCTTTAAAGTGCTTCACGTTGGGCACCCAAAATCACAAGTCACTTCTCGAAACCTTAGCCACTATTCATATTTTAAATAATGTTATTTCCCCCTAATTGCTTATGGAAAGGGTAGAATTCCAACTGGGAGCGAGGACCCGATTCTGAAGTGTCATTTTCCCTTCACACTGGATTGACCATGGGGTCTGCTTCTGGCTCTGTCACAGACTTCCTGGGCTACTTTGGACAAGTCATTTAAGCAGAGATTTTCAAAGGGATTTTGATGCCCAGTTCCAATGAAAGTAAATTTAAAGCCTAGATAACGTTGTAAATCTCAGGTTTAATTTCTCTGTGCCTCAGCTCCCCATCTGTGAAATGGAGATCATAATGCTTCCCTACCTCAGCAGAGCGTTGTGTGGATAAATACTTGGGAAGTGCTATGATCTTATGGTCATATAAGTAGATAGATCCATAACACAAGTCTTTCTTTTCTGCATACACTTAACGTATGTGGATGGTTGTCTAATAGATATTTGTGTGCATACAAGTCAATAATGTAGTGAAGAGCAAACTTCCTTCATGAAGTTGAAATCCAGAATCTATTCAGTAAAATAACATCCTAAATTATCTCATTTAATCTGTATTTCTATTCTATTGCTGTTGGGGGACAGAGAAACATTAGACCACAACACTTTACTATCTGATAACCATGTAGAATGAGTGCTGATCTCAGTTCAGTTCTTAGTGAACAGGCACCCACATCTGAAAGAACTTGCCAAACGATGACCTAGGTCTCACATGATTTCTTTTATGTCGTCAACTAAAACAGGGGTTCTCAAACTTCATCGCACCGGGACCCCCTTCTGATCATGAAAATTAGCACATGACCCCAGGAGTGGGCACTGAAACCTGAGCCCACCCAAGCCCCGCCATTCCAGGTGGGAAAGCCAAAGCCTGAGCCCCACTGTCCAGGGCGGGCAGGCCAAAGTCGAAGCCCAAGGGCTTCAGCCCCAGGCAGGGGGCCTGTAACCTGATCCCACAGCCCCCTGGGATGGTGGGGCTCAGGCTTCAGCTTTGGCCTTGGGCCCCAGCAAGTCTAAGCGATCCCATTAAAACGTCCCGACCCAGAGTTTGAGAACCGGTGAACTTACAGATTTTGTACTCATTGAATAATTCCCAGAGTATTTTTTTAAAGTACCATCAGGGGAGAAATTCATTGATCTATAGTTTTGGGTGTATCGGGACCATATGCAAAAGTAAATCAAGAGATCAGCAGGCAACACTCTATTTTGCAGTACCCATCCTTCCAGGTTCTAATCCACTAAATTGAAATCTGCACTTTCCATCTGACTCCAAGATACCAGACCTGATGTTGATCACATCAACAGGGTGAACACATAGTTTGACTCTTAGTTAAGAGAGGAACTGAACCTAGATCTTCAGAGTCAAAGTCCAACATCCAATAAAAGACCATGTCTCTTACTTTTTCAGTCACTTACGCCTTGATCCTGTTAGCTGCTTGTGTGGGAAGAACCTCATACCCAGGCAGAACCCTAACGAAGTCAAGGGGGCTTTCAATGGGGACAGTGGTCTACATATGTGGAGCAGCTGGAGGGATCAGACTGCCTTACAGAAGCGCAGATATATTTCCATAGATAGATCTATATATGGATATCATCATATGACACTATTAGCATTTTTTAACCTTAGAAAGCACTGGTAAAACAATTTCATTAATTAAAACATCAGTGCCCTTGGTGCTTGTATACACTGTGTTTTGATTTTAATTCATGGAGCCTCGCAGTTAGTTACACTGGTGCCAAATAAAAATGCTTCAGTGGAACTTTCCGCAGATTAAGCTGCTTTTATACAAAGTTTTATACTGACATTACAACACATTTGATTAAAATGCAGAACAATTTCAGGTTGGGTGTCATGTGGCTGTATGCAAGCATAAATGTAGCTGAGTCTGCAGATGCAACCATGCAGGTGTTTCTGTAATTTTGACTCAGTTGGGAAAATTGTCAATGTTCAGTGGCCCACAAAATCACACATCCATTTGTGGTTCAGTTCATTGCAATCGGAGTTTCATAATCACTTCACTAGGGATGGGTACTGAATTCTCAAGTAAAACATTTGTGAATTGGGTCCGACACTAGAATCAGGTAAATTCTGGGAGTAATGCAAGCATCAAGTATTTCAACTCAAGTCTATATTGACTAACTCTCAGATCTAAAGCTAGAGAGAGGATAAAAGAGGAATCATTTATCTGCACATCCCTTCTCGCCACAAAAGCAAACACTGAGATTTCTTATAAAATGGAATGTCTAAACCATTCCTGATTTGGAATTTCCGAATACTAAACTAACCTGAGTCTGCTCACCTCCCTGTGAAGCCGAGATGGGCCCCAGCACAACCCTGCATCTGAACACTTTCAACTTTAGAACCAAATTTTGCAGCTTGAGCCCATTATTAATTAATAAAATAGAACTATTAATTTTGTGTATTTATTTATTTTTACAGCCACCAAAAATATGCTAGTTAGTTTAGTGGACAAGTGGAGAGACAAAATATCTGCCCCAAAGCACTTACATGCTTCGATAGAAGTCCATAGTTGTGCATGTACTTTCGTGCTGTGCTAGACTGAAATATATTTTAAGGCAGGACAATCCAAACGGGAGTAATAAACTGTAGACAGGGGCCTTGGCTACACTTGTGAGTTGCAGCACAATAAAGCAGCCCCACGCACCCTAGTTCACTCCCTGTCCACACTGGCAAGGCACGTAGAGCGCTCTGACTCCGCAGCTACAGCGCTGCTGGTACTCCACCTCGGCAAGTGGAATAACGTTTGTTGCGCCCCCGCTGGAGTGCTGCGGCACCAGTGTGAATGAGCTGTTGTGTTACTGTGCTGTGATCAGCCTCCAGAAATGTCCCATAATCCCTTTAAGTCAAGTGGCCACTCTTGTCATTGTTGTGAAATCGGCTGCAGGAATGCAGAAATGCCCTTTCAAAGCTCCGTTTCGGAGAAGCCGGCTGCTTATCAGCTCCGAGAAAAGCAAACATTTACTGTTTGCTTTGAGTTAGTGAGAGAGAGAGGGGTCTGAACTTACAAGACAGCGTGCTGACACACTCAGCACCCCAAAAACCCACTCTCTCTCCCCCCACATACACACAACACACTCCCTGTCACACTCCACCCTCCCACCCCGCATTTGAAAAGCACATTGCAGTCACTTGCATGCTGGGATAGCTGCCCATAATGCACCGCTCCCAATGCCGCCGCAAATGTGGCCACGCCAGTGCGCATGCAGCTATCAATGTGGACAGACTGCAGCACTTTCCCTACTGCGCTCTCCGAAGGCGGGTTTAACTCACAGCGCTCTACATCTGCAAGTGTCGCCAAGCCCTCTGGGGAGGCCAAGGAAGTGGTTACAGCAGTTTCAGCAATGGTTACACCTTCTAAAACTATACATTCAGTGCTCAGCTGCTTCAATGAGATATAATTACACCTGCAAATTGGAAAGTTTCACAGAAGTAGCTCAGTGTTAGCGATGCGTGTATTCAGGGTCTGCTCTGGTGCACTGCTGCTAACATTCTGAATATTACCTCACTGCACTGTTCTTTCCAGTCCATAGATCATTCTAATCTGAGAACATCTAGATCTTACCTACGATGTGAAGCAGGATGACATAACTTTTGGAAGAGCACAGACTTTACGTCATTGAAACTCCGTGAAGTAATCTAGCTAATGTTCAAGTTTTGTCTACAAAATTTCCACAGAGATAACATGATTTGGGAGAAAAAAAAGGAAACAAAATCACAGACTTATTTCCTTTGTTACCTTGAGGATCATCATGTTTACACATTTTGAAAGAATTAGCGAAGTAATTTGTGGAACGTTTCTAAGTTATGTTATTTTAGAAAATAAGTGACCTAACTGGAATTTTATCCCTTAAAATATCATGTAGAAACAAGAAAAATCTGTCCCTGATTGATGAAATAGTATAATTGAAATAACAGACATTTGCATCTAATGTAAATGCAAGACAAATTTCCTAGTGAATTCACTTAAAAGGAGTTTTGGATACCTGTAAGTAATTACACTATCACATTCTCCAACTGATTTAATTCAGGCTAAGTAGCAACTACTGTATGTTCAAAAGATAATGAATTAAAGCAATGCTTTGGCATATCCCCTTTCTGAAATGTTAGCAGCCTCTCAAGTGGCTTGAAAAATAGGCTTCAGTAAAAGGACAGGAAAATATATGCAATTAAATTCAATCAATAAAGCTGTCCTTGACCAACATCCAAATTTTAAAAACAACTCCAACTGAATTATGAGAAACCCTTTTCTGATTTTCACTGGATGAGTTTCATTATGCATGCACCAAAATTGTGTCTCATTTTTAAAACAAGTTTGGAGAAACAAAAAGCAACTAACTTCCCCTTCTCTCCCACCACAACCCTCCCCCAAATCTAGATTTTTTTTCCACTTGCAAAAAACGTAGTGAGCGCTGGGGAACTGAAAAGACTGTTGCACTGGTGTGGAGGCATCTCACTCTTGGATATATATAAGTATAAATGAAATGGAAGTAATTTACTGTCTGTGAAAGGTGTCGCATCATGTAGAGGAAGGATGGTCCAATGGTTTGAGCACTATCTTAGGATTTGGGAGATGTGGGTTCAAGTTCCTGCTCCACTACTGTCTTCCTGTGTGACCTTGGCTAAGTCCTTTAGGCTTTCTGTGCCTCAATTCCCTTCTGTAAAATGGGGATAATAGCACTTCCCTACCTCACAAGGGTGTTGCGACAATAAATACATTACAAAGACTTTGAGGTCCTACAGTGATGGTACATAGAAATGCTTTGGTAGGCAGAAGTCCTCCAGAGAAAACATGTAACACTGCAGATTCTTCAAGCTTTGAGGGACTAACCTTAAAAATAACGGGGTATGCAAATCCTTGACTTCTTCGCTGAAAACACCAGGAAGGGGTTCCCAAATTTAGGGCTAGATTGTGGTGGCATAACCTGCCTTGCGGAGACCAGGGACGGACCTATGACTCTAAGAGTCACAGATTGTTCCTTGCTTTCATCTTACTTCAAGGGCCAGTGCACCAGTAGCAGAATATGTCCCCCTCTCTTCTGGCTCATCTACACGGGCTAGGTGAGCTGGGGGTGGACCAGGTTGCTCGTTCCCACCCTTGCCTGCCCACCTGTGCAGAAGGAAGAGTCTGTGTCCATGGAAGTGACTCTCCTCCACCCCTATGTTGTGACCTGTAGTTTGCCCATATGGGAGAATTGTGCCCTCTTACCCCTCTACACAGAAGCAGAGGTCAAGTGACAATCTTGTTCTTACTCCTTATCCAAAATTATTCAACAAATAATTTCTGTGACCAGAGCTTGGTCTGTTTTGACTAGACACAAGTCACATGTGGGGCCACAGGACTCTAGGTCAGGGTGTTGGTGATGTAGAAGCTACTGCTGTGGACCTAGACCACCAGAGGATTCCACTACCCAGAGAACTCCCTCTAAGGCCAGATAAGATGACTTTAAAACTACTTTGTACTGCCAGAGTGGCACAAACCAGCCTTAATGAACTAGACTCAACTCTCTGTGTGGACCTGATTCATATGATTATTTGTCTTGCTGTAGTGCCTAGGAGCCCTACTCATGGACCAGGACCCCATTGCGCTAGGCGCTGTACAAACACAGACATGATGACAGGCCCCTGCTCCTGGACGCTTACAATCTAAAGTACCTCTCCTATAGACCCCAATCCTGCAGTGAGAGCTGCACTGAAGTCAGGCTCCTTGCTGGTTTGGGGCAGTGGTGATGTGTGTGTGGGCATGTTGGGTCACATACTCTCCTCCCCTGAGTTGCTGCTTGGCTTGTACTGAGCATGCTCAGTAACGTATCCTGAAGCCGCTGTCTTCACTCTGTCCCCCCAGTATTGGCAGGTGTGGGTCATCTCTGGTGTGGGAGTTTGTCCACACAGATGCAGTTGCAGGATTGGGGCCTTAGGTCTTTTAAATTTTGTAAGGTGCTCAGAGCTGGAAATAGATTTTGCTGAAAGGCTGGTTTGAAACCAGCAAGGTTGTCATTAGGGGCTTGTTACAAAAATGATTAAACTCATTAATCTCACAGTAGAGCATCAAAACTCAATGGTTTCATGACAGAACTCTGAGTTTTATCTGAAGTTTCAATTTTTGGGGTTAAATTGAACCTGAAACTCAAAGTGAAGCTAGACTGCTCACAAAACTGTGTGATCTTGATACAGCTGTAGCAATTTCACTGAATTAGGCAAAGGCACTGAATTAGTTACTTGCCATGCGTTGCAGGACAGTTCTGGGAACCATCATCATTAGCATAACACGGGGAGTTCTGGGCAGAGATCTTGGGACGTATAAGGGCCTCAAATGTGAAAGAGAATCATGTTGCAAAATTTAAGCACAGAGTAAGACAAATGCAAATAAAGAATTAGATGTAGAACCTACTGGAGCCAAGGGGAAAACTTGCATTGACTCTAATGGGAATAGGATTGAATCCAAAATGTGAAGACTGAGCAAAAGTATCTGAATCAGATTGGATGAAATTTCCTGTGGGTCAGAAGGCTGACCTGCCTAGCAGGATTATTCCCCCCAGCCCTGCATATTTCTGAAAACCCAAGTAACTGCTTAGTGACAACAGAACCACCAGCTTGTACAACCTCGAGCTCTGCACATACAGAACACGAAGCCCAAGCTTCTTTTATTCCCTTAGCAACAAAAGTTGGCACCTGTGATTGTTTGTTTTCAACGACTGACACCATGAGTTTGAACTTACATCTGTTTTGCTGAGTTATGGTAAAACAATCTTAGTAACTGCAAAAATGCCGGCCAGATCATTTCCAGCTTGCACTGCTTCTTATTTCATTTCACATTCCACTCTGAAAATGAGAGAAACCGCGCACTGGAAGCACATGACAAGTCTGCTACAGGCTTGGGCTCGACAGCTTGACCTATTCCCCCCTATAAAACTTGCTTATATAAAAGTTTTCCTAATATCTTTCATAGTTCATCTGTGAAGGATTGTCCACCTGGTGCCTTATCACAGGCTCTGGAATGAGGCCAGGAGATGGCAACAGTATGAACTGCTACAGGGGATAACAAGGACTCTGTTATGACTAGGAACGTTTGCAGTACTATAAATAACTCTATCAATATTGTGATAATGGCACTTTAAAGAGGTCTATTTTACAAGTGTTGAATGTAAGAGAGACGGCAGCTGTGCTCATTAATTCTGAAGTATGCTCCTCTCCATGTACAATTTGCAGGTGTAACAATAGGAGTGTTGACTCAATGGAGGTCTAGATAATGTTTAGATTAAAAAAAAAAAAGGTCACAGTAGCATGATTACTTCCTAACAGGTCTTTATTATGTTTGGCAGAAGGAAAGCAAATGAGAGTTTAATTGAAAACAACATAAAGTAAAATAGAACTTTGTTACAGAATTAAGCTCTTCATAAATAGCTTCCCCTCCCCCAAAGGGCAAGTACCATAATTGACAGCAGTAGATCTTTTGATAATTAATTGCAGTAAATTATCACTTGGCACAAAAAAGGCATAATTCTAATCAATTTGCAGCCTTTCCAGCCTAACACTGAATTGAAAATGGCACTGCTGTATTTTTTTTCAAGCTAATATGAACTGAAGTACAAACTATAATGTGCGGCTTTCATATATTTTCTATGTTCATAGTCAAACTCAGATCGTTGTGTTACTTCTGTGGGATGCCTGTGCCATACAGATGACCCATTTGAGCAAAAGATTCCTATTTAGCTTGAATTAAGCTTCAGGAGAAGATAGTAGTGATAGTATAAATACTTGCAGAGATCCATGCAAAACAGCTTTTGTCAGAGCGGTTCTAGAATAGTAATGCCATGATTCAGAGATATGATTAGAGAAGAGGAGTGGGAATCTGGACTCCTGGATTCTAATTCCTGGCTTTTCCATTGACTAAGCTTGAAGTGTATTTTTATTCACTGTTTAATCCAGGCCAGGATTTAGGGAGAGCCTATGTCAGGGGTGGGCAATAATTTTCGCAGGGGGGCCACTCCACGAATTTTGGTAAGTCGTCATGGGCCGCACATTTCTACTATATTAACGGCGGAGGTGCGGGGTCTGGGAAGGAGTTTGGTGCAGGAGAGGGCTCCAGGCTGGGGCAGGGGATTGGGGTGCAGGGTCTGGGAAGGAGTTTGGGTGCAGGAGGGGATTCTGACCTGGGGCAGGAGGGGGTGCAAGGTGCAGGCTCTGGCCAGGAGGCGCTTACCACAGAGGCACACAGAGACATGCTTGCAGCAGCCAGCTGCTTCCGGGAGTGGCGTGGGGCCATGGCAGGCAGGCAGCCTGTCTAAGTGCCCCGCTGTGCTGTGGGATTTTTAGCGGCCCAGACTCGGAGATCGCGAGGGGGCAGAGGAGGCCGGACAGAAATCTTAGTCATGGTGGGCTGGACAGAAATGTTATACGAACCGGATCCAGCCCGTGAGCCATATTTTGCCCACCCCTGGCCTATTTGGTGATACTGGATAGGCCAGTCTGTGCTTAGTTACAGCTAGGGAGATTTAGGTCCTTCTGGGTATATCTACACTGCAATGTAAACCCCTGGTTTGAACTCAGGTTTAAAACCCCTCTTCCATCTACACACAAATTGTGTTAACCTGGGGATGGGCAGACTGAGCCTTAGTCTAGCCAGGACCCAGGGTTCAAACCCTATTGGTTTGCACTGTAGATGCAGCCCCACTGGACTCATGCTCTGGGAGACTGCCAAAAGTCAATCACAACACTACGGGCCAACTTTCTTTGTCCTCTGGACGGTTAAGTTTGGTGGATAATCAAGTTTTCCCACACCGCACCACAAACAGAGCTAGAGTGGCCACACTTCAAGGGGGCACTAGGAAGTCTGGGATTTGGTTGGTTGTACTCAGGTCTGCGTACTGCAGTGTGGTTGCTGGAGACCCACGTTAGCTAATTTTTTACTTAGAGTTGACAATAAGTGTAGACGCTCAAGTCTTAGGTTCTCAAACCCAGGGCCCACTGACTGGAGTTCCACTAACCCTGGGCTTACATTGCACCATAGACATACCCGCAGCCACAGTAAAGCACCTTATTGACTTATTACAAATGCGTCCTGTTCTCTCTCTACCACCGGGGATACTACAAAGCCCTCCCTCCACTCCCCCACAGCAATTGCAGATAAAAGCTACATGACAAGTTTCTAAGGCTCTTCATGGAGGCAGAACATCTGAACTCCACGGCATAGCCAGCGAGTCAGCGAACAGCATGGACATGCTGAGCCACATCATTTGGTGGGGCTGCAGCAGCCCACATAACTTATTCTGTCCGGCTGTATGGGTAAGGATGCCCTCCACCCCTATCAAACAGCATACATAGATTCCATCGCAAAGCCCTCTTACCAGTGCTTTGTTCATGATATCGAGATTGAGGCCCTACTGTGTGACCTTGCTGAAGTTGCTTAAGCACACTGGGCCTTAGTTTTTCCTTCTGTTCATGGGAGATATTTACCTACTGCACATCTGTGCTGCGAGAATAAACTGACATTTGAAAAGTGCTTTGAGATCCTTGAATATGAGTTACTAAATAAGTGTTATTATGCATTACATCAGACCAGCTGTCAATGAGGAGACGTCTGTACTGAAATTGAGCTGAACAATTCTTCAGATCTGTGACCCCAGTTACATCCGTTTCTTCCTCCTTTGCTGATTATTGTTAGTCTTGATAATAATGAACTCAAAGACGATATTATCAGCCTAACCTACACCATGATTTAATCTTGATTGCAACAGATCAAGGTTTGATTTAATTGCTCCACGAGTAATTAGAAATAGAAACAAGGCATAAACCCCCCCTATTTCCACTCTAAATCAAGAAACTGTTTACATTCAATTGGTGCTCATGTTAGAACAAATCATTAAGCTATAAAAGATTACATCTGGGCTAGAATTAAAGTCAAGCCGATTCATTAACCCAAATGGTGGCCTAGAGATTACTGACACGGTATTGCTGCTCTGGTGATCAAAGGATCAAGGGATACATGACCAGATGACCCTAATTGAAACAATCTCCACTGAATGTTGTAAATGGATGAACTTGAAAGAACTAAGAAGATATTCAGTAACTTCTGTCAACACAGAAAATAAATTGGTTCTAGTAGCTTTACTGTATAAATACCATAATGCAAAGGGGTGGGGGGAGGGGAAGGATAATGGCTTTAAGAAGAACACAGAACAAGAATTTTATTTTTTTTATTAAATCACACAAGATTCTTATCCAAACTGTTCATAGCTGTCTGTTATAGTTGTTGAAATGTGGAATTTACAGCCGAAAACTTCATCATTATTGCCCCGCCAATGACCTCATCTCACCTGACCTATAGGGAGTATCTTCTCTTGGGGTTATTCAATAAATCTGTCCACATGCAAGGCCTGTCCCTAGAAAAACTTGCCAGTTGGGTTGAATTAGGTATGATAGTTTTATTACATGAGCTACTGTTCACCAGGGATTGAGCAGAAATCACCAAACGTATTTCACTCAAGACTTCAAGATGAACTTGAACCTTGTTCCCAGCGGTGAAAGGCCAGATTTTTAATTCACTACACCTTCCAGGTTATTGGCCTTAAATGATGCATAAAGGAGAGATGCAGATGCCTAGTTCAGATACTATTAAGCTCCATGAGTTTTGTTTGTGTTTCAAATTTTAACAAAGACCAATAGGCTTAAGAATTAGAAGAGAACTGAGGCATGACTTCTTTTGAAAGGCTGGTATAGACATTAGTATAATTCTGTATATCCCTTTGTGGAAAATTAGGAGTAACTGAACACAAGAACTTTCTGAAGACAGGGACTATAATTCTTGTTATGAAAGGGGAGGAATTGGATACAAATAACTAGTGATGGACAAACTTCAAAAGGATCCGGGCTTGTGCTTGGTTCAGATAAGCATCCATAAGCTTTGATGCATCTCCAAAGCTTATCTGGACCTCCTGGGTCTGTAAATATTGGGATGGAAATCTTGCAAGAACAGGCTGTCTCAAGAGATTATTCCTTCTAGTATTTTGGGCAAGTGTTTTCCAGTCATGCTGTAAATACAATGAAAATTAATAATGATAATAAATAATAGTTAGCACTTAAATGGTTACCGTTTGTAGACATGAAGCTCTAAGAAACGAAGAATTGCCCCTCTTGGAATTTTTGCATTTGCATCTCCAGGTCCAGCCAGCGCCAAAAGGGCAACTGAAAATAACTGGGGAGAAAAAGTAACCTACACTTTTTGGAACCTCTAATAATGGTATGGTCAGTTTGACTTGGGGCAGCTTGAATTTTATCAGAACTGGTGCAATCGTTTCTAAAAGTAATATACGGTAAAAAATACTGTACAGGTTGAAGGTAAACAAGAACAAGTTCCACATAAGAATAATGTTTTCTTACAGAATGTGTGTGTGTGTGTTGGGGGGGAAGGGGGGGATGAGCTTCACCTCTGTGCTAATAGCAATGGAATTATAGCAATACGAGATTGGAATAACAGAGGTGAATATGGGCCAGAATTTATATTGATTTACATTTTTTTCCAAACCAAACACACATTTGGGAAGATTAATTTTTATTTTGCAAAAGCAACTTGTAGTTCTTCAAAGATACCAAGTAGATAAGGGCAGTGCAGTGGATTGTATCTGCTAAAACCATTTGATATGGTTCTATAGTGGAGATTGTTGGCTTATTATAAACTGTAGTGGTACACAGAAAAACAGCTTGAATGATAGAGACCTGGTTTGTGGGATTGGCAATGAGGTACAGAATCTCTCTTCTAGGACATAGGATGCTGTTCAGTGGCCTTTGTGAGATGAACTAGTGGACTCAGTCCAGCTTCCATTTGGAAATGTGACCCAGACACAAAATTGAGATCCAAGTCCAGATCTGATCTTCCTTAAAGTTTGCAGTCATCTCTATTTATCATAGACAAACAGCCACAACACACTCCACACCGTATCAACTGGCCTCCTCAAATAGCAGAGAAACCACGGCTCGAATAGGCTTGAAATCTACACGAACCTCTTGTCTCTCCATGTCAGTACTGGGGCACATTGCCAGGTCAGCGTTGGGCAACTTGCACGTTGCTGTCACTTCCACATGGGGCAAAAGAGCACAAGGAGTCTTCGCCAACTTTTGCCTCTCTGAGGAAAAGGCAAGAGCAAGCACAGTGTGTGCACTCAGGGGAGCCGAATTACTATACCTGGGGAGGAAGGTGCGTGCGGGGGGAGGGGGCAGTGGAGAAAACAGGGCAATGGCACAGTGGCTGATGACCTGGTCCAGCTCTCAATGAAGTCAGAGGGAATGTTCCAATTGACGTCAATGGGAGTTGGCTTGGACTCATGTGGAGCTGGCTATGCGCAGAGAGGGGAGCAGGCTGTGCTATCCTAAGGAATGTTGCAAATTGTTTGCTCTCTGGGCATCCCAGAAGCTGAGGAAGGGGCTCTGCCCGCAACATGCACAATCTTAACCCTTCCTAGTAAGAAACACCTAGACTGACATACTAAGAAATAAAATCAGCAATCTTGCTGTGCTCGCATGGAACGTCAAGTATATGAACACATACAAACGCAGCCAACACATGAACCAAAAATCCCTAGTCATATTCAGGAAGCAACAAATCAGGTCTCACTCCATTTAAATCATCATTGGCCATGTCCTCCTTTCTCTTTTTAGCTGCTCAGTAAGACACGTTTTGGCATCTTTGTATTCAGAGAGGATATTCATTTTTTTGGTATATTCGATAGTGCACATGAAAAAGAACTGACACATTAATAACCAGGGAAGTAAATTTGGATAAAAAAATCAGGTTGCTTTTTTCCATCTTGCTTGTTCCTCCTTAGCCAGGTCACAAAAAGTATGTATATTAATTTCCAGAGATTCAGAGCACTGTCCTGTTTCCAAACTGTCTGTGTAACTCTTTCCTTACCAATAACAGATGTAAAGATTGTGATTAAAATTCTATATATAGCAGCGGAATTAAGCACAGACATTAACAACACTGTAAACACTTAGTGTTTTATACAAATCTACCATATTTATTCATACTTTGCACTTCTCTAAGCATTTTGGCAGTATTCTACAGACTAGGACAAACAGGTATTTGAGCATCCAGTCAGGGGCTCAGGTAAAGCTGGGTGTTCAGGGATTTTTCGGAGCTGGCACTTGGCTGAACCCAAGTTGTCAGAATGGCCAGTGGTTTTTGTACTTCAAGGGTGCATGTTGGGAGTGAGCTTAGGGGACTGAAACCCACAGAACACAGAAACCCAAACTACAATTTCAGGCACTCCAGGGCTGGTCCAGGTGCTCAAAAGTTAGCTGTATCAGAGGCACTGCCAGGCCAGGAGGCATGAATTAAGGTGCTCGTAACAGCAAGCACTTGCTGGGTACGCTTCAGGTTTTGCATCATTAAAGTAGCCTGCACAAGGAGGAAGGCCCATCCCAATCCTCCTGCCCACATACATATGCACGCAAGAGGCAGAGTCAGGGAGAGAGAAAGAGAAAGACATACAAGGCAGATGAATGTGCAAAATGTGCTGAGGGTTTATAGAATGCGTAAGGGGGAGGGAGGGAGAGGAAAGAGTCTGAGTCAGAAATAGAGAGAGTGGCTAGGAAAGGTGGGGAGGGGGCAGCAGAAAGGATTGGGGAGAGGCTGTTGGGAAGGGCAGCAATGGGGAATGGTTAGAATATAACTCCTGGACATATTAGGTCTGTTATCATGAGGCTGATCAAGAAGAGATGGTGCCAGGCAAGGGAGGCTGAGGCTTGGAAGAGGAGTAAGCTCCGTGGACCGTAGGTGGTGATGGGATTCCCAGCTGTGATGTGTACTCATAGTGATTCCTACTAGAGTCTTCTCTGAGAGAGCGTGGATGCAAGTCGCAAGAAACTCGGTTTTCAGTCAGCCAATCATTGGCAACCATTTCTCTAACCCAGGGGTCGGCAACCTTTCAGAAGTGGGGTGCCGAGTCTTCATTTATTCACTCCAATGTAAGGTTTCGCGTGCCAGTCATACATTTTAACATTTTTAGGTGGTCTCTTTCTATAAGTTTATAATATATAACTAAACTATTATTGTATGTGTAAATAAGCTTTTAAAAATGTTTAAGAAGCTTCATTTAAAAATAAATTAAAATGCAGAGCCCCCCGGACTGGTGGCCAGGACCCGGGCAGCGTGAGTGCCACTGAAAATCAGCTTGTGTGCCGCCTTTGGCACACGTGCCATAGGTTGCCTACCCCTGCTCTAACCTAACCAATGTAATCCATTTGTTATCTCAGGGTTAGGCTACTGCAATGTGCTGTGCCTTGAGCTAAACTTTGAAAGGCAGCCAGAAACTTCAGCCAGCATGCAATGCATCCAACCCACCTACTTGGTAGGGCAGGCAATCTATAGCACATTATACCTTTGGTCCATACTCTATTCCAATTTTGTGGGTGTCAAGGCTTCATAGCTGTCCATATGCTGCACCCCCTGACCACTGAAAACCTCATGCCTGCAACAGGAGGAAAACCCAGATCCTGCTGCGCCAAAAGCAAAGGCCTCTATCAGCTGAGATTACCTTTTGGCCACATAAGACCTATGACACAACTGAGGAGGTTCGACTACATCCAGGAGAGAACAGCGGCATGCATGTGAACTAGCCAGCTCATTGAAATATCTTTCTAGCAAAATGCGGTCCTCTTTCTAAAAAGCAATTCATCTAAGGAACATTGAGAATCATTCCTAAAGAAAATGTTTGTTCATATAAGTCAGTCGGTCATTATATGCCTTTTAGATTTACACGTAATACGCTACACACTTCATGGTGTCATGTGCATCCGAGAAATGAGGTGTTAGCTAAAAATGGTATTACTTTACGACCTTTCATTAGATTTAGATGGAGAGCAGGAGCATGTTCTTGTGGCTAAGGAAGAAAAAATGAGAGTCACAATATCTGTATTCTGTTCCTGCCTCTGTCACAGACTCACTATATGACCTTGAGCAAGTCACTTAGTCTCTCTGTATTGATTTCTCTAACTGTAAAATGGGGATGATAATACTCACTTTACCTTACAAGGGTATTTAAAGGGTATTTTGAGGATTAACTGTTGTCTGTGAAACCCTTTGGGATCCTGGGATGGATGATATTGTGTCAATGTAAAATGACATCTTAAAATGAATTTAAGATTTGCAGTTACATAGATTGTATACCAGACAGAGTAGCATCTATTGCCCAGAGTATTTTACAGTGCTGAATGGAAATAGGCAACTTTAAAGTTATTTGCAAAAATTAACAGCATAATCTGAGTCTCTGGGGTCAGCTGTTCCTACACGCCTGACCCTGTATGTCCTAGCGCAGCTATGATGCAGAGACCCTAATAAGTATGCAATCCTGTTTAAGTCTAAACTGAGCTTCCACTATCTATTCCACTGCCCCTAGGAACATTCTCTTTATTCCTGAAATTGCAGCTGTCCCAGGAGAAAAATGGAGCCTGTTTTGCCTGCACAGCTTGAGTCAGACACACAAGGTTGATGCAGGAACAGGCATTCAACTCAGAAAAGGAGTTGGGTTTTACACGGGTTGTGTTCAAGTACTCTGGTCAATTGCCTGTCTCTTCCAGCAGATGATGCTAAAGTGTGATTGTTTTGAGCAGCCTTAAGGAAAGAATGAGATCTATGGGGAAATCTAATTAAATAACTCACTAGATTGTTTTCCTCCCAGTGAAGTAAGACAGAGAGATGTAATAAATACACTGAAAAAAAATTGAGGCCCAATCCTGCTTCTGTTGAAGTCAACAGCAGTTTTGGCACTGACTTTAAAACTAGCAGGGTCAGTCCCTTCGACTATTTCAAGAAACACACATTGTTTCAAACAAGCTGGTGTGCTTACCTCAATGTACTTGAGTGTTGTCACAACAGTTAGCTCAGAAATGCATTCTCAGCTTCGGAATAGCTTGCCATGCTATTCTCCTGAATTTACTGTCGTCTGACAAACTCTGCCTAAATCAGAATGACTTGTTGACATTTTATTAAGTCCGACCCTCAGTGCTACAACTCCATAGCTTTGCTGACATTTAATAACTGACAGGTCACTAGCACACTATTGGTGTGACTAGATCTCAGAGCACAAATCACTTCGAACGATATATTCCACACCAATTGCATTTACTGTCTAGATACTTTTTAAATGTACATGGCACCTAATAGTAGCAACAAAAGAAAGCATTTTGTTGAGAGATGTTCCCAGCATTTGGCGGAATATTCACATTTAGCTAAAGATTTGGGTCAATAATTGAAATGTGTTCTGAGCTGTGAAGTCTGCACCCCGAATTGAACTTCCCCAGAGGTTGGGAGAGTGGGGTAGAGTTTGGAGTCTGCTTAATTGTATCAGTGTGTTTTTGTAGGCTTATAACACAGCCATTAAAAGATTCCCTGTGAAATGAAGTTTTCAGTTCAAGGTCTCAGGCTGGGCGAACATGTTTATTATCATTATAAATACTAAATAATCTCAGTATATTTTTAGTGAGAAAAATACATGAGTGTTCTTCAAGTTTTGATTTTTTTTCCTCTTTAGCTAAAAAAGGGTTTGGGATCTTTTAAAAACAAACTAGTAGACCATTTATCCACAACATTTACTAGGCTTTGGGATCTATATTATATAAACATACAAATGCACACTTTTTGATTTTAAACATTGAAGTCCTTAGTCATTGAAAACTATTGCATATGTGGGTACATACACATCCTAGGGCTATGTCTACACTACAGAGGTACAGCTACAGTGCTGCAGCTGTGTCACTGTAGCACCACAGTGTAGACGTGCTACAGCAATGGAAGGGGTTTTTCCCATCATGGTGGTTAATCCACCCCTCCCAGAGGTGGTAGCTAGGTTGGCAGACGAATTCTACACCAGGCCTTAGGTCAGCTTACCTCAGGGGTGTGAATCATACCCCTGAGGAATGTAGCGAGGTCAACCTAAGTTTTAGGTGTAGACCAGGCCTAAGACACGCTAAGAATGGTCCCTGCCCCAAACTGCAAGGCAGAACAAAAGGTGGAATGGGAAACGAGGAACAGTGAAGTTAAGAGTTGCCAAGATCACACAGCAGATCTGTGACAGAACCAGAACTAGAAGCCAGATCTCCAAATTCCCAGTCCTGTGCCATGTCCACTGGATCACACTGCCTCTGTGTGAATACACAGGTCTGTTTTAACATATATTGGTGCTGTATGATATAGAAGTTCCATTTATAAGTGTCTCTACAGAGACATTACACACCATGTCATCAATCCAACAATAAAGTTTCCATGCTCCTGGCTGACATTCTCCACTATGTCAGAGATATGTGCAGTCTGGGACTCTTGGAGGATGCACTGAGGAGCACCACACCTCTTTGCTCTTCCAGGCACTTCAGAAACACCCTCAGTGCATATGTGGTGCATTAAAACCAAATTGCCTGGAAGCAACTTTTGGAAGCACTTTTACTCTTTCAAACTACAAAGTTTTTTTTTTTTTAAAGAGAGATACTGAAAATGCTACATTAAACCTACGCTGTTGTTCTTTTGACAACAACAAACAAAGCCAAAGAAATTCAGAGTCAAGATGACCACTCTGTTCTCTCTGCCTAAGAACTGCAAAGGTGGTCAAGTAAGTAGACGTTTTGCATCACATGCTCTACAAGGGTACTGACCTACTCAGTTAAGGGTGGAGTAACAGCCCAAACTCTGAACTTCACTCAATTTAAATCAGAAGCAGAACTTCATTTGAATGTTGTTTTTAGGAATTCATGTTCACAAAGGTCCAAATTCCGCCCTGAGTTACACCATATGCAGCTCCACTGAAGTCAAGGGATATATACAGGCTGCAAGTCATGACGGAATCTGGTTCTCCAAATACCATCCCTGTAGGCAGAGGGGTTCACTATTTTTTGAAGGGCATTCAAAAAAGGTGGGGCCCCTACACAACTTTGAAGGACATTCTTCCCAAACCTTGTCCATTTTTCTTTCACCCATCCAAAATGAGGCCCATTAGAAGAGGAAGCCAAAAACAACATACAGAACACATTTATTCCAATACATATGACCACTCATCCCTTTAAATCCATCCTCTTTCTTCCTTTTCTTTCCCGCAAATCCATCTATTCTCTTACTCTATCCCACTAAATCCTTCCATCCAAACCCTTGGTGGCTCTTCCCAGCACAGACTGAGCAGCAGTGGCTCAGCTCAGGTGGGCTCTTCTTCACAGTGCAACTTAAAGAGCTACCTCTTCCCTCTTGAAGTTTGTCCTGGGGTGGCTCATGTTCTGATGCAGAATCCTCCCTACCAGTGGTGGCCCATGTGTCTCCTTTGTGCTGCCTGACTGCCCAAGCAGAGCAGAAGTGGAATTTACACGCCGGCTGACAGGACTGATTAGAATTTAGCAACTAGTTTTTGCTTCACTGGAAGCTAGAGGACTCTGAATGAACAAGACCCATGTATGATGAACTGATATTCCATGGTGGCATGTCAGTCAATATTATCTCCCTGAAGTACAAAAGAGAGGGTTTTTTTGCATGGTGAACGTTTCTTTTGGTCTGTTTATTTTCACATAGTTCAATATAGCATATCCCAGAAAATTAGATCAAATATCCCAGTCACGTTCTGAACTATGTGGCTTGGGTCCATTTCTAAAAAAAACCATGAATGGCGAGAACGCCTTAAAAAACCACGGAAAGCTGAGAAAAACCTGTTTCAAAGAGCTTTGCTCTGACAAAAATGCACATCAGATCTGAGGGAGGGAATCCTACCCAATGTGCACTTCTGGGCTAGCCTGTGACTAGCTATTACTGGGTACAGAATGGAGCTGAGGAAATAACTGATTTTTCAGTTCACTGGCAGTTCTGGGGCGAGGGAGAATTTGGTTCAACCTGAAGTGAAAAATCGCAAAACATTTCAGCAAATTGAAAAAAAAACCAACACATTTTTTTTTCAGGTCAAGCAAAACCAGGCAATAGGGTATTCTGGGGTGGGTCTCCCTCAGTCTCACCTGTCCACTTTGTATAAAATACTGGAATAGTCAGTGGGGCAGTGAGTGAGTGAGAGTGACTCTATAGCCTAGTGGCTAGGGCATAGAGATGGCAGAACCAAGTTCAGGTCCCTGCTCCAATGGCTATTTTTTTATACACAGTGGAATAGCTTCAACAGGAGAGACTGAGAAATTGAACCAAGGTTCCCTACATTGTAGGTGACTGTCCTAACCACTGGATTAAAGAGTAAAGGAGATGGCTCTTCCTCCAGTTTGTTTTGTGAATGGTGCTTAATTTTCCTTGCGAATCAAGCCTGAAAAATGTTATTTTTGTTTTTTTTGGCCAAAACTATCTGGTGAATGTGTGTCAAAGTCCCTTGTAGTTTTGGGTCGACTGAAACTGCATTTTTCCGGCAAATAAGCCATTCATCCAAAAAATTTCACCCAGGTCTAGTACACAGTGGAAGAGTAGGTGTTGTTCACTGTTCACCTACCACCAGGGTTTGCAGAATGTGGCCCACAAATGTCAGTTGTGGGTGAGACCTCTTTCCTTCTGCTCGCCCACTATAGATGGGAATTCCAGTGTGCAGGGGGGATGCAGTTGTTTTTTTGCTTCCTGGGACATCTAAGAAGTGTCAATGCCATTTCCACTAAATATGGGCCTTCCACACCCATATAAAGTACTGACAAATTTGAAGTTAAATCCTGTTTGCCCCATTCATGTGAGTAGTCCCATAGAAGTCAAAGAAATTTCTCACATGAGTAAAATGAGTAGGATTTGGCTTTTGGCCCTGAGTTTGAAGGAGGGAATTAGTAATATCATTGCTGAACAGAACATGAAAACGTAACATGATCTTCAAAACTCACTGGATACATTTTGCTTAAATAGTATTGAAAGGAATTCAAACAAACAAAACAGCACCTCAAACCAAGCAAACTCGGGAAGCCAAAGACAGGGGATAAGAGTTGGATCAAATGGTGCATCAGATTAACTGGGCACTGGGAGGAAAAAAGAGAGAAGGAACCAGGAGATTAAGCAAAGGGACATTTGCCCCTGCCCGTCAGATACAGAAAGCAGAGCTAGGTGAAAAATGGGAAATTATCTGGTGAAAAATTGTTTTTAAAAAGTCTTGATTTGACTGAAAAAAAAATATAAAAATTATGTTTTTTGACCAGTTCTAACTGAAAAGACATTGAAGCAGCATAGTCACACCAAGCCCAGGACTTCATGAAATGGAGTCTAAAAAAACAGTGTTTAATCAGAAAACGTATTGGTTCTGCACACATGGACCTTCTCAGGTACCATCATATCCCAGATGTCTGTGACCATTAATATGGGAAGGACCACTTGTTTCCACTTAGGAAGTTGGGATGCTCTCTGCAGCCAGTATCAAGTGAGAGCTTGGTTCATTCTTAAAAGAGAACCACTTCATGCACATCGTATCAGTGTCATTTCAATATTCAAGGAGTGTTCTTTTGTTATATTTGTACAGTGCCTACCACAATGGGACCTCGATCTCAGATTAGGCCCGTAGGTACTACATCAGTAATAAATAAACTAACTTCTGGATGGCAGAGAGTCTTAAACTAAGATAAGAAAATAATAAAATAAATTTAAAAATACATAATGTTTTTCATTCATAAATCTCAAAGTGCATTTTAAAGGACATACATCCCTGTGAATTAAATCTCTTTAAATTAACCCAGACTATTTGTGTGTTTGAAGGAGTGAGTTTATGTTTGAAACAAGAGCACCATTTCACTTCTTCTCATCTCCCATTGTGCTGATTTACAGCTGAGTATTTCTGCAGCTAACTCTTATTTGTAGAAGTCAGCATTTGTTGTGGTTTTGCAATGCAAAAATTCTTTTAATTCCCTAACACTAGAACAATATTCCATTGAATTGCTCTGGTTTATAGGACTAGTTGCACAGATGTCCTCTTTTCCCAAGCCAGATGTACAGAAGGCTGCTTCCAGCTTAGCCCAAACTGGAACATGTTGACAGAATAACATAACTGAGACCAGACATATTGCATTTTACACTAGAGGTCACACAAAAAGCACAGGCTGCATATAGCTTGAGCTGTTTTACATAAACATACATTTGGTTCAGCTTTAGTGCATGGATTACCAAAAGAATGTTTGGGGAGAACACCAGTTAGAAAGATATAACAACCATTCAACAAATTATTCCAGAGCTTGTATGCTCTCATTAGAATGAGTGTGAGCTGCTACACTTTAAAAGGTGGTAAAAAGAAAAGGCCCCGGGAAACATATTTGGTGCACGATATTTCATAAAGGTGGGAATAATTTTGTAGGTGTAACGAAAAAGATTTTCTGACACCTTTCTTTCACAGCTCAATCATTTTAATTCAGCAATATTCTTACCTAACCAACACCTTTCACCAGCAACAAGCTGAGAGGAATAATAAGAAAAATAAGAAATCAGATCAAGAATGGTGGCAACTTGGTCTGTAGGAACAAAATTGGTTTCCAAAGGGTCAAATGCTGCCCTCCGTTACATCTACACAATCCCATGACCCCCCTCAAGGCGGCTGAGTCAATGTAACTGGTGGCAGAATTTAGCTCTAGTGTTTAGCTGAGGAAGAACATGAGAGAAGCTCTTGAGAAATCAGAGGTTAAAGATTTGGAAGAGATTCCTCAAGAAAACTAAACACCACTTTTAAAATCTGAACTGAAGATGAACCAAGAAAGTGGTGCTGGGATCTGGATCCAGATTAGGTTTAGGCTACGGGTTAGATGTCAAGGTCAAATCAGGGCTAAGGTTCATGTTCAATGAAGCCAAAATCTCGAGTGTCTCTTTGACAGACAGCTTTGCCTAAAGCAGCAGAAATCTCGCCTGGTATCTACTATGTTGGAACAGGAGTGGAAAATAAGTTCTTTCAAATTTTGGATCTGATCTAGTGACTTGCAGCAGGCTCTTCACACAAGTCATTTAACCTCTCTGTGTCTCCGTTTCCTGACCTATGGTACTTATAGGGACCTTATCTGAGCACCTCACAATCTAATGCGTTTATCCTTCCAGCACCCTTGTGAGGTAAGGAAGGACTGATCCTGATTTTACAGATGGGGAACTGAGGCACAGATGGGCTCAGTGACTTGCCCAAGGTCACACTGGAAGTCTGTGATGTAGTAGGGAAATGAAACCAGGTCTCTGAACTCCTAGGTTAATTCCCTAAAGTCTTCTCTAAAAAATCAGAATTAATACTAACTTCACAGGGATGTTTTGAGGCTTAATCAATCAATGCTCTTTGACTGAAAGATAAGTGTAAACTATTACTGTGAACAATTATATAATAGCAAACTTAATATATACACACTGGAGAGGAAGAATGTAATTAAGGAACTAGATCCCCTTTCAAGCTACCAAATACACAGCATGAGAGTCATTTATTTTCAGAACAAAAGTGTCTTTATGGTATACTTTAAATGATTCAGCATATGATCATAACTGCCTCACTATATGCTACATATATTTCAAAATGGCTACACTCTTTTCTATTCAGACATAAAAATGCAGTAAGTTAAGAGACTGGAAAAATAGAAATGCTTTCAAAAAAGGTCTGTTTTGCCATGCACTAAATACAATCTTCTTTGGCTTTTGCATAACTTTGAAATTTTTTTTTCCACGGACACAATCAGTCTGTATAGAATTCTCTTATCTCTTACACTCTAATTACAGTATGACCAAGATTTATGAGTTGATAATTGTGTGAATGTTAGACCACAAAGTATCATTTTTGTTCTCTCCCAACCTTAACTGTGACCTTTGGGATTACAGACGTAGTGAAATGTGTGAGTTTTGTACAGTTAAACAGAGTAATGCAATCCTACAGCACTGATAAAGCAAAGTCTCAAATTTCTGTGACAGAGAGTACATTAAAGCAGCACACAAAAGAGTTGCAAAGAGGTTGGGTGCAGCAGTATGGGTTCATTTTGCAAAGTTTTAAAAATATGTCCCAGTTTCCGTTAGACAACTTCAGTGTATCCAAAACAAAGTACTGAGCCCAAAGCGATGACAAATGAGCATACTTTTGAGTTTATCAGATTAGTTTGACAGACCATTTTCTCAGCATTTTTTTGAGAAGTCATAATTCAAAACAGAACTTTAGAATTTTGGATTAGGAGTATTTTGAAGCAAAATGTGTATCTACATATTTGCATGCGTGCATATTTTATTGTCTGTCATGACTACAATATAATATAGAACAGACACAGATAGCATGGTCCTCTCTGGATATGGTGCTGGATGGGTTCTTTTTCTGACTTTGCCGCTGACTTACTCTAACACTGTGGGCAAGTCTCTTCACCTCCCAGTACCTCAGTTTCCCTCCCCACTCTTTCTCTGTCAGGTCTATTTGATTGTAAACCCTCTGCAGCATGGAGTGTCTCTTAATATATATTTCTACAGTGATTACCCCCAATGGGGCCCTGATTTCAGTTAGGGCATTTAGGTGCTACTATAATATATGTAATAAAAATAATGAAGACTAATAATAGGAATAGAGTTAGGACAACACTGACCATTTCTAAATGCCCCTCCCATAATTCACATTAGATAGTTAGGTGGGTGTATATTATAGTTAGGTGGGATAGTTAGGTGGGATGATGTATATTATAGGTCAGATTTTCAAAAGCACTTAAAACATTCAAATGCAGGTTCCTTTGCTGAGAAGCGTGCCAGCTCATAGGAAAATCAGCATGCCGATGGAGCCCCGCATGATACCATGGGCACATTTTGAAATAAAAGCAATAGCCCTGATTCACCATTGTGTGACTCCAGTTTTACACCAGCGCAATCATATTGACTTAATTTGTCCTCTCTTGGAAGGAGATGTTCGCGTCCCCTTTTCTAAATCAATGGAGTTATACCAGTGGCGATTTAGGCTCAAAGCTCCTAAAGCAGTTGCCTGGATTTCCTCCTCTCATGTAGGCAAGTAAAGATGGCAGCCAAATCCTCTATCCCGGGATCTTCCACACTTTTAAAGTGACAGCACAGTCTAACACATTTTGCACATTCACACCAAGAGGATAATACTGCTGAAAGGGAAAAATCTTTCCTGCCCCCAGGTTGACTGCAACTATGACTCCACCTTTGGAAAAAGGGCAGGAGCATCTCTTTCAAAGAGCACACAGCAGGAAAGTGGAGGTTCACAAAAGGAGTGCGGTGCAGCGGTAGAACAAGCGATTGAAAATCAGAACTCGAGTTTTTTTCTGGTTCAGCCATTGACTGAGCTTGAGAAGTCAATTAACTTTTCTGTGCCTGAGTTTATGCATCAGTAAAACGGATATAATACCCATTTAGCATATGTCATGAGAATGTCCAGAGGCTGGCTGACTGAATACTGATGAAGAATATCGAGATGAAAGGTACTGTACATAAATGACATATTAAGATCTGAGGTTTTAATTCAGGCCTATTTCTAATACTATATCAGTATTTACCTACATATAGCTACTATATATACAAAGCATTATTGTGAAGGGCTTAATAGCCCAGAAGACTGGTAATGGGATATAGGGTCTTTCATTACTAAGAAGCCAGTTCAAATATGGCCAAGGTTGTTAGTGGCAAAGTTTTTCCAACCTGATGGCTGCTCAGTGTCCTATGTGGAATGTGTTTGGTAGCCTCCGTATGGTGCTTACTGTCCACATCCCACACGACACAACAATGGGCATATCTGTCAGTCCTGTGGCCATGAGGACCTGCAATTGTAATGGTTTTACAAGCAAGGTGGAGTTCCAGGGGAAAACCAGTGTCTAATCTACTGAACTAACCTTCCTGCATGCCCAGTAATTCCCTTCAAAGGAATTCTTCTTTAGAATTAAGTGGGATCTGGTTTTGTTAAAGGTAGCAGCTGCTTAAAAAAGTTAGTCCTCAAAGCTTCTTTTGGGTGTCCAGAGAGTTATGAAAATGCGATTTTAAAAATGAGTGGGGCCAAATTCTTCCCAAAACAGCGTATGAGTAATTCCCATCGAAATCAATCCTTGCAGGGGACAGAATAGAGCCCCATATGTATAATACTTGGCTCATGACAAAATCCAGATCCTAACCAGGATCTCTAGATGCTACTTTGATATAAACAACCGTCACCAACATCTCCTTGATCAATAAGGGAGAGAATCAGCAAAGAAGAGGGAGAAGAAATAAATGAAAAATTATTTTTCCTATTAAAGGACATTTTATTATAACTATTTTTGAAGCTGCTTCAAGGGAATCAATGCATTAACAACACGAGAAGGAAATAGCAGTTGTTATATGCATGCATATATGTTGTACAACACTCAGAAATAATGGTTTAGGTTACATGCACCTTGTTGAGCTAATTAGAGTTTAGGAAGCTATTGAGAAGGGAAATTATCTTGACATTTGCAATTTATCTGTGAAGCAGAGCCAGAAACTGAAGTTTCTAAAAATGAGGTTTCTTTGCCCACATTATGGTATAAAACAGAATAAAATGCAAAACAGGATATCAGAACACACATGGAAAATAAGTAAACTAAAAATACCATTTTTAAAAATTAATTTGTAAACCATTATTCAGAAGCAAGAGCACAATCGTACAACCCATGATAGGTCATGCATCTGCAGGTGTTTCAAACCATAGTTATAAAGGTCAAATGTCTCTATATTGAGTTCATTACTGCAGAACCCAACAGAAGACTAAGCCATACAGTATGTATTTTTCATTGCACAGCTTTAAACTGGGTACACCGAAGACCACACTCAATAAACCATGTTAGTTGTTTGGGTGCATATGTAAGTTCTGGCCTAGGTTACACTACATTGGCTCAATGGAGCTAGGATTCCCTGCAAAATACCAATTTTGTTTTCCACAAAGTTCTCAAGTTCTAGTCCCTGTACTGTTACGCTTAATATATGATTGACTGTAACCCTTTCAAGATGTTCTAAGGTCTCTCATGTCTGATCACCTCTTTGGTAATTTAGTTTCCCCATGGCTGTTGCCTTGGATGCTATTTTGTCCTTGTCTTGAGTCCTGGCTTATTCCTCTGTTCTCAGTAACCCTGTTTCCACAGCCTTAATTTTTTGCATCTAAATTGGCTTTCACATTTAAGGATTTTATCTCATTTTCAAAGGCAGCCAGCACACCTTGCATTCCATCTGTAGTACTGATGAGTTTTTCCAAGGGGACGTGGAGATTATTATCATCAATTACTTGCACTGTGGAAGCATTTAGAAGCCTCAATCACAGACCAGATCCCACTGTGCTTGGTGCTGTACAGAAGATCTCTCAGTGATGAGTCAGATTTCTATGAAGGTAAAAATGAAGAAACTGCGTGTGGCCTCTGTGTCTAGGCTTGTGAGTCTGTTTTTCTTTATGAGTTCAATGCTGAATTCACAGCCTTGGATAATGAAAACCTACATTTGTGCACTCTGGGCCAGATTCTGATACATTTACTCATACTGTGTAATAATCACTCCTGAAGTAGTCCCAGTACAACCAGTAGGACTACTCAAAGCGTAAGATATTATTCAGCATGCTTAAGGGTAGCACAATCTGGCCTATAAGTAGTATAGCATAGGTAGTGATAGTACAAGCTTCCCCTTCAATATGCCTCTGATTTCATCTGAACAAAGTACTGCTAAGGGAAGGAGGGGATCATTCAAAGCTCCGGCTCTCTGCTGAGATTACCAAGAACAGTGAAAATTACTGCTAACTTTTATGAGGTTTTGAGATGTGAACACCTGTGTAGTGGAAATTGGACGTTACTTTACATAGGCTACCAAATAGCCATGAGATAACTACTCTCAGTTAGTTCTGGCTATGCCCTGGCCGCCTGAATATAAAAAGCTCTATATATTCCATTATCAAGCCCCTGAGACGTCCAGTCCCCCGGGAGATAAATCTGGCTTTTTAAAAAATGTATCAAATTTTTCTACTTCGTTAGGCATTTTGAAATTGAATATTGGTTTCAGAAAATGTCTATACAGAATCTGTTCTAGCGGGATACGTTTTGCCCTGAGAAAGCTTAGAAAAACAAGGTGTTTAAAAAAGAGGGCATCCTGGAGATACTGTATGTCTGCACAGATGAGTGGAAAGCCGTGCTTCCAATATGTAGCTTTGGAAAGCTATGGAAACAGCAATAGAGTGTTTTATGTTTTATATAGAACTTGTCATCCTGAAGTACCCTAAAGTGATTTATGTGCATTCAGCGTCACTGAAATGCAGCCACCTCTGGAATGGAGAGTGGCAACTGAACTGACCAATGCATAGGGTGCTATACACCAGTGAAGGGATGGGAAATTATGGACAAGTATCAATGTAAACCTATACCATGGGTTAATCATAGAAGCGTCAGACTGGAAGGGACCTGCAGAGATCATCAAGTCCAGCCCCCTGCCCTGAGGCAGGACCAAGAAAATGTAGACCGTAGACCATCCCCAACAGGTATTTGTCCAACCTGTTCTTAAAAACCTCCAAATAATGGGAATCCCACAACCTCCCTTGGAAACCTATTCCAGAGCTTAACTACCCGTATAGTGAAAAAGATTTTCCTAATACCTAACCTAGATCTCCCTTGCTGCAGATTAAGTCCATTACTTCTTGTCCTTCCTTCAGTGGACACGGAGAACAACTTATCACCATTCTCTTGTTAACAGCCCTTGACATATTTGAAGATTATTTTCAGGTCCCCCCTCAGTTTTCTTTCCTCAAGACTAAACATGCCCGTTTTTTTAACCTTTTCTCAGAGATCCAGTTTTTTAAACCTTTTACAATTGTTGTTGCTCTCTTTGGGACTCTCTCCAGTTTGTCCACATCTTTCCTAACATGTGGCACCCAGAACTAAATACAGTATTCCAGCTGAGGCCTCACCAATGGCAAGTAGAGCAGGACAATTACCTCCCGTGTCTTACACATGGCACCCCAGAATGATATTAGCCCTTTTCGCAACTGCATCACATTGCTGACTCAGATTCAATTTGTGAACCACTTTCTTGCTCTTGGGTATGGCTTCTGCTGAACAACATTCTATAGATTGAGTTGTAGGTCCATAAACCATTTCAAGGCCTCCTCTGTGATGCTGTGGGTATCATCCTGATTCACTATACCCCTCAGATCCTTGTCAGCAGTCTTGCCACCTAGCCAATTATTCCCCATTTTGTAGCTGTGCATTTGATTTTTCCTTCCTAAGTGTAGTACATTGCACTTATCTTTATTGAATTTCATCTTATTGATTTCAGACCAATTCTTCAATTTGTCAAGGTCATTTTGAATTCTGTTCCTGTCCTCCAAAGTGCTTGCAATTCCTCTCAGCTTGGTGTCATCTGCAAGTTTTATAAGCATACTCTCCACTCCATTATCCAAGTTGTTAATGAAAATATTGACTAGTACTGGACCTGGGACTGACCCACGCACATCAGGCAAGAATTTTGCGGAAAGACTAATCTTTATTTTTAAAACTGCAAAAATCAACCACTTTGGGGGGAAATTTTTAATTTTTTTTAAACCAAATTTAGAGTTAATTACAGAGGAATGGATGGCACTAGGCATGGAATGGCAGCTGAAACCTTTCAAACTTTTGGGATACTGGTTTGAATTTTGCCCAGGGGAATGATTTAATGCCCAAATAAGTCAATGAGAGTCACCATAAGACAGATTGCTCATTAGGTATGCAAAATGGATTAGTGGCCTCAACTAAACTGGATGGAGACTGAGCTACCTTTGCATGCAAAAAAAAAAAAGTTGTTTGAAAACACTACGGCAGCAAAATGGAAAGGCAGTATTGAGGGAAGATTAATGCTGGTTTCTCTTTTATGCCTGTTGCATGGTTAAATGTTACGACTGGTTGAACAAAATAGTACAAAACAGAAAAAGACAGAGTCCCTGCGCAAAAGATCCAATAATCTAAAAGGAGGCCTTCAATCAGTTAGGGTTTTAACCACTACTTACGTCTCAGAAATCCTATCCTCACATTTTTAAAATGTATGTATTTTAAGAGAATTAAGAGGATAAGACTGAAACAGCATAATTATATAGCACTAAGATCTGATTAAGGGAAAACATGGAAAGTGCTGTACTGGAAAGAACATAAATACAGTATTTTGTTCTCTCACATTACAAGGAAAATGAGAGCTAGCCAAATTATGCAGATTTGTGCATTTGTTTGAAACCTGAGTGGCAGTGGAAAAATGGATAACATGGCTGAATTGAACAGTATTTTGCACTGTCACTTCAGACTACAGTTTAATTTTATGCCCATAGGGCCACTACTGTCTATTAGCATCGTAATAAATGTTTATGAGATTATACCATATAAACTATAAACTTTTACATATTATTAATTAACCTCATGCACTGGAAAAATAACTTCTGAAAATGTACTGCTTATATAACAGGGGAAAGTAGTATACAGAGAATTGTCCCCTAGAATTGTCTATGTAATCCATTGAAACAGACATGTTTCCTGTTCCATTTCTCTGTGTGGAGGATATTTCAGATGCTTTTTTTCTTGAAACTGCAAAGCGCAGGTGGCAGTCACTTTTACTCTAGAGTATTTCAATTATAGCCTGCTTGTATTGAGAACTTGTAATTCAGATTTTTGTGCCATCTGTTGAACTTTCCTGTTCAAGTTACACCAGCTATAAGGATTTACATTTGCATAGTGTCTTACATCCAACAGAATCATGAAACACTTTACACACACTACATAAAGAGAACACTTCACCCACCAATGAGAAGCATCTTTCTCTAAGAGGAACATGACACCTACTTAACAGCACACAGCAACAAAAGGAAGGATAAAGCACTGGACTGTAACTTAGGAAATTTGATCTCTATTCCTGGTTGCTCCTTGGTAGGTCACTTAACTGATCTGTGCCTCACTTTAGCAATCTGTAAAGTGAGGATAAATGTAATAGTGTTTGTGAAGTGCTGCTCAGACCTCACATATGTCAATAATGAGCATCATAGAAAAGCAATAAATACTACTGAAGAGTGCAGGACAGGCAGCGAAGAATACATTTGGGAACTGCACAGGAATGCAATTGCAAGTGAGAGAGGAATTTTAGTTTGCACAACATAATTATTTACCTGAGATGAAACAGCAGTGGTTAACACTTCTACACATCAATCCTCTTAAAATAAATAATACAGATGAGTCTGAACCTAAACTTCCCAGCCAGCCACCCCCAGACTTTAGGAATGTTTAAACTTTAAACTGGATCCAAGTTTTACAAATAATATTATAATGAGGTTCAATCAAAACGATGGATTTGAATAATCTGAGCTTTACATAATCAATGTCTAGAACTAGGTCTGAATTTTCTGGCTTGACCCTATGGTACTTTTTTTTTAAGAGGCTATTCTTGAATAATTTTCTTATGCATCAAGAATAATTTGATCCCCAAATCACAGGTGCACAAAACCAACACCCTCCCTATTGATATTTCAATTTCCTTTCACCCCTCTTAGATAAGAACATAAGAACGGCCGTACAAGGTCAGACCAAAGGTCCATCTAGCCCAGTATCTGTCTACCGACAGTGGCCAATGCCAGGTGCCCCAGAGGGAGTGAACCTAACAGGCAATGATCAAGTGATCTCTCTCCTGCCATCCATCTCCATCCTCTGACAAACAGAGGCTAGGGACACCATTCTTTACCCATCCTGGCTAATAGCCATTTATGGACTTCACCACCATGAATTTATCCAGTTCTCTTTTAAACGCTGTTATAGTCCTAGCCTTCAGAACCTCCTCAGGCAAGGAGTTCCACAAGTTGATTGTGCGCTGTTTGAAGAAGAACTTCCTTTTATTTGTTTTAAACCTGCTGCCTATTAATTTCATTTGGTGACCCCTAGTTCTTGTATTATGAGACTAAGTAAATAACTTTTCCTTATCCACTTTCTCAACATCACTCATGATTTTATATACCTCTATCATATCCCCCCTTAGTCTCCTCTTTTCCAAGCTGAAGAGTCCTAGCCTCTTTAATCTTTCCTCATATGGGACCCTCTCCAAACCCCTAATCATTTTAGTTGCCCTTTTCTGAACCTTTTCTAGTGCTAGAATATCTTTTTTGAGGTGAGAAGACCACATCTGTACACAGTATTCGAGATGTGGGCGTACCATGGATTTATATAAGGGCAATAATATATTCTCAGTCTTATTCTCTATCCCCTTTTTAATGATTCCTAACATCCTGTTTGCAGATAATCTCAAGGTGAAGAAGAGACTATTGTTTCCGGTTTGCCCCTTAAAGCTACACGAATAGTGACCTTCTCTCATGTCGCTAACTATTCTTTTTCTATAACATGGAGTGTCTGCAACTTCAAGTAGCATCCTGCTTTCATTCTGAGCTGTGCCTTGTCTGTGTCTTATTTACCAGATGTCTTTTTGTAGAAGGTTTGATGTCTGTGTTGTCTTCTTATATGTCTTAGTCTGTCAGATCATGTCTGCTCTCAGATATGTCAGCTTCAGTCACTGATGTACCAGACAGATGTTGTGTGGGAAATGACGTACACCTACCCGGAGAGGAGCGTTAGGACTGTACATACGGCTGACATACCAACTGCGATTAAAGATGAACACCTCTCAGTCCGAGAGTGTATCTGGCCTTTTGACTCAGCCCTTTCTTTAATGCTGTGCTCTGCACTCTGACCTGAGTGGCTTCTAAAATATTTAAAATAAACATTTAAAAAATGATTTTGATTTACTTTTATATCTAGCTGGGGGGAATGGATGTCAATATACCACAGGACTCCTGCTTCTTTTATTAACTAGTAACGTGGCTTTTTGCTTGAGGAGAGTGGAATTTGGCATGCCAAGAATTGGTGTGTGTCTTTGTCCTGTCTCTGAATACCTTACTGGGGCAGGACCAGCAGAGGATGTGCAGGCAGCAGCTTTTGGACACGTTCAGTGTCAGAACCATCAGTTTGGCAGTTTTACCTCTGATTTTCCATGGATCCAACAGGTTATGTACACTATATCCACTGGTGGAAGTTTCTCTTTTTGAAGGTAGCCTGTATGCTGTTACCATGCAGGGCCAAAAACCAGGCCATTTCCATGTCTATATCCACACTAAAGTATGCCCTTTGCAAGGAGTGAGGTAGCTTAGCTGTCCTTCGGGCAGAAATCTGGGCTACCATTACACTCCTTCTGCCACAAAGATGATCCATTACTGGTGGATGGAAGTGATGCTTGTGTATACATCAGAAAAGCCAGAACACTGCCCTTTCTTGCTCAGTTTTAACTTGAGATATTTTGACCCGACGGGAAACAATGAGCTTTCATGCATTTATTTTTCAAAAAGCAATCTCAGTGAATGTCGCAATATACCTTCAGAAAACAAAGCCGAAGGTATTATAATTATTTAAAAATAAATTGGTGAGACTTCATTAAAGGGATTTCACGTTGGTGGGAAACAAACTCTACAAAACAACAAAATGAAATATACCTTGAAGGATAGTCAGATGCAGGAGATAAGTTTAGCAAATAGTGCAGGGAAAACATGAACAAAAACTTTTTGAAGTCTTCAAATGAACTTTTTCAGAACAGTACACAGGTAGAATCAATTGTCTAGATGATAACTAGCCCTATTTAGAAGTTCTCTTAGAAGATTTTTATTCAAATAGCTTTTCTGGACTGCAGATTCTATTTTTTGCTCACTTCCATTTTACTTGCATCCCTAGTAAAATCTACTCTAAATGTCACCATGCAACAGCCGATGTTTAGGATATTGTTTAAAACATGATTGAATTGCCAGGGTACATTAAGCATTGCAATGTTTTAAGCAGAGGAAATAATTTAATGATGTGGTCTTTAGGACAGTTAATTAGCCTGGCATGTATGAAAGTGTAACACCACCACCTACTGTAAAAGCGAATGTTCTACACTTCAGAACACTAATTTCTTTATGGCTTCACACTGAGTGGAAACTGTTAACCCTTTTTATAACAAATGTTTTTAGATAATATTTGTTTTAGGCACAGGACATCACAGATCCTGCCAACACTATCCAGAGGGTAAATCCCTACATGCTGAAAATAATCACAATCTGGTTTAACATCCATAAACATTGCATGAAAGGGTTGTTTCAAGAGCATAGTGCAAGTTATTTTTATAGCTACTATAGATTTTCATTGCTGGTAACCATTTAAATGAAATTTGTGGTGATATAAACTTAGTTCTTCTGAAACAGATTATGATGCCACAGCAATATAATTACATTATCAGCCTGATTTATCCATCATAAGGCAGAATGTAAATAATAGCTAGTGAATTACTCTGTCACCTCAGCAGAGGGTGATTTCTCCAGGTCAAGGCACAGGAATGAATAGGATGGGCCTTCCCTGACTCCAGTTTTCTGATAATTGATAACAAGAGCCTGAGCCTGTGAAATGCTCAGTGACCTCAACTCCCTTGGGATCAGATGGCATTCAGCACCTCCCCGGGAGTGCTCAGCATCCGGCAGGATTGGCCCTTTTAGCCAAGATTTTTAAAAGAGACTAGTGATCTGGTGTGCTTCTATTTTTGGGTGCCTACATTCTTGAGTCACCTTAAAGGGGCCTGATTTTCAGTAAGCAATGAGCACCCAACCTCTATCAGGCTCATCTAAAGGAGTCTCAGGTTGGGCACACAAAATCATTTGTCCTTTGTGAAAATCTTACTCTTTATCTGAAAGCTCTGAGGACCGTGTTTCTCATTCTCTTTAAAAAGGAGTCTCTGTTTTTTTAAGTGATGAGGTCATTTTTTCCTTCCAAACTGAAACCAATAACATTCAGTAATTTCAATCCTTTCGCCTGCTTGTTTAACCCCAAGTCTTTGGGAGTCTCCTTTCCCCCCCACGCCTCTTCCGATAATAGGGAACCAGGAGCATGCTCAGCTTTCCACATTGCTCTTGCAATTACAAGGTGCTTCAACATGATTACGGTTCCCAATAAAATGAACTATGCCGGGGGGGAGGGGAGGGAGAGTGAAGAACAAGCAGTAACAATGTCAAATTTTCAGGGAACAAAGGGTGAAATCCTGGACCTACTGGGAGTTTTGGCATCAACTTCAATGAGGGCCAGTATTTAACCCGGAGTATTTCCTACATCAGTTGTTAAAGGTGATTAGTGCAACAGAATTTTTTCCTTCCAGTCAAAGACCAGCTTTCTTGTTTTGCAAGTGATGTGCAGTGCTGACAGGGATAGTTACACTCCTGATTAAACAAATCCCCTAACGGACCAAGTCTTGTGCTGTTAAACTCGCATGCATTATTGCACAGGAGGCCCACCGTATTTCAGCCACGGTGATAGAGTGGGCAGCACTCTGTCAGATCAATTATGTACAAGGCCCATCTTCTCTATGATTCCCTCGATTTTTCCTCCTGACAGTTCACCTTGTGCCCAACCTTCTGTTCTCACTAAGGAAAACCTGCAGACAAGAGCAAACCTAAGGCTGTTTTACCTCACCAGAACATGGCATAAAGTAACTCTTTCCTGTCAGATTCCTCATTGCTTTTCAGACAAATTTATCTTCTTCAGTTCAGGGAATTTACTTATGTGGCCTGCGGGGTTGGTTGGTTTGTTTTCTCTATTAAGTAATGTCAGGAAAACAGTGAACCTTCTCCAGTCCATTGGTTCACAACCACAGTACCTGTACCAATAAATGGTACATCAGTTTGATGCGCTAGATTGCTCCCTACCCCCTTAATGCTGACCCTTCGTGTGGGGTTCTGGAATTCTGCCACTGCCCCCCTCCAACTCAGCTGTATGCACTCTAAACTTCAATGGAGACCGGCTTTCTCCAAATCTCAAGTTTTGCAAACAATCCTGAGATTGGGATTTAGCACAAGCTCTCTTGAAAGATATAGCATACATTTGACTGGGAGGAAGCAGATGCTAATTAGGACTACAAGGAGTAGTCTGTTAAACTGGTGCAACTGGCCTGGAGGATTTGGGAACCATTTACAATCAATTCTGTTCCAATGTAGTTTTGAAAAGAAATGGGGAATTTAGCAAGCTAGGGTCAGCATTGGCCTGAACTGTCTGTGCCGTTGTTTCCTGGAATTATTCAAAACAGATTCCAGATGAGTGAAATGCTCAGTAAAATGTTAACTGAGGAATGTGGGTGAGAGAGACTTCAGGGAAAGAGTGACTTAGAATCCTTTGGTTCAGCATTTCTTGTTCTGTGGGTCAAAGCCTTGAAAGGGTCACAAACTATATACTTAGTGTATAGAAGCTGGGGATAATGTGGAAAACTAGACAAGAGTTTATTTTAACTACTACTCTCTGGGGGTGGATGGCTCAGGGCACTGACTTTAGGTGAATGGACATCTCAGGCAATCTGCCATTAACAGAATTCCTGTGTGCTGAGGAAGGAACTACGAGAGTGCAAGTTTACTTCCTATGAGCTCAGCTGTGGGCTGGAAAAATAACATGTCAAGCACATTCTTATTGGTAGAGAGCGAGAGAGTCAGGGCCTGAGAGCATATATAATAAATAGAAGTAGTAACAAAGTGAAACAAAGCCTACACATACATGGACAAAGGTGAAACAGGCAGACTTGCTGGAGTCCCTTATTACAATTCTTCCGCAGAACTGAAGGGAAGGTTGAGGATGCTTTTTCTGTCCTTGATGGAATCACCTCCTCTCAGGATCCTGATAAATCATCCATGCCAGACTTATCCCTGTGTCTCATTAAAATACTTTGAAGAGAAAATGTTTTGCCTTTGGAATAGATAAGATTGCCTAAAACGGATCGTACCCTCCAAAAGTACACGAGGGAAAAGAGACCTCAATTCCCCAACAAGTCTATACACTCTGAACTCCACCTATTTCAAGTTACAATATGCTATACCAGTGGTTCCCAAACTTGTTCTGCCGCTTGTGAAGGGAAAGCCCATGGCGGGCCGGGCCGGTTTGTTTACCTGCCATGTCTGCAGGTTCAGCCAATCGCGGCTCCCAGTGGCCATGGTTCACTGCTCCAGGCCAATGGGAGCTACTGGAAGCGGCGCAGGCAGAGGGACGTACCGGTCGCCGCTTCCAGCAGCTCCCATTGGCCTGGAGCGGCGAACCGCGGCCAGTGAGAGCCGCGATCGGCCGAACCTGCGGACACGGCAGGTAAACAAACCGGCCTTGCCCGCCAGGGGCTTTCCCTGCACAAGCGGCAGAACAAGTTTGGGAACCACTACCCTAGCATTTTTGCGTTATTGGGAAGACATAGGAACACACATCCTGTAGGCCCTCACCTTCCTTCTTTGTGAACATAAACACTGAAAAGTAAGTTATGCCAGTGTACTCTGCTCCCGATTTTCAATAATTCTTTGAAAATTGAAATAGTCTCAGTATTACCCTAATGATGCTCATAAATATATAGGCATAATTTCAACTTACTGAATAATTAACAAAACAAGGCTACTTGTGCACTGTGAGAAGTATCTGGAATTGATATAAAAAAGTCTGATGAGTCTAAAACTCATGTGTTTGGTCTTTCACTGGCCCTGAAATTGATGCAACCAGCATTAAATATAATCAGAACAATTTAAGACTATTGACTAGTCTGCACCCACTCAAGGAACTGAAATGATAGGAGTAGGTTGGACGTTCCCTAGGCTCATGATAATCAAGGACAGAAATAACTAACATCACCTTTTTTTTGGTTCAAGTTGAACTTCTGTTTTAATGCCCTGTCTTCCAACAAACTAACTTTCCCTCCTCACTTCTGCGATTGTCTGACATAAGGAACCTTACAGAGACAAGGTGGATGAGGTAATATCTTTTATTGGATCAACTTCTGTTGGTAAGAGACAAGTTTTCAGTGCGTGATGTAATATGTTTTACTGAACCAACTTCTGTTGGGGAGAGACACGAGCTTTTGAAAAAAGAAAGCTCATCTCTCTCTCCCCAACAGAAGTTGGTCCAATAAAAGATATTACCTCACCCACCTTGTCTTGCTAATATCCTGGGACTGACATGGCTACAACAACAGTGCATATAACAAAGGAACCATGTCAGGAATGGGGAAGAAATTAAAACATTTTTTGACTTGCAGCACTTCAAGCTGTTGAGAATCCTGATAATCTGGATTTTCCACATTGTCTTTGCTCACTTCTCTGTTTTCTCTTTCCCTCTTTTTCCTTTACTTCAATCTCACCAATTCGCTCCATCCCTTTTTGTAATGAGAACACTGATAGCAAATATCTCACGCGAATATTAGAATTGGAAAAGGTAAAGAGAAGGGCAACAAAAACGATTAAGGGTATAGAAGAGCTTCCATATGAGGAGAGATTAAAAAGACTGGGACTTTTCAGCTTGGAAAAGAGATGACTAAGGGGGGATAGGATAGAGGTCTATAAAATTATGAATGGTGTGGAAAAAGTAAGTGTTATTTATCTCTCCACATAACACAAGAACCAGGGGTCACCCAATGAAATGAATAAGCAGCAGGTTTAAAACAAATGAAAGGACATACTTCTTCACATAATGCACAGTCGACCCATGGAATGCATTTCCAGGGGATGTTGTGAAGGCTAAAACTAAAATGGGATTTAAAAAAAGGACTAGATAAGTTCATGGATGATAAGTCCATCCATGGCTATTAACCAAGGGGCTCAGGAATGCAACTCCATCCTCTGGGGTGTACCTCGACTCTGACTGCTAGAAGCTGGGAGTGGACAACAGGGGTTGGATCACTCGATGGTTGCCTGTTCTGTTCATTCCCTCTGAAGCATCTGGTATCGGCCACTGTCAGAAGACAGGATACTGGGCTAGATGGCCGGGATACTGGTCTGACCCAGTATGGCGATTCTTATGTTCTTATGATGTACAGGGCTGGCTCCAGGCACCAGCTTAGTAAGCAGGTGCTTGGGGTGGCCACTCCGGAGAGGGGCGGCAGGTCCAGGTATTCGGCGGCAATTTGGAGCGAAGGACCTCCTGCTGAATTGCCGCAGATCGCGATCGCGGCTTTTTTTTTTTCTTTTGCTGCTTGGGGCAGCAAAACCCCTGGAGTCGGCCCTGATGATATAACACACAGCACCCCAACATTGTAGGATTCACTACATTTGATTCTGTGATATACAAGGACTACGTGTGAAAGTGACAGACTTCCTCCATGAAAATTCATCTTAAAGCCCACTAATTACAGAACATTATCCTTTAAGAAAATATTAGCATTTTCTATTTCTGAGACACAAATCGATCAACAGAGAGATTGACCAATACAAAAAATTACAGCTTCAACAGTAAAGCATCAGAGGGGTAGCCGTGTTAGTCTGGTTCTGTAAAAGCAGCAAAGAATCCTGTGGCACCTTATAGACTAACAGACGTTTTGCAGCATGAGCTTTCGTGGGTGAATACCCACTTCTTCGGATGCAAGTAAAGCAGTAAAGCAACCACTGTAAAATGATTCCTAGTGTACACAAGTGCAATTACACAGTATAAATTTATACACAGTATAAATGCCTTTCACAGCCAAGTGCTTCTCCTATCAATGAATCTAGGGCAGAACCTTTTAAAAAAATGCCCTGGAATGAGCAAGGTTACATCTTTAAAGACACACAAGGTATCTAACAACAAAGAATAATCAATCTTTCCTCAGAGGAAAAGGTCAGCATTTCATCTGGTTCCTGGTATTCAGGATTTTAATTAGCAGTCACCTGCATACTGATGACCCTGATGGAATGGTGATCTAAGTGTTGTTAAAAATGACTACAGACAACCTAAATCTTCAAATCCCATTATTTTCTTCCTGGAGATCCTTTTCATAAACACTCTTGGGAATTTTTGCCCCATATTACAGGTTATAACCCCTTAGTATACTCCAGTCTAAGGAAAAGCATTTTCTTAACCCCTCCTGCCTCATCCTCTCTCCAAACAAACAAGATCCTGGAAAAGAATGTAGTCTCTTTTAAAATTGTCCCATTACCAGTCAGTGATTCCAACTGATAATTGAACTCCCTCTCAGAATTGCCTAATAGTGTCAGATCCTCCTTAGTTCCTCATTCTAACATGCACTGTCCTACTGGTCTCTCACATACGCCTGGCTCTCTTCCATTCCAGCAGGCGCACTTTGAATAGCAGGGGTCTAGGAACCTAGATTACTGGCAAACCTTCAAATCTGACAGCCCACCATCATGAAAAGCTGTGGGACAGATTAAGCAGTATTATGTAACCCACCAACAAAATCTTTTGTTTGACTACATTAAAGACTGTATAAATGCAAAACCCACCCATGCAATACCTAAAAAGCTTGGAAATATTCAGTTCAGGGTAGCTTTTTTGACCTCCCCGTCCCATTTCATGCCCACACATTATGGTTAAGCGATATCACACATTCCACATCCACACACAAAACTCCTCTGCTCTTCCAACGTGTAAGGAACCATCACACACCCACCAAATTCTTCTGACTCACACTACTGGAAAACCTTAATTCTAACCTCAGCCAGATGGCAGCAGCTCCAGCTGTAGTAGAGGGCGCCCCAGAGCCATTTGTGCCCTTCCCTGGAGTTAGGGAGAGGAGCAATCACTCTGACAACAGCTCACCCAAGCACAGCCGGTAGTTAGCAATTCATGGCTGGTGACTGCCAGCAGAATGACAAGTGTGTGTCTTCCACCTCTTAAGTCACCAGTTTGCATCCAGGATAGGAAACCAGAGTAAGCTTAACTGAAATAAGCCATTCAGCCTGAAATAAGAGAGTGTCCACGCAAGGGTTTGCACTGTTTAAATTCATATCCTAGGTCATACTGGTGCACAGGGCCGGCTTTAGGAAGTGTGGGGCCCAATTCGAACAGTTTCGACGGGGCCCCGGCAGGGATGACTTAAAAAAACCAAAAAAACACACATGTAAAAAACCACGTACTCACCGGGTGGTGTTCTGAGTCTTCGGCGGCACTTTGGCGGCGGGTCCTTCACTCACTCCAGGTCTTCGGCGGCACTGAAGGACCCACCGCCGAAGTGCTGCCGAAGACCCAGAGCGAGCGAAGGACCCGCCGCCAAAGTGCCACCGAAGACCTGAAGCGCTGCCAGGTGAGTAAAAATTAAAAAGGTGCCTCTAGCCAGGGAAGGGATTCTCACTGGGCGCGGGGCCCAATTCGGGGGAATTGGTGGAATAGGCATAAAGCCGGTCCTGCTGGTGCAGTTTCCCAATAGACAAGGCCTGGGAGTTGTTATTCTCTGATGGCTAGTTGGAGATTATGTGAAAAGAGTCAGTAGCCACAGTTCAGGCCTCAGCGTTCAGAACCCAAAGCCACCACTACACTTGTCTCTCATTGATACCCTTGTGGGCTGCCTCAGCAGACTGATGGGCATAGAAATGGAATAGCCTAGAGAGATGTTCCTTTTTATGATTGAGGTACATTGAGAAAGGGTATGAGGGATATTTTCCCAGTCATATTCCCTAATGATTTTTAAAATAAACACACACACTCCCCGCCCCGTTTTCAGTAATTTTTCATGCCACAAGGCAATTAACAATCACATTAATCCTGAACTACCGTCACAGGGACCCACTTACCCAAAACAACCTCACAAACCAAATACGCAGTGGAACCTCAAGTCGGAACAACTTCAGTACATGCAAAGGTTTGCTACATCAATAATTGGAGGTTACAAATTGCAATGCCTTGCAACAGTTTGCGACTCTCAATACGCTGCATGGCGGTTCACAATAGCAGAGTTCAGAATGGGCAAAATTCATGCATTGGTGGAGGACCCAAACAAGGCGTGAGCTGTAGAAGCAGCATGGTGCCACTGTGTCGGGTATGTGGGGAGGATGGGAGGCAAGAGGCTCTGTGTCAAAGAAATGGCCTTGATGCCAGCTCACAATACACTGCCACAGAGCGGGAATACTGGGTCAGGGCTGGGGAAAGAGTGACTGGATTCAGGCTTTATCATAGGGATCCAGAAACCAAGAGCCCTGCACACAGGAACAGTGAGGAAGGGTTCATGTGTAGGATTCCAGTTCCTCAAGCTTTATGAAGGATTTCACCAGTAAGTAGGTCTGACCATCCTTCCCATAAAATGGGGAAGTGCTGAAACCAAAAGCTTTATTTCTTAGTAGATGGCAGGTAGAATTCTACTCTCAGTGACATGCTGAGCAACTTGAGTAACTCCACCAATGTCAGTGGAAGTAGCCTGAATTTATAGAATATAACTGAAAGCAGAATTGCGTCCCTTAGTTTTTATAAGCTACATAAAACCCGCGCTCCCTGCCTGAAAAAGGAGAAATGAGGATACCAGATTCCATCATTTTAGTCAGGGTTTCATTGTTCAGCCTGTAAACATACAGAGTGTTGATTTGGAACAGTCTCTCTGGGGGTTAACACCCAAGAGCAATTTGTATGTTTGCTAAATCAACTGCTACAACTGGTAGCTATAAAAATCCAACAATTACCCAATCTACCGCTCACATAATTGGGACATTTCAGTACCTATTCTATGCTTGCAGACATTTTTTATTCTTCCCGAAAGTGACACATCCTAGACAATGCCTGTGGTCATCTTGTCTGACATCCTGTACAGCTAAGGCCATAGGACTTCCCTGAACTACTTCCTGTTTGAACTAGAGCACATCTTTTAGAAAAAAAATGTCTAATTTTGATTTAAAATTAAGTATGTGTCTGAAGCACTTGTATGTATCTGAGGTTCCCTAAAGAGTCCATGAGAGGAGAGTCTTCACTCTAATTCTCAAACATTTGAGTATCTCTTTCTTATGACCATCCAAATTTTGAAATCAAAGTGAGGAAAAAAACCAAAAAAACAAAAGGGAAAACTTTGGAGAAAAAACAATCTTGTTTGGTTTCAATAATTTAACAGGTCACATACTACTTTCTATTACTCACTTTCCTGTGCTAGCTGCATTCATCAGAGTAAGGCTGGTCCATGACGTGATAGCTCAGCATTTTTTATTTCTCTTCAGCTCTCTCTAATGAAAAGCACATGCATCCAATAAATCTTGCCTTTTCCCTTATTAAACCAGTTGATGTTCATTACTGAGGTCTGTGCCTAGCTGGGTGGGAATCAATAAGACGATCCTTTTAATTGCCTTAATAGTCAACAAGCTATTTCTTATTTCAATCTCAAACCAGCACTCACTGAAATAAAATGATTTATTTGGAATTACGAACACACACACACACTTTTCTAAGCAAGTGTGTATGTGGGCATGTGAGATGCTTAATTAGTTAAATTCTGTAATATACTTTGAGATCCTCAGATTAATGTGCCATAGAGGTACCAGAGTTTATTATTTAGTGATTAGTAACCAATACACACATGGCTGAAAGGATTCTGAGTGGGAATTAGAAGACAGATCACGGTCTGAAATAAAAAGGATGGAACTCCAGAACATTAGAGATTTTACTTACAGGAAAAGGGTATGAGGACCAGTGTGCATGCCCTTAATCTCACTTTCCTCCCTTTTCCTCATACCCACTCTCACCCACTCCCATTTCTGCCCTCTTCAGAGATAAATCTTGGTACCTCCTGAACTTTATAGAGATTATGTTTTCTAAGCTGCACTTGCAAGATGTGTGTACTAGTAACTGCATATGCAAAACAGGTGCTGGCATGCACAGAGAGCAGTTTAAACAGTTACCCATTTGTGACTCAATCTGGCATTCCATGCACAGTCAAAAACTTTAACCGATATCAAAATGACATTTTGGATTCCCTAGGATTGTGGGATTGGGCTCTTTGTATGTGGCAATTGCACATACTGTATATGCAATTGTTGGTGTATGCATATTTTGGGGGCACAGATTAATCCTAAATATTAAAATATAATTATTTTCATCTTTTATTTGCTTTTTCTCTTTCCTTACTTGAAGAGAGCAGGAGGTTAGGGGAAAAGATCAGAGGAAGCAATGACAAGGACTATTGTTTATGAGCTGTCACAAATGAACTCTTCCAATTTTCACTCAGGTGAAGTTCTAGTGACTTCAATGGGACTACTCACGTGAGTAAGGATGCACGAGTGAGATTTGAAGGATGAGGCCCAGAAATTGCACTCATGCATAACGTTTCTGTACAGTATTTATTCTATCACTGATTCAAAGTAGCGACATTGTAATGATGAAATCCTGACCTTACTGAAGTAAATGGCAAAATTCCCACTGACTTTAATGGGGCGAGAATTTTGCCCTACATATCAGTTAGAGCAGACTGATAATGAGACACACAGAACTTTTCTTGTTAAAATGATCAAACTTGGTTTTCTGGCAGGGGGAGGGAAAGATTCAGACTCCAAGTGCATCACAGTGCAGTCGTTTGAACATCTTTCAACTGTGCCTCCTGTTACGTAACATTGAGATGTGTTTGGGCTGCAACTTGACCCTACCCCTTTTTCCCCCCAAACAGAGCTTTTTCTCATAAAATTCACTCAGGCAGTTCTTCTCAAGTTCTTCATACACATTTCACAAGAAAAAAGAAATCATTCATATCTAACAAAGAGAGTCTCGGATTCTTGAGATATTTTCCATTATAAGCTTTTGGCACCATTATTACCCATAGCTCAAGTTACTTTTCTGATCCCCCTTCTTTCATCTGGTAAAAATGGATTATTTCATTATTAGCCTGGAACCGTTTCTGTTCACAGAGATCAGGTCTGTAGATGAACAATGCCTTCTCTGGTAGTACTGAAAATCCTGGGACTGTTGTAAAATTTGCTCTGTCCACTTACACTCAATCAGCGTGATCAGCATAGTGGCATACTTTTTGAATGGCATCTGGCATTTAAAAGATGCCCTGCTCTGAATTATATTGAAGTTAATGCTTTGTACGCTGTTTGTGGAAGGTCTAAATAAACATTACTCCTATATGTAAATATGTATGAAGGAAAACAGTTACAAGAAGTTGACAGTTTAAATCTTAGTAACTACTAACTCACTTGACACATTTGGTGACAACGGTTGGATGTAATCCTCACAGAAGTGACTTTCACTGTAAAGTGACTGGATACTTCCTTGCCCCCCGCCCCCACATATATGTGTGTACACACACACACACACACACACACATTTTACCATATCCCATGACGCACAATTTGGTGCTCTTCTTATAAGAAATCTGCTAGTGCATCAAAAGTAGTACAGTGATTGGACCAAACCAAAATCCCAGATCCAAACAAACTCATGTTATGGACCAGTGTGGATGAAGATGAAAATTTTGCTGCTTGCCCCCACCTCTATAATGAGCCCAGCCAAACTTCCAGATCCAAACAGCTCCCAACACCCCAAACATTGGGGACATTTGAATCCAGATTTGCATCTAGATTTTGAAGCTCAGCGCAACCACTGGAGAGATGATAGTAGATGAAAAGCAGAAGTTGAAAAGTCAGTGCTTTTGAAGCAGTGGAATTAAATAAAATTTAATCTGATTCTTTTAAATGCCTTTGTTTTCTTGCTGATTGTATTGCTGGTGAGAGAGATAGGATGTGTTAATCTAGATTTCTAGGTTGTAAAATGGCTCCCACCAATGTAGTATCCAAGTATTTCACAATCACCAATGAATTGAATCTCAAAATACCTTATCAAGTAGGGTAGTGTTATTCCTCATTTTACAGTTGAAGAATTGAAGCATGGAGAAATTGAGTGACTTGACCAAGGTCACTTAGAAAATCTGTGGCTGAGCCATGAATCTCTCAGCACAGTGCCTTAACCACAAGACTATCCTTCTGCCTCCCCATGAGTGATAACAATGGAGACAGAAATCCACTTTCTACAAAATAGGCAGCACCAGTTTTAAACTTCCATCCAACTGCCTTGCAAATGTACCTATCGGCTCAAAATGAACTATCCTTTCATGCCTTAAAAGGTTTTGTTCTGTTTTGTTTTTTTGAGAAGGACACCTGTCCTCTGACTAAACCGACCAATTCATTTTGCAAAGGCCACCAAATAATCTTTAGCTGGTAACAATTACCAGTAACTAGCAACCTGGGCAGAAACAGAACAGATGATTTATGGAGATGAGAACTCCCTTTCCCCTTCCCAATACTCTGAAACAAAACCTTGAATTCTGTATGTCCTTCCTCCATGTGCTGGTTAATTGAAGTGTCTTTTCTAGTTAGACAACATCAGAATATTGTTTAATACTAAGCAGAAAACAGTCTAAATCAGTGGTCCCCAATGCGGTGCATTTATGTGCACCTGCCTAGTGCCCAGCAGAGGAGAGAAGCTGCGGCCCTGAGCCTGCCAGGGACAGAGAACTCCGGGGCCGCAGGCTGCGGGCGCCGATGTTCTCTGTCTCTGGCAGGCACGGGGCTGCGGCTTCTCTCTGGCTTCTCCAGGGCTGCAGGCGCCAGAGTTCTCTGTCCCCGGCAGACGCGGGGCTGCGGTTTCTCTCCGGCTTTGAGAAGTCGCAGCCCCGCGCCTGCCGGGGACAGAGAACACCGGTGCCTGCAGGCGTGGGGCCGCAGCTTCTCTCCAGGATGAGAGAAGGAAGAGAGGCTGCCAGTGCTGTTTATGGCAGATATTGTAATTCATCATTGTTTGAGGCACCTGAATCTTTTTGATCACAGGCAAAGCATATTATAACAATAGGAAGCTACTGCATTCAGAGATAGAATTTCTATGCAAATAAGGAGGTGAATAAATAAAATGTGGTTAATAGCTGCTGGAGACCTGAAAGTAAGGCTCATGTCCTATAGCCTGCATATCTAGCTAGACCACAGAAGTGTCACACGGTGACTATTATCTGAGTTCCCCTGGAGATGTTTCTCACCTGCCAACTCTCTGGAAAGACAGTCCCTGTTTCCAGAGCAAAATGCTGACCATGTTCCCCACTCTGATCCTCCAAGGAAAGGGATAAAAGTGAAATTCCCAATGCAGAATGCTCAAAGAAAGGGCATAAGTGGTGGTGCTGAGGGTCATAAATGCTCCTGTGAATTTTATTGTGACATTTCCGCCCCCCCGCCACACCCTTCTAGGTAAAAAGAAATTCTTCTTTACCATGTGTGAGGGAAGGGGCAGAAACTTGGGCCGCCCACTCCTACATGCCAGTGCAGGGGACATGGCCAGGAAAATGGGGTGTGACCTAGCTGATTCCCAGCTGTCATAATGGCCTCTGGGGGCTGTTGGCAGGAGGCACAGCATAGGGCAGCCTTCAGGAGAGGGTAGAGTATGGATAAATGGCTCAAAACTGTCCACAAATCAGAACTTCGAGCAACTAGAAGACTCCAGCTGGTTAATGGACTTGGCTTTTCTTGCCGACATCACTGACGAATTGAACATTTTTAAATCTTGAACTCCAGGGAAAAGACAAACATGTGGCTCAAATGATAGGTTCTGTAAAATCATTCAAAGCAAAACTGATCTTGTGGATGTCACATATGAAGACGAAGTCTCTCGTACATTTCCCAAGTATGAAGAAAAGGGTATGTGACAGTGATTTTAACCCATCATCATTTGTTATCCACATTCAAACACTTCTGGAACAATTTGAAGAGATTTCAACAGTTCACCATCATTGAGCATGTAGTTGCCTTTCTTGTGAATCCTTTTACTTGCCAAATAGAAATGGCTCCATCAGTTGCAAGTCTGATTCAAATAAGAACCGAAGATATGGAACTGGAGATTTTGGACCTTCAAAATGATATTGTTCTAAAATCCTGTGCAACAGATGAAAACTTTTGGACTCTGGTTGACTGAAAAAAGTTTCCTGCCTTAAAAAATGTAGCATACAAAATAAAATCTTATTTCGGTTCCACTTATCTATGTGAAGTTCTGTTTTCAACTATGAACATCATAAAATCAAAATACAGATCTCGGCTTACAGATGCCCATCTTGATGATTGCTTACGAATGAGAATATCATCCTACTCTCCCAACTACGAAAAATTGGCTGAAGAAATGCAGTGCCAAAAATCACACTGACTTTATTAGAAAAAACACGTGAATTAATTATACCTATTTTCCATTAGGTGCTGAGGAGCGTGTATGATTAATTTGTGTTTAACTTTGTTTCATATTTGTTTGTTTGTTTATTGAAATCCAGATACAAGTAATAACACAAAGAATATTTTTAATTAACCATAACTGGCTATCTATGTTAAAGTAAGAATAATAAATATATTTGGACCAGCGGTTCAACAATGTTTTACTTTTTTTAAATAAATAAGATGAAAACTGTTTATGATATTTATTTTGTAAAAACTCCTTAATTTTTCTTACAGGTAGATAAAAAAGTGCAAATTCACATGGTAAGGTGAAAGAGTAATTGCCGAATAATTTAATTAATACCTTTTACATCTAAAATTACCTTTTTTATGGATTCATATATTATATAATATTAAATATTATGTTTTTCATATTATTTAATGTACAAATACAAAATAAGCCTTGAAAAATTGTTGGCGCCCGCCACACTCTTCTGAAAACATGAATGTGCTACTGGCCACAAAAAGGTTGGGGATCACTGGTCTAAATACATAGGACTCTGAGTTAATTGCTTGGCTTCATACAGGAGCTAGTGGAATTTCACATTTTTTTTTCTTTTTTAAAATTTTATTGTATAGTGACCTATTTGCCAATGTGGTCAACTTAATTAATTTCATCCCATTATTTCATACTACATCACCTTCTTAGTAAGCCCTTTCTGTGCATAGTGTTTCCACCCTCCTTCAAACAGGGTTGAGAAAATCCGCAGCAACACACACACACACCTTACAACTGTAAGGGACTTGGTTCTGATTCTAATCAATATAGAATTTAGCAGGAATCCTCCATTACGCTGAATTATGGTGAAGAGGAAAGAATACGATCTTTGTGGGATATAGGCTTTCCCAGACTCTTTGTCCTCCATGGTAATGTCCCAATCATTGTGAAGTGCTCCCAAATGTGCAAGGACTATTTAAGCTTTGTAAATGCCATTCTCCAAAAATCACTCCTCATAAATGTTTCATATCTTTCCTCTGTGATGCACAGGCCCCAAACACTCAGCTGTGAGGGTGTTTATATTTGTGGAACTCTCTTGAACATTTGCTGTGGATTTCAAACAGCTGCTACACTGAAGCACTGGGAATAGTAAGATCATGAATATTCAGGTGAAGCCAGTGGAATGAACAGCCGTTAATAGAATAAATGCCTAAACAGTTGTGTAAGGCTTATTAAGACCTATTGGGGCTGAGATAATAAATTCCCACTTTGACATGTTGCAACTACTGTAGTTTAAACATTTTGGACTACCTCTTCAGAACTGAAGGAAAAAATTATGTTAGTTCTATGTGATAACACAATGAAACACCTGGTAGGCTTGGATCTTGTATTAGATTTTGGCAGAGATATTTTAACATGCTAGTTCATCGTCACTTAAAATTATGGCACTGTTTACTGTGTTAGTTGTCAAGGTTATCCAAATTACATACAAAGAGAGCCTCAGAATGTCCTGAATGAGCACAGATATTTTGCTAGAGAACATTTTTTTCCTAGCTCCCCTTCAAGTCTACAAACTGTCAATCTACTTTGCATCAAAGCAGGAACGTTGATAAAACTCTACATGCAGAAAGAGAAACTAAAGCTGAACCAGTTCAAAAAGTGACTTATGCAAAACTGTCTTATTCTGTTCTGCAAACCCAACCAAGTCCTGGAAATCTATATCTAATAGACTAGCTGGCAGATCAAAAGCTAACCTCCTCAGTACAGGGATACCTGGCAGGTTAAAAAATATCCACAAAGTACTGGATTTGCAAAGCCATTTAATAAGAAGAGTGGTTAATCATTATAGTAGAACTGTCTTCAACTTTAGAATTTTAGCTGTCATGTTACATTATGGTGTGCCATATTGCTTAGTTCTGGCATACTATGCCACACAACATAAAAACAGGATGCAATGGAACTCACGCAGGTTAAAATTTAAAGGCAAACTCAGTAATATTTGATCAGTTACCTGCTGTCAGTTCAGATAAAGGGCACTTGGTCTAAAATAAATGTGGCTAACTTTTTAGAAGCTAACTTGCATATGGAAGTACAGTGCAGTATTTGATTCTGCAGTGCTTGTGAAACGACAAGTGTTGGCAATGAAGTTCAGCAGTGCTTTTACTTTTAAAAATTGATCTCTTTAGCTCCTTCTAAATGCTCCAAAGAAAAATGATCAAATTGGGTCCCTATTTGCTGATCATTTTTGGTTCAATGGAGATTCTAGCCAGGCATTTCAAGAACAAACCACAGATTAGCTGGCACAGAATCATAGAATCATAGACTGGAAGGGATCTCGAGAGCAGGGCCGGCTCCAGGCACCAGCGCAGCAAGCAGGTGCTTGGGGTGGCCAATGGAAAGGGGCAGCATGTCCAGCTCTTCAGCAGCAATTTGGTGGCGGGTCCCTCAGTCCCTCTTGGAGGGAAGGACCTGCCGCTGAATTGCCGCCGAATAATGAAGCGGCGGGATAGAGCTGCTGCCGAAGTGCTGCCGATTGCGTCTCCCCCCCGCCGCTTGGGGCGGCAAAAACGCTGGAGCCAGCCAAGCTTGAGAGGCCTTCTAGTCCAGTCCCCTGCACTCATGGCAGGACCAAGTATTACCTAGACCATCCCTGACAGGTTTGTCTAACCTGCTCTTAAAAATCTCCAATGATGAAGACTCCACAACCTCCCTAGGCAATTTATTCCAGTGCTTAACCACCCTGACAGTTAGGAAGTTTTTCCTAATGTCCAGCCTAAACCTCCTTTGCTGCAATTTAGGCCCATTGTTTTTTGTCCTATCCTCAGAGGTTAAGAAAAACAGTTTTTCTTCCTCCTCCTTGTAACAAACTTTTACATACTTGAAAACTGTTATCATGTCCCCTCTCAGTCTTCTCTTTTCCAGACTAAACAAACCCAATTTTTTCAATCTTCCCTTATAGGTCATGTTTCTTAGACCTTTAATCATTTTTGTTGCTCTTCTCTGGATTCTCTCCAGTTTGTCCACATCCTTCCTGAAATGTGGCGCCCAGAACTGGACACAATACTCCAGTTGAGGCCTAATCAGAGTAGAGTAGAGTGGAAGAATTACTTCCTGTGTCTTGCTTATAACACTCTTGCTAATACATCCCAGAACTATGTTCACTTTTTTTGCAACAGCATTACACTGTTGACTCATATTTAGCTTGTGGTCCACTATGACCCCCAGATCCCTTTCCGCAGTACTGCTGCCTAGGCAGTCATTTCCCATTTTGTATGTGTGCAACTGATTGTTTCTTCCTAAGAGGAGTACTTTGCATTTGTCCTTATTGAATTTCATCCTATTTACTTCAGACCATTTCTCCAGTCTGTCCAGATCATTTTGAATGTTAATCCTATCCTCCAAAGCACTTGCAACCCCTCCCAGCTTGGTATCATCCACAAACTTCATAAGTGTACTCTGTATGCCATTATCTAAATCATTGATATGCGAAAGAAATACTCAGTTCCACTGAATCTGAATAAAAATGATTTTAAGGACATTGTACTTTTTATGGCCCTTTTAGGCAGAGATCAGCTTTTCCAATCTAGTTGCATGAATGATCTCAGATGTGTCGACTGCCCTAATGTATTCAGCATACAGTATAAATCAGCAATCTGCTTCCAAGCCAGTGAGGATGAAATAAAAGAAAATAAAATCTCAATATTTCCCTCCAACTCCCTTACATTTTTCTGTGACTGGTTATCAATATAAGAAACAAATCTGTTTTGGAAACTTCTGTGTCACAATTGCACTTCTGGAGGAAAGAGCAGATGGAATACATTAATTAGTGAAAGTACACTTAAATAGCAAGGCATTGCTTTGTGTGAGTGGCCAAAGAGTAGAAAGAATATAAAAGGGACAAGGTAACCGAAGTGCCTCAGGAGCTCTTGCTTACTAGAATTGCACCCCATTGAAGGTTTTAAACAGCATAAAGGGTTTCTGGTTTCTGCTCCTATTAAAAACTAGGTCAGAAGGTGTTTAATTGGCAGACAATTTTTTTCCTAATGACTGATTAGCAACTGTTCTTTTCAACTTGTTAAAAGTGGAGGCTCAATTTAAAACCATTTTTTCTTTCCATGTGCTATTGATAGAGTTTATACAGACCTTTATACTGACAGAACAAGAAGCAATGGTCTCAAGTTGCAATGGGGGAGGTCTAGGTTGGATATTAGGAAAAACTATTTCTCTAGGAGGGTGGTGAAGCACTAAAATGGGTTACTTATGGGGGTGGTGGAATCTCCATCCTTAAAGATTTTTAAGGCCCATCTTGACAAAGCCCTGGCCGGGATGATTTAGTTGATGTTGGTCTTGCTTTGAGCAGGGAGTTGGACTAGATGACCTCCTGAGGTCTCTTCTAACCCTAATATTATATGATTCTATGATTTGCCTATAGTGATTTCAGCTAGCTGTTGCTTGAATGGGAAAGGAGGCAAGTTTCCCTGCTGCTAGTGCCTATCAATGTGTGCTCCTGGCCATCAGCAAGTGCCTGTCTGATATGATGCAAGATCATCTGGCTCTAATTTTCTAAACCCATGGGCCAGTGTTCATTTCATCACCTCCCCATTCCTCCTGCTTGGCATGCTTAGGAGAAGAAATCTTGCAACTACATCTCTGATTCAAAATTTATAATCTGCATTGGGAGTCCAGGATACAGAGATCACTGGTGAGACATCGAGCATCACTTTAACTTAACCATTGTTTACTCTCATTAAACCACCCTACATGACAAAACCCAAAGTTGGTAACCGATGATTTACACAGCATCATGCCCAGGTTACAGTAAGCGTAGTGCAGCTACTCTGATTTCAAGCATAGCACTTTGCATTGTGCATAGTCCGTTGGAATGTTTGCTCTCTCCAGCTTGATTTGATTGTTGTCCAATAGAATTAAATTGTAGATTTTTTATTTTTAATTGCACAGCAAGCAACTTTTAGAGAATGCCAGTTTTACTGGTGCATCCATTTTTTTAATGACGTACTTAAGCAAATGAGAGTGGGAGGCTGGGAGCCATGAGAGTTTTTCACATATCTGCAACCACCATTGACTCAGAAAAGATTTTCTAGCTGTGGCTAGGAGAGAGATGTGTCTCATTGGTGATTTGGGCCTGGTCCACACTAGGACTTTAATTCGAATTTAGCAGCGTTAATTCGAATTAACCGTGCACCCGTCCACACCAGGAAGCCATTTAATTCGACCTAGAGGGCTCTTTAGTTCGAATTCGGTACTCCACCCCGACGAGGGGAGTAGCGCTAAATTCGACATGGCTATGTCGAATTAGGCTAGGTGTGGATGCAAATCGAACTTACTAGCTCCGGGAGCTATCCCACACTGCACCACTCTGTTGACGCTCTGGACAGCAGTCCGAGCTCAGATGTTCTGATCAGCCATACAGGAAAAGCACCGGGAAAATTTGAATTCCTTTTCCTGTCTGGCCAGTTTGAATCTCATTTCCTGTGTGGACGTCGTGGCGAGCTCAGCAGCACTGGCAGCGATGCAGAGCTCTCCAGCAGAGGAGTCCATGCAATCTCAGAGTAGAAAGAGGGCCCCAGCATGGACTGACCGGGAAGTCTTGGATCTGATCGCTGTGTGGGGCGATGAGTCTGTGCTTTCGGAGCTGCGCTCCAAAAAACGGAATGCAAAGACCTACGAGAAGGTCTCCAAAGCCATGGCACTCAGAGGATACAGCCGGGATGCAACGCAGTGCCGCGTGAAAATCAAGGACCTGAGACAAGACTACCAAAAAATCAAAGCGGCAAACAGACGCTCCGGAGCCCAGCCCCAGACATGCCGCTTCTATGAGGCACTGCATGCCATTCTCGGTGGGTCTGCCACCACTGCCCCACCAGTGACCGTGGACTCTGAGGATGGGATAGTGTCGAGGGGCAGTTTCTCGGCGATGTTCGCCGATGGGGAAGATAAGGAAGGGTTCGTGGAGGACGAGGCAGGCGACAGAGGTTACAATACTGCTTTCCCCGACAACCAGGATCTCTTCATCACCCTCACAGAGATCCCCTACCAACCCTCCCCGGCCGTTAACCCGGACTCCGAATCAGGGGAAGGATCAGTCGATAAGTGCTATAAACATGTAAACATTTATTTGTTAACAAAACAGGAATAAAAACTATATAAAAAGAAGGTCAATGCATATAGGGATCGAACAAAAATCCTGTTGGGACAGTTCAACGAAACTCTCTGAGAGGTACTCGAAAAGCCTCCGCAGGAGGTTCCTGGGGAGAGGTGCCTTGTTGGGTGCTCCGTGGAAACACACCTTCCGCGCCAGGCCATCCTGAGGTATAATGGGAGCATCGCCTCGACCAGCATGGCAGCATAGGGCCCTGATCTGTGCAGGGATTCACGCAGCATGCGCTCTCTGTTTCTCCTGGAGACCCGCCTCAGGGTGATCTCGCTCGGCGACTGCTGCATCTAATTAGGGGAATTACTTTAATGTTACTATTGTGAATGCTTGACTTTTCCTTTGCATAACAATGACTGTCGTTTAACAGCCACGTGTTGTAGGCTGCAGAGGAAAAGCATACAGGGATCTTTCCCGGGGACAGACGTGAGGGGCTGGAACAGGGTCAGACTTTATGCTTTCCAGATTGCCTGCAGCAGGAGGGCACAGCTATCCATTAACTGTTAAGCAGCCTAAAGTTTACGGCTTACCAGGCCTGGCTGCTACACGGATTCTGCTGTCCTGCCCCGCTTGTCCGATCTCCAGTGCAAGACCCCAGGCAATGAAAGCGAATGCCGAAAATTCGAACTTGTCCTGAGAGCACATGAGATTAGGTGCCCTGTATGGTCTTGTTCACAGAAACTGAGTAGACTGTGTTCAGTGTTCGCAAACATGTATCTTTGCAAGGAAATCACTTCCTTTTTCACATCACACAGCTGCGGCTCTTTCCCGAACTGCCCCGGCATCCCCCTCACAGAGGCTGGCGCAGATTAGGCGGCGAAAGAAAAAGACTCGGGACGAGATGTTCGCTGAACTGATGGGCTGCTCCAGAGCCGAGGCGGCCCAGCAGAGCCAGTGGAGGGAGACCCTCTCTCAGCAGCAGCGCTCACACAGCGAACGGGAGGACAGGTGGCGGCAGGAAGACCAGCAGGCGACTCAAACGCTGCTTGGACTAATGAGGGAGCAAACGGACACGCTCCGGCGCCTTGTGGATGTTCTGCAGGACCGCAGGCAGGAGCAGAGAGCTCCCCTGAACTGTATCTGCAACCGCCCTCCCCTGCCACAAAGTCCTGTCCCCCCCTCACCCAAAATCACAAGAAGGAGGGGCGCTAGGGGCCGTGAAAACTGTCACTCCACCCCAGCAGAGCGCTCATGTACCAAACAGCTCTCATTCCCTAAAGTATGAGAATTGCTTGCCTTCCTGGCTCACCCGATCCCAAATCCCAGTTTCATCCCCCAACTGTGTAGTTAAGTATTAAAAATAGTTTGCTGTTCATTATTGTTTCCGTCATGTTTCTTTGCAGAAGACTTTGTGTGAAGGGGGGGGAGGGGTTTGTTAATTGCATAGGACAGCCACCATTAACAGGGTACAGACATGGGGGCAGAATCAACAGCAGGTCACACACAGAGTGCAGTCACTAGGCACCCGGGTCACTCTGCGAGGTGTCTGCTGCCCCAGTCAGTCTGGGAGGTGTATGTTGCCCCAGGGTCCGAGCGCCTGGCATCCACAAATGGCAAGGCAGGCTGCCCTTACCATGCCCTTCCACCCTAGCCATGAACCTCTCCGATGCCCTGAGCCCCAGCCAGAGCCCTCATCCCCCCACACCTACTCACCCTTCCCACACACCCCTCACCCCTTCCTGCAAACCCACCCCTTCCTGCACACCCTCCGGTAACCGCCCTCCCCCCAGAGACCGCTGTAGGAGCAGGAGCCTGTCAGTCCTCGAGTGTAGAAGCGGTCTGTACATCACTGCACACCGTACCCACCACAGTCTGCGTCCCTGTTGGAACCCTTGAACGAGAATTCGTTAGTAAAGAAAACTTTGTTAATTAAAAATGTTCCAATAACTTTATTTTTAAACGTCTGTTGGAAGGGGGGAAACCTGGTGAATGGGGTATGTAACCGCTGAAAAAAGTCAATAGTAACTGAAACAGGGGCAGGTTCAGCTTCTCTGTAAAGAGACTGGACAGTCATAGGTTACCCTGCTCTCTGAGGAACCTAGCTTTCAAAGCCTCCCGGATGCACAGCACTTCCCGCTGGGCTCTTCTAATCACACGGCTGTCTGGCTGAGCGTAATCAGCAGCCAGGCGATTTGCCTCAACCTCCCATCCCGCCATAAAGGTCTCCCCCTTGCTCTCACAGAGATTGTGGAGCACACAGCAAGCTGCAATAACAATGGGGATATTGGTTTCGCTGAGATCCGAGTGAGTGAGTAAGCTCCTCCATCTCCCCTTGAGACGTCCGAAAGCACACTCCACCACCATTCTGCACTTGCTCAGCCGGTAGTTGAAGAGCTCCTTGTCACTGTCCACGGCGCCTGTATAGGGCTTCATGAGCCAGGGCATTAGCGGGTAGGCTGGGTCCCCGAGGATCACTGTAGGCATCTCCACATCCCCAACACTTACTTTGTGGTCCGGGAAGAAACTACCTTCCTGCAGGCATCTAAACAGACCAGAGTTCCTGAACACACGCGGGTCATGAACCTTGCCCGGCCACCCGACGTAGATGTTGGTAAAACGTCCCCTATGGTCCACCAGTGCTTGCAGCACCATTGAAAAGTAGCCCTTTCGGTTAATATACTGGCTGGCCTGGTGGGCCGGTCCCAGGATAGGGATGTGAGTGCCATCTATAGCCCCACCGCAGTTTGGGAATCCCATCATGGCGAAGCCATCTATGACGACCTGGACGTTTCCCAGGGTCACCACCTTTGAGAGCAGTAGGTCAACGATTGCGTGGGCTACTTGCATCACAGCAACCCCCACGGTAGATTTGCCCACGCCAAAGTGGTTCGCTACTGACCGGTAGCTGTCTGGCGTTGCAAGTTTCCAGAGGGCTATGGCCACTCGCTTCTGCACACTCAGGGCTGCTCGCATCCGGGTGTCCTGGCGCTTCAGGGCAGGGGCCAGCAAGTCACACAGTTCAAGGAAAGTGCCCTTACGCATCCTGAAGTTTCGCAGCCACTGTGATTCATCCCAGACCTGCAGCACTATGCGGTCCCACCAGTCCGTGCTTGTTTCCCGGGCCCAGAATCGCTGTCCCATAGCATGAACGTGACCCATTGCCACCATGATCTCCGCGGCGCGGGATCCCGTGCTTTGTGAGAGGTCTGTGCCACTCTCACACTTCATGTCCTCACCGCGCTGCCGGAGCCTCCTCGCCCGATTTCTCAGCAGCTGACTGTGGAATAAGTGTTCGATAAGGTGCGAGAAGTTGACAACGGCCATAAGTGCAGTGATGATCGCAGCGGGCTCCATGCTCGCAGTGCTGTGGCGTCCGCGCTGTCACTGACCAGAAAAGTGCGCGAACAGAGTTCCCGCCGGCGCTTTCAGGGAGAGAGGGCGGGAGTGACGGTTGAATGACAACAGTTACCCAAAACCACCCTCGACACATTTTTCCCCCAGCAGGCATTGGGGGCTCTACCCAGAATTCCAATGGGAAGCGGGGACTGCGGGAACTGTGGGATAGCTGCCCAGAATGCACCGCTTCCAATGTCGACGCTTGCCCCGTTAGTGTGGACTGACAAAGTCGAATTAGTGTCCTTAGTGTGGATACACAAATTCGAATTCATCAGGTCGAATCCACAAATTCGACCTAAGTTAAATCGAACTACTCTTGTAGTGTAGACATACCCTTACACTCTTCACTCTGAGTCAGGGATAAAGCTACGTCTCAGCCTGGCATGAAATGCTGCTGGAGACGTCTTCTTTGAGAAGCACCCACTGGTGAACAGCCAGCCATCAGACCATGTTGTACTCCGAGTCTGTCACAGTCACAAACTAAGTAGGTTTGGGCCAGTACCTGAATGAGCACTCTCCCTGGGTCAACCAGAGCTGGGAAATAATGGTGGTGATTCAACAGGTCATCCTCTTGCTTCAGAGTATATATTGAACCCTGGCACCCTGGCACCAAACAGCTGCTGATGGAGGTACCATCTTTTAAAAGATAAAACTTGACAGTTTGTAATCATTAAAGTTCCTGTGGCACTTGTTGCAAGAGTAAGTAGTGCACTGGCCAAAGGCACTAATTTAATTTGAAATGGGAAGGAAAGTTTCTGGGAAAGAAACTGCATCTGGCAAAGAAAAAGGCCAGTGATCCTCAGAGAGGAAAGCATGTTGTTTGAAGGGTAGCTTTGGAAGGTAAAAGCGTCAGTCCCTAACAATCTTTCTTGGAAATAATGGGCCGGAACTTTGCGTATGACCAAGCTATGTTCACTGCAGGACCTGAGATAGGGGAACAGACCGGGGGTGAGGTGGGGAGAGAGGTGGCCCTGTTTCTGCTGCCCAAATCCTGGGGGAGGCTGAGGGCCATTTCATCATTTACCATAACTTAGAGCAGTCCAAGGGCTGCTCTATGTTACACTGGCAGTAATGGTCCTCTAGAAACAGTTCCACTGTCTGGGGTCTCCAGAGTTCAAGCTGCTCTAGCCATGCATCCTCTTGTCCTTGATACGCCAGCAAACTCACACGGTATCATTAAGGTAAGCCTAGGCAAATTCTTTTATGATTAATGATGGTTTATTTCAGCCTTTGATTTCCAGTGTAGGTGTGGTGGGGTGGTAGTTCTACTTGTTTGATTTATTTATATTAGGCAGGAGGTGGAGGAAGGGTTCATATATCCCTGGTCACACTCACATCTCTGAGCTGCTTTGGTAAAAAGCACATGCTTAATTTGCATTCAGACTGCATCTCTGGTTCCTATCTCTCAGTACTGCTTGAATAGATTGTAGTGTATGCAAACCTGGCAATAACTCCAGACTAAACTGACAATAGTGGGGAAAACACTGTTTAATTCTTCTCTTTTATTTTTATTTTTTTGTCTTGGAAATAATAAAATTATTTCTTGCCGTTCACGTTCTTTCAGGAAATTGACAAAAGTAAAATAGTTTGGTTGTTATTTATGGATTCCCAGCTAAATTCACAGAGTCCTGCTTAGGAATCAATGCCCTCCAAACTGCATTTGTTTTAAGCTTCCAGCCTTCTCTAGACAAGAGTTTTTTGTTTTTTGTTTTTTGCAGGCACAAAAGCACTTTAGTCAGCACAAATTTGAAGGTAGAACAAAACCCAGTAACAGCATATCTCAAGCTGCTATCAATTTTCCACCAGAAGAACACTTCAGGACATGAAGTCCTTTGTCTATTTTCAGAAGCTAGCTTCAGTGACATTACATGAACAACTACAACATTATAGTATGTTCTGCACTGTTTCTAACTATAACCTTAAAAAAAAATAAGAAAAGGATGGCTTGGAATATTGCCAGGGCATAATGATTTCAATTCTGAAGAAATCCAGCAACCAATTACCCTAAATTCAACATTTTCTTGTACTATAAGTTTTAAATCTCTTCTAATCAAATAGGAAAACCCATTCTCCTCATTTTGCTATGGATTTTGTTACTCATAGGCCTCCACAAGTCTGTTTCTGTTTTTTAAAAAAATGAAAGATTACATTTGCTGTATGTATGAAAAATGGCTGAATCATACATTTCGGAAAACTGTAACAATGTACAACAGGCTAATCGTGATCCAAACTTCGATTTTCAAACCTTTTATTGCTGCCATTTCAAAGGTAACATTCTATCTGAGATATCTCCTAGAGCTGGAATGGACCTTGCAAGGTCATTGAGTCCAACCCCCTGCCTTCACTAGCAGGACCAAGTACTGATTTTTGCCCCAGATCCCTAAGTGGCCCCCTCAAGGATTGAACTCACAACTCTGGGTTTAACAGGCCAATGCTCAAGCCAATTCTATCTGAATTGCCATACCAAGATGGTTGCAATTATGTAAAATGACACTAGGCTGGTTGGAAACTGGAAAAGTCGTCTTGTTAAACAGCCGATGAACAGCCTTTATAGCAGCTGATTGCAAAAGGATGTAACCACTTTGGTTATATTTCCTATTTTAATCAGTCCCCTCTGCCTGTGTACCCAGTTTATATCGACACACATGGAAGTTTATACCATTCGGGTATTTGTCCCTTGAATCGCCTTTTAGGACAAGACTGTGCCTAAAATGCAATCTATCCGATAAGAGGCATGGTGGAAAAAGGGCATAGCACTGAAATGTGATGGCAGGGAGCTGAATATGCTGCACCATCTTTAAGGATGGCAAGATATGTGCACATCCCTTGCTCATGAGGGAGCTGGGGGAGGGAATGTGCTCCTAATGCACAACCTGCCAGTGCTCCTCAGGGTATGGTGCAGTTTTACACTGCCTTGAACAAGAGCTAACGTTAGAATCCAGCCTCTAATGCCAATCTTGTGAGCATGTTAAAAATGCCCACACAACCACCAAATGACAAGGATGATATAACTTTCCATATTCGTTGGTAGCACAACCTTTAAAAATGTGATTGCGGCCATGGATAGCACCTCATTCCCAGCTAAAATAAGAAGGTGGGTTGTAGCATCTGGCTAGATCTTACATGGACCGTTATCACACAAAGTGGCAATGGGAAAGGTGCACAACCTTTCTGTTTCTTTGAAAGCTGAAGTAAAAGCAAAGGAAATGTACAGCCTTCAAAAGGTGACACTGGATGCTGATGAAGCAAGAACACCGGCAGCTTTTTTATTGCAACCAAGAGATACCGGGGGGCTCTTTCAATGTAATTTTAACATCTGCATCACTTGGCACATTGCCTCATTGGATGCAAAAACAAAGTCAATAATAACTAGGAAGTTATTACTAGTACTATTATTATTATTGGCCTTTTGTAGAATATAGTAATTAGGCAGAGAAAGGCATAACAAGAAAGGCTGGAGGTTAAAGCCAGACAAATTCAAATTAGAAATAAGGCAAATATTTTTAAGAGTGAGGGTGATTAACCATTGGAAAAAGGGTTGTGATTGATTCTTCATCTCTTGTAGTCTTCAAATCAAGACTGTATGCCTTTGTGGAAGGTATGCTTTAGTCAAGCACAAGCTACTGGGCTCAATACAGTAATAACTGGATGAAAGTCTATGGCCTGTGTTATACAGGAAGTTGATCTAATGGTCCCTTCTGGCCGTAAATACCCCACCCCCCAAACAAACAAAAAAAACCCCATGCATTTGTGTTCCTTTGAAACCTCTCTTCAAAGTAACTCTATACCTCATTACCTGGACCTATTCAAAATGTATAAAGAGCAACACAAAAATGGTTTCCTCTAAAATTTGCCAAGTTTCCAGTACCAAATTTTCATCAACATTATTCTTTATGAATTGTAATAGGGATCAGGGCCCCTTTATGTTAGGCACTGTATAAAGCCAGTGAATAGACAATCGCTAGCCCAAAGAGCTTACAGTCCACGTATAAGATGAGATACAAGGTAACAGCAAAACGATCAGGATCAGTTTAAAAAGCAACATTCACAGCATACCAGCTATAGCCTTCTTGCTTGTGCCTGTTGATTAAATGAGTGCACCAATCCTGAAACCTGAAAATGAAGGACAAGTAACTTACAGACTTTAAGGCCAGAAGGGACCATCATGATCATCTAGTCCTTCTGCATATAGCTGGCCAAAGAATCTCACTCACTCCTGTAATAGATCCCTAAGTCTACTAAAGTCCTCAAATCATAGTTTAAAGACTTTAAGTTACAGAGAATTCACCATTTACACTAATTTAAATCTGCAAGTGACCCATGACCCATGCTGCAGAGGAAAGCGAAACTTCCCCAGGATCTCTGCCAATCTGACCTGGGGGGAAATTCCTTCCCTACCCGAAATGTGGAAATCAGTTAGACCCTGAGCATGTGGGCAAGATCCCCCAGGCAGATACCTGGGAAAAAATTCTCTGTAGTCACTCAGATCCCTCCCCATCTACTGGCCTGTTTCCACAGCTTGGGATTTTTGCTACTGGCAGTCGCCAATGGGCCACATGCCATTGTAGGAAGTCCCATCATCCCATCCCATCCATGAATTTATCAAGCTCAATCTTGAAGCCCCCACTGTTCCCCTTGGAAGGCTGTTCCTGAACTTCACTCCTCTCATGGTTAGAAACCTTTGTCAAATTTCAAGCCTAAACTTGTTGCTGCAAATACCAGTTTCCATTCCCCAATTAACATATGTACACACAATTATCCATGTGATATATGATTGTTGTGGGCATACAAAATGGATGCCCTCAGAAAGTTTGGAGGCCTGCTAAAAAGTTGGCCCCAACTGATCATGATATTCTGTGAGATATGTGAAATCTATATACTATACTGTAGTTTGGGGGTATTTGCTGAGAAGAATGAATAATTTATGGGTAAATAGGGATCAGAACTGAAAAGGTTGTAACATAAATGCAGTAGGAACCTTTTATACAGTTAATACTTTCTATACAATTAACTTTAAATAAGAGAATGAACTCAGTTATTTGCTAGCATGTATAGCTTCATTACCCCTGTAATCTTCAGGCTTTATCCAAAGCCCATTGATGTCAATGGAAAGACTCCCTGGCCCAGATTTTTAAAGGGTTTTGAATGTCAGTGGAACGTAGGCTCATAAGTGCTAAATCACTTTTGAAAATGAGACTTAGGTGTTACTAAGCGGAGTAATGCCTAAATACCTTTCAAAATCTGGGCCAATGTGACTATGGATTGGTATTTCAATACCATGAAGTGTCAGCTCAGTGCTGGCTTTGGATTAGAATGAAAGGCTTTTGACTAGCTGAATAGGTAGTGATTAGAGCTGTACAACAGATACAAGTTTAACCTTCACAAATATTATACTGCATAAATGGATAGTCACTAATGTGATCAACAGTATAATTTTGCTATTTCTGTCCGTGAACACAGAATTGCACAGAAAGGAGAGTTTTCCATATAAGAAAACAGAACAGCTATTTGACAAATATGCAAACACAATATAGTTTAACTTTGTTGCAAATTTGTGAAAATGAGAGCAATTGATGGTTTTGCAGATAAATCAGGGAGGTACTCTAGCAATGATTCAGACTGAAATTAACACTGGTACAGAGAAAGCCCCAGAAACATTCAGGATCTGTTCTCTTTGATGTTTGTATTCTAACCAGGGCTGTCAATTAATCATAGTTAATGAATGAGATTAATGGAAAACAAATTAATTAGATTTAAAAAATAGTCACAATTAACGGCAGTTTTAATTAATAAATGTTAAATAACAGAATGCCAATTGAAATGTATTATAAATATTTTTGGATGATTTTCTACATTTTCAAATATATTGATTTCAATTATAACACAGAACACAAAATATACAGTGTTCACTTTATATTATTATTTTTTATTATAAATATTTGCACTGTAAAAAAGTTAAACAAAAAAAATAGTATTTTTCAATTCACCGCATAAAAGTCCACTCAGTCCTACTTCTTGTTCAGCCAATTGCTAGGACAAACAAGTTTGTTTTAATTTATAGGAGATAATTCTGCCCGCTTCTTATGTACAATGTCACCTGAAATGAGTACAGGCATTCGCATGGCACTGTTGTAGCCAGCGTTGCAAGGTATTTACATGCCAGATATGCTAAATATTCATATGCCCCTTCATGCTTTGACTTGTAGGTTATAAAGTTTTACATTGTTTTGTTTTTGAGTGCAGTTATGTAAAAAATAATTCTACATTTGTAAATTGCAGTGTCACGTTAAAGAGATTGCATTCTTAATTAATTGTGATTTTTTAATCATATGACAGCCCACCAAAAATATGTATAATACATTTAAATTGGTATTCTATTATTGTTTAACAGTGTGATTAAAAATGTGATCAATCACAACTTTTTTTACTCTCACAATTAATTGTGATTAATTTTTTTAATCATTTGACAGTCCTAATTCTAACAGAAACATTTCCATGTCCCTTGCAGTCAATTACGTTACTGCATCAGAGCCTAGGCCTGGTTCTGGAGAACTGGCATGAACCTGTATCACTCCAAACCTTACTTATAGATTTACAGAGATTAAACCATGGGAAACCTATGTTTATTTGACCTATGTTTATTTATTTATTACCTTGTAATAAATTCACAATCTGTGCTTTTATGTGAAACTGTTCCCTCTGCAAAATTCATGCACCTCTTTATAAATCAGTCTTGGAATTGCTCCCAAACCTCTGGGAAGGAGTGTTTACCAGAAATGAAAACATACTGTGGATAACATTAATATCAGACTCTGTCCCAAACTTCTCTGAAACAGACATTGAAGGCCAGGTTCTGAGCTCAGGTAAATGGATGTAGCTCAGCCCTCTATGACAAATTTCATCTAGATCAGCAAGGTTTGTGACCATGTAATCGGCTGAAGCACTTTGCTTATTGATCACTCTGTAGCTAAGATTATTATGATGCTGTTTATCTGGTGTAAAAAGAAAAGGAGCCAAACTTCAGCATCTTTAAATACAATGAGAAAACAGAACATTATTCAATTTGTTTTCCAAGCACTGCTAAGAAATCTCTGGGGTGTGAATGTCGTGGGATTTGAACGTTTTATCTTTGCTCTTCTACTGCAGCAGAGTTTTTGATAGTGCAGGGGAGCCCTTTCTATTCTCAGTGCTTTTGGGCCTGATGTCACTTAAAGATGAGACAGCTCAGTCTATGCCAAGACAGGACTGATTTAGACATATTCTTGTAAATGGACTGGGATTGCCTAAACTCACTGCACATATTCACGTCTGATTTAGATTATTAGGTTTCTTGCTTTGGCCAGTCTAATTCAGTTCACAAAGGGTAAAGTTTTCTTCACTGGGTGTAAGGTATTTTGCTATATTGATCATTTTCTTCAGGCCCAGACTGCAAGTTTGTCACTCACTATAAATTGTAACAAAAATATACAAAGCTTATCCAGTGGCATGTTATATGAGATATATTATTGTACTTGCACACTATGAAAGACTGTCGGCACCTAATCATTTCTGTGCAAGTAATGTCTCTGTATACAGTATCCAAATAAAGATGCACACGAGTGTGTGAATGGAGATATCCTGATTCATACCAGCTGAGGGCCTGGCCCTTAATGTGGAAACATTAGTACAAATATCTACGGCAGTGTCATCGCTAGTCTTTGAATTTTTGTCACCAGAATGAATTTTTTTTTCAGGAAGTTTATTAACTTTACCACACTGTATTGTGTTTTACTAATTTGATCCATTAGCAATTCCACTCACCGTTCCCTATACAAAGAAAGATACAAAACATAAAAGAAAAATGAAAGGGCTACCAAAGATACATGGAACAGACTCTGACATTACCGTTCTCATGCTCTCATGACAAATGCAGAACTGAAGAGAGGAAACGTAGTGAAGATGCCACTGCAATAAAAATTGCAACAGGAATGAAAAATAGTACATTTCACTTATACAGTCTGAGGATCTCAAGGCATTGTCAAATAGACTTTATTATCCCATTTTATAGATGGGGAAAAAGACACAGATGGGGTAAGTGACTGGCCTAAGATAACACAGCAAGTCAGTGTCTTGAGCAGCACTCAGGGTTAAATTACTTACCAAAGGACACTTATGAAGTCAGTAGCAGAGCTGGGGCTAGACCCCAGCTGTCCCCACCATCAGTCCCCTGCTCTAACTATGGTACAACATTCTGCGGCATAATCCTAACATCCACGTCAAGGTCTTGAAACTACACTCAAGCATCATTGGTATAGTGCCTGTTGACCATCATAAGGTGTTGTCACTGCACAAAATCCACAGCAATGAGGAAGTTACTTCCTTTTAGGACAAAAAAGTTCAAAATCACCATTATAAACATAATTAAGGTATACGAAACAGATATTTCTACTTGCAATGTAAATTGCATCGTGGCTATAAGATGAACATGTTGCATTCATTTAGTGGATATTTGTAATGCTATGTTATCTTTAGCACAAATCTGCTATACAACAGAGCTCAGCAACTTGAAACAAAAGTATCCTTTAAAAAAAAATCACATGATAGCATCCTTCATGCCTGGCCCTGTTGTGATTTTACACTGAGGGTGCATTTTAATTGATGAAATGTGCTACACAGCACAACTTGAAAAAGTAACAACCTTTAGTTACCATTTGGAGATGTGATGGAAGTGCCAGAAGTTAAATTCTTACGACTAAATGAAATAACAGAAGCTCCCTATCCTTTCTTGAAGACGCTCATTAGTTTTAACTTTTATCACATTCTGTTTGCCATGGATTCCATCCAAGAATGACGGATGTAACTTATTAAGCAAAGTGATAATTTCAGAACTCCAAGTGTCACTACTCTGTGTGGAAGCAGAGTTACCTTGGATAGGATCAGAGGTTTCACTACCAGTGCTTTAAAGCTAGCATTATCACAGAGGGAATGATCACAGGGGAAAGAATGTTCCAAACAGTGTGAAAGATGCAAGTCAGGCATCTGAATGGACACATAAATAAGTCATGAATGTTTGAGAAATAGTCTGGTAGTTGGAAGCTTCAGCACACACAGGAAACCAAGTAAAGGAGAAGAGGGCACTGGTGTCTGGGAGGCAATGAAACAAGAGGCGTCTCTTAAATTCAGGCCCAAAATGGAAAACAATGACCTCTCAGACACCACAAAGTTTCCTCCAGCCAAGGGACTGATCCATAACTTTTCTGATCATGTGCCCAAAACTGCAACCTTTACACATGCAAGTAGTCCCATTGACTGCACTGGGACTACTCACATGAGTAAGAATTGCAGGAACGGACCCTTGTGCCTCACCATAAATGCATGCGATGGGCAAGGTGGGAATTATATAGTCCAATAAGACCTGAGCTTTTCAGATCAAGAAACAAGCAAGCAAATCAGTCCACATGATCCCTCCTCATCTTTACCTTGAAAATTTAGTGCCACGCTCCCTACTTTTCCAAAGATTTATCCATCTCCAGATGACATTTCATCTCACCCTATTCACTTGTACTTCCTGCCAGCTTCTGACATTGTGAATGGGGTTGTATATAATAAGAACTGAGTCAAAGCCATATTTCAAACTGAACCTATCCCCTTCCCAGCCACTCCTTTCCTGTATGTGCACATGCATGCACCCAATTACTTTCCCTCGTGCCTCAGCTTTGCTGGCTTTGCCCAGAAGCAGAAATACCATTAGAAAAAGCTACCTTTTGTGCTGTGTCTAGTTTAGATGAACCTAGATTTCTAAAACAGAGATCTAAATAAATTCACCTATCTTAACTACTAGTTGCTTATTGACTTGAACAGGAATTCTGTATCTTTTGAGGTTCCCTCACCACTAGTTGTAAACTTGTTTCTTATTCCAACTGAAAATAAAGGGGGTAGGGGAATATCCAATCTAGAATATCGGTGCTAAACTTCATTATTTTGTGAAGAGGGTTTTTGGATTCAAATCCCAGTATCTGTTTGGATCTGGTTTTGAATCCCACTGAAAGGGGCCTCATTTTTAAAATCTACTTTGGCTGCGGCTCAAACTAGTGGAAACCTTTCAGTGGGTCTCACAAGACTTCTATGATTTTCTGCTGAAATTTCGTAAGAACAGCTTGTAAGAGTGTGGCAGCACCAAATCAAAGCCTAGGCTTATGTTTGGTTCACACAAGACACCGAACTCTGAATTCTAGACTAAACCACATCCAAATATCACCTCCTTAGCCCATCTTAATTCCATTTTGTGCACAGAAATTCTGGCTGAATTGCTTCAACTTCAATCCATAACCACTTCTCTTTCCCTTCTCTCCCCAATTTACTTTGAAAAATCTAACAGGCAAATATTATTTTTTGCCAGATCTTCTTATGAGTAGTTCCTTCCACAGCCTTCTCTGGTTAAGGGTCGATCCATGTTTCCACTGTAGCCACAGTTGCACTTAGGTGGCTGCCACAGGTTTGGAGATCTTTATCCATTCATTTAAAATAATAATAAAGCCGAGGCCCAGACTGAAGAAAGAAAACAATGTTTTCCTGGAGTCAGATATTCTGTGACTGTAGCGACATGGCTGAGCTGGGGAGCTCTCTCAGGCATAGCTTAATGGCATTTCTTTGAAGATGACAAAAACTTATTTCAGCTTATATGTTTAACAGTATTCACCACAATGGCTAATAAACAGCCTCTATTCCCACTGGTATACCATAAAGGTGTTTAAAATTCCTACCATTCACTGGAATGGTATGTGCAATCTTCAGCCAATTCTCAGCCTTTGCTTTTGTCAGCACTTTGAGACTCGCTTTTCCCCTTATAATCTATCCAGTTCCCCACTTCTTTGTCTGACCTCTTAAGACACCCACCTTGAAGCCTTTTCCTTACCCTTGATGCACTTTTGCATCACCTTGTTTATCATTCTACTATGTGTATTTATTGCGAGTGGGGCATGCCTATCCTTGGTGGATGCAGTCATTCTTCATTGAGCACTTTCTGTTGTCTCTATTTCTCCTGTGGTCCTGTGCTGTATTTCACCCACCACTGCTGGCATTCCTCAAATGTATGCTTTACTGGAAGTCTACATCTTCATTAGTCTCCCTTTTTGGTCTCACTTTCATCTTAATTAGATATGTGATTAGATTATGATTATTGTTTGTGAGCTCCTGTGCACATACATGGTCACTCCATTACTCAGTACTAAGTCAAGAATTGCTCTGTAGGGAGCAAACTTTGCCTTCACTTACAGCCATCAGCACATGCATGCAACTGAGGACTCTAGATTTCTTAGGGGGCAAAACTGGAGGTGCTAAACATGCCTACATAAAGGTCAAAAGAAGTTTAAAAGTATCATGTCTGCTGCATGGGGATCAAAAACTGGGCTGGAACCTCACAAATACATAATGTCTTGCAAGATTTCCAGCACTTTCTGCTTCTGGTTGGGCAGGAAAAACTATCCTCAATGTAAGTCCACAGCCTATTCATTATATTTTCTTGGATTCATAGATTTTAAATCCAGAAAAGCCCATTAGATCAGCTAGTCTGACATCCTGTACATAACACCGGCCAGAGAATTTTATTATTCCTGTATTGAGCCTAATAACCTGTGCTTGACTAAAGTATATTCCATATTGCAGCATTCCTGCCTTTACGTCTAGCATAAACATAAAAATGCAAAGATATATGACACCAAAATCTAATGGTCTGGAAAAGGTAATTAGTATTATTTGCATGACTGTAGCTCTGCATGCTGTCCAAACACACAGTCAGAGACAGTTTCTATCCCAAAGAATTTACAATATCAACAGATAAAACTTTTTCAAATTTCAATTAGTTTGAGGCTAACTTTTGGGCTCTGCTGTTGGATCTTATCTACCTTGAATCAGTTTGCCCATCTCTAATATTCCTGGGATGTTCTGCACTATAGCAAGGAAACCCTTCAATGGAGTGCATGTTGTTGAAATATTGCTAAATCCTGACTTGAAGGATAAAGCATTTATATTTATAGCAGGGTAAGAAAAGGTAATTGCCACACATTAAAGTAGACACTGGTGCTTATTAAGGCCATAAGAAAATAGGAAGCTAATAGTTTATATTTCAAAACATTTTATACACCTTGATTAATCTTCACAACATGTGAAAGTACTTAAGTATTATTCCCATTTCACAGATGACACAATGGAGACACAGAGGTTTAAGGGCCTGTTGCATCTCCCATTGAAGTTATAAGCAGGGTCTGAATGAAGGTTCCCCTGACATCAGGTGACAAATGGAGGGGAAAAGGAGTGGAGGGATAGCTCAGTGGTTTGAGCATTGGCCTGCTAAACCCAGCGTTGTGAGTTCAATCCTTGAGGAGGCCACTTAGGAATCTGGGGCAAAAATTGGTCCTGCTAGTGAAGGCAGGGGGCTGGACTCAATGACCTTTCAAGGTCCCTTCCAGTTCTAGGAGATTGGTATATTTCCAATTATTACCTAAAAGACTTCTGGAGCAGACCATGTTTGCATAGACTTAGCTACTCTGCCTAGGTATTCAGCAGACAGAGCTGCTTTGCCAAAGTGATCAATTTTGGCTGGTTTGGGGTTACAATTAACTTGAGTAGGGACAATCTTCACTCGTTGATGTATTTTGCTTTCCACAACCAACTTTCCGTACAACTTTTCATGAGTGATGTACCCAAATACTTGGATGCTAATATCTAAACTGTACTGGTAAATTTATTCACCTAAATTTGGGCTTTTGCTGATTATGAACTATATGTATCTTATGATTTTTAAAACAAAACTTTGTATTTGTGGATAATCTAAGCACTATACCCAGATGTACAGACACTCTTTTCTCCTGTTTAACATTAGCTTTATTAAAATTTTTCAATTTGAATGCAGGGGTAATGAAATGTTATCCTTATTGCATGAGTAAAGGGCAGCAGAGCTGTACTTAGCATGCCCTGATCAAGGGAGGCACCCTAAATTGAACCTCACTTGCTAAAAAGGCCAGTGGAAGTCAGAGGGGGTGGGGACAGGTGTTCCTAGACACCACGTGACTCTCACCTCTCTAGTGTTTAAAGGCAAGCTAATTGGACAGTGATTGCAATGAGCTGTCTTGGGGCTAAGCCTTAGAACTGATGCGGGGACAGTGTTGCAATGAAAGGCAATGCAGAAGCTACACTAGCAGTAAGTTTCCCCGTGAATCACTAAGCACTAGAATCAACAAGACCTGGGCTAAGTGGTGGAACCTCAGAATGCGGCAAACAGCAGCAGTGATAGCAGCGGCAGAGCTGAGCAGAGGCAGAGAGAACAGGGGCAGTGAGCTGCAGGTGGCAGCAGAGATAACAGAGGCAGCAAGCTAAGTCTAAAGCAAACTGCAAAGAGTTACAAAGAGATCTCACAACACTGACTGACTGGGCAAGAAAATGGCAGATGAAATTCAACGTTGACAAATGCAAAGTAATGCACGTTGGAAAACATAATCCCAGTTATACATACAAAATGATGGGATCTAAATTATCTGTTACAACTCAAGAAAGAGAACTTGGAGTCATTATGGACGGTTCTCTGAAACATCCACTCAGTGTGCAGCGGCAGTCAAAAAAAGCTTACAGAATGCTAGGAACCATTAGGAAAGCATTAGATAAGGCAGAAAATATCATAATGCTACTATTTAAATTCATGGTATGCCTACACCTTGAATACTGTGTGCAGTTCTGGTCGCCCCATCTAAAAAAATATGTGTTAGAGTTGGAGAAAGTACAGAAAAGGGCAACAAAAATTATTAGGGACATGGAACAGCATCCATGTGAGCAGAGATTAAGATTAAGACTGGACCTTTTCAGCTTGAAAAGAGAGAGCTGGGGGGGATCTGACAGAAGTCTATAAAAACATGACGAGTGTGGAGAAAGTAAGTGTTATTTACTCCTTCACATAACACATGAACCAGGGGTCACCCAATGAAATTAATAGGCAGCAAGTTTAAAAACAAACAAAAAGGAAGTACTACTTCACACAACGCAGTCAGCCTGTGGAACGTGTTGCCAGGGGATGCTGTGAAGGCCAAAACTATAACGGGGTTAAAATAAACCTAGATAAGTTCATGGAGGATAGATCCATCAATGGCTATTAGCCAAGAGGGTCAGGAATGCAACCCCATGCTCTGGGTGTCTTAAGCCTCTGATTGCCAGAAACTGGGAGTGGATAACAAGGGATGGATCACTTGCTAATTGGAATGTTCTGTTAATTCCCTCTAAAGCGCCTGGCACTGGCTCCTGTCAGAAGACAGGATACTTTGTGAGATGGACCATTGGTTTGACCCAGTATGGCCATTCTTATGTTCTTAAGCAGCCAGCAACAGCAGAGAAAACAGAAGCAGCAGCGGTGAGGAGCAGCAGAGGCTGCAGCAGCAACAAGACATTTGTTGAGATGGCAGCAGCAGCAGAGGCCTGGCTCAACACTCCAGCCCCTCTGAAGGAGCAGGAGGTGAACCCATGTGAACACACCTCTGAACACTGGGTCCTCGCTGACTGACGACAACCAAATGTGAGTGGGGAGGAGTGGAGGGAAAGGGGAATGGCATGTTAAAGTGATATTCGTTCATTGGAGTTTCACACCGCAAGGTGGGAAACTGAGGCCAAGGACACTGTCCAACGTACTGTGGGGTGTGGGTTTGCTTACGGTTATATGGTTTCAAATCATTGTTGTGGTGTTTTCGCAAACTAACGCTGGGTGCCCTTTCCATTTTAATAAAAATTTTCCTTTTGCTATACACAGAATCAGTGCTTACGAGTGGGGAAGTACTGCCTCTTAGGGCTGGTCTACACTACTGTGGTAAGTCGACTTAACTTATGCCACTTCAGTTACATGAATAACGTAACTGAAGCTGATGTAGCTTAGGCTGACTTACCACAGTGTCTACACAGCGCTGTGTCAAAGGGAGACCCTCTCCCATCGACTTCCCTTACACTTCTCAGGGAGCTGGAGTACCAAAGTCGATGGTAGAGCACTCTGCGATCAATTTAGAGTGTCTTCACTAAACCCGCTAAATCGACACCAATGCATCAATTGCAGCAGTGTCCATCTACCTGTAAGTGTAGACATGGCCTCAGAGGCACCCAGGGTGGTGTTTGGTCTTCCCAAATTACTGGGTGGGGGCTCAAGCTGGTTCTGTTTTGTCTCATTAAATGAAACCCCTAGATATTGGATCCTGGCACTTGTTGCTGACACCACCTGGCAGAAGGGTTACAAAGTCAATAGAAAAACTCACACGGACTTCCACAGGAGTTGAGCCAGAATCTGAGTGACGTGCCTAAGGTTGCACAACAAGTCTTTTTCTGAGTTGGGATTTGAATTTAAGAGTTTCTGTCTCTCAGCCCACTAGAGCATTCCACATTCCTTTACCTTGCCAGAGATCCTGTTCTCTTTGCAAATCACATTTGTCCTGGGTTTGTAATTGGCTGAAAGAAATGGATGGCAAAGACTCGGCAGAAGATGACTATGAATTGGACTCTGATGCTAACATTAGTCACAATGTTGTGGGTGTGTATTTAAGACCGACAGACCCCGGTCGTTGGCGGGTGATATTGAATCTGGAACCTCTAGCAGCTAAATGCATGAGCTAAAAGCCACATGGCCCTTAGCTAAGGCTACAGCATACTCATTAATCTCTAAGCCCTGGTCTACACACAGCCCCTGGTTCGAACTAGGGTACGCGAATTCAGCTACGTGAATAACGCAGCTGAATTCGAACTACCCTAGTTCGAATGACTTACCGTCCAGACGCTGCGGAAGCGAACTCCGCGGCTCCAAGGTCGACTCCGGCAACTCTTCCTGCCGCGGTGGAGTACCGGAGTCGACCGCGGCGCTTCCGGAGTTCGAACTATCGCGTCTAGATCAGACGCGATAGTTCGAACTCCGAGAAGTCGAACTCGCCGCGTCGACCCGGCAGGTAAGTATAGACGTGGCCTAAGTGATCTCAGTGCCACTAGAAGGGACAGAAAACCACACCCCTAGCTGAGAAAGTGCATCCTGAACTTCAGAGACTTCCCAGTTGATATCCTGGACGAGCCCCCACTTTTAACACCGACAAACTCCAGTCATCGGCGGGCGGGATCAAACCTAGGACCTTGGGAGCTAAATGTACGAGCCTCTACAGCACGAGCTAAAAGCCACGTGGCCTTTAGTAGCAGAGGGGTAGCCATGTTAGTTTGTATCCACAAAAACAACAAGGAATCCAGTGGCACCTTAAACTAACAAATTTATTTGGGCATAAGTTTTCGTGGGTAAAAAACACACTTCTTCAGATGTATGGAGTGAAAATTATAGATAAGAACATAAGAATGGCCGTACCGGGTCAGACCAAAGGTCCATCTAGCCCAATATCTGTCTACCAACAGTGGCCAATGCCAGGTGCCCCAGACGGAGTGAACCCAACAGGCAATGATCAAGTGATCTCTCTCCTGCCATCCATCTCCATCCTCTGACAAACAGAGGCTAGGGACACCATTCTTTACCCATCCTGGCTAACAGCCATTTATGGACTTAACCATCATGAATTTATCCAGTTCTCTATTAAACACTGTTATAGTCCTAGCCTTCACAACCTCCTTAGGTAAGGGAGTTCCACAAGTTGACTGTGCGCTGCGTGAAGAACTTCCTTTTATTTGTTTTAAACCTGCTGCCTATTAATTTCATTTGGTGACCCCCTAGTTCTTGAATTATGGGAATAAATAAATAACTTCTCCTTATCCACTTTCTCAACATCACTCATGATTTTATATACCTCTATCATATCCCCGCTTAATCTCCTCTTTTCCAAGCCGAAGAGTCCTAGCCTCTTTAATCTTTCCTTCTATGGGACCCTCTCCAAAGCCCTAATCATTTTAGTTGCCCTTTTCTGAAACTTTTCTAGTGCCAGTATATCTTTTTTGAGGTGAGGAGACCACATCTGTACACAGTATTCAAGATGTGGGCCTACCATGGATTTATATAAGGGCAATAATATATTCTCAGTCTTATTCGCTATCCCCTTTTTAATGATTCCTAACATCCTGTTTGCTTTTTTGACTGCCTCTGCACACTGCGTGGACATCTTCAGAGAACTATCCATGATGACTCCAAGATCTTTTCCCTGACTTCTTGTAGCTAAATTAGCCCCCATCATATTGTATGTATAGTTGGGGTTATTTTTTCCAATGTGTATTACTTTACATTTATCCACATTAAATTTCAGTTGCCATTTTGTTGCCCAATCACTTAGTTTTGTGAGATCTTTTTGAAGTTCTTCACAATCTGCTTTGGTCTTAACTATCTTGAGTAGTTTAGTATCATCTGCAAACTTTGCCACCTCACTGTTTACCCCTTTCTCCAGATCATTTATGAATAAATTGAATAGGATTGGTCCTAGGACTGACCCTTGGGGAACACCACTAGTTACCCCTCTCCATTCTGAGAATTTACCATTAATTCCTACCCTTTGTTCCCTGTCTTTTAACCAGTTCTCAATCCATGAAAGGACCTTCCCTGTTATCCCATGACAGCTTAATTTACGTAAGAGCCTTTGGTGAGGGACCTTGTCAAAGGCTTTCTGGAAATCTAAGTACACTATGTCCACAGGATCCCCCTTGTCCACATGTTTGTTGACCCCTTCAAAGAACTCTAATAGATTAGTAAGACACAAAGATTTCCCTTTATAGAAACCATGTTGACTATTGCTCAACAGTTTATCTATGTGTCTGACAATTTATTCTTTACTATTGTTTCAACTAATTTGCCCGGTACCGACATTAGACTTACCAGTCTGTAATTGCCGGGATCACCTCTAGAGCCCTTTTTAAATATTGGCGTTACATTAGCTAACTTCCAGTCATTGGGTACCGAAGCCAATTTAAAGGACAGGTTACAAACCTTAGTTAATAGTTCTGCAACTTCACATTTGAGTTCTTTCAGAACTCTTGGGTGAATGCCATCAGGTCCCGGTGACTTGTTAATGTTGAGTTTATCAATTAATTCCAAAACCTCCTCTAGTGACACTTCAATCTGTGACAGTTCCTCAGATTTGTCACCTACAAAAGCTGGCTCAGGTTTGGGAATCTCCCTAACATCCTCAGCTGTGAAGACTGAAGCAAAGAATCCATTTAGTTTCTCCGCAATGACTTTATCATCTTTAAGCGCTCTCCCCCACCCTCACTCACTTTTGTATTTAGATACAGGCATATATATAATGGCACATGAAGAGAAGGGAGTTACCTTACAAGTGGAGAACCAGTGATGACAAGGCCAATTCAGTCAGGGTGGATGTGGTCCACTCCCAATAACTGATGAGGAGGTGTCAATACCAAGAGAGGGAAAATTGCTTTTGTAGTGAGTGTGGGGCTGGGGATGAGGGGTTTGGGGCACAGGAGGGGGCTCCAGTCTGGGGGGTGGGGCAGAAGGATGTGGAATGTGGGAGGGGGCTGCAGGTTGTAGGAGGGGGTTGAGGTGCAGGGGGGGTGAGGGCTCTGGGGTGGGGCTGGGATGAGTGTGGAATGGGGACCTAGGCTGAGGCAGGGGGTTGAGGGCTCAGAGTGCAGGCTCTGGGTTTGTGGGGGCTCAGGGATGGGGTGCAGGAGGGCGTACAGGCTCTGGGCTGGGGGTGCAGGGTTTGGGGTGGAGGAGCGGGCTCGGGGTTTGAGGCGGGGGCTTACCTTGGCGGCTCCTGCTTGGCAGTGCTGTGGAGCCAAGGCAGGCTGCCTGCCTGTCCTGCGGCATTGTGCTGCGCCCCGGAAGCGGCCAGCAGGTCCGGCACCTAGGCAGGGGAGTGGGGGCCAGGAGGCGCTGCACACTGCTCTCGCCCGCAGGCACCATCCCCCCAGCTCCCACTGACTGGGAATCACAGCCAATGGGAGTGTGGAGCCGGTGCTCAGGGCGGGGGTAGCGTGCGGAGCCTCATGGGCCCCACCACCACCACCTAGGAGCCAGATCTGCTGGCCGCTTCCAGGGTGCAGCGCGGTGCTCCATGACAGGTAGGGGCTAGCCTGCCTTGGTGCCACAGCACCACCGACTAGACTTTTAATGGCCCAATCGGCAGTGCTGATCGGAGCCACCAAGGTCCCTTTTCGACTCAGTATTCCAGTCGAAAACCGGACACCTGGTCACCGTACTCCCAGCTGCAGCAAAGACATAACCTTAGAGTTAAAATTCCGCCTGTTCCCTCTTGCTTCTGGACTGGAGTAGTTTGTTACAGCCCTTCACTAGTTTCGGCAAACTCCCCTTATCTCCTCGCACCTGCTCAGATCCTCTGGCTACACATGCGAGGTTAGATACAAGGCTTCATACAGCCCCTTTCCACTTATCTGCTTGGTGCAGGAGCATTAACAGTCAAATAACGGCTAGGGACAATCTAGCTCTCATAGCATTTTCACAGATTTTTAGGCCACAAGGGACCATCATAATCATCTAGTTGACCTCTCAGATCATAAGGAGAGATTTGATAGTGATGAAACCACGTGAAGCCTACCTTTTCTACAGAATTTAAAAGCCATTCTAGAGAATTGAACAGAGAATTATATCCCTGCTAAAGAATTCTCTCTCCTGCAGAATTCTGTATTAAATTCCATAGGCCTTTTGCACCAGGGCTGTACGCTAAATCCATGGTGCCTTTTGCTGTAGCAGGTCACTGTCTGATCCATTCTACTGTGTTAATCAGACATAATAAATCCAGCAACATCAAGGAAAATTAAAAAACGTGAAGAACTTTATTACTCACTTTGTATGTGCAGCTACAAGCAAATTGTTTGCAGCTTTTATTGATCAAAGAAGGCTGAGTAAGTGGTATTGTAGGACACAGAAGGAGGAAATAATCAAAGAATAAAATTAATATACCAGTCACAGTACCTGAAATCTAAGAGTCAATGAAAGAAGTGTAAATAAAGTACTCCAGAGAAATGAAACTCCATGGTGGTGAATATCAAGTTATTTACAACATAGCACCAACATCAGTGAAAGCATTTTCCCCATTCAGACATTTAATAAATCCAGTCTATAATCATTGCTTTAAAGAATTAATTACGGCGGCAAAAGCCACATTTCACCAACTGACTCTGAAATGAAAGGTCAGCAGGAGCTTAGTCTCCTCTGTAGGGGGCGCACTGCTTTTTGAAATTTTACTCTGGTACACGGTGTAAGGAATTTGTGAGACATTTGCCAAGAAGGAAAGAAAAGGCAGCATCAGTCTGTGCACAGAATGGCTAAAACTGGAGTGTTTAATATATAGCTGGGATCCAACACACAATGATACAAGATGTCCTATAATAAATTCTGCTCCCACATCAATTCTGCCTCTCTGATCTCCTCAGTTCTGCCCTCCTCCACCCCTGCCTCACCTCTACTCCTCCTGGGTATCCTGGGGGCTCTCCTCTCCCAAGCCTGTGGAGGGAAGGTGAAAGGAGCAGAAGTGCCATCCAACTGCTCATAGGAGGGGTAGGGGAGGAGGGAATGGAGCAGCCCTGAGCTGTCGGGCTCTTTCTGCTTCCATCCTCTTCCCTCATAGACTCTAAGGCCAGAAGGGACCATCATGATTAAGGTTAAGATTTTGTCATGGGTAATTTTAGTAAAAGTCATGGACAGGGTCACGGGCCATAAACAAAATTCACAGAAGCACACAACCTGTCTGTGACTTTTACTAAAAGCCCCCCAGGGGAGGGGGAGAAGTAATGGTCCGAGCCCCACTGCTGGGGGGCTGGCTGCCACTCCAGCTCTGCTGCTGCAGTGGGTGCGGAAGTCACAGAGGTCAGAATCTGTGACCTCTGTGACACAATCATGAACCGCCAGTCTGACCTCCTGCACATCGCAAGCTACACAATCTCATCCACCCACTCCTGTAATAGGACCATACCCTCTGGTTGAGTTACTGAAGTCCTCAAATCTTGATTTAAAGACTTTAAGTTACAGAGAATCCACATTTACTCTAGTTCAAACCAGCAAGTGACCTATGCCCCATGCTGCAGAGAAAGGCAAAAAACAAAATAACAAGACAACCCCTCCCCCCCGAACAACCCCCTCCCCCATCCCTCAGGGTCTCTGCCAATTTGACCTGGGGAAAAATTCCTTCTTCTCTCCCAAACATGGCAATCAGTTAGACCCTGAGCATGTGGGTGTGACCCACCAGCCAGACAATGGGGAAAGAATTCTCTGTCGTAACTCAGTCTTCCCCATCTAGCATCCCATTGCTGGCCATTGGAGAGATTTGCTAATAGCAGTGACAGTTGGGCCATACTGAACTTCATCATATCATACCAGCCCCTCCATAAACTTATCAAACTCAGTCTTGAAACAAGTTAGGTTTTTTGCCCCCACTGTTCCCCTTGGGAGGCTGTTCCAGAACTTCACTCCTCTGATGGTTAGAAACCTTCGCCTAATTTCAAGCCTAAACTTGTTGATGACCAGTTCATACCCATTTGTTCTTGTGCCAGCATTGGCACTTAACTTACCGTAAATAACTTCCCTCCCTCCTGGTGTTTATCCCCCTAATGTATTTATAGAGAGCAATCATACCTCCCCTTAGCTTTTGTTTTGTTAGGTCATGACAATGTCCTTAAGTCTCCTCTGATCATCCTCGTAGCCTTTCTCTGCAACCGTTCCAATTTGAATTCACCTTTCTTAAACATGGGAGACCAGCACTGCACACATTATTCCAGATGGGGTCTCACCAGTGCCTTGTGTGTGGGGTAGTCATCCCATTACACCATTGTACAAGGCCAGAAGGGGTAAATTAGACCAATTAACCTATAGGCTGCACCTGAAGGTAAGCCAGGGAGTGCTAAGGCCTATTTGGCTGATGAAGCCCAGCGGGGGGAGAAGCTACGCTGGGATTATAAAGCCAGGAATCTGGCAACAGATGGGGGGCTGCAGAGGAGTAGTCTGCAGTCACTCCAGGAGAGAAGGCAGGTGTGGTTGGGGCTACAGAGGCAGGTAGCCTACGATTACTTCCTGGAAGGAGGGAGTTTGGGCTGGCAAATCCAGAGGAGAGGGACCAGAAGGTATGGAAGAGGCTCAGAAAAAGGCAGCAAGGTCCAGGAAGGAACAGACCCTAGCTGCTGACTACAGGGTCCCTGACCTGGAACCCAGAGTAGAGAGTGGGCCTGGGTTCCCCTACATGCCACCGAGGGAATGGCGGCACCTGAGACTGCTGAGGCCCAAGTCACAAAGAGAAGGCTGCAGTTCCTGGAATGAGGCATATTCTGCAGAATGAGGAAGTGACAGAGTGTGACCGCCAGAAGGGGCGTCAGCCTGGTAGAGCTAATCCCCAGAACCACCAGGAAGCGGTGCCCTCCAGCCTTGAGTAGAGTGCCCCCGTCACAAATAGTAGTAATGATTTCTTGACTTTCCTGGAAATACCTCATCTCCTGTGATAATAGTGCCAGCTCCTGTGGGAAACAGGGAGAGCTTTGCCTGTTCCCTGCAGCAGCCTTGACTGGCTGCTCTTCCCCCAGGAGGTGGGCAAGTACCAGGAGGGAACTTCAGAAGACAGAGTATTCCCCTGCTGCCAGCCATTGACTAGTCTGGTTCTGCCCCCAAGTTGCAAGCAGGTTGAAGTACCTGTTGCAAGGGATCTGGGGAACCTGCACACAAAAAAGGATTTGATGTAATCACAGGACTCTAGGAGCCGGAGCTTTAGGATAAACACCAAATATTGGGAAAGTTGATGATACTGAACTATGACAAAAATAGGTTACCTGTAAGAAGATAACAGTGTGAGGACACCGAATATGGAACGAGAGGCATTAGGAAATGGATCAGATGAAGAATGAAGCTATATGCTGAACCTGGTATTCTGAAGAGGTCGCTATATATTTATTGACAACAGTTAAGAAAGGAAAGGGCTGATGTTTTTCATTATTTATATTATTGTAACACCTACAGTCTATTAGGTGCTGTACAGATACATATAAAGACACAGCCTCTGTACCAAAGAGCAATGCGTTCTGTGTAACCTTACACTCTGATATCAATATCTTGTGCAACGCAGTCTTGAAGACAGATGAAATCCCATTTTTTGAGAGTCTGAATATACAAGTAAAGCTTCAAAGGGAAAAGTATTTACAAGATTAAACTTGGGATGGGTTTCTTATGTCCCATCTCAGAGTGCGAGACTCTTTGGGGCAGGGCCGCCCAGAGAATTCAGGGGGCCTGGGGTCTTCGGTGGTGGCGGGCCCCCGCCGCCAAATTGCCGCCGAAGACCCAGCACTTCGGCGGCGGGTCCTAGGGCGGAAGGACTCCCTGCTCCGGGATCCCTGAAAAACTCTCGTGGGGGCCCCTGCAGGGCCCAGGGCCTGGGGCAAATTGCCCCACTTGCCCGCCCCCGGCAGCCCTGTTTTGGGGTTTTCTACAGGGATGTCCATTGATACAAAACAGTAAGGTCACAACCAATCTCAGTGAAACATCAATCACCGCAGCACTGACTTCAGACACTAGCTGAAACGATACAGCGCAATGCAGTCTATGCTGGACTGAAAGTGATTTCACCTCTCATGCCACATTAAATACAAGCAATCCATTACAAAAGAAGCCCTGAAATGTTCTATCGTTACAGAAGGATTTTGAAAATTGATCCTGTCAGATCTGGCTAACACTTATCCACACAAACTCACGCTTTCTCAAATTTGAAAAGCTGGTCTGCTAACTCGCTTGCTCTCCACTTCTCTACTGTAAAAAACAGCAATGATTTAATGCAAGAAGTTATTTTAAGACCATCATATCATAGCATGAAGTCATCAGTTCTATATCTTCTTGTGGGATAATCCTGTTACAGAATAATCTCATTTTAGAACAGTGCATATCAAAAGACAATCTTTTCAGCCTCTTACAAAAAAAATAAATAAATCTTACAAGGTGTTGAGATCTGTATCCACAAGATTTCATTTGATATACAGTATCTGTATTATGTATTATATAAATGCACAGGGAGACATAGTCCCTGCCCCAAGAAGCTCACAGTTTAATACTCAATACAGATATAACAAACATCAGATACACAGGCTGAAGGCCCTACCGAGGCAGATTTGTATACATATTTATAAGGCCAGATCACTGTAACAGCTGTGCATTCATGGATTTACCTTTATAACATCCCATGCAGTATTATTATGGACATGGAAAATGAGTTACAGAGAGATTAAGGGACTTCCCCAAGGTCATACAAGAAGTCCCTGATAAAGTCAGGAACTGAACTCAGATTACCTGAGTCCCAAACTATTTCCTTAGCCAAGAGACCATCCTTCCTCCTCCTCATTTTCCCATCTTCAATTACCATTGAAGGAAGAAGTGCTTTAAGAAGGGATTTGACTGTACCATTCTTCGCAGTTTAAATAGGATTACTAAAACATTTTCAAAAACAATTCTCAAACTAGAGAGGTTTTCCAGAAGGAATAAAGATGCCTTCACAGAATTTTCTTTGGAAAGGCAATTAGTTTGAGTTCAGGTCAGAGACCTCATTACAGGCCTTGTCTAAATTTTCAAAATTAGGACCTCAATTTCCCAACAGGTAAAGCTCTCCTGCTGGTGGCACTGACAGGGGCTGCAGTATAAGCTGGACTATTTTTACCACCATGACATCTAACTAAACTGGTCTCTTCAAATCCATCTTGTAATTACAACCCTGACACACAAATATTCCATCTGTGCCTGTTCCTACTACAGAGACCTTTCATGTAGCATATATATATTTCCTCCAAAGCACTTATTTTAGCTGGCAGCATGCAAAACACTAGCATTCTAAGGGTTAATAATGCTACTCATTTTTTTCAAGTCAAAACATACCCACCTCAAGATCTCTCAAGTCAGAAGTTTTTTCTAGAAGTACATTGGATTGGTTTGCTTCTTTACAGACAAAAATCCTGCTTCTTTAAATGTGGACAATTCTAATTCTTTCACCAGAGAGAGAATACTTTAAACATCTATATTCTGGACTCAATTTTTATGATGATTATTAATTGCATTGCAGTGGATCCCAGGAGCCTCAGTTGCGAACAGGATCCCAGCATGCTATACAAACACAGAATCAAAAGATGATCCCTCTGCCAAACAGGTGCTCTAGAGGAGGGAATGGGAGAGTGCAGCAGTGCTGAGGCACAGCAATATTCAAAGAAGCAATTTATTTTCACAGACATAAAAATCTAAGGTTTTTATATAGTGACTATCACTGTGATGGCAAAGTACTGTTAATTCCCATCTCATTCTCACCTTTGGCTTCCAACATTTGCTACTTGGTTACTTATTAAGCATTTTCCCCATAGTGGAAAAACACCCATTTACCATTAATTGTTTTCTTTAATAACTGTGAGCAAATATTTGACTGCAGATTTTGCATCCTGATATCACCAAAATCTTAATGTCATTTGCAGATTCATTTATAGTTTAAAGTCAATCATACCATATTAATGACCAGATTTGAGAACTTCACTGATATTTGCTGAGGGATCAGGAAGTATGGTTTCACTTCAGTTTATACCATGATTATACAGTAGAACCACAGAGTTACGAACACCAGAGTTATGAACTGACCAGCCAATCACACACCTCATTTGGAACCGGAAGTATGCATCAGGCAGCAACAGAGACCAATATATATATATACACACACACACTAGTACACTATTGTGTTAAATGTAAATTACTAAAAAAATAAAGAGAAAGTTTAAAAAAAAGATTTGACAAGGTAAGGAAACTGTTTCTCTGCTTGTCATTTAAATTAAGATGTTTAAAAGCAGCATTTTTCTTCTGCACAGTAAAGTTTCAAAGCTGTATTAAGTCAATGTTCAGTTGTAAACTATTGAAAGCATTACCACGTTTTGTTCAGAATTACGAACAACTTCCATTCCCGCGGTGTCCATAACTCTGAGGTACTACCATATTCCAATTATCTCTTCCACTTTAAATGTTCCTTCAAAGGAAAGGCAACTCATTTCCTTGAGAAACTACATAGATCTACTGTAATGCTATTTTTCATTGCACATAATTAATCAGAGATTTCCTACTCCTGTATTGTAGGTTTAATATGTAAACTGGGAAAGCACAGACTATATTGCTTGGCACAATCCAGCACAGTCTCACCTGTGAGAACACAGTATGAATTTAATCTTTGGCTGCATATATTAAAACCACAGACAATCTGCACTGAAGTGATGCATAGATTAGACACAAAACCAAGCCCTCTAAGAGGAGTTTAGGCTAGTAAAAAGCTCTGGCTCTAGCTCACCTGATTCATTGTGTAGAGAAAAAGCACATCACCATGAATGAATAGCCAAGGTGTTTCGGGTGGCCACTATGCCAGGTAGGGAAAGTGTCTGACTGCAGGGGTGGAACACATGCCTGGCTTGAGTCCCCTATGAACCTCCTGAAATAAATCCCCTGAGCCTGCTCTCCTGGCATTACCAGTTTCACATTGCTGCTGGTGCCTGACCATTCCATCAGGCAATAAAAGAACAGTTCTAAGCCAGGAGGTGGAACCAATAGTGCAGTGAAGTGGGAAGAATATGATATTCTCCCCTCAGAGGAGTGAGGGGGGCTTCTGCTATTTGGTAGAGAGTGCCAAGGGAGGAGTCAGATGGAAAGCACAGAAGGGAAGAGAGAAAAGGGTTAAGGGTCTGAAAATGAGTGCAGAGTACAGATGACGAGTATATTCCTTCTCACATTTTCTAAGATTAAATTTGCGTTTGCATTTTAGAGTAATATTTAAACGTCACTATCATTTTAGAATATCCTCCTCGTACACAAAGCATCTGATATTCCTTAATATCATCCATGGTGAATGCCTAGGACTTCATTTCTATAACCTCAAAATATCAGCAAGTCTCAGCATGTGAACAGAAGAGGAATTTACCTTAATTTGCCCTTTGATTTGCACTGTTGTAGGCAGTGTTGTTGCAGCTGTGTTGGTCCCACAATATTAAAGAGACAAGGTGGGTGAGATAATCTTTTACTGGACCAATTTCTGCTTGTGAGAGGGACAGCCTAAAGAAGAGCTCTGTGTAAGCTCCAAAGTTTCTCTCTCTCACCAAGATAAGTTGGTCCAATAAAAGATATTAACTCACTCACCTTGTCTCTCTGATTTTTACACATTTCTGCAAGAGACTTTACTGGTGGGACAGGCTATCAGACACATGCTTCTGGTCAATATTTAACCCAGATTTACTGCTGGTTCATATGTGGTCTCCACTTGTTCTCTTCCATGGACGTGCTTCAGTTTAGTTTCTAGATGTCAGCCAGTATCTCAAGCCACTTCTTTACTGGCTGTAGCACAAATCAACCACATACACTGGGAACTACATTTTCTGAAATGCACTTGTTTTAGTTTTCCTGATGATGATTCAGTCAGAGGATGTTCTCTTGTTCTGGACATTGAAATTAAACATAACAAACCACGTATTTGTACAGGAGAGATTGACGGCTAACAGGAAGTTCTGAACAATGACGAGTCTTCAGTATTCTGCAATGAACATGAACCTCTTTGATGCCTTTTCCACCCGTGTAATGGCAAGAGGAAAGAAGCTGGCTATAAGAATCATTACCTGTAGAAACCCATTCACATATTTACCACTTGGGACAAGTGAAGGGCCAAACACATGCCAAGCAATCATACAGCTACACAGGCTCATGCACAAGTTAGCTCACATCAGGTTGGCTGCAACTGACTCTTGCTATATTGGCGCCAGTTCCACCTGTGTTGGATGGCAGCAGAGAAAGCAACTTATCCATGTGGCTAACTCCACCAAACAATGGCCCAGGCACTCCCCCTTTGGAAAAAAAAATCTCATCACAAACAATAACCCCTTTCAATGCGGGACAGAAAAGTGCTTTACAAAAGTCAAACACTGTGCCCTAATTTTTATACCAGGGGATACTTCCAACATCTCTATACACACTGGCAGGCTGTTTACAGGTCATTGGTGACTACACAGGAACCAACCATAGCTCCCAGGGGATTTGTGCAGACTAATACTGAATCCTAACCCTGATCTTTGCCAGGTTTACTGGGTCCCTGGAAGAGGAACATCTTAAGAATGGACTAGGTATTCCTCCCTCCATAGCTTATCTCAATGGAGGGAAGCAGATGAACCTCCTTCCTAATTCAGCTAAAAAGGCAAAGAGGCCACCTGCCCTAAAAACAAACCAATGAAGGGTGAAGAAAGATCTTGGCAAAGCAAGAGAACAGAAGTCAGGTGATAAGGGGATTTCCATTGTTTTGCATTTGTGCTACATCTGTGCAAAGTGAGTGTAAAAACCCTCCCGTTCTGATGTGTAGCCAAGTGGGTGTGAAATGTTACCACAAGATGCAAAGCAGTAGAGAATCATATTCCCGGTTTTGCCAGAAGCTACTGTATAAACTTGGGTAAATCAATTAACCGCACTTTTCATAGCTATAAAATGGAAAAAGTGGCTCACCCGTCAAATGGATGCAGGAGTCTAATTCATTACTCTTTGCAAAATGCTTTGAGAGCCTCAGATAAAGTTTATAGAAATTAAAAGCGTCATTGCTGTAAAGAATGGAAAGGCCTCTCTTTGAAGGAAGACTGACAGCTAGACAGGGCCACCAACTCTGAGAGGTTCCTAGTGCTTAGAAGAGAATACTGAGGACTAGATAAATAAGGCTTTGCTGTAACTTTTTGATTTTGACTGTGGCCTTTGTTAACAATAAGAAGGGAAAATACAGCTGGTTACTGTGGACTGAACTGCATTGTATTTTGAGTCACCAATAGATAAAGAAAAACCCTTTCGGGTTTCTGAGTTTATTTCCTTACAAAGTATGTCTGTCCAGCTGCAGTGACTCCGGGCTTTCCATAATATTAAGAGATTCAAGAGCATTTAGGAAGCTCCTGGAGATTTCTTTGTTGACTGATTGTTGGCCAAGCGAACAGTACAGACTCTAAACTGAAATACGGCTGCATGTTAAAAATCTTGTATGCAGACTTTCATCTTAGACTCTTAGGGTATGTCTATACTACCTGCTGGATCGGCGCGTAGCGATCGATCTATTGGGAATCGATTTATCGCATGTAGTGTAGACGCGATAAATCGATCCCCGATCGCTCTCCCGTCGACTGCTGAACTCCAGCTTGGCGAGAGGTGGAAGCAAAGTTGACGGGGGAGCCGCGGCAATTGACCCCGTGCCGTGAGGACACGAGGTAAGACCAGTGTAGACCAGGCCTCTGTGCTGAAAGAGAAGTCCTGAAAACGAAGGTTCCTATTAGACATGCCTGCGGAGACTTAGAGTAGTGTGAAGAAGATTGTACTAAAATTAGTTTAGTTACTGTAACCACATTGTCCCAGAGGGATAGTTTGGCGAAGTGCTATAAGTTGCTTTCTACTATTTGCTCATCCCCAGAGAAGACAGTATCACAGGAGGGAGCTACAATTTGGAACGATCTTGTTTTTTATTGCTGCTCTGTAGTGTATCTGTCCAACGTTGCAGGTACAGAAAAACAATGGTGAAAACACCCATACAATGCTTTCATATCACAAATCTACCTCACAGGATCCAGCAAAGCCCACTAGGAATTGTGGTCTCTTCTCACTGAGAAATCTAACAGAGAAATGACTGAATTTCTCAGGAGCTGTAGCATTTTGGGGGCAGGCTTGTGAAGTGATTTTTTGCTATAACCCCACCCTATTTCAAACATATCAGACTCCTGTTTGCGAGGGACATGGAGAGATGAGCAAGTTGATTCTTTGTGATACTGCAGTGTTGTCAACTCCATGTGTTCCAAAAAACACGAGCCAGACCCCCTAAAAAACATGGGGCTGGCCTAATAATCATGAGATTTTAAAAATAAATCTTGGATTCTGTTTCTCTGCCACCTGGTTTATGAGTCCTTAGGGTACATTCCGGCCACATTTTTCAGGCTTTTCTCTGCAACCATAAGGGTTATAAACTTACTTTAAAAAAATATAAAATCTGAGATTCTCACAGGCACGTCTTCAGCGTTGGGGGCTTTAAGTAAAACATCAAGTATCACAGGACTCACTATAAAATTGTGATTCATTTTATGTAAATAAGTTTGTGTGTGTGTGTGTGTGTGTGTGTGTGTGTGTGTGTGTGTGTGAGAGAGAGATGCTTGTTCCTTTCATCTTTAATGATCAATTTACATTTTCAAGGATTTTTGCAAGATATATGGTTAGAAATTTACCTGTAAAAACCCTGAAAATGGAGATTTCCCTTTCCATTTTTAATTTCCTAGAATCAGATGTCCCAGTCATGGCAGACTCCACCTGGCCGAGAAGCGGACTATGAAATTACCTCCCAGTGATATTCCATGTCCAGATTGAGGGCACTGGAAGTCTGTAGGAACAAATGTGTATCCCAGCTGCTTTTATTACCCTGCCCTGTGGATACATAGAGAACTTCATTCCATAGCACTATCACTTTGCTGGTCTCTGATATCCCAGATATTTATAGTGACATTATACATGAAGGGTTCCTAAATATGTACTTCAACAATAAGTTAATGGAAGAAATGGATTTTATTTACATGGACATTCGGGAGCTATTTAAAAAAAGGCATACTATGAATTTTCTCCATTTTCTCCGAGATCTAAATAAGGGGGGGAACACAAAGGGAATTTTTGTTACAGCAGAGAGTGTTAAAATCTACCTTAAGCAAGTTCTACATTCAAAGTAATCACAATTTATTTCAAAACATCACTTTTTCCACTTCAACTTGCCCTCCCTCTGGAAGGAAAATAATTTCTTCATGGAGCGTGGTTTCCTTTGAGTTTGAGAGCACAGACTGGCTCACAGGACAGCTCCAAAACAAGATTTTAGACATATAAATACCCCTGCCCCCGAGCCCTCCCGACAAATAATTCACTGAGCTCCCAGGAGTATGAGAAGAGACAAAGAAATGATAGCACTAATAACAAAGGAGCTGCTGTTATTAATAGGGAAGCTAAATTAAGCTTATTTAAACATGCTTTGGTTTAATTAGATTTCGTTTGGTCACCTAAAAAAAAAATCATAACTTGTGCTGGGGCTTTTGCTTCTGTTCCCTGCTGTGAGCCCACCTGTTTCTGTCAGCCTCAGTGCCCTGACAGTCGTAAAAATTCTGGGTTAGCTTGGCTGGCTGCAGCAGGTCATGCTAAGAAAAACTCCTCAACGAATCATCAGGGGGAGGCAGTTTTGTTTGAAGGCATGACTGGCTTCCAAGTCTAAGATCCACCATGCTAAGAAATCAAACAGTGAAACAAACACCACAGACACGTAGCATTTACGCCATTGCAAGTGATAGTTTTATAGTGCATGTGCTGTAGTAGGGCTAATAATTCAAGCTGCATTTTTTTCCAGACATTGTGGGAATTCCTCAACGTGCATCTTTGAAAGCAAAATACAAAAATAAAAAAAATAAAAAAAACCTAGCGCATGTATGTGCACATACAGGATCTACCTGGAGAAATTGTCTTGATGGTTCTGTTTGTTTTTGGGATGCCTCTCCTTGGAAATGTACAGGAAAGTTGCCCCCCACCCCGCTTGGAACAGTTTACATCTCAGAAAAGTATCTGGGCAGGAGGATGTTCATTGTCAGACAAAGACCTGAATACCAAGTAAGCAGCATTCTCAGCGATCCAATCCGCCTTTGGTGGTGAGCTTAGGGCAGCTATGAGATTTCTGAGTCATACACTGGGAATGGAGGAAATAAGAATATTTTTATATAAACAAACTCAGGATCTGCTAAAGTTGTTGTTCATTGGCAAAGGAAAATAAAGACAATTCAGAATCAGAGGTGAGTCAAAGAAAAAATATGTCCAACAAGACAAGGCGGCCCAGACAATTAATCAGATGCCAAAACATGTGACAGACCCAGAGGCAACTCCAAAACAACCAACCCAACTGCCTGTGGAGTCTGCCAAGAAGCCAGATGCTACTGCTTAAAAATATCTTCCACTGCTTGGCATCTGCATTATCTGACTACCATCAAAACAGGAGGAAAAAGAAAGAGAGGTATGGCGTGGGGGTAGGGCAGGTAATAATGTTTTTAATATTTTTATTTCAAAACTACTTCTGACTGTACTTTTACAATCCATCATTATGTCACAGGAAAACCAAACCAAACCTGTAGACATGCAGACCAGGAAGGGAAAGTATATGGAGTCTAAGACAAAGAAGACAGCTATTTAACAGGAAAATCTAACGCTTGTAAGTTACATTGTGTGGAAGGTTCTTTTTAGCATGCCAACAGGCCCAGCTACTAGAACTGGCTGAGTATCACAACGTAAGCATTCGCTCAGATTTGAAAATGAATTCTCTCTTTTGATATGCCCCTGCTCCTATTACGACAGCTTTCCACCGCAGTTCTAATTGCCGAATTTGAGTTCCACGAATGCACAGCAAAGGGAAGTGTTCCTCCCAAGCCCCTTGCCAGAGCCCTGGCACGCAGGCAATTACACGAGTCAAATAACGATCTGACCACAACCTTCAAGAATAGGGCTGTGCTGGAGAAACCCTTACATTTAAAATCATGCACCCACCCAACTAATGTGACAGGCAAGGGTTATGTGGCCCAAAAAAGGTTAAAATTTCCTTAATCCTCCTCTCACTACTTCTCCCTGAGACATTCAAAAGCCTAGAGGCTTCTTCAAGCTGTCCTCTCAGTTATGGCCCCTATCCTGCAAAGTCTCAGGCATACATTTAGCCTTATGCAATATGGGAAGCCCCATTGGCTTTAGTGGACTACTCACCTGTGTACTTTAATGTTACCTACTGTAAGTTTTTGCTGGATCAGGACCTATATGAGGTATGTTCATCCGATGATGGAACAGAAAAAATTCCATGTGACATGACTATTTCAACTAACCAGCACAGATCTGGGTTTGACCACTCCTGTTGAAGTGTTCATGTTCAATTCACTGAGTAAAAAAAAACCCCCAAACCCAAATCTATACACATACATACACACAAAATTCCAGCAATTTCAAACAAATAAATTCAAGAAAATGCTCAGAGGCAGAAAAAGAGGCTAAATGCAAAGAGTAAATTAGCTTCTGCAAATTATTTTGACACCTCTAAACTACTGAATGTTTTACTACATTCTTCCCTGTGTATTGGGGAGGGAGGGATCATTGTGTTGTGTAGAAGTACTATTACTGTTATTACTGTTATTCATACAGCATTTATTATGTACATTGTGGTTACTCTGCAGTGACTAAACATCTCTAGTAATATTAATTTACTGAATACACCTCTGGACAGTTTGTTGTTGAGTTATTTATTTTTTAACACTGGAGACCTAAGTTTATTCCTTGATAAGAAGTAAAGCAAAGAAACAGTTAGATACTCAGTGCCATTTCTGTTATAGGCAGGACTACAATATAAGTATTATTGTTTATTTTTATTAATATTCCCTAGCTCTTATATAGAGCTTTCCATATAAGAATATGTCTTTCTAAATATTGGGTTTGGAAAATATATATTTTTTTTAAGTGGGGTTTGATTAGAACAGGGGACTGGGAGTCAGGTCTCTTGCATTCAGTTCTTGGCTCTGCCACTAAATTGACTGTATGACCTTAAAAACAACGAGGAGTCCTTGTGGCACCTTAGAGATTAACAAATTTATTTGGGCATAAGCTTTTGTGGGATATCCCACGAAAGCTTATGCCCAAATAAATTTGTTAGTCTCTAAGGTGCCACAAGGACTCCTCGTTGTTTTTACTGATACAGACTAACACGACTACCCCTCTGAAACCTGTATGACCTTGGTTTCTGCATCTGTAGAATCGATAGAATATTTACCTCACAGCAATATTGCAAACAGAACTGGGTCTGGAAAGCAGAGCTTCTTTGAGTATCAAAAGCGGAACCAGTTTCAGAGCAGCTCAGTATTTCTGTTTGGCTTGTTATCAAGAAAAACCTGAGTGATAAAATTCAAACCCAGTTTCCTGGGGATGGGGCTCAGTAATCATGACCCAATTTAGCCCATCTACACTTCATTAAATCTCTGTGTTGACAGACTTACTCTTTTATGGTTTTTAAATTAACTATTACAGATAAGGAAAAACTATTATTATTAAACTGAAAGTGATTTCTGCTCAGAAAAGTAACGCCTTGTTTTTAGCATGAGCCAGATACATATCCTCCTTCTTAGGCGCCAGGCTATACAACATTGGGTTATTAGTAGGGTTTTAAATGCCAAATATACCCGACACTGACTCACTAGATAAACAAACCTCAGCACAAGGATCCTAGTCCTAATTGTAACAACTTCTGTGCTTTCAAGACAAAATGGTACCAAAAGCAGAGTAGGGCTGGGGAAAATTCAGACCTGATCCAAAGCCCATTTAAATCAAGAGAGACTCCCATTGACTTTGACAGGCTTTGGATCAGGCCCTATGTGAAAAGTCTGGCTTGTTTTCACACCTCTCAGCGTGTGGCGAGACCTAACTCAGTAATGTTTGTAAAGTGCACTGCAAAAGGGCAAAGTTTTATTGAGGCAGGTCAGTGGGAGGCATGGGAAGTCTGGGCTCACAGCCCCCATGCTCGTCCCCCCAAGCTATTTGGTGTATGCTGAATTGCCACCACCTCCTTTACACTGAATTGTCACACTCCTCACTGAAAATCTGCATTACGCACAGAACGTTTTAGACCAGGAGGTGTATCATGTTTGCAGCACAATTTAATTTAAAAAAAAAAATCACAAGGCCAGCCTGGCATTTCCTCAACTAACAAACTTGTTTAAATGTAATTGAAAATAACTTGTGGTGACTAACATTTCACCTGACTCTGGTACTGAGACTGTAAGAACTTTGCACATATACATAAATTGACAGATAGAAAGGAGTTTTCAGTTCCCTTTCACGGGCACACGCAAATGTCTGTTAAAGGCAAATATTTAAAAACAAGAGCTAGACTACGAGAGGGTTAACTTTCACTTCGTCTAATTTGGCAAGCATTAGCTACACCCACCAGAAATCATTTTATTTTGTGTAATTTAATAGCAGACTTATTGTAGCATCACAGTTTATGACATACTGAAACAAATCAGCGTGGCCTTTTTTTTTTTTTTTTAAAGTTCAGGACTGCTATAAAGCAGTATTTCACAAGTTAAAGAGAACAAAGACAGAGAAAGATTCCAACATTCCTTTTGCTGTTCTCTTATTTTCATCCTCTGCTACAAAGTTTTGTTGCCTGCTTACAGATATGATACAGACTTCGATCCATATGCAAATATCACCTTTCCTTCCCTGTTCCCTACACCTGTTATGATTGATCTGGTCTCACACTGTCAGATCCTCAGTCCGGAAAAATCAGTCTAATTCATTGGCTTTACACTTGCCAAGGATCTGTCCCAGGATATCAATGAGAAATCATAAAAACTGGACTTTACACGTCCCTTTGAGGGTTACACGCCAGAATATGGCCCCGACAAACAATCTGAAAATTTACAAAGGTTTATCAACTTTTTCCTTCCTGCCTCCTCCACTAAATGGGGTGGGGAACAAGCGGAAGAACGGGAGAGACAGAGGAAGACTAGATACTACATGAAATAAAACAGATTTAGAATGGCCACAGATGACCTTCACAATATGGGTTTTGCAATTTTGGGTAGATTAGAAGAAAGTGATGACGGCTTTGAAACGAGCTTTTGGATAAAGCTTGGAAAACTCTAATCATTGCAAATCCACTTCTTATGAGAAAAATTCTTTACAGTGCACCGTAGCTTTAAAGAATAAATGCCTTGATTTCTTTCCACCTCCTAAAAAGCTTATTTTGCTTTCACTAATTCTACTCTTCTTACAAAAACCCAGTCGTTGTTTTCTCCCCCTGCCCCCGCCTTTTAATTTAAGGGAGCCTATTGTTTTTCAAAATTGTGATGCCCTTAGACTGCCTTTTGCATCTACTTTAGGACTCATAGAGTTAATAGGCGGGAGAAGGGGAAAAAAAATCCTCACTTGCATTAAGCCTGAAGCCTGTCACCTTTTCTTGGCAATTACACTGCTAATGGCTGGATCCCAAGCAAAGTGGCAAAGAATATCTCTTCTCACGTTCCCAACTCACAGTGCATTCCCAAATACCAGATGGTGTTTTTGGAATCCATTTCACTACGTTTGATATGACAATACTTTTGCATAATGTTAAATTATATATAACTATTTCAAATAGCTGATATCGGAACAATGCAAGAAATGGAATATTAGACACAAGGAGGAATGGTAGAAACTGAAGACAAAAGGTTCTCCTCTCCCCCTATTGTGTTCCACATCTCTCAGAGTTTCATGTAATTTGAACAAAAGAGGAAATAAAAGTGGTTCTACAGGCTGTAACTCTTGCAATGGTATTATGTGAAGCTGGTGTTGTTTCCCATTCTAGAATCTGGTGCACAACTCAGGAAACTTGCCAGCTATACAGGAGGCTTGTGAAAGATCCTAAATAGTGCAGAGAGCAGAAAAAAAAGTCATAAATAAGCAAATTCCATGTATTTTCTTTTCCAAACTATTTTTTTTTAAACTTTGGAAAAAGCGGGGGTTAGAAATTCAGTTGGTGTACATCAGTGTGGCTCCATTGACTTCAATGGAGCTACGCCAGATGACACCAATTGAGTTAAAATGACTGGGATCTAAGTGCTAAATCATCTGTACATATCATTATGACTGATTCTGATCTTTTTTGCACCAGTGAATATCTGGAATAACTCAGCTGTAGTCACTGGAATCACAATGGTTGGAAAATATCCATCAGAATCAGGCCTGTTGACTTGAGCCCCGACACAGGAGTCGCACTTTTTATCCCATGGTTGAACTGGATAACACGCTCCAGATATTTATAGGGAAAACAAATAGAAGTCAAACACTGAGGAAGACCAAGATTGCAACTGGTAACAATAAAGATGTTTGTTGAAGAAACGATACAGGGAAACAAAATGAACCATAAGAAAAAAGTATATAGAATTCCACGTATAATGCTCCCATTTTATTTTCAAAACCCTACAAGGAAACACTGGTTACACTCTAAATGGCTTCTAAACTTCATTTTTAAATTGTTTATTTTTTGTTACGTGAAAGCAGAACGAAACCAAGTCCTAACTAGCAGCTTCATTTTGTTAAATCTGTTTCAGTTCACAGTACATTATGAAAATCAGTTTTACAACAGTCTCAAGATAAATGGTTGACAACAAACCCACTTTCTCAAACCTAACTATAACATGAATCAGGAAGTTGTAAGAATATGACTTCACCAGTGATCTGCTTGGTTCAGTTGATTTATTTGTTGCATATGCTACTAACCTATGAGGCAGATAATCAAGATGAGGGTTTCAGTCATATGGTTATGCCTGAGTGACTTACTACATTAGTACTTACATCATATTTTATCCAGCAAATAAAGATCCCCCCCCACGTTAATACTTCTACTGATAGCACAGAGCAAAGATTATCATCCCCTAAAAGGATCATAGAGATCCAGAGACTACTACATAATTAACAATAACTTGTAGTAATGCAATTTAAGAGTCCCTTTAATGGGCATAGATGGCAGAACGCATAGCCCATCTTTCTTTGTCATCCTAGAAAAGGGGCCCCATGCAGAGCTGCTGGTTGCTGAGTGATGCTTTGTAGGCTGTACCAGACAGTTGCACAGTACCAGCTGCATTGGCAGGTAGCCGAAGTGCAAAGAGATAGCTGCCAAACTATGCTATACAAAGGAAGCGGTGCCAGAGAGAAAGGGACCTTTGCATAAAATGACCTTTGACCTTTAAGCCAGCATGGATCCCATATTCATCACTTCCAGACAATTGCATCTTTCATTCCACCACAAACTATAATTAGAAAGGGCCTATTTGTGATAGCGATTGTTAGTTTATAGTTCCCAGAGACTGGATTATTTAATCTTTTGTTTCAATGGTGGCAATATTTTCCCTAACCCTTTATAGTGCGATCCAAGTGATTATCTAGCAAAAATATTTGTTTCATTGTATACCTAGAGACTGATTACACAGATAAACTATGTGGAGGAAAAGAAAAATCAGGGTCACAGCAAAATGATTTAAGTAATGTCATTTTAATGTGAATTCTCAATTTGCAGCAGGAAAGAGGCCAGTAAACAATTCATATTAAACGTATCAATTTTAATCAAACTTTTATACCTTTTTAAATTTTAATAGCAAAGATTTTGTCTCAATAGCTCTGACTGAGAAACTAGGGTTGTCAGATGCATCATTTTCAGACAACTGCAGCTTTAACTCTAGGTGTTGTGGGTTTTTTTTTTTTTTGGCATGAATAACTTTTACTACATGTGCAAATAAGAGGCCCATTATTCAAAAACAAACCAAGATAACAAAAAATATAAACTACTATTCAAGACAATACACTAATTAGAAAACAACTAATGGCAAAAAGTGCTACTTCGACACTAACAAAATGAAAGCAGCAGAAAGGTATTTAGGCCTGGATTCTGCAAGCACTTTTGTGCTTAACTTTGCATGTGTGGGCAGTGTCACTGGTCACTGGAAGTACTCACTTGAGTAACAGTAAGCTCTGCACGAGTGTTTGCAGGATTGGGGCCTTAATAAATAGGGTTTTGGTCACAAAAACTGCATTTCTTTACATTACAGTGCAGATAGCTGCACTTTGATATTTCTTTAAGCAATATTGAAAGTTACTGGAACAATCAAGTGCATACAGGATGCTACATCTGAGAATAAAATCCTCAATAGCAGCTTTCCACAGTTTTCAGAATGGGGTGGTGGGAGGGAATAAAATGCTAGAAAGAACTCAGATTGGTCACTGGAAAAGGAAAGATGTTTAAGAGATTTGGGCTTCTACAAAGCTTCCCTGAAAACCCTTTTTTTCATTTGATCCTTACCCCCTTACACACCCAAAGGGAATGTTTCTTTGAAAGGGGAAAAACCCCACACCTATACCTGAAGGCTAGCTTTATTGTGCTGCACCTGACTTCTGGCTCACATGTGAGACCGTCTGTTCTTTATTTTCACTCTGTATGAAGCTAATGGAATTTGCAGTTGATTAACCTCAAATCTGGAATAATGATCCAGTCTGGGACTGCAGCTGGCAATGCTGTGGCTACTTGTACTTCTTAACTGAGTAAGACAGCAACAAGTATAATGGCACAAAGGTAAAGATCCAGGCTAGATGAGTAAATGTCAGAGGTGCATATAGGGAGCTAACATAGCGAAAAGAGACTATAAAAAAAGACCCTTCCCAAACAGAGGAAGCTCCAATACTGAGAAAAATCAGTCACAAAATAGTATTATAAAATGAGTGTATGGTTATATTCATTTTATTTTATTCTGCAAGAGACACTCAAACGACAATATTGTCCATTTTACGTACACCTCATTCCATAATTTGGTATGAAAAAGTGCTTTATTATCAGCTAAAAATAGCCATTGTAGATGCTATGGGGAGGTATAATGCATCAAAACTCCTTTTCACAACTACATTTGTGCATAAAGAAGGAGGGGTCCTTATTAGGTCAATCCCCAAAATCAAAAGTTCAAAGGTCTCTTGTCACCAACTGGAGAAATGGATAGAATTATACAGTATTGTGAAAATTTTTTGTGCTCGCTTCTTATCCCATGTCAGGCATGAAATATGGCAGCTGAATTGCAGCAGTTTTTAAAAATGGTAAGAAATAAATAGTTCAAGCCATTTTTTTCTTAATGGGTTTGTTTATATTTTTGTTCTTGCAAATTGTTCGAAGCATCAATGAATGGAATTACACAAATGTGCACCAAACCACAGAGCTCATTTAGTTTAGCAAGTGTTTCTCACGTCTTCATTTACTCAACAATGTTACTTTCAAATCATGTCAACATTCCTCCTCTTCTGCCTCATGACTAATACAGTGATACAAGCCATTTCACTTCAGACATTTTCAGATCTTTACAAATCTTTTCCCCTGGTTTTACCACCTGGTTTCTAATTAAAACCAAGCACCTTGCACAGATGCAAATCCTATATGTGCAGGCCAACAGACACTGATGGAAGAGGTAGAATGCAACTTCCTTCCTAAGGTATCAATAGTAAGAGAGCCTTATGGAATAAAATAATAGTTGCGGAGAAAACAACTTGGACAACTGCTCTTGGTCGTGAATTCCAACATTGCTCATGTGATAAATAAACCTTCACTCAATGCAATGAAAACATAAAATTGCTCAGTGACTGCCATGCAAAGCCATTCATTTCAGCCAATATACAAATCACTGAATTGATGAATAATTATGGGCTTTGCTAAAACTATTCTAATATCTTATATAGATACACAAGTAGATATGTATAGCATATGTCTAATATCTTTTTAAAGTACACATTTGTTTCGTCATGAGCATAAATCGAAAATTAATCCAATAATTATTCTTTTTAAATGAAAACCTAGCAATCCCATCAGTTTACAAAACTGTCCTGTTTTATTTAGAATAGTGACAGACACATTCTGAGCAGAAAGAAAAATGCACAAAGCATTCTTTGTCTGGAGGCATGTGGTAAGCATGCCTATCATTTTAGGCTTTTTAAATCAAGTTTTACTATAGTATCATCATGTAACTTTTGAGAATGATAATTCAGTGAACAACTCATATTGCTTTAACTTGGGCTAAGAGTGAAAGCAGCATATGCTATATGAGTAACCTATAGTATTTGGCCGATAAGCCAAGTAAAATAAAATCAGCAATAAATACACAGTAAAAACTGAGACAATCACGAGACAAACTGAGACTACATGACCATTTAGGTCTTTTCCATGTTTAATTTCCGTAATTGTATGAAAACATTAAGTATGTTCTCTCTCATACACGAAATGTGTCATTTATAGCACCTTTCATCAGATGATCTAGAAGCCCTTCACAAACACGAATTAAGCCTTAAAACACCCTCCATGGAGGTTAAGTTTTATTATCCCCATTGTTCAGATGGGGAAGCTGAGGCATGGAGAGGTTAAAGTGTAAATCTAGAGGAATTCCACTGAAGTCAATAGAATTACACCGTGTCCCCATTTGTGAGAACACACACATATAATAATACCTAACTCTTATATAGCACTTTTCATCGGTATAGCTCAAAGCACTTCACAATCTAACATTTTAATCCTTGGGAAGTGCTATTATCCCCATTTTACAAATGGGGAACTCATGCACGGAACGGCTAAGTGACTTGCCCACGGTCATACGAGAAATCTGTGGTGGAGCAGGGAACTGAACCCCCAAGTCTTAGTCTAGTGCCCCAACCACCTACAACTTGCGGATGCAAATGCCTGCAGTGCACAACGTCATCATTCTAAAATGTGCTCATACACATTAGACAGTCTTACACCTGCGCGTACACATACGTTAGAATTTACATTCACCAAACTCACTGGGACGAGGGGGCTTTTCACGGGCTGACTAACACACACTTGGACAGGTGTTTCAATCCAAGGCACACGAGCGGATGTTTACCTCAAATTTAAGCTTCCTGTCACCATCCTCAAGACTCTATAGCTCTGCCCCTCCCCACTTACCCTTCGTGGTCAAACTTCATTGCCTCCGCTCTGCCTATATTCTTACTTTCATCCACATAGTCACCCCATGCCTCCTGCCACACGGCCTGTTTTTGCACAGTATGATCTCCCTGACCCTATCTCCAAATCCCTTATCCTGTCCACATGAAACGTTCTCATACAGTCCCACTTCTGCCATGCCGCCTATAGCGAACTGAGCTGATTCTTGAATATCTAGAAAATGGCTGGTACATCATGAGCACTACCATAAAATGAATAACTAGAAGGTTGCACACTAATGGGAGAGATTTTCCTTTCACTTACTCCAGCTGAAATCAGGCTTTTCCAGCGGCAAAGAATCCTGTGGCACCTTATAGACTAACAGAAGTTTTGCAGCATGAGCTTTCGTGGGTGAATACCCACTTCTTCGGATGCAAGTAGTGGAAATTTCCAGGGGCAGGCTTTTCCAGTTTTCTAATTTTCACCAAAGCCAATAGGGCTCTGCCCACTGAAGCATCTATATCTCCCTGAAAATGCTGGAATGGATCAGATGTGGTGTTCAAAAATTCTCTCATTATGGACAGACTAGGGTGACCAAATGTCCCGATTTTATAGGGACAGTCCTGATTTTGGGGGCTTTTTCTTATATAGGCACCTATTACCCCCCACCGATTTTTTACACTTGTTGTCTGGTCACCCTAGGACAGACTGACAAACAGAGAAAAGCCATAGAGTTAGGTAAGGGGCCTCTCTTTTCTCAGTCAATAAAACAGCTCCCTGGCTTCAATTTGAGGATTGGCCCCAGCATAGAGAGTTCACACCAGTGAACTCCTCATCTTCAATTTCCAGCCCTTTCAAATCCTCATGCGTGAGTGTGAAGCAAGAAGAAGTTAACTCCTGCTGTAAACCAACATCATTCTCTTGTGTGGTGCTCCAGGGAGGGTGGAGGACCAAGGAGGATGGCAGTCTGATTGTTAGAGGCCTGGATTTTTAGTAGAAAAATAAAATTGACCGACAAGTACTGTAGAGTAAGAGATGAAAGGTTGCCCTTATCCTCACCCCCATCACCAGAGTGCAGCAAGTGCGATCTCCTGACCATCAGTCACCACAATGACAGAAAAGGGAGCCTCTAGCTCAAATCCTCTCTCTCCACCTGCCAGGGAATGTGGTTGAACAATTGGGCTTTCGTTGGCCATTTTCTTTGTCTTCTTCAGTTTTATCTTTCTATAGCAGAAACCAATGGCTGGGATAAGCACCTCTCCCTGGTTGACAGGTCTGAGGTTTTCACCATGGGGCAACCTCACTAATTTAAGAGTATACCCCCTTTGTTTCCTTGCTAGTCACCTGGAGAATGGACATCCCCGTATTTCCACGTGGAAGAGCACTATAGAATTGAATATAGATGAGAACAGGGATCTATAGAAATGTAATAGGATTCTATAGCAATTACTATAAAATCCTATGGGATTTACTAAAGACTGAGGTCTTTTCTATAGGTCTTTTTAAAACCACCCTAGAGAATCCAAGAGCAGAAATATAACTTTCTATTAAATTATATAAGATAGTCAAAAATACTCATAGAAAAGTTATTCTCTATTCAATTCTTTGGGAACTGTTCATAGAGATTTGGACATGAGGTAATTGTGTGTGCTCGACTTCTATAGCAATCATTGTCTTGATCCCATACGGCGGAATGTGAGTAGTCAGGCTCTGCCTTTATAAATGAGGAATTTACCTTACCGTGGTTGCTGAAGGGATAGTTTCCCATCACAATAAAGAACGGCCTCCACTGCACCACTAGGTGTGTGCAGTACATGTGAGCCAACAGCAGCAGAGGTGAATGTGGATTGTGTCACAATCCCGCAGCAGGGAGATGTAGGATAATCTGCCTTACACATCCATCTCATCCTGTTCTCTACTAGTTAGAGACAGGCATAGTGGAGATCAGAATTTTTTGTGATGCTCCTGTGTCGCATGATTTATAAGAGCTGCAAGCATCTATTAGCAACAGCAAAAGTTAAAAGTTGTTTTAGATGTAGCTGTATCTGTACGTTGCTTTTGAAAGCTTGCTGCTGTCAACTGCGGTAGTTCAGACACCTTGGTAACAGGGCCGCCCAGAAGGGGGGCCAAGTGGGGCAATTTGCCCCAGGTCCCGGGCCCTGCAGGGCCCCCACGAGAGTTTTTCAGGGCCCCTGGAACGAGGTCCTTCACTCATTCTGGGGGCCCCAGAAAACTCTCGCGGGGCCCGGGCCTCCGGAGTTTCTTCCGCTCCGGGTCTTCGGGGCACTTCGGCGGCGGGTCCCGGAGCGGAAGGATCCCCCGCCGCCGAATTACCACCGAAGCGGGGGCCCCCCGCCACCAAAGACCCCAGGCCCCCTGAATCCTCTGGGCAGCCCTGCTTGGTAATCCATCCAACTTTAAACCTCTGTCTTAAGTAGTCCTTCCTTCATTTTTTCCCCTTTCAAGCCTATGTTTTCAGACAGAAAGATAAAGGAAAGCTTTTGGTAAAAATCTACTATAGGCAGACTGTGTGTACATCACACATGCATGTGCTCTCTGTTCTTAAGAGTAAGCATGTTAGCCAATTGTCAGAGCAAGGTTCAGAAATCAGATGGCCTGGTTTCTCTTCTTACCTCTGCAATTGGTCTGTGTGTGACCCTGGCCAAGTCAGCTTAACTAACTCCTCCTAGGTAAAATAGGTACATTGCTAGTGACCTTCCTCGCATGTTTCAGAGTGGTAGCTGTGTTAGTCTATATCAGCAAAGACAATGAGGAGTCCTTGTGGCACCTTAGAGACTAACACATTTATTGGGCATAAGCTTTCGTGGTCTAGCACCTACTTCATCAGATGTATGACGAACTCTTTACTTTAGTAAAGACTGGGAGTGGTTGGGTCATTACAAAACCTAAACTTAATTTCCCCAATACTAATTTCTCCTTGCTGTTAACTCACACCTTCTTGTCAATTGTCTGTAATGGGCCACTCTCTTACCACTTCAAAAGTTATTTTTCCTCCCTTGGTATCCTGCTGTTAATTGATTTATCTCGTTAGACTGACCTCACACTTGGTAAAGCAACCCTCATCCTTTCATGTATTTATACCTCTTCCTATATTTTTCACTTCATGCATCTGATGAAGTGGGTTCTAGCACACAAAAGCTTATGCCCAAATAAATTTGTTAGTCTCTAAGGTGCCACAAGGACTCCTCGTTTTTTCTCACATGGGTGATGAAAGACTTAATGAATATTTGTAAATGCTCTGAGATGCTCAGAGGCTAAGCACTATGGAAGTGCATAAGGCCAGTTTCTACTCTCATTTAAACCAGTGTAAATCTGAAGTCAACGGAGTTGCTTCAGATGTACACCAGTGAAAACAAGATCAGAATTTGGCCCCTGGCACCGTGATAGTGATTTCTCTCTATCATACTGGAATCTCAAATTCTGTAAGTCCCGGCTATCAAAATGTGAGTGTGTGCGCGCATGCACATGTAGCAATAATTTATTCAAAAAGTCCTTGGTGAAAGTGTCTGGAAGTAAACTACCTCAGACTAGGTTTAGGATTTGGGGTAATTAAAAGTGCTGAGTGATGCCAAGATGAATGAGCAAAGAGGTTTTCAGCTTTCTAGCCAGCAATGACGGGAAGATAATAAAAAAAAATCATTTTGTCTTCAATAGCTGCTTTCATTTGAGACTCTCAAAGTGCTTTACACATTTTAAATTAAGCTTTCGCAACATCCCTGGGAGGTCGTTGTTGGATGTAGCAGGATCACCATTGAAATGCAGCTACCTCAACGATGGAACACAGCAGTTGCTTAACACGGCACAGCAACTCTACACAATAGTTTGGGTCAGGAAGTGAAGAAGACTACCGTATTCAGTTGAAACGCCAGGAAGGCAGGATATAATTAACCCAGCTAGAACCTGGTTGGGACACCAGGATTCTGAGTGATGGCTCTTAAAATTCTTGACTGGCTGGCTTTCAGTCACCTGGGAAAGAGCCTGTTCTGAGCAAGGACTTTTTAGTGGAGTTCACCCCTCCCCAACATCATTTGTCACATGGCGATCAATCTGGGTTTACTAAGAAGCTCTGCTTCTGGGAATAGAGCAGCACAGTATGCCTAATGAGGCATTCCATAGCGGTCGGAGAAGAAATGTTTTCTTCTCCAAATCTATGTTAACTTCCCTACACCGTGGTCTCAGATCCTCTGTGGCCCAGCAGCTTAGGAGTTCTTTATTTAAAGCAAATATTTCAAAAGTATATTTAAGCAAAATATTAATAGAAAAAAACTTCTCTTTTTAACTCAGTGCTTTTTAGTAATATGGAGACAATATTAAACTTTGAGAATGAGAAAATAATTGTGAAAATGCTTTGATGTCCTCAGCAACCAACTGGATTCTTGAAACAAAACTGTATCTTACCAAAACATTTTCCTTGCTGCAGGGCCGCCCAGAAGGGGGAGCAAGTGGGGCAATTTGCCCCAGGCCCCGGGCCCCACAGGAATATAGTATTCTATAATATTGCAACTTTTTTTTTATGGAAGGGGCCCCCGAAATTGCTTTGCTCCAGGCCCCCTGAATCCTCTGGGCAGCCCTGCCTTGCTGCATATGCATGCAAACTTGTTATTGCAGGGTTGCCCCTGCAGGCTGGGCAATGATCATTATAGGGGTTTGAGCATGAGTACTTAGCTCTAGGCACTGCAGAGAATTCCTTGGAGAATCTGGGTGTGGTTTTTTGTTTCGTTTTGATTTTAAAGAAACATATAAGGTATGGCTGTTACAGAGTTATACCAAATAAAACAGGTAGTTTAGGCCAAATTTAGGGTTATACTACCCTTGAAAGTATAAGACCTCTGTTTCACATTTGCTTTACACATACATTTTAGGCCACATTCTGCATTTAGTTACACCTGTGTTAATAAGGCAGAACTCCTCTGAATTCAATTGCAAATGTACTTGAGTGCAGAATTTGGCTCATTTTCTCCATCTCCTTCTGGGCAAAATAATCTACTTTACGTTCCAGATATAAATTGTGGAAGCACTTTGCTAGGGGCTGAATTTTACCATAAATATTTTTGAACCAAACTCCCATTGATTTAAGAAATGTGCATTGATCAATGGCAAACTATGCCCTGATGTATTCTGAGTAGTCCTGTTTTAGCCATAGTCAATGAGGCTACATACAGCCTTCAATTTCTACCCAGCTCCGACAGACAGCCTTAATCCATGTGTGCAATTCCACTTGAGTTTTGAAATAAATATGGGCTGATTGTGTGGATCAAGGGCAGCATGTTTTCCTTTGAAAGTAAAGACATTGTAATTATTGGTAGTAAAAGTCTGCAAAACACGTGGCATCTGTACTATACCACACTCTAACAAATCTCTAGCTGTATTGTTAAGTTTGTGTTTGGCAACTCTCTGGAAAATATATGTTTATATGCAGCAAATGGTTTGAATTCCACTCCATTAGCCAATATATCTGTTTTCTCTCTTCTATGAATTCTTATATCACCCAACTACTTTTCAGTAATCTAGTATATGGATATCAGATGTGTGATTTTTATTATGATAAGTTTTCATTCACAGTTTTGGGGCATCTGTACAGTGCCTGGCACTATGGAGTCCCAATCTGGTTGGCCTCATTTATTTATTATGTAGGACTGATTCTGCACCAATGAGGTCAAGGAGAGTTTCGCCATTGATTTCAATAAAAGCAGGATCAGGGCCTTAGTGTTTGTGCATGCATTTGCCTATGTGAAGAGCTTAAATTTTCAAATGAGGTTTGTAATTGCTAGTAGGTTCAAATCCCACAGTCCTTGCTTAGCCAAGACTCCTAGTAAAGCTAAAGGGAGTTTTGCCTTCATAAAGATTTTGGCCAAAGATATTAGCGAACTAAAAAATGTTTTCCCCAGTCTGAGCCACTGATTTACACTTAGAATATTTTATCTGCTTTAAGGGACCTTGTGTAGTTATGAACATTTAGCACTATTCATCTTTAAAGTGAGTTGCAAAACTTTTATCCTCACAATATCTTAAAAAATAAATAAGTGCCATGAGGAAAATAAATAAGTACAGATCACCTGATGGAGAGAGGTGAAGTGAGTTGCTGACCGCCACAGTGGGACTCATTCAGTGCTAAAATTGAGAGTAAGGGATCTCTGAGTTTTAATTCTGTGCTTACACCAATAAACTTTCCATTCTCCCCTCTGTTCAAATTAAATGATAGTTCATAATATTTTCTGTTTCATTAGAGACAGATTCAGAATCTTTCATATTCTTATTGAAACAGATCCATCTTTACCAACTAAGCCTTTTAAAAAGATACTTTCCTTCCACTTCTATTTTCACCTGTTCTTAGTATCAGTCTGGGTGTCCTGCTGGATGACTCAACCCCACACATCTCAGAAGCAGCCAAAAAGCACCATGTACATCAGCAGTTCCCAACCATTCCTGGCAACTCTTCTAGTTTATCAATCTAAAGTTCTAATTCTGCAGAGATTTATGCTCATGCTTAATTTTAAACACGAGTGGTCCCACTGCCTTTGTAAGTAAGTCTCTGCAGGATCAGAGTCGCAGTGCCCATTTCCTTCCATTCAGCTGTACGCTCTAATCTTCACCGGCATTTGGGATCCCAGTTTAGTATAGTATATAGTGTGAAAGGGAGGTGGACAGTGGTAGCCCAGAGAGGTATAAGGTCCATCATAGATTAAGTTTAGAGCTACTTTTAGGTATCCAGCACAAGAGAGATCCTAACCCCCCACCACCACATTATTATTTGCTATTTTCATGTATTACAGTAAACTTGGAAATAGAGGGCCATGATCATCCCTAGAGTAATTCTACTGAAGTCAATGGAGCAGATGGATTGGCCCATAAAGTTAAAAAGAAATGCTCCCTCTCCATATCCTGGTCTGTTATCAATGGCTCTGTGAAGTGTTCTCACCTGGCAAGCTATGAACTGAACCATCACACTTGAGATTCCTGGCGCAGTTGGTAGTACTAGGAATCAGAGTTAAGTCTTCCAGATAAATTGGCTTTTCTCACTGTCCCTCCCTTAGGATGTTTCCTGGCTATACCATTACGTTACAGTGAACCTGAATGTTTCTGAGGGGGAAAGGGTTGAATAAGGGTTAATGTGATGCATTATCCTCTTACCAAAATAACGTCATTCTTTCCTCGCGGAAAGTATTTCATTATCTGCTGCTCCGTTGTTTACAAGCTAAAGTTCATTTAATACATCTATATTACATACATTGATATTCTGAAATTGAATGAACTCTCAGATCTAAGGATGAAGATACTTATACAGACATCATGATGTTTTAAGACTACTGGATGTCAATGTTGCACAGATCTATTGACTTTGTGTCACTAACTGCCTCTTTCCCCCATTTTGCTGCTTTTTAACAAAAAATAAAATTAAAACAAACAGAAGTAATGACACATTGTAGAAATTGTCCTGTTGAGTTTGTAATCCAGTGCAAGTTACTGAGTGCTGATAGTAAAGGAAGTTCAACCAGACAGTTTAATCCTCCAATTTCCTGTCTTCTAATCAGGCACTAACTCCTTTGGCTTTAAATTAGAAACATTCCTGACAATATTCAGGACAGGTGACGGAAAAAGAGAACAGAAAATAAAGGAGGACAAACGCATATACACTAAAGAAGAAGCAGTAGAATAACAAAAAACCAAGAGACTTTCGAGTAGCTGAAGTATATCTAATGGTGCACTGTATAAATGTAAGCAAATTACTATTGCATAAGTTACGTTTGGTAATCGTCTGAAAACACTAAAGGGGCAGGCACTTTTAAAAAACAGTATTTTAAATATAGTTCCGCAGCTGCTGAAGAGTTTATAACTCTAAAGAAATTACTTTACAAAACTGTTTACGGAAAATCTTTAGTGCAATATTATTTTGTTTCCATTTTGTTATTTTCATAATGACATGCCACGGATAAGTATTAATATATGTAAATCTCTTGCTATTTAGTAAATTCTCTGCAGGAGGCTAAAATTAGGAAAGCCAAGTACAACTCAACAGCATGTTAGGGTAGTTAGAATCCATTTAACATATATAACAAGCAGTTATAGGCTTTTACGCTGACAGACATTTTTTCATCTTTAAAGAATGATCGGGTTTCCAGATAATAAATGTTTTATTTCATCTCATTAAATATGTTACTATTTACATTCCCCTCTGTGCTAATACTTTACATTGAGGATTTTACGCATTCTTTATTTACTAATCATTACTAATTTTGATAATTTTTACGCTTTAGCTGCTGCAGAGATTACCTGAACAATTTTAACCACTTGCTCAGAAAATTGAGCGTAAAGGCACGAAAGAAAAATATTTATCAAGAGCTGCAGAGCAAAGAACTGATGTTTTAAAAACATTTACATTAGTAAAATGACCGCTTTGAGATGATTCCAGCATATTCATTACACGAACTGGGTTTTTTAAAATTGTATTTGTAATATGGTAGCACCTAAAGAAATAAAAGGAGATACTGAAATATGTATTCTTAGTTGTATATAAAAAACCCCGTCATTAATTTTGGAATATTACTGGAGTTGAAGGATCCATTTTAACTGTCACAATAACAATAGTTTGCATGGTAACTCTTACATGTGCTCCTTTGAAATGGCTTTTTATTTATTAATAAGGCATCTTTCTAGAGAAGTTTGGAAGAGGACAATGGTTTGTGTTTTAAAACAATTTTGACTAAGAAATTCTAGATAATGGATCAAACTTTGCTCTCAGTCACACAGGTGACTAAATCTGGAGCCACTCCATTCATTTCAATGCAGTGACTCTAGATTTACACGGATGTAAACCGAGAGTACGTTTGGCTCAATATCTTTACATAGTATAGTGACATACTGTAAATGAGAATTTTCCCCACATATATAATTCGGTGTATGTTCATTTAAAATTCACAGACAAAGGAACTGTACAGGTGGCTTCCTCATTAAATGGACCAACACCATCGCATACCAACTTGCTAGGATTCGTGCGTTTTTGAAAACAAAATGTTTATAAAACAAGTACAGCAATATATATTTGTTACAAACACAAGACTGCAAAAACCAGTGGAACTTTTGTCTGATTTATATTTTATAGTGTCTTTCAGACAGCATCAAGTTTAAATAAAATGTTCCATTATCATTTTTCCAATATGTTCATTTACACAATTTTTTCCAACTCCTGATATTTTGCATGTTGTTTAAGAGATCTGAAAAGAGGTGGGGGTCGAAATCAAAAGAAATTCTGTAAACTTTTGTGAACATTTTCAACCAGAGATGTCACAACACAGTAAAGCTAAATTAATATCTATTTCTGGATTTGCATGATTAAAGCATGAGAGAAGTGGATCAGATTTCAAAAGATTTCTTAAACTGCTGTGACAAATGTAATTATTCTTAAAATATACCCATGCTATAAGCCTTACTTAAAATACTTTGAAGCATTTTTAACTCAGGTTAAAACAAAAACTTTACATTTTTTGTTTTACTCGGACAAAAGATACATTTCATTAGCCAGTCCATCTGCTGGCTACAGAGAACATACTAGCTGCAGTGTAGAAAAGTGTATTTTTTAGAGATGCATTAATATAGCCTTATTTATGACAGAAGATAATGTCAGCATCAGAACTCCATATGATAAAGCCTCCATTTCTTTTTAAAAATGCAGGCTGCTTTACCCGAAGATAAAAATCTATTCATTTTTACTAATCATCCAATCAACCAATCGCCATTATCTCCAGCTATCTAGCTATAAACATAATGTAGACTGGAGTGAAAGAGCCTGAGGTTGAGAGACAGATTACTACACCCAGCTTTTAATAAAGCATTTTCTTTCATTATAACAGGTCTTTTCATCAGAAGGACACAGAACCTTTAAAGTTGGTCATAATAGTTCAGTACAGTAGATGACTGTGGCTTAAAATCTCGTTCAGAACCTGCTCCAGAAAGAAAACAAACTCACTCATTTGACACACAAATTGTTTTCAAGTCATTAAAAAGCAAAATTGCATATCCCAGTGCTGGCAGCTGAGTCCGTATGGATGGAAGGGGTATTCACTCATCTCTTTGTATGCTGGCAGTACCCAAACCGAAGTTTAGCACTATGCAGCAGAGATTGTTGTGCAGCCAGAAGATGCATGAGGTAATTTTAAAAGCTTTATTTGCCTTTAGAACATTAAAATCTGCTTTGTATCTTACTTTTGATTAAACAATTGTAGAAACCCTGAGAAGGTTTTGGAGTAAAAATAACTAATACATGTGTACTTTTGATTATACTAGACATTATAGACTCAGACGGTATACCGATTCTTCCATCAATAATTGAAATCTTATCTTAAAATTATTTGTAACTAACACATCTATTGTACAAGTTCTTGAATTATTCATTTCAGTTAAAATAAAGTATCTTTCGTGTAGCTCAACTTCTTTTTAAACAGACTGTTTTATGGGGTTCTTTGGTTTTTTTCCTTGTTTGTTCATTTAGAAAATAAATGGTGTGACTTGTTCACGTTTAAGAAGAATTTTCTGCAATGTTTAATCTAAACAACAGCATGTGTGGATTTAAAAAACTGTTTATTTTTAGTCAAGTGCATTACTAAATATTTTGAGCATTTTTACATATTATATTCACAGCAGTAAAACATCTGTGAAATAATTGTGAATGAAAAGCACTTTCCAGGATACTTTCCAAAGGGAGATAATAGTTGTCTAACTGAATTTGAAGATACTTTTGAAAAAATAAACATTGACACCCCCATCATCAAAGCAGGTGATAAACAATAAAATAGGAGTGCTAATAAAATAGACAAGTGAATTAGAATAAGCTTAAATTACATTGTGACATCAAGTATCTAGTTAAAATATGCAGTTTACAACTTTGCTTCGAAAATGATAGCTGAGAATCAATAGGGTTATTTACTGGAGTTTTACAAGCTAAAAGAAGTCAAATGAATAGTCAACAGTTACTGAGCATGCAAACATTTCATTCTTTCCTCCCCTCTCCCTCCCATTTTCTCTGGCAGAAAGTCTAATTGGAAAATCAGTAGTATAAGTAAAGTGGTTATTCTTCCACTATTATAATTAACCAAAAGCTTCATGTAACATTTCACTGGCAAGCACTGGCAAACCTCTAATGGATGGTTAAGAAATTAAACCTTAAAACAAAACACTAAAAACACAAAAACAAAACAACCCCCCCAAAAGCCCGAACACCTTTAAACACAAGCCACATGATACACACAATGGCCACCACCAAGGAGCAGAATAAAAACCTTCCGTATCTCACTTTTAAAAGTCTTTCAAGTCCTCAGAGGTCTTAAACTTTCCAAATGATATCAAAAGTGGTACAGGGAGGTGAGGGGGAGGGAAAACCCCCTACTTGTTTCAGCGTATCATACAATGAAACTGATCATGCCTTGTTTTGTAATTCCACTCGCCAGTCCTTTTTTAACTGATATCTATGTGAAATGAGCTGAGGTTCACGGTCCAGTTAGGAACGGATAATACATTCATTGTCCTGGCAGCGAACTTTTTCTCTCACTGGAAGAATTCACGCTTGCCTCAAGAATAATAATTACAGAAAACTAAAAATGCACTGCTAACGAATTAATCCCTAACGGACAACACGCTAACGAGGGCAGTAATGATTTGAGGACTCTCTTCATCACAACAGGACTTGCATCTTCTGCTACAATGGACTATTGTGCATCCTCCTAACTCACTATACCTCTTATAGATTCAAGATGTCAAAGGTTGTCTGGCCCGACTGACCATGACATGCTAGTTAACTCATTCTGCGGAGCTCACTGGAACTTTATTAAAACTTTAATTGTGCCCAAATGCAGCTCGAGCCAGATTATGTGGGATCTGTAACACATGGCTCGGGATCATAACAGAATGGTAACCTGTTCTAACGTAAACAAATGGAGGGAAAAGTTAGATTGGGGTCTCAGATGAAAGGCAACGCTTTGCAAAACACACTTCTCTCACACGTGATGATTTTACACTGTGACATAAATGTACCATCCCAGAGTTTTACTGTAATCAGGTTGTTCTGTAATGTATTGAACTTTCTCCCTCCCCTCTACAGAAAATATTGCATGGCAAAAATACACATACACATACATGCCATATTTGAAAAGCAGCAGATAAAAGTAAAACCAAGCTGAAAGCCTGAGGGAGCTGCCTGAGACAAGTTACTCTGCACCAGGCTTTTTCAAACTACTTCTCCATGTACTTTTAAAAAGAGAATTGAATAAGCTTCCCTGTGGAAACTGTAGTTCACATTAACGGTCTCTTGTTACAGAAAGGAAAGCATACAAGTGGGACAAGAGTGAGGCTGCTCCACGGAAGAGTGTGAAAAAAATCAAATGTTAATTTGATAAATGTGAGGTCTGGGACATTTTGTCAAAGAGGGAGGGAAAGCAGAAAAGGGAGGAAAAAAAAAAAGCAGCCCTGCTGCCAACTCACCATCCACCAAGTTCTGGCCGAGATGTCGTAGCAGAGCTGCCATTTGATGGAGCCGTCGGAGGTTTTCCCTGCCATTATGCTGTCAGCAAGCTTCATCTGATGCTAACTCACGGGAGATAAGACACCTAATTGAGAAAACATTTGCACTGGCATGTTGGGCAACATGTAGCCCGGTCCATACCATATGGAATCATGGGTAAAAAAAAAATCTCCTTGACAATGAACCAATCTCTCACAGACCCAGTGGCAAGGTGAAGTAGAGATGAAAAGTCATCTGCTCCAAGCACTGTCCTCTCCCCTCTCTCCCCCCCGCTTCGTTTTTTAAAATAAGAACCCACTGCTCAACATCAAAGAGAGGCGGTCAAAATTAGGGTTTCATCACTCATAATTTTGTTCTACAAGGTTTTCCCTTTTTTCTCCCCCCTTCTTCTTTTTAAGAAGAATAAAGAGATTTAATAGGACAAAGGCAGGTAGTGGACTACGGAGGGAGATCGCCACAGGCTATTAGCCTAAAATTTCTGCTTGACAGATGGAACTGCTTAGAGACTATCATGCAATGTTTTGGCTTTTTTTTTTTTTTTTTTTTAAAAAGAGTTTCAGTCTCATTCAGTATCTGTTTATCGCAGCTACTTTTCCCATGAACATGACCGGGAGGGGGAAGTGAGGGAACAACCTACTGAATGTTTTCAATTTCTTTTTTCTTGCTGATTTTTTAAATAGTTATGGACATAATCATTTTAGTAACAAAAAGCAAAACAAACGTATAGGCTGCCTAAGTATATTTACCCCCAGTGATTGATAGAGCTTTCCAAAGGAATCAAATACGGTCTTTCATTGTTTTTTTAAAAAGGGAAAGATTTGGCTCCATCCTTATTTTCAGATACTAGAGAATGTTGTTTAAATGAATGACTTTCCATGTGTAGATCAGATGGCTAAAGGACTACCCAAGAGCTAATCAAACAATTCTTTTTTCAATATAGTTTTTCTACCTTTCATTTTTTAAACTGGTTTTAATGTAACATTTTATAATATCGTTTGGTAACAACCATAGCAGTCATGTATGTTTGTTTCTCTCTACTGCAAAACTTCTCTATGCATCAGTGTCCTCATTAACACACAACTTTTACTCTAGGAAACAATACCCTAACATGGAAAAAGGACATCACAAAACAACAGTTTTGAAAAGTTATGAAATGCTGACATTAAACAATATCCTCCTTTCTTGGAAAATAAAATAAAAGATAATCATTGAATTGAGATATAGAGGAGGTAAATTATCTCAGTGCATTGTGAAACCAGGAAATAAATTTTCACTTTTATGATGATAGAATATTAAATAGGCACTGAATGGTTTACATTTAAATCAGACCATTTTATAATATCAGGAGACAGATGTACAATATATAACCACCACCATATAATAATAGGGCACTGCAATCTGTATAGTAGTTTTTTCCCTAAAGTGTTCCAAGAGTGAATTTGTGAACTTGCAGATGATTGCCAGTGCTATTTCGAACCTCTGTTGAACTATGAGTGATAAAGTCATTCAAAGACAGCTGTACAAGTCTTTTCACTATTTAGACACAAGGGGAAAAATGTATTAAGAATCTCCAATCTAGATTAAACAATATCCATTTTAGTTTAGATCAAAATGAAAGAGTTTGCGGGCACATAATTTTTCAGATTGTTCTGCATGCTATAATGATGGTTTAACTATTTGGCTACAGCAAATTACACGTCCAGATTATATAGTTTACAAAATAGTTATTCACTATGGTATAGAATTTCTTTCATTCAGTTTGAACTATACCTTGAGATATTTGTGATTTGAGAGATGACAAATGATTTAAGGTAACCCTGAACTGCTCTATTACAACAACAAGGACTATTCTTTATTTTCCCTCTTCCTGATGTCAACCGTAACAATATGTTTGGACAGAATTAAAAATATATAAATATGTTATCTGTACAGCATTCCAATGTGCTTCACCAGTCCGGACTGCAGGTACAGTATCAACTCTATTTACAGGAAAAGGTCTAACTAGCATGGGAAGTGTTAAGTTGTAGTCAGAGTCCAGGAAGAAAATGGACATTCTGCCAGGAACTGTCCCTGCACTGGCCAGCCAAAACATTTATTGTGTTGTGTTACTTCAGCTTCGTTAATGCTACTCCTCATTGCTTAGTGGAAGCATTCTCTCAAAATAATCATGCAAAATATAAAATAAAACGATTAAACAACCGTCAACCTTTGAACCAATGTCAGATTCAATTTCATTCTGCCTTCTCTTCTACATCTCTCAAATCCAACAACCTACCCACCCTTCTTATTACTAATTTATTATTACAAAGCCAGACTTGCTTTGTGTCTTTCCATTAAAAAATTCTGACAAAATTTATATTCCTGCCTAAGTCATTTTGTGTGTCCTGATGTGGTTCTACATCAGCTGACAATGTTTGCCTATATTCCTACAGTAACCACTGCTTCAGTCTTCCTAGGCCTAAAAAAGACTTTTATTTAAAATATTAAATAGAAATACATCAAATAAACAGTCATTTAAAAAAAAGGATACAGATTTCAGTTTATGAATGACAGAAGCATGAAATCATTTTCTTCCTGACGGTACAGTAGTTTTGAAAGACATGATAATTGTTGTTGGATAGTAGAGTTTTAAATCCCAAACAATTAAGTGCAGTTAACGTCGCTATTTTAAAAAAAAATGAGGATGGCAGTGGTGGATCTACTAACCTAGAGCAATTACTCCTTTTGTAAGTGGGCTGTTAATATTAAAACAAGATTAAATACATGTTAAATATTGCAATTATTGTGGAAAATAAAATTATTTGGTGAGCATAATGGGGAGCAAATCAAGCATTTAACATGATCCAGGAAATGTTACTCCAAACAATTGCATTTGTTTTATGCAATTTTTCCCTTTGATTGCTGGCAGATGCTGTTTTGGAAACCAACATCTAAATAGTTTCCCTTCAATCAGAAAAAAAGCCACACAGAAGAAAATGGCTACATGTTTTGAATTTAACTCTTGTCAATAACATTCTGCACAACGCTGCATGTGAATGCTATAAGGACAAAATGATGCCTTCAGAACAACAATAAACCACAAAGAGGTTTGTTACTAACCTAGATTTGTTCTGCAGGGAGAAAAACTAAGTGCTGTACATACATTTGTAGGGGCACAGTGGCAAAATAAAGGTGCTGGTGATTCATGACTGATATTTCATGGTAGCAATTGACTAGATGTTTGTATCTGTGGGCTACAGAACTACTGATTTGTTTTCTAACAACTTCAGGCCTCAAGCAATGGATTGAGGTACTTGCCAACCACTTTCTGGCTTCCTACTGGAGATGTAGCCAACTATCCAAAGATAATTTGCTTAATTGTTGAGCAGAGGTACCTGCCACAGCACAAACAGCATGAGTATTTCCTGTGTATCTTCTACAGTGCATTCTGATGAGGTCCTCGCTACTATGAAGAGCACAAAACCAGGAAAGAATGCTAAAACAGGCTAGCAAAGTACATTGATTCAGATGAATATCTCAAGCTGGTATATATCCTATTGGAAATTGACTGCATGAGAACATTAGAAAGTTTGCTACATTGGGCAGCTTCTCCCAACATTGGTTTCTAATATCCCCACTGGTAAAAGCAGCTAGGTAGTATCATTCCAGATGCATGCAGCTCCCAGTAATAGATACTTACTTCAATGTATATACTAGATTATCTACTTATTTTATATGGTCTCTATTGCCCATTAACCCTTTCTTTATTTTCTCATATCTCTTTAGCTGCAATTAGTTGGAAGCTTTAATTCTCAACAGAGTGCAATAGCATAATTTTAAATCTGCTCCTAATTTTGGAGCTATTTTCCCAGCATCATCTTAAGTTAGATGTGCTATGAAAAGGATTTCCTAATCTTTAACAATGACAATTAGTTGATTTTTGGACAACCTCTGAACTCATGCAAAGTCGCTGACAACAAGTGTATGTTCGAGCTTTTGGAAATCCTACGATACTGGCTTCAGTCAACAGGCTCTGCTGTAGCTAAAGGCATAAACATGGAGTGATGCAGCATGGGGCTACCGTTTCTGCAACTGCATGGATCCACTGGCCAAAATGAGTGCAACAGTTGAAGACCCTGCCGGAGACTTCAGGATGCTGTAAAACTGCCTAAGGGCAGTTCATTTGTACCCTCTCCCAGGGATGAGGGAGAGGATTCTTCCCCAGATACTGACAGGTCTCTTTTTACTCTGAGTGTCTGATCCTTTACCTGTAATTTTACTCAGTGCATACGACCCGTTAGCTGTAATTCTTCCTCTCCATCACCACTCATTATTATCCTGTCACCCAGATGTTCCTCCTGCCAAATCCTCAAGTGGAGTCACAATCCTCTGTTTCTGACATAATCTGTTATTATGGAGACCAGACTGATGTCAGAGATGCAGCACTATGACTTCACATCAGTATCAAGTAGGAGGAGAGAGAGAAAAGGGAGGGAAAACCTTGTTTCAACATTTTAATACATTAAAATAAAATCCCCCCCCAATGCGTTAAGAAGTGTAAGCAGATTTATTGTTCACGCTGACATAACTGAACATCTTCTGTAATTCTAAGGCCCCAATTCAGCAAAGCACTTAAGCGCATACTTAAAGTTAAGAACATGTTATAAGTCCCATTGTAGCACTTGCTTTAGTGCTTTGCTGAATCAAGGCTCAAATCACAGCCAGTTAAATGACTGGAAAAGTGCTAATTACAATGCCATAGGATCCAATCCTGCAAACACGTACTATCAGGCATGATGCTTTCTGTTGTGAGTAGCCTCACTAGGGTCATTGGGACTACTTGATGTAGGAGGAAAGACAGAAAATATAAAAGCATAAAAAATTAATACATTTTCCCCAACATGCAAACAAAGTTATACTAGGCTAAAAACACAGTATTTAGGTAATGAAAACAGAGAATATTTCAAATACTCACACCAGTTTTACTCTCACCTTGCTATGGATTTTTTCCTCCTAACATGAAATACCATAAAAATCTACAAACCTATATTTTTGTGTTGTAATTCTTTGGGGAGGAATTACAAGCCCAGTATTTCATTTGTCTTGTGAAATATTTATTTTGCTTGTGATGTTAGAGAACATCCAAAAGACTTCTGCTTCTCTTCTGTAACCCTAGCAAAGGAGTCAATCCACTGCATAATTCTCATAAGGAGATTCATAACTTGTACGAGAGGAGCTTAAGAAAACTAAAAGGTTAATATATTCTAACTAGATGTCGGGTATAGAATGTCAGATCTGTCAAATTTCATTACAGTTTGCTGCTCAATGAAAAAGATTTGATTTCTTTTGCCACTGTCCTACTATGTTCAAGTCACACAGTGCCAGCAGCAACCAGCCAACGACCACAGGCTGGCACTGAGCAGGCCTGAGTGGGAAGCCAGCCGCAAGGACCATCTGTTTCCGATTTCTAACTAAGCCAAGATGTGCAGTGAAGTGCATTCCATTCACCGAGCCAGCCTTCTCCCTGCTCAAGTTATTAGTGTTACAAGTGAAATTATCTTTTCCAAACAGCAGGGGAGCTATAATCCTTATGGAACAAGACTTAAAAAAAATAAAAATAAAAAGGAAAGGAAAGGAAAAGGGAAAAAAAATAAAGAGTCAGACATCTTTTCTTAAAGTTGTAGAAAAAGACTGCCTGTAAATTTAATTACAATCTTAATGGAGTTTATTATTTTAAAACATGTTTTGTTAAGCATGATAACCTCTAAGGCGAGAGTGTATAACTGAATAAACTAATCGAATATCTTTAGAATGTTATTTGGGAATAAAGTTAAAAGTGACAAGATGAACGTACAAGGAAACCTGTTTAAGGTTAAATGCCTTGAAAAGCATCATAGATTTTTATATATAATTTAAAGTGAGAGCGCCTAAACAAGGCTAATTACACCTAGTTACACTGTTTCAGGACGTAATTTATATTTAACCTCTAAGGAAAAGAAGCGGTCTTGGCATAGTAATTATGTAGATTTAAGAGTATGCTAAAGACATAGCTGTCTGTGGAATAAGCCCTTGTCATAGGATATTGGTCTCCTACTAGTACATAAATGCCAGGTGAAACCAAAGGATTTACTGGAATCAAAAAACATTGGAGGTGAAACTGAGAAGTTTATTTTCAAAGTGGGAGACATTTATCCTTTGACACCATTCCATTCCAATGACTTTATTTCTAATATACCGTGTGATTAATGATGTGGCTACTGTCATTGTGTCCGATGAACACTGGCAGAGTTGTGGAACAGTTGCTCTCTTTACTATTATTGGACATTTCAGTAAATTGGTATATATAGGATGAACTTGTTTCATGTGTCAGCCAATTGGAAATCACCTCATTCATAAGAGCACAATTTTATTATTCGACTGCACAGTCCATACAATGCAAAGCTGGTTTGTGAATGGCTTAAATATTGTCCTAACTTTGACAAGTTAGCAGTCTAACCATTTGATTGACTGGCACTATTTTCGTTAGGTAATAGGTGTATTATGAAAACCAAGTTGAAAGAAATTAAGGAAATAAATTATGGGCATTAATATGTGGACCATTAACATTCCCCTTGCACAGGCAAGTCACTGGCTAGGCCTTTGCTCAAGACACAGTCTCTAACACAATGTCCTTCCTCCATGTTTTAGTTGGTACAGTTGGGCAATTGCTTGTTGTCACTCTGGGGTGTCACTGGGTGGCTCCCACTGCTCAGCTTGTCACCTCTCCTTTTCAGTGTGTAGGAAAGGCCATTGGGGGATGGAGAGATTGCTGTGTCATCAGTAGGCCCATGACACTCATCTCTGTCCCTCCACTGGCCCCATATTTTAGATGTTCACTATTAACTCAGTTTCTGGCTGAGGTAAGAGTTGGTCACAAGCGGCCGGGAAGGAAGACATAATGACTGTTGGCCAGGGGAAGCATTTGGAGGAGCAGCCTGATGCCTTTCATCAGCAATAGTTCACAGGCTGTGTCTCCTACTGGACCCCTCAATGCTTTGGGTTCTCAAGCAACAGTGCTAGCTCATGATGCCTTTTACCATCTACAGCTGAACAGAAGGCTGCAACTCCTCCTCCCTAATCTGAGACTTCTGTAAGGCTCTCTGCTTAGGTCTATTCTTGAAGACCACTTAGTATCTAAGACAGATGAATCAACGAACATCAACTTCTTTCAAAGAGTGATGCCCCAAAAGCAGATAAAATATAATCAAAACAACCAACACAATGAATCATTATGGATTTACAGTGCCCACAGTGCCATGAGACAAATATGGATGAAGACTGACCAACTTAGTTGCCTATGTTCACTTGCAATTCTTGAGCAGAGTAGAAGTAAATCCATTTTTGTTTTGATTTTAGAAACCAATTCTCTAATGTTAGCAATTGCTCCTGTTTGCCAGCTCAGTTGTCTGTTAAATGCTTTTCTATTTCTTTTGCTGCATCTCCAAAGGGAATGTTGACCTCATTCTCTTGATGATACCACCTGAATGGCAGCCAATGTGCTGAGCAGTATAGGTAAATACTTAGACAAGGATTCACATACCCAAGTGCTTTGAAAGGGATTGAGCTGCATGTAAATTTTGTAAGCAAGTCTGGGATAATCCATTTAAGTGGCTCTGGATTATTGAACATTATACAGCAAGATAATGCATGGCTGACCCCAGGATATATGCACAGAACATCTAACCTCTTGTTTAAACCACACCACTGGAATTAAAGGAAAAACACATCTTTGAAAGTCAGTCTCTGAGCACAGTGTATTCAAAGGGTCCTAGAAGATAGGGCCAAATTCTCTGCTGGCATGACTCCACTGACTTCAATGGGGACTATGATGGTATAAGCTATTTTAACTGCAGAGCACTCTCCACTTTTGAAGCAGGTTCACTGTAAATCTCTTTTCAGATTGTCAAAGTTATTAAGCAAAAAATTCCTTTGGAGCTGAAATTTTCCATGCTTAGTCCCAGCCTGGAAGTTATTTATATTTTTTAGTGGAAAATATCTGCAAGTCTTCATAGGTTCGAGTTGATTTTCAAAAAAGTAAATAAAAAGGAAAAATTTTCAACTTGCCAAGTTTATAAATTATTTTATAACTTTAGAACTACTAAAATCAATTTTCTTCAAACTTGGCTGAAACTAAAAATCAAACCAAGATGTAAACTTGATGTACTATAACTTACTATACCACATGGAAAGTTGTTCAAGATATTCCAGTTTGCAGATATTAGATCTTGTATTAATTGACCATTTATAGTAATATCACGAGACACCATACATTAGAACATAAGCTCAAGGAGACAGAGTTACAGTTAGGCTTTCCACCTCAAGTCTGTATTTCCTGAATTCTGAGAAATTGATTTCAGCCCTGTAGTGATACACTAACACTTGCCTTTGCATGGAATAATAAACAGTGTTACAACTGGAACACACAGATGTTTAAAAGCATAGATCCTCCTTAGTCAAAAGACCATGGAACAGATTAAAAAAAAACTAGTGAAGGGAGATATAAATTACATGTCCTGGTGCTAAGTAAGCCTCTTTCCAGTGTAGGAATCCACCATGACGGAGGTTAGGTGGTTTTTCCATCCCTATTCTCCCACGGGGTTTTTGCTGAGATGGGTTGTACCCTTAACTCCCACTAGAACGTCTCTGGAGCTCTCCCAATGGGTGCTGCTGAAAGGAGGTGCTAATCCAGTGACTCTCCAGTCACCTTGTTTATAACCCCATCCTGGACAGTGCTGCCCACTTTTTAAGCTGGCCTGACATCTAAGGCTATGACTACACAGCAGGGGTCCCCAACACGGTGCCCGCGGGTGCCATGGCACCCATGGGGGCATCTAAGTGCGCCTGCGTACTGGCAGGTGGACGAGTATCCACCGAAATGCCACTGAAATTCAGCAGCATTTCAGTGGCAATGCCTATGGATGACGCCGCTTGTCGGCGGCATTTCGGCGAATGCTCGTCCGCTGCCACAGTCCTCCATGGCTCGTCGTCTGGCACTCGCCAGACGAAAAAGATTGGGGACCACTAGTACATAGCAAAGAAAAGTCCACGGCTGGCCCATGCCAGCCAACTTGGGCTCGTGGGGCTCAGATGGGGGCTGTTGTACTGCTGGGTAGACTTGGGCTAGAGCCTGGGCTCTGGAGGGTCTGAGAGCTTGAGCTCCAGCCCGAGCCAGAAGTTTACCCAGCAATGAAACAGCCCTGTGGCCCGAGCCCCGTGAGCCCCAGTCGTGGGTTTTAATTTGCTGTGTAAACATACTATTACAGGCCCTTTCTTGCAAGGGTGGTTGTGGCCACTTTACGCCACTGAAATTTTGTCCTCCAGTAGATTTTCTCCAAGGCTCTGTGCCGGCAGAAGACAGGGTAAATCCTGGAGTGAATTTAGTCCTGTGTTTTATCTTTCTAGACACACAGTATGGAGTATCTGTAAAGTGGACTAGCTTCCGTGGCTGAAATTGGATGTTCTCTGTGCTGAACAGGTCCTGAAACCATTTTTGATTGGCTTTGAAGCCTGTGCTGTAAGCATGGCTGGAATGTATACCTAGGTTAACAGCAGGCTGTTTTGATGCTTCAAGCAAAAACATAAGCAGAATCCACATTTGCTCCTGAGAAAGTGTTTTAAAGTACAAAGTAAAGTAGTACTGGATTTATGTGTTGACTATCACCCTTATTTTAATGTCAATAAACGCACTGGGTAAATTTCTCTTGTTAGCTGAAAACCTCAGAATGAAACAGAAATATTCTGGTAAACCACAAGCTTGTTCTTAGACTATAGAGGGTTACATTTCCACTTCTGTGGTATATACAGACTATTTCCTCACTCGGTAGCGGAATAGTCTAGTGAAGATGAATGCTATAAATAGGGATTTTCAGTGTTGTTGTAGTTGTGTTGTCCTAGGATATTAGAGAGACAAGGTGAGTGAGGTAATATCTTTTATTGGACCAACTTCTCTTGGTGACAGAGACAAGCTTTCAAGTGGCACAGAGCTGCTCATGTGTGGCTCTCGAGGTTCTACACTGTGGCCTTCAAAGGTGATTGTACTGAGAAGAGACGGGGCCTGGCATTACGAATGTAAAGTGCGTTCCCTGAGCTGCACCTGGCAACTTTTAAAACTGAAGGGTTTGAGTTGGCTCCCTTCACTATAGGGAGCAAGCTGGGGGGTTGCCCATTGGGCTGCGGAAGCCCCAAGGACAGCTGGACAGAAGCTTGACTGGCTCTGACTAAGCCTGGGTCAGTGCCTTGCAAAGGGTGGGTCCTCTCCTCCAGACATCAAAAAAAGGAGGAAAAGCTCATGACCAAATACGTTTCATCTCTCTGAGCTGGAGGAAGAGCAGAGCTCCAGCTGGTGACAGCTGGCTATGGTGCCAAGCAGGGGCGGCTCTAGACATTTCGCCGCCCCAAGCAGGGCGGTATGCCACAGGGGGCGCTCTGCCGGTTGCTGGTCCCGTGGCTCCGGTGGACCTCCCGCAGGCATGCCTGCGGAGTGTCCGCTGGTCCCGCAGCTCCACCGAACCCTCCGCAGGCACTCCTGCGGGAGGTCCACCGGAGCCCTGCCTGCCGCCCTCCCGGGGACCGGCAGAGCGCCCCCCGCAGCATACCATCCCAAGCACGCGCTTGGTGTGCTGGGGTCTGGAGCCGCCCCTGGTGCCAAGGGACTATACACTAGCTAGGGGCAGTTTGAGCACCACTCCCCTCCCAACCACTGAAACACCGCCCGTGCCAAGGGCTTCATGGAGGGAGGTGTAAGAGCCAGCTTTGCTATTCCATTTCCACTTGGGTCTTCCCTGGACCAGGGGAATCCCCAGCAGGGGTTGTGTATGGTTTCTGCTCCCCTTGAGCAGCACAAAGGAAGCAAATCAGGGCACAACATCTGCCCCCAAGAGCTGATTGCGACTCCTTGACATTTTAGAAATAATATGTTAATCTCTCAGGCTAAAAAGGTTGGACAGCACTGCTATGAAGAATTACAGATTGCTTTCTTCCTTCTGTTCCTCAGCAAGATTCTTTATTCTCTCTTACTAGCACTGTGGTCCTGCGTCTTGCCAAGCTAATCCAGGCAGGGAAAGTGCTGTACTCTATATTTGTGTAGTGTTTTGTTGATTTGTGGCACAATAGTAGTGTTTTCTGCAAGACCTCTCAAACAATTGTTTTGTGTGGCTCAATACTTCCTGAAGCCTGTGCTGTTAACTAACTCAATTCAGTTCAAACACCAGATTGCCTAGAGAGGCCACCTGTGGCCTCATAAATCTATTGCCTATTTCTTCAGTGTAAGCAACCTACCAGTACCAACAATTAGCAGACAATATAAGATAGCTTACCTTCAGGGCAGTATGGTAGGACAATGGCTGGGTAAAATAAACTGGGTGACATTTCAAACCTACACAAAATGGCTTGATTGGAGTCTTCCATTTCAGTTTGTCAGATGGGCCTATACTGTGGGAACCCTATCCTTGAAGTACAGGTCAAGACTTATCAAGAATAGCTTGTGATACAAGCCCAAGAACAATGGGAAAGGTCTTACCACATTGGGAAGCAGTCATCTAAGAAGATTACCCCATCCGAAGAAGGCAAATAGAGGAAGCTGATTTTGGACTACATCCCGTATTCTCAGATTTTTGCTGAACCGCATGGGCAACTGCATGCATGCAGCATACACACAGAGAGTAATATCCACGGTTTACACACCCCCTAGTCAAAAGTCAGACCACAGAAATTATAGCAGAGCTATAAAGTACCTCCGAAATGCAAAACATAAATTATGAATAAAACATACAGCTGGAGAAAAAATAAACCAATAGAAAAGGACCCAGAGCTAAAAGAGAATATCTCATTAAGCCATTGGGATGCTATTCAAGTTCAGCACTAAAATAAAGTTGCAGGGATGTGGTAGGCCAGGAATAAGATACGCTGACAGAACTATGCAAGAGAAGCTGCACAATATCTGTCTACTGTACGCATTAGTACCACTAGTGCCAACAGTCCCTCACATTAATAAGCACTAATAACTATCCCCTTATTCTTTTTAAACCCAAATAACTATTAAGCTGATGCTAAATTAGAGACAGTAGAAGAACTGGTACACCTTAAGCTTGTCAATGCTGGACAGAATTTTAAACAGGATAAAATCATTTTACTTAGCTTGCATTGTAACAGATTCTGGGAAAGACCTATACAGAACCCAAAGAGCTATGAAGTAAATTCTCACTTAAACAACTATGCAAAATGGTGTTAAAATAATAATATTAGGAAATAAGTCCAGGTAGCATAGTATAAATCAGGTGAGCCTGGCTGCAGGTCAATTAAGGGATAGGCAAGACAATTTGGCTAAAACAACAGCTGATTTAGTCCTCTAATCGAGTGGCTCTCAACCTTTCCAGACTACCGTACCCCTTTCAGGAATCTGATTTGTACCCCCAAGTTTCACCTCATTTAAAAACTACTTGCTTACAATAATCTGACATAAAAATACAAGTCTCACAGCACATTATTACTGCCTTTGCTAGTGCTTTTTATGTAACCTGTTGCAAAACTAGGCAAATATTTAGATGAGTTGATATACTGCCTGGAAGACCTCTGTGTACCCCCAGGGATACACATACCTCTGGTTGAGAAACACTGCTCTAATCAACCCATGATCCAAACCCTTTCTGATGTCCAAAAAGTCTAATTTTTAATTTTGTGCACTGGTGCTTTCAATTTTGTTCCCAGACAGAACTAGACAGTGCTGAGACACAGGACAGAGGCATCTATTTGGCTGCTCAGTTTTTCAAATAGCTAGCCTATAGTTCGATAAGCAGCCCAGCTTTTGGGTGCTTATCTGAACTTTGGGTTTCACCAACTTAATCTTCATGCAACTTTAGACTCTGAAATAAGGCACTCATTTTATCACTGCTGGAAAAAGAGAATGCAATATGAATAACTGGTGCCATTTTATCCTGAGATGGTAAACAAAGCATTAGCATCTCTATGCCCCACAACTAATTCACATATAGAGGCAGATTCTCGCACACGGAAGGGGGAAAAAAAGTGTGTGAGCCAAAATATGGATGGGTAAACCTCACTGAGGTTTTGTGATCCTATGAATTAAATTTTAGGTTCACAAAATTAGTTCAAATCCGTAAGCCTCTCCCTGCTGTAATTTAATCCACTATTTTTCCAAGGCGATGCATGTTGGTATAGCGACAGGGAAGTCTGTGCTAAAGTACTAAAACCAGAAGAACAGTTTCCAAAAGCTACACTGGCAGAAATAGGTGTGCACACACAGAGACAGAATGCATTGTTTCATTAGAATTTTGCTCTCCTCTCTGATTCTCTCTCATTAGTTGCACCTATGTAAAACGTAAGCCCTGTAACATTTGAGTTGAACTTTCAGACCCCCAGTATTTGAGAAGATTGCAAATTAGGCAAAACAAGTTCCCCTGTTCCTCATTTTATCCCTTCATAAATGTAGATGAGCACTTTTGAAGCACACAGGGTCAATCGATACTGAGCTTATTTTGATCAGTGTGCCTCATTTTGGCTTAAAAATATAGAATAGGTTCCTTCTTGTAATTACTTTACCTGACAGTGTACTGATTGTCTTCTTAAACAAGAACAGCATTATTTGGAGCACATTTATGTTTGTTCTGGAAGACCAGGGCTCCAATGGATAATCCAAAAGATTATTCCATGGTGGATTATCCCAGACAATACTTATAAAAAATGTCACACAACACAAATATGTGCCAAGAGTCTGTTATTGGAAAAGATGCCTAGGACAGCGTAATATTAAAGAACAAAGTGTTATGCACCAGGGAGTGTAAAAGGCTTGAATAGTCTTTGACCATACATTGGTGTAAAATTTCCAGCAAACCTAATTAAAAATTAAAGTAAAGTGAAAAAGCAGGAATTCCATCATGTGGCATCATATTGACATCCACATGGGTCATGAGCAGGGTTGGAACCTTTAGATTTTCCACATAGACCTCTGCCTCTTGGGCCAATCCTAACTGATAGCATAGTAGGTTGTCATCTTCTATGTTGACCAGCATGATGGGAGGATGAGACAATTTGCCAGTGGGTTTCATATATATGCGGACAGCAAAGGAATCTTTGGTTCCATTCCCTGCTCTGAAGAGAAGTGTGCTCCAGTGGGCAGAAGATTCCCCACAAGCATGATTCCTTCTGCCCCATTTCAGTCAACCTGCCCCTGCCCCAGTGTTGTTTCTTTCCCACCCATGACTCCTCACTCCAGTCCCATTCTCCTCAGCTAGACTTTCCTAATCACCACTCTTCAGGTTTCTCATCCCAGATCCAGTCTCCTTGCTCAGTTCCCTCAGCTTCTGATCCAAGCTCAGTCTCTCACTCTTGTCCCTTGGCTCCCAATCTTCTCCCACCCCTACTCATAGTATCCCTCTCCCCTGCCTCCAGGCGCCTTATCCCAATGTAATGTGCTTGATTCCCTGCCCAAGGTTCATCTTTGGTCCCCTCTGCAGTCCCTCACTCCCTTCTCTGTGCTGCCTGGGCCCAGGAGGGAGGGCATCAATGTGCCAGTGAGGCAGACTCCCTGCTTTCAGTTTCAGAGCCCAGACCCATCGCATCCCACAGGAGCTCAGAGGTGCAATTGCTGGGGAAGTCCTGCTCAGCCCCAGACTGGAGCATGGCCTGTGCAGATGGAATCTTCTAGGAACTTAGCTGTGAAGCTCTTGAAAATCTCTACTGAGATCTACTGATTGTGCACAAATGGCCATTTCTCAAAGGCTTATCAGTCGGCCAAGTTTGATCGAATTTTCCTGGGCACAGCAAAAGGACACATCGCTGACACAAAGAATGCCCCACTGCCAAATTTCCAGGGTGAGCCAGAGCTTCTTAAAAAACAAAAACAAAAAAGGTTGCCAGAAGTATTGTACATGGCAAAGACAACAATTTCCCCTGATCTTGTTCTCAGAAACAACCGAACTGTTTTCCTGAATATTTTCAAGAAATTCAACCTGAGGCAGACACCCAGCATAGAAAATTTCAGGCCAAACACTTAAACTTTAGCAAAGTTAAAAGCACAAGAAACTAGCGTCTTATAATGGAAAGTGTCAGGCAAACTTAATAATAGGCTACCAGTCCCACCTACAATAGTCCAATATTAACATTAAGGTTGTGCAATTCATCACACAAAAGATACCTAAGTTATAAAAGCACATCCTCAACTCTCCTATTCTGTGCATTATATGATACAGTCTTTAATATATTATACAATTGTATGCTTGTGACGTTATCTGATTAAAATATGACCATATAGATCATTGTTGCAACCGCTGTTATCTCTTTGCAACAAATCTTGTACAAAATGTGGCATGTAAGATGTCTATGAAAAGGTTATGATTTGCAGGTTATGATTATGCTATCCATATGTATGTATCGGGTTTGTATTTGAAGTTATGAATATTGGTTCTATACTTGGATTTCAAAATGTTTGCTCCTGGGTAATGCCCACAAGGTAGTTAGCTTGCATATCTTGGAAGGACTATTAAAATTAAGTGGCTCAAGGAACACTTAACTGACAATGGGAGACACCCATCTACACTGAATAGACTGTCTGGCAAACATACTGTCTGGGGTATAGATAATGATTTTCTGCTGTGATCAGGGGCGGCTCTAGGGATTTTGCCGCCCCAAGCACGGCAGGCAGGCTGCCTCCGGTGGTTTGCCTGCGCAGGGTCCGCTGGTCCTGCGGCTTCGCCCGCCGAAGCCGCGGGACCAGCGGACCCTGCGCAGGCAAACCACCGAGGGCAACCTGCCTGCTGCCCTCGCGGTGCCGGCAGAGTACCCCCCCATGGCTTGCCGCCCCAAGCACGCGCTTGGCGTGCTGGGGCCTGGAACCGCCGCTGGCTGTGATTAAGCAAAATTATGTATGGACATGTGATTTGCCCATTTGACTTCGACCACCATCTTGTTACTGTGCTTTTCCACAGTAAGATGAATGGGGTTCCCTCCACATGGCAGAAGATATAAAAGGCCCTGGAAACCCTTCCATTTTGCTTCTTTTCTGCTCCCGCCTCTTTTCTGCCCAAACCTCTGGACTATGAATTTACATTAATGGGTGCATTCTAACCGATGGGCTGAGGGCCTACCAAGGATTTGGAAGGAACCAGAGACTTATTAAGTCAGCAGTTTATTCCATCACTGCTACAAGCCTGAACCAAGAACTTGGCAATTATTGTATTTATTTGATTCCTTTAACCATTTTTAACTCTCACCTTTTTCTTTTTATGACTAAACCTTTAGATTTTAGATACTAAAGTACTGGCAACAGTGTGATTTTGGGGTAAAATCCGAGTTATATATTGATCTGGGTGTGTGGCTGGTCCTTTGGGATCAGAAGAACCTTTTATTTGAAGAGATTGGTTTTAAAGAACCACTCATCTTTATATCCAATGTTTTTGGTGGTAATAGAAGGACTGGTATGCCTAAGGAAACTGCTTTTATGACTTCTTGTTAGCCAGTGTGGTGAGACAGACATTTACTTTTGTTGGTTTGGGGAATTAGCCACCAGTCTTGGGGTGCATCTGCCCTATTTCTCAGCAGTTTGTCCTAAATTTGGCATCCTGAGTTGTGAGCCGCAAAGGCACAGTTACAACCCTGTGCCTGTATTTTTGCATTATTTTCTTTCATAATTCTGCATAATGGTTGCAATCAGCTTCTATTACGAAGTTGTATTTTAGCTCCCCTATAACTTTGGTTTGGGAAATTCATTTTGTCTGAAAACTGCCAGATTTCCTCTGAAGGCCAAGGAAAATATTTCTGAAAATTTGAGAACACTGACCACAGAAGTTAGCTCCAACTTGCCAGTGTGTACACAAAACTTTCTCCAAAACTTTTTTACATGCAGCTTAATTATAGTCAATGTTGCAAGTATAATGCCTGACTGGCACTCACTGTAATATTATGTAATAGAAAATGCAGAAATTTGTGGCATCTTAATCAGTGAAGTACATATCTCATTTGATTTTTAGGAACGGCGTGCCACTTAGTATAGTCTGAAATACTGCTGGTTTGTGGCCTGGCACAGCAGGCCCAGATTAACCAATGTGCACTAGGTGCACTTCCATAGGGCCTCTATTTCAGTGGGGCCCCCTGACTACTGGGAGGAGGAGAAACAAATCTAAAAACATACAGGAGCAAAACAATCCAGGGCCAGGAAGGTGGCAGGGCAGAACAGTGGGAAGCCTCTGCCTGCATGCTGTGGCGAGAACCAATGGCCCAGAGCAGGGAGTCAGGCCAGCCCCATAGGACAGGCATTGCTGCAGGTTGAGTGAGAAACAGACTCACTCTCCAACCCCCACCCCAGAGCCTCCCACCCCCACAGGGTCAGGACTGACTCCTCTCTCCCCCAGGGTTAAGGAAGGTGTGGGGGGCACCCCAATTGCCATAGCGAACAGGGCCCCAAAATTCTTTAATCCAGCACTAATGCTCAGCATAAAAAGCCCTCAACAGGACAGGCACATATTACGTCACAGGCCACCATTGTTCATGAGGTTTTCATAATAACTATGAACAGAAGGTACTAGGCTTGCTGTAACCTAGGCACAGACATAAGAAACCAGAAGCCTTCTCAACAAGCTGGGCCACCAATCTGGAACCCCCTCCCCAAGGAGCTTGACCTTGGTGTAAGGAACCAGAATGAAGGAAAATTAGACAGCACACTCAATAGTAGCAGCCCGTGATGAAACCAAGGGCAGGATGCAGAACTGCCAGAGGTCCTGATCATACTTACAGAGAAGGACTAATTACTGTTTGGATCATCTCATTTCCTTACCTCCCCCACTCCCATTCTACATTCACATATTGCCCTGAATTTATGATGAGAGTCATTACCCTTTCTTCTCCGCCTCTAGATCCACTTCTGCCATAACCTCTGGAAGAAACGGAACAATGCTTACTGGCAATTGGAGTAATTCAGTTTTTATTTAACTGAATGTTTTGTAATTACATAAAGTATAAGAACACGTGTACGTAGCTGACTGTCTCCTTCTCAACCACCCTCTCTCTGTATGTTGCTTATTTTCGTAGACTGTTAATTCTTTGGGAGAGGAACTTTTTGTCTACTTCTGTTTGTACAGCACCTAGCACAACACGGCCATGACCTTAAATCAGTGACGGTAAGTAAACATCGATGCATGAGGGCAAAATTTAGCCCAATCTGATTCCAAAGATGCGGTGAACTATTGTTCAGAGCATAACAGCTGATTCATTTAACCATACAATTACTGTACTACAAGTATTTAAACCATAAAGCACTTAGTGATTCTTTGAGTATGCAAAGCACCACTATGAAATCAATTTCTATTCTGGTTTATATAACCTAACCACTTAAAGCCTTAATTTTCTGCAATTAATTGTCATATTTTCTGGCTTCTTAAAAATGGGACAAGCTTCCAACTCAACCCTAATCTCAGGCTTTTCTGAGCTAAACTATTTAATTATTGCATAGCACATTCACAGTCCCAACAGCCCTTGACAAGTTCCCTTACATATTTTCTTGTTTAATGTATTTATATTATTAGTTCAAATTGCACTTGCTTGAGAATCTGCTGCCTGTTGTTCCAAGATCTGAATGGGTGAGGCTTTGGTTTGAGTGAGTGATACTCCATTTCTCTGCAGATAAACAAACAGAATAACTAGCAGGAAATCGTGGCCGTTTGGTGAGAAGGGCTCGATCTCAGCTGGGAACAGGCAACGCAGCATCATTTTCACTCCAACACAAAGTGCCTATTCTTGACGACTCAACCAAAGGAAGCAGAAGCAGAGTGACTCCTAGCAAAGCACATCTGCAAGGCTGTATTTCACAGGAAGTAATGCAGCTCCTCTGCAGATAAGTTTCACTGAAGAACAAAGAATAATTTTGTTCAATGCTTCAAGAGTGATGCATTGAAACCTGGACCTAGCTTTTCAGTTCCTGAAAACAAGACTCAGAGAACTAAAACTAACTCCCTCCTTCCCCAAATTAAGCACTATGGCTTTCAAACCAGCCTCCATTTTCCATGTGAGGAAAGCTTAAAAATGCCCATTGATCTCCATCCCTGTTTATATGTTTTATTAGACTATTTTGCCAAATACGCACAAGTTAGCACATTTGAGATAAACAGTAGAGCAATAATAGCTAAACCCGTTGTGTAAAACGTAGTCCCCCCAATGCAGATCTGCTGTAAAGGTGCAGTGACAAAATATTTATGACTAAGAACAAGATAAGAGGCATAATAATGGATTAGCAGACAGTATTGTCATTAATTGAAAATATATCCTGATCTTAAATCTTTCCTGTATGCCCTGAACTTCAGAGGCATACTATCCACCACAGTTGGTTTTCTAGCAGCTAAACATTTAACATGAGATAATGAGGTGTGTTTCTGAATGATACAAGCAGCATTTATTCAGGAGTCAGAGGTAGTTGGGAGCCAAAAACATGATCATATTAAAAACAAACAGCAGAGCAAAGATTACCCTCATGCCCCCTCTTTTAGCTTGTGCAGCACATTCTGATCAATGCAGAAGAGAGACTGTCAAGTACTCTGTTATAGTTTAATTTTCTATTTAATCTCAATTGTTTGCAATGCCCTTGCCCTCCTTTAAAAGCTGGAAAATATAATTCCTTTCTCTATCAATTTTGTACTTTCCCTCTCAGCAAAAAGTGACTGAACCCCACCCCACAGCTTTTCTCCCAGTGCCTTCTATAACATTTTTAAGGAGATTGTGTGTGTGTATATGTGTGGGGGAGCTTGGGGGAAAATAGTTAAAGTAAGAATCTTCACACAAAATTCGAATGGAACCCAAAAGGTTAAAATAAAAAGTCAGCTGTCCCCTTCACCCCCCAATTTCTGTAGTGCACCCTTTCATTAAACAATAGTAGAATATTTTTACAGTGACGTTCTCAAACACTCAAACTATGGTCTTCTAGAGGAATACAATATTTTTTCTTGTAAGGATTTTGGCATTTCCTAGTTCCAACTAGGAAAAGAATTTCTGAGATTTCATGAGAATGGTCTGCAGGGGGTCACAGAATTTAAATAGTGTCTCTATGGCAACTTAGTGATGAACCTTCTAACATATCATTTTCCTTGATGTCCCCACCTCTGATCCAGAATCAGTTATGGATTGGAAGGCAAGCTGAAAGACAGTGTGTTTACACTGGCTCTGGTTTCAAGGGTTGGAAACCACACTGGACAGATGTGGTTGCCCCCTAACTTGGCAGTTGGAGGCCACACTGGAAGGTTGTGTGTTTACTCTGGCTTGGGTATCTAACACTGGAAGTTGTGTTGATGGTTGCTCAGATTCACTGGCAGAGGAGAAAAAAAAAAGAATTCCAGACTGGGGATTTGTAGTTTATTTGCTATCTCTTGAGATCACTGGAGGAAATGAGCCTCTGAAGGGTGGCCTTTGGTAAGATCTTTCCTTAAATCTTAAGACTGATCAGGTATTGTAATAGAATAGTTCTTAAAAACAAAGAAAACACCCCTAACATCATTATATGTATCATAACAACATTGTATCGTGTGTGTGTATTCTCTTATATTTTATTCCATACATTGTTGACACTCCCTGTTCATAATCCTATGTGTTACCTGTACATAACCCATGGTTTGTGTTAAGATGTATGAATAAAACTGGTTTTCATCAATTTCCCTCCTCACATTTTGTTGATAATCAAGGAATAATAATTCAACAGGGAAGAAGTCTAAAGTTAGCACCTATGAAATATGTTCTTGTAACATCGTAGAGGTATCAGGAAGACAACTCTGAGTCCTGAGATCACACACATGCAAAATAAGAGTTAATTTGATGGCATCATATCTAATGATTGCCCTCTAATAATAAATGGCTACACTCTTTTGTTACAGTAAGCATTTGGGTCAACAGATGTCATTGTGAGAGTGAGAAAGGCTGTTCATGTAGCTTTCTAGCCCAGAAATAGGAAGTACAGGAAAATCTCAACATAAAGTCCTTTTCTTTCCCAATTTCCACCCTAGTTCTGAAAAAAAAATCAGCAACTTCTGATTACACTGGCTCTGGGATTAGCCCTTCAACATTAACATTTCGGGGTGACTTCTCCAGCCAAAGCTTTGAATCGTTTGCGCTTTTCTCATCACTAATTTTAAACCAATTCTCACACAGCATGAGCCAAGGAAAAGCGAAAAGAACCATATCAATCAACCTTCTCCAAAATTAGGAATAAACTAGAAGCTACTTGACCTTAGCAAGCCTTCCTAGAGCCACGCTAACTGAAGTCACCAACTCCTGGGAATGGCTCTGAGGGTCCAGAAAATTGATCCCAACATGACCAACTTTTGCAACACGAGTTCCAAAATTAGGCACCATACATTCAACGCTGGAGCCAGTTCCGCGTTCTTTCACAGCACTGCGTCCCAAATAGGTGTGGCAGGGCGTGGCATGCTCCTGCTATTGCAGCACTTCCGGGCCCCTTACTCCTTTCCAGCAGCTCCCCTTACTGTTACGGAGCAGGAAGGAATGTGGGAGGGAAGGAGCTGCCAATAGATTTTGGGCAGGGGGGAACTGAGCGCATACATTATTTGGGAAGGGGAAGCCCAGGGAGAGGTGCATAAGCCAACTCTGAGTTGCTGGGCTTTTTATGCGACCCCGTCCCCTGTTGTGGATAAGATGTTGGTTCACCTGAGCAACTCCCTCCCTCTTCTCCCTTCTCCCGATCTGAAATCCCCTACTGGCTGCTGGGCAGCTTCTCTGCTTGCCTCTAACGCTTCTCACTGCTCCCTGAAGGTGAGGAACCAGAGGCCTACAACTGAAAGAGAACATACTGTTAAGAATCCTTGAGCCCAGCAGAGCAGGGGGCCAGCTGCAGCAGCCCTGAGGCGGGGGATGGAGGGAGCAGCCTCTATTAATTGTGGGGGCTCATTAATTGCAGGGCTGGTAGCATTGATGATGTGTGTGGTGGGGGACAGAACTAGCATGAACTGTGTTTGTGGGAGGCATGAATTGTATTTGGGGCTGTCATAGCAGGGATCCTTCCCCCTTCCCCACAAAGTGCCCTACAGGCTGACAGAGCAGGGGTCCTGTTCCTACCTCCATAATATCCTCTGCAGGGACCCATGCCAACCCAGACCCCAAATGACCAAAACAAAGAACACGTGTTCCATTACATGTCAAGCTACAGGAAAAAGATTATGATGTTTTTCCAATGATAAAGCCTGTTTTTTAAGGATCATCTCCCACTGTGGGATCCAAATAAACCTGTTCTACAATCTGTAACAGCCGCCCTGCACCCCCAAACACACAGTTGAGCTGTCAGAAATTGACAACAGATTTATTTATTTCCGACAGTGAAATAATATTCTTAAAAAGAGATTCTACAGTTAAAAGCTTTATAATCTGTCAGTTATAAAGTGACATGCAACAAAATATGGATGCTCCAGTTTTTATCGTAAGTCACACATTTGCAAGTTTCAGTGCCAAGGGTCATGCCTGTGTCTCTCACCGACTTTCCAAGATTGAAAGTGTTGGTCAACATGTACTTTTACTGCAGTCATTTATTGAATTTAGGTAATACTAAGCTGTATCCAGACTTAAGGCCTGTCAGAAACAAAGGTTCTCCCATTTCTTCCTCTACAAGCCAGTTTAATATTCTTTCCTGTAGCCAAGGATATGATCTCTAATCATTGGAAAGATTCATCAGCATCACCATATGCAGATTGACTTGCTACATTTTCTAGCACAATTCTTATGGACACAATTACATATGCCAAAGACCAGAAACACCATATGCTCTCTAGCAGACATGGTCTTGGGTCCTCTGCATTCTCTCAATTGTGTCTATTATTCTCTCAAACTACACAGTGCACAGAATAGAGTGCCCTAAAAATTTACACAGATGCAAAACGGACATGAATACATGAAAACGTTGCATATTGTTGACTTATTCAGAGCCCATGATGGGCTGTGCTTCTGTGATATTCTGAACTATAAATCAAATGCACAGATAGGATAGTGTTTGAATCAACCAAAATAACCTACTCAGCTTTCCAGCAGTAGATATTTTTGATACCACAGGCTAGACATACAGAGAAGAAGAAATATTTCCAGCACAAAAAGTATGTCCAAACTCACCACTGAAGTCCATGGAACCAAATGTTTTCCCCAATCAATAATTCTTTATAGAAAAGTCCTGTACAAAAGGAAGAAAACAACAGGTTCTATAGAAATTATTCTGAAGAGACCAATAGAATTTAATAGAGATTGATATTCTTAATATAGGGGGGTTTAACCCTTCTTCAGAATTCTCTGGTACTGATTTAATTCTGTGAATTGTCCAAAAATACAAAATACAATTCTATGTAATTATACAGGCCAGACTGTGGCTTAAAAGCCACAACCCTGAACCAGGGGCAGCACAATTCTTCACTGCCTTAGAAGGACATTAGAGACAACCCCTCTAAGAAAGGCACAATTCAGTTGTTAGTCCCTACATAGCAGGGTTGTGGCAGGAGCACAATCAGCTCCATCTTTTAGAATAGAGGTGGGCAAACTACGGCCCGCAGGCCACATCCGGCCAGCAGGACCGTCCTGCCCGGCCCTTGAGCTCCCAGCCAGGGAGGCTAGCCCCCGGCTCCTCCCCCGCTTTCCTCCCTCCCTCACAGCCTCAGCTCGCAGTGCCATCAGCGCTCTGGGTGGCGGGGCTGCAAGCTCCTGCCGGGTAGCGTGGCTGTGAGAGTTGCTGGCCTGCCCTGGTGCTCCAAACTGCGCGGCTGGCTCCGGCTGGGCAGTGCGGCTGCTAGTCCTGGTGCTCTGAGTGGCATGGTAAGGGGGCGGAGAACGGGGGAGTTGGATAAGGGGCAGGGAGTCCCGGGGGGCAGTCAGGGAACAGGGAGCAGGGGGCAGTTGGATAGGTGTGGGAGTCCTGGGGGGCCTGTCAGGGGGTGGGGGTGCGGAGAGGGAACAGGGCAGTCAGGGCACAAGGAGCGGGGGGTGGTGGTGGATAAGGGGTGGGGTTTCAGGGGGCAGTTTGGGGCGGGGTCCCAGGAGAGGGTGGTCAGGGGACAAGGAGCAGGGGAGTTGGATGGGTCAGGGGTTCTGAGGGGGACAGTCAGGGGGTTGGAAGTGGGAGGGGGCAGATAGGGGGCAGGGGCCAGGCTGTTTGGGGAGGCACAGCTCCGATGTGGCCCTTAAGTTCTGGAACCCCCAAAAGTTTGCCCACCCCTGTTTTAGAAATCACTTCCAGACGGGCTTCAAAGTCCATTTTTCCCCCCACCCCAGAGTCACCACTCACAGTCTACAGAGGTTTCCCATCAGGGGTTCCAACATGTTAATGACCAGAAGCCCAAAGGTCCAAACCACACAAATCAGCCGTGGAGATTTATTTGAAGAATCACAGTATTGACCCTCATCTTTAAATTCCCAACTCTTTCTTTCAAGGGCATCCCCAGTACTATTGCGTACAACCCAGATATTAGCAGCTAGTTTCACATCAGCACTGCACACCCAATATCTGCCCTTGAAGCAACAGACATATTGGCCTTCTCGACAAACTGCCACACCTCTTGTGTCCTGAGGAAGGGGCAGCCTTTGCAGACCTGGAACTCAGTGAAGTTCCGAGAGTGCTCTCTCCCTGCACTACAACAGTGTAATCCACCTCCAGAGAGGCCCTGCTCCCTGGACCAGCGGAAGGCATATGGTGCAAGCCCTGAAGGCCAATAGCTGTGGGCACACTCCCTTACTGTACGCTAAGTTGAATTCAGCATTATCTAGTCCTCAGTTATTACTACACAGTATTGGGTGTGCCAAAGCTGTCTGCCACTCAGAGAAGTGCTGGAGTGCGGGGAGCCACTGCAAGGGTTAACTCAAGACTTGCAGTGCACTGTCTTACCTGGAGAAGAATTTCCCTAAAGAGGAAATCATCCCCCATAGCCTGGACCCTCTGGAGAGCCAGCAACACAGGGTGCTTGCCCTAGGAAGCCTCCAGTTTGAATCACCTGGGCCTCTGGGCCTGCTTGTGATTTAGAGGTGCACACAGCGCCAACTAGTGGCCAAAATGAAGTGTGGCCGACTCCTGTTGACTCAATTGGGAAACATGACTAGCAGCTACAGTTTCCTGATCTTGTCTTGCTCATTCAGGGCTGCCCAGAGGGGGGGAGGAAGTGGGGCAATTTGCTCCAAGCCCCGGGCCCTGCAGGGGCCCCCATGAGAATATAGTATTCTATAATATTGCCACTTTTTTTTATGGAAGGGGCCCCCTAAAGTGCTTTGCCCCAGGACCCCTGAATCCTCTGGGCAGCCCTGTGCTCATTTCTTCTGCTTTCCCCTCCCTTCATTATTAGACAGCATTGGTATCTCCTTGTCCCCACAGCGGGCTAAGAGGGCCTGTTGTTTTTAATAGATTTTAAAGGGGGGAAAAGATAGAAAAATGTCAAGCTTGTGAGTGGGGTGGAGGAAAGGGAGTCAGGGATCTTTAAAATTGATTTCCAGGTCAAGCAGTTCAGGACTCCTTAAATCCCAGAGCAAAACTGAGGTTGAGTGTCCCTACGATGCGTATTTCTGGTAGTAATATTTGAGCCTATGAATGGTGTAGTAAAGTGATCACCATGGCCCTAAGTGGGATTCCAGAATATTAGGGGATGGAGCCATGCTCCACCACTTTCTATTTGTCAGTGGGAGTTCCCGCTACACAGCGTTTGTTGTGCTGTACTTGAATCCAGCAGCAAGTTCTCAGCCTGCCCTTGTGTGAGTAGAATGCTATTTTTTGTAGCACTGGGCAGCCTCTTTGGAAAAAAAAATGGCACCTTTGAAAAGCACTATTTTGTAGGGGGGACTTTCCACCCTGACTGGCCTTTGTTACATGCTACAGCCATTTGAGGGTGAGGTTATAGAAAGTTATTCATCAGCATTGTTAAGACTACCCTTTTCTAGTCTTTCTGTGCATGTTTTCCTCTTTGCATTTTGTATCTTTAGCCCATATTGTGGTTCATATTTGGGCTCTGATAATTAGTGAGGTATACCATGGATATCTTAATGGCAATACTATTTTTTACTTTTCTGTCCCAATTCTGCCCATGGAATCAGACTTGTGTTCCCAAGGGTGGACTTTAGCTTTATATACAGAATTGGTTCTCATTTGCACCAGTATAAATACTTGACTTCAAAGCAGATAATCTGGATTTACTCTGGTATGACTGTTAGCAGAATTTGCCCCCTAACTTTTATATTTCATAGACTTCTATTACTATTTTTCTGAGAAGTGCTTTGTTAATTTTATATACACCTCTACCTCGATATAACACTGTCCTCGGGAGCCAGAAAATCTTATTGCGTTATAGGTGAAACCACGTTATATCGAACTTGCTTTGATCCATCTCAGTGTGCAGCCCCGCCCCCCCAGCACTGCTTTACCGTGTTATATCAGAATTCGTGTTATATTGGGGTAGAGGTGTAGTCAGAAATAGAATTGTAAAATGTCAACAGCCTCCCACCTGATTTTTCTCTTATGTGGGTTATTATGAGTTAATCTTCTGTTTAGCTATACTGTATTTTAAATTGTTGGCATTGGCTTCTGTAGTGTTGGCAACCATCATTGATTTCCTCCAGTTACATTAACAAAGAAGGAGGGCGAAAGAAGGATTTCTGGGCTTTTAAATAAGAACAATCTGAGCAACAATGTCCTGACTTTGCCCACTGAGATGCGTTGGCAATTCATTTGTTATTTGCACCCAAACTGATTCTGCTTCAGAAGCATTACTTCATGCAGTGTAATCACAAAACCTCTGCTAAACCCACTGTCTTACTTCTACTGAGCTATGGCATACTAGTGCTAAAAACTAATCACAAAGCCCAAACAAGATTGTCAAGGTGTTCTTGGCTGAAGTACAATCAAATCTTTATTGCAGCAGCACAAATAGTTCTGTTGCCATAGCTAAGGCTGTGTCAGCACTTCTGTCATGAGCTCTTATTTTCAGGAGTTTATATTAACTCCGATACAGAATTTCACTCCAGAATTTCAGGGCTTTGCTGAGGAACACATTTATTTAATTAGTTTGAATAAAAACAAAAAAAACCCTTATTCATCTGAGTAGAGAATTATTACTCTATTACACTTAATTCTTGGAAGAAGCAAACTCCATGTCAGTTGTTAATCAAAAGCAGTATGTCACCATAGGATCTTATATTTTTACTCTACTAAAGGAAGTGGTTTTGCAGCACCCAGATGGAATCAAGGAATGAGAAGGTTCTTAACAAAAGCCTGTAACCTCCTGTCCCAGCAAAGCAAACACCACCCATCTGAAAGCTTTAAGGGCCTGTAGACAAGTGGACTCATCCCTGCGGCACCTCCTGCTGGTGACTTCTGGGAATTAGCTCACTACCAGCCAGGCGCGCCCTGTGTAGGCCAGTGAGCCACCTGTCCTCTGTCCCCGTGTCCCTCCCTGGACCGAGGTGCCCCTTTAACTGGGGTGCTGCCCCCTGGCAGTACCCCACCAATCTGGGTATCCCCTCCCTGGGGAACCCCCAACCCACTATCCCCACTTTACCTCAGTATATGGCTACGGCCCAGTCTCCATCTAGCCCCCATTCACTGGGGCAGACTGCAGTATCAGCCACTCATCATAGGCAAAAGGGTTTGGACCTGCTGCCGTTGCCTACCCCCTGCAACCCCCAGTACCTCTTGGCCTTATGCTAGGCCACAGCCTGGGGCTTTCCAGGCAGGAGCTCCCCAGCCCTGCTTCACTCAGGTACCCTGTGTCTAGCTCCCTGCAGCCAGGCCCTTCTCCCTCTCTAGGCAGAGGAAGACTGCCTGGGCCTCTGGCTCACAGCCTTTTACAGGGGCCAGCTGGGCCTGATTGGGGCATGGCCACAGCTGAGCCTACTTTCCCCAGTCAGCCCAGGCTTCTTGCCCCAGCCCCAGCCCTCTCCTGGGCTGTTTCAAGCCCCACAGGGCAGGAGCGGGTAATCACTCCGCTACAGGGCCCAATTCTGCAATCTGCTGTGTGCTTTCAGCTCCCATGGAAGTCTATAGGAGCTTTGTTATTCATTTCAGTAGTAGGAGGACATGGAAGCATTCAGCATCTCCTGCCTAACATGAGTACCAGGGACACCATAGAACAAGAGTTCCAAAGAGAACAAAAGTTCCTCTTTTAAACAGAGATGGGTGTGGGCCTAACTCCAGCTTTTTATTTCATGATTATCTCCTCTCCCAACAAACATATACTGCACAGGTGTAGAAAAGTATGGCTGGGTTACTCAGCCTTTTCCATCCATGACTACAGTAGTGTATAGGAATAGAATAGAGGCAGTCACTATCTATTTAAAGGGGTACTACCCTATTCCTATATACTACAACCCCCCCTTTCAGCCACTTAAAATCAATCTCTTCAGTTTCATCTCAGAAAGCCTCTAAGTGAAGCTTCAAAGGCAGTTCCAGGTCCTTCAGCTTATATAACATGAATAACAGTGCAATGGACCCTTAATGATTAATGGTTTATGGGGTATTTCTGGCATCTGAGATGGATCTGATGATTAAGTAACTGAGTGAATTTGTCTGACTGGAATGATCAGACACAGGCAATGGGGAGTATCAGACCATCTCTCTCCAGATGCCCATCCAGAGGATATGGCTGGGAAAAGGGCAATCCTGCTTTCCCCAGCTGCCAGAATATTCCACTGGTGCTCTTGACAGTGAACACAAAGTTAAAATGGCCCCAGAATCCAGGGAGAGCAAATAGTAATTAAGGATGTGACATAAATCCCTATCCTCTGGATTTGCACGGAGCATTCCTTCCCATATCACAGAATCAGGTTCATACAGCCTACGCAAAACAAAAAGACAATTGTATTATGAAAAGTTGTTTTCATAATATGTGGAGCCTTTCTGAAATGGTATTAACAAAAATCACTCAAGAAAGCGTGGTCTTGAGAGTTTTTCTGTCAATTTTTCCAGCTTTAATTGGATTGGATAATTTGGATAAAGAACTGTTATGAGCTAGGTTAAACCTTGTTATGGGTTGAGTTAAGATCTCATTGAAACTGATGCGTGTGAATGCAGTGTTCATTTAAGATAGCTGTAAGAGAGCCACACCTAAAAGAAGGCCTGATGTCCAAAAAGAAACACCATGTGGGTTGAGGTTTCTACCTATTGTTCTGACAAGGTGGAGGTATGTGTCTGTGGGCATGGCAAAGACTAGTTGGGGCATGGGGGGACAGATGAGAAACTGAGAGGCAAAACAGGAAGGCTAAGGTGCTGCCGTTAAGAAGGGTGTTGCCCTGGGAGAAGTCTAGAGAGAGAGGGGTTAAGTTCTGGGTTGGGGTACTGGCTTAAAGAAATGTGGGACTGAAAGCTATGAAACTATTCCTTTTGTTTTTGGTTTCTTCTGCCTGCAGAGAAGCATGACTTAGTGCATTCCATGTAAATGAACAAGATCGCATCCAAGAAAATACCAGACTCTATCATCAATTTCTACTTCCAACTGGAACAACCTACAAGGTCCTGAACTTTGACTAGCCAGCTCAATTGAAAAGAGGTAACAATACAGGTAGGTATTCAAACATATTTGGGTCTATCTGAACTAACCAACTGAACCTTTGTACATTTGAACCACTAAATAAAATTAAAACAGTGGTAGAGAGTTATATTACTCTGAGCTAGAGATGAGCACGCTATCACTTCTCTATTGAGTATCATAAAATATTCAAGTTTGAGAAGAGGAAATGGGAAAAGTTTGGGTTGGAACTTTTTTTTTATTCAAAAGAAAATAATGCAATTGGCATGAAAGACACCTATGCAATTTATTCTTTAAAAATATTTCTCCTGACCCTTTGAAAATGGCTCCCTCTATTTTTAGTAAGGATTCTTTTCAGAAGAACTTTGATTTAAAAAAAATAAAGAGTAAAAATTGCTTGATGGCTAAATGTCCCTTTAATGACCAGAGCTAATAAGGAAAATGGTTCTAACATTTCTGTCTCTGATAATGGTTCCATTGTTTTGATCTTAGAGACATAAATGAAACATATATTCTGTGATGCATTCCCCTGATTAAATCACCTGTAAGATTGCATTTTGTATTTGAGAACTGTTTTGCAACGTTTGTTCTCAGAATATGATGCCACTGCTGCTTTGATGTGGTTAAGTAATTTTTGCACAATCATGTAATAGATTAAATTATACTTAGTCTTCCTTGAAATTTTTTTGATGAGGGCTGAATGTTAGGGGTTGCTTAGAACCGTTCACTCCAACTGAAGCCAATGGAGTTGAAGGCACTCACCACCTTGCAAGAAATGCTCAGCATGTTGCAGAATCAGGCCCCCTGTGCGCATCCCCCGTCTGCTCTGTACAATTCTAGTGTCCGTACATCTTTGTTCCCAGAACTATGAGCTGGAATATCAAACAATGACGATTTTTCCCCCCTCTTTGGCTGCCTTTAGAACATGTAATAAAAGTGACTGCTCTGATTACCCTAATGTAATATTCCAAGAAGAGGGTGCAGGCTTACAGGCAAAAAGGTTTATGAGCTCTAACCTGCTCTCGTTAAAATCAACAGCAAACTTCCCCTTCTCTTTGGTGATGCGGGAAGGAGGCTTGAGCTGGAAAATGAGCCTGGAATGATTGCTTCTCTCTTTACATTTAAAATAGTGTTTAACGATGGGATTAAACAATCAACAAAACACACATTAAGCAGATATTTGCATTAAAATGTCTTTGTTAGCTGGCCCATTTGGGGGAAAAAGTATTGTCTATCTGGTATGTCTCACTTAAAAATACAGCAAAGCATGCATCGTCTGGTCATACAAAGCTTTTATCAAATTAACAATTTTTGCTGGAATTCCATAGCGTCTCAGGATCCACCAGTGGTTGGCATTGTTTTAGCTGATATGATTTCCACAGTGATTTTGCCCCTGTGTAGATTGAGGTGATCTCCGTTTAATACATATTAGTTGGTTGTCATTAAGCCTAGCTGGGGGAGCCTAGGTTTAAGCACAATCAGCATGTGTTAACCTGTGACTAGACTAGGATCAAAATCATGGTATATTAGCGAACAAGATGTCAACCACAACCTCTTTGCCCAATCTAGGCAGGGTTAATGCATAGGGGGAATCATGTTTTAAGTCTCCCGGGTTAGCATAGTCTTTTTTAATTTGCCCTGGTTTGTGTGAGTTTACCCCAATTACGTTTTTTCTTTGAGTTATTTTGCTTTGAATTAAAATGAAACCTCAAAGTGAAACTCATCCAGGCTGAAACTGCAACCATATGAAACCTTGAGGTGGCTGAGGTTTTTTGAAAATTTGGCCTAAGCTCAAATCAAAATGCTTGCCCTGGTTGGCAAATATGCTCAGAGTTTCGGGTTTGTAACAAAATTAGAGGCTTAGTGAGTTCTGCCTGGTTTCAGGCTTTGTTCTAGAAGCATTAAATACCCCAGTAGCAAATTCTTTCCCAGTAAGGGCATGAACTTCCTTCCACTGAAGTTAATAGTAGAGTTCCCACTGACTTCAACCAACACAAGATCAGACTCTAAATATGTAAATCCCAACACTTTCCAAAATGAATCCAGAAGAGTCTGTATAAGAGGAATCTTTTAGCCTGTCCCTTATGTAAGATAACATATCCTATGTCAGAGTGGTCTATCTCTGGCCCACTGTTCTAATCTGATGTTTTGTTTGGAAAACTGGAGATTGAGTCACTAATTAATTTACTTTTAGCATAATTCACCAAGAGGACTTCTGAACAATTAGTACTCTGCTCTGAAGGACAAAATTACTTCGACAAAGTTATGCCCCTTGGCTATTCAGTGATGTGTGTAGTGTTAGAGATTTTCAGTATATGCTTAGAATTGACAGAGATTCGATACATAGGGATATCCCTTAGGATTCATTTATGTGATAACTTTACTTTTGTTGGCACGGTAATATGTTGTCTTTTAACCTGATTTAAGGAGGAGCTGGTCCCAGCTTTAGTCCTCATTGTTTTGGATATCAAGTTGAAATCAAGATTATTTTGACAAATAACAAGCATAGTATGAATTCTACCTGTTCTATAAATATTGATGTCTTTAATACATTTTGTTCTGTACATATGCTGCTTAAAGGTGTACGTCCATATTTTGAACCAGGCTGCTTGACTTGAATGGACTTCATCTTGATTTTGCTCTGGTATAAGTGAGATCAGAATCAGGCCCAGTGCATCTGGAAGGTTAGGGATGTTGGGATGCCATTAGGAGTGTGTGTCAAGGCCCTTGCCATTACTGGTGGGTAGGAAGTCAGAAGGCTTTCATCAAGGAGCAAGAAAGGCGGGGCTCTTTAGAGTCCCACAGTTAATATTTCAGGGTGTAGGTGGTCAAATAGGACATTGGAGGAGGAGGTTGTGTGTGCTGTGAAGGGGCTCTGACAAAAGAGGGAACTGTGAGGCACAGGGCCTTGCCTGCCACATGGAAACTTGACCTCTGCTTAGGACTGTCCATCCAGGCACTGTGATTTCTTTGGTGTTATCAGCTACTCTGACTGCCATAGCTGGTGGTCCCAAGAATAAAAGAGATAGAAGCAGGGAAAGAGGACATTGTTGCTGGGTGCCTCTATGTGAGTAAAATTATTATGATGGTTGTATTTATATATAAATTATATAGATATAACTTTGTACAGCCCCCTGCTCCTGAACTGCTGCCCAGGATCTGATCTGTACTGTATTCTTTGAGAGGCAGAGAAAGGAACCTCAGCTGTGTAAATAAGTATAGCTCCACTAAGCTCTGAGTGCCAGCCCTGTCCTCACTATCAGTACAGTAATCCCTTGCTAATTCATATTGATGTCCGGGAGACCCATTGTGAATTAATGACTTTTTATATGTATTTTAGCAAGTAGGTGAATAAACATGATTACAAAAAAATCAAGGACAGTTGATAGTAAAAGAAGAGTTGTAAAATTTGAAGAAAACAATAATATGATTCTTCACCAAAGAGCTATGTTGAGAAGTAGGGTGGAGTTGTTGGGGTTTTGGGTAAAATATCAAGCTGGTTGGGAAGTCATTCTGCCCCCCAACCCCCTTGTACCTCCCTGAAATTTTTTTAGTTAAAATATTTTTTTTATCAAAATTTGTGTTTTTTTGTTTGAATTGAAAAGCAAAATGTTTTCAGTTTTCAAGTTTTTCAAGGGTTCCCCTACCTAAAACTGGAATGTTTTTGCCATATAGGGAATTTTTCTCAAATCTTCATTTTGTTGCAAAAGTCATTTTCCATTGAAAAACTGTTGCAACAGAGATTTTTTGACCAGCTATAGTAAAAATCATTTGGTTTGTAGCTCAGTGAAGACAGAATTAGAATATCTACTAATATTTTATTTTTATTTTTCCTAGATCTGAAGTAGGGCCGTTTTGCCTTCTGTGACATATCTAGTATTAAGTATTATCAATATCCATCCCTATTTATGCAGAAGAGTAGAGGCATTACATTCAATATATTCAGCAAAAGAAGGAAAATAGAGGTGATCAAATCTGCTAACATTATTTGCACTGTGTATTGCTTGATAAATAATATCCACTTCAGAGCTGAGCAAATCTGCTAGCAAAGGTTAATGGTCTTACTGACGTATTGTTACTTTAGTAGTGCCAGAAACTAAGTTTGCTGGCACTGAAATTAGACAAGAGCCTAAATATTGTTTGACACTAGCAATAGAATATTGGCAGCAGAGAGCTTTAACTTTGCTGCCCAAAGTACATTGCAAAATTACTCCAAGAACATACATGAATACTATAGTGCTACACACTTGCCAGTTCTACAAGGAAGCATGGTTTATGTAACCACTTGTCCAGATAAAACAATTTTATTTCCTACAGTTTCTTTTTTACTGTCAAGTTTTAAGAAGCATGGTGCATGCGTATTCTCACACAGCAAGTGGAGCTTTGGACTCTTTTGCAGAAGTATGAATAACAATAAGGAGAATTACTGGATGCAATAGTTCAACCAGTCAGAGTCAGAAAATATCTGCGCAAAATAAGTTAGTATATAGTTAGCAGCATTAGTGACACAAGTTGGTACTTATCAAAATGTAGGACTATGGGTGATGGTATTGACTCTTCTTAGATGTGAATACTTTAAATGTGCTCTAACACTTCCGCTTTCTTTTGCAGGGGGTGGACGATAGATAGACAATCCAAATCTTATGCAAAATAGTCTGAGTTGAAAAAAGAGCCATAATTGAGCATGCAAGAGTGAACTTGACAAAAACCACTCCCACCCACATAAGTAAATGATGTGCTGCTTTCCATTGATGAAAATATAGCATGCCCCACATATATGCAAAACATATCCATTGTGGAAGTTAAGGTTGGAAAAGGCTAATACAACTGTACAACAGGGATGATCTAGTGTATGGATTTGGATTAGGAGACAAAACATAGATCACTCAGGAGTTCAATGATGGCTCAAAATCTCAGCTGTTGTAAATCAGCACAGCTCCACTGGCTTCAAAGAGCCATGTGAGTTTATACCAGCTAAGGATCTGGCCCTTTAAGTTATTTTTGTTCAGCTTGGATGGGAGACCAAGGAAAACCCAGGCACTGAAGGAAGAGTTGCTGATTCGGTAGGTGGTGTTTCGCTTTTTAGTCAGTACAAAGGTGATAAGAGCTCTAGAAATACTTGGAAACGAATGCTGAACCAGTGCCCTAATATAATGGCATATAATAGGGATCTATGCCCACTAGCTGGCAGGTGTCTATGCAAAAGACATCTTTCTCTTGGAATTTATTTTCTCTCCCGATGGTCAAGACTGAAGTGGCTCAGAGGTTTAGTTGGGCAAAATACCCAAAAACTGGATGCTTGTCCAAACTTTTCTCATATAAAACTGGGCTTGGATCTGGCTTTCCTTGTGGGAACTCTGGATGGGCAAGAAGCACCCAAAAAACAGCCTGTCTCATAGCTTTCCCTTTCCCCCTGCCTCTAGTTCAGGCCTGGCTGAAACCTGGCAGTACAGTGGCAATTAAAACTAATGAGAAAATAAAGATTAACCAGACATTTGTGGCCCTCAGAAGAGGTTGTCTGGTTCTGTTTCCCTGTTGGGTTAAGCTTCAGGTCAGTTCTTATTCTAGCCAAACTGCTTTGTTCATCCTTAACTCTCTTGTGCCTTATCTGGAATTTAGCTGTAACTGTAGCAGCAAACGAATCACCATGTAAATTGACACAAATCTAGCCCCGTGGTTCTAAGTTTATTTTGCTAATGCACCCAGAGTCCTCTAAATCTGATGTCCCCAAAATTAAAGATAATAAGCTTAATGAATGTACAGACTTTAAGAAAACAGGTTCATGAACAAGATGAACTGTGCATTCAGGAGGGGATTATAATTCTCCCAAGGCCACTGGAAAAGGCACAGGCCATGTGGGATAATGTCAGTCCCTTGGAGATCCATGCTAATAGCAGTCGCATAGTTGGTAATGAACTCTGGAGTGGAGAGGAAGGTAACATTTTTGGACATTGTCTGAGCAAAGAGGTGAACTCAAAAAGTGCCTGTGAACGGGGTAAGGAGAGGTTAAATTCAACTAAAAAAACCTGAGCAGTTTATTAATAGAGCTGTGCAAAAATTTAGAGCTTAGATGGAGAGTGAGAGTTAGGCGTCAAAGTTCCATACTGCTGTGTGGTGAAAACACACAATCTTTTGTGGCTTCTGCAGTCACAGCGACATGAGCTGAAGCACATATGGCTACAGTAAAAGCAGATGAGATGTCTGGGCTAGTTAATAAGGCATTAAAATAGATAACATGGCAGGGACAAATCTTGTAAGAAGAGTGTAAGAGATTTATTTACAGGGGGGGAGGAAGTTGCAAATAACTGAAGAATCCAACAGTGCTCTATCTACCTTTTCTTCAAAGGTTTCAGGAGGTAGCTGTGTTAGCCTGTATCAGCAAAAACAAGGAGTCCTGTGGCATCTTAGAGACTTGCAGGGAGTCCTGTGGCACTTTGGGGGAAGGAATAGCTCAGTGGTTTGAGCATTGGCCTGCTAAACCCAGGATTGTGAGTTCAATCCTGGAGGGGGCCACTTAGGGATCTGGGGCAAAAATTGGTCCTGCTAGTGAAGGCAGGGGGCTGGACTCAATGACATTTCAAGGTCCCTTCCAGTTCTAGGAGATTGGTATATCTCCAATTATTATTATATTTTATTAGACTGACACATTTATTTGGGCATAAGCTTTCATGGGCTAAAACCCACTTCATCAGATGCATGGAGTGAAAAATACAGTAAGCGGTGTGTGTGTGTATATATATATATATATATATATATATATATATATATACAGCACATGAAAAGATGGGAGTTGCCTTACCAAGTGGGAGGGGTCAGTGCTAATGAGGCCAATTCAGTTAAGGTGTAAGTGGCCTATTCTCAATAGTTGACAAGAAGGGGTGAATATCAAGAGAGGGAAAATTACTTTTGTAGTGCTAACAAGGCCAATGCAATCAAGGTGAACGTCAGCCATTTCCAACAGTTAACAAGAAGGTGTGATTATCAGCAGAGGGAAAATTACTTTTTGAAGTGACCCATCCACTCCCAGTCTTTATTCAGGCCTAATTTGGTGGTATCCGGTTTGCAACTTAATTCCAGTTCTGCAGTTTCCTGTTGAAATCTGTTTTTGAAGGTTTTTGTTGTTGTTGAAGAATTGCCACTTTTAAGTCTGTTTTTGAGTGTCCAGTGAGATAGAAGTGCTCTCCTACTGGTTTTTGATTTTGATATGTATGGCTTTTGTGTCCATTTATTCTTTTGCGTAGAGACTGTCCGGTTTGGCCTATGTACATGGCAGAGGGGCATTGCTGGCACATGATGGCATATATCACATTGGTAGATTGGTAGGCGAATGAGCCCCTGATGGTGTGGCTGATGTGGTTAGGTCCTATGATGGTGTCCCTTAATAGATATGTGGACAGAGTTGGGAACGGGGTTTGTTGCAGGGATTGGTTCCTGTGTTAGTGTGTTTGTTGTGTGGTGTGTAGTTGCTGGTGAGTATTTGCTTCAGGTTGGGAGGCTGTCTGTAATTGAGGACTGGCCTGTCTCCAAAGGCCTGTGAGTGAGGGATTGTCCTTCAGGATAGGTTGTAGATCCTTGACAGATTGACAGAGCCGGAAGGGTACCCAGAAGTCACCTACTACAGGACAGACCCAACAAAGAAAGTAACAGAATGCCCTATCCGTCACCTTCAGCCCCCAACTAAAACCTCTCCAGCGCATCATCAAGTGCTGTTAGGAATTATGCTCAAGACCTCAAAAGGCTTTTTTCAATTACAACCTTGCTGTTCTCCAGTTTATTGTTATAGTATGTGAGAATTAATGGTCTATTTTTTTTATTGTTTAATTCCCTATCTCAGTCTTATTAGTTTACTCTTCTTTATATTGACTTGAATAAGTAACTCATGCTCTTAGGCTATTTCAAGCCATTCTGAATTGCACTGACTTTTTCGTATCATAAGCAAATGTTATCACATTGCCATAAGATTCTTCTCATATAAAAGATTTGTCCTGATAATACTGAGGGCCATGACACTCCTCCCTATCTGAAGCTGTTTTCTTTCATATGCATCCCCTGTTTTTCATCTCCAGAACCATTCTTTATCCATTCAGGCAGCTCACTGTGGAATATTTTAGTGTTTTGTAGATACATCTTTTGTGAGAGTCTATACCAATTGTCCCCCCAAAGTTCATGTAATCAGTAATTCTATTAGTCCTGTAGGCAAAGTAGGTCCATCACTTAAGCATTCCATCATTTCTCGAGAATAATGGTGCTAAGAACAGCTTTGTCCTGTCTATATTAGCTGATAAACAGTTCCAACACCACTTCAACAGTTGCTCTGTGATCATCTTCAGCAAAGTGTCAATTCCCTTTGGTTGAAATAGCTTTTGGGGCTCTGTAACCTTTCACTTATCTTATTTATATAGTGAGCCAATGTTGTATAGTGGTTAAAGGACAGGCATCTTTTGGGAAGGAGGGGACCTGGATATACTCTATTGATCTTTGTAAAGCATTTTGAGATTTTTGGATAAAAAGGTGCTTTATAAACCCTAGATGTTGTTCTGATCCCTCATTCGCTTGAAACATTTGTATGGCAAATTGATTTTAAGCTCATTCAATTCATTTCCCATGTTAAGTCTTTTCGGGTTGAGCATGGACCAGTGATGTTCACGGTGGTATTGGAGGTACTGAGAATACTTCATGCCACAGCCTGTACTTTTGACTCATGCATTCCTTGATTGATGAAAGCTGATGGGAAAGAAGTTGGTCCATTGCCAATGCAGATTGTCTACACATTCTATAGGAAGGGCAGAAGACTGGCTTCTGTGAAGGCATGGCATTATTGAACAGTATAATTTAATGCTGGCAATCTGTTTGTCTGCCATACAGTGTCTCATCTACCATTTCTGGTTAAGATGACTTAAAAGGATGTGGTGAGATAGCTGTCATAGCACCTGGATGACTCAGATCTCCTGGAGCCTTATCAACCTTGGTACAAATCTGGGTACAGCCAAGAGATGACATCTGGTGGCATATGATCTCCCTCTTGGTAATGGCTGAACTTCAGGGTAAAATCTTGGTCCCATTTAAGCCAACAGGTTTGTCATTGACTTCAGTTGTGCCAGGATTTCATCCTGGGTGTCTATGCCGATATTGTTAGGATTATCAATGTCCTTGGGAAGTGTTGATCATGAGAGGTCATTGGTTTGCCCACAAACCACATCAGGAGTAGGTGGGGCTGCCATTTTAGTCTGTTTTGTTTTTAAAAGAGTATTTTTGTGGTTTGCTTTTCTCTTGGAGGCTAATGTATTTAAAAATAAATAATACTCAAACAATAAGACACGGTGGTTCAAATTCTTTGCTCAGTTATAATTGTTCAGCTGAGTAACTTCATTTGGGTTGCACAGGTGTAAATGATATAGAATTTGTCGTGATGTGTGTGTCTATTGTATGCAGATCCAAGAACTCTCAGAATGAATTATCCTTGTATGAAAATCACATTATGTAAATGACATTACAAATGACATATAACTTCTGAATTAAAAATCAGCATTAATAATTACTGAAAGTTCTTTAAAGAAAATTGCATCTCTAGCGATAACAGCAGCTCAGAACTTCAGAGCTTGCACCCTGCACTCCTGTATGCTGCGATTCTGCTACAGAAATCCATAATGATAACTGAAACTGGTGTCAGTCAGAGCCAGAGGGAACGGCATGAGATTCTGATTTGTAAATATCACTGGACCACTCCGAAGTGGTCTCATTTCTGGCTCTGCCTCAAGCACCATTTGAAGGGCTAATTCTGTTTCATTTCTCTCTGTTTTCAGCTATTTAGCATAATTAATTTGATCAGCCCAGCGAAAGGAATGCTACTATCTTTCATGCCACAATGATGTAATTTCTTTGACCCTTATTTTAATCATACTGGTGTGGAGGGGAAGTTAGTGCTGCTAGTGGAATACTCCCTCACTGTTTCTGTTAGCAGGTATGTGGGCTAAACACCTGCCATGCTAGGCTGATAACTCACTGGGACTAGTATTTACTTCTTAAACAAGAAAGAGATCAATGTGCCTCGCAGTGTGCGGTGTGTTATATTATCTCACTGCAGCAGGTAACTAACACCATGTGATGTAATGAAAGCTGATATAAACTTGGAAAGCATGATAAGTGTTAAAAATTGAATGGCATCCATAATATGGAAATGTCACTTTTTCTCAGAATCTTGTACATACTGATAGTTACCCACAGAGATGCCACCTATGGAACAGGGGCAAGCGTGGCTGGATACAATAAAAATCTTTGCTTTAACTTGAACTCAGAATGTTAAGGTTCCAAGAAGTTCTGATCACTAGAGTGCTATAGGTTCCTTTAAATAGGTCCCAGTTGAGTCCTGTGTGTGGTGTGGGTTTTTGTTGCTGTTGTTTTTGTTTTTAACACAGACAGTGACTCCCATTTTCCTCACCATGGCCCTAATTCAGCAAGACACTTAAGCATGTGCTTACCTTGAAGCACATGAGAAGACAATGGGACTAATGTGCTTCAGCACCTTGATGATTTAGGGTCTGTGCCTGATTTTGTACTACTGGCATCTGTTGTACAGGATTAGGCCCTCTATACCTTATCGTCTCTATTCTGAGAATTGCACTCGCTCCCAATAGGCATCTGCAACCTAGGGAGATGTTCTGAGGACAATGGGCAGGATCTTCAATAGTGCCTAAGGGAGATAGGCACCCAGCTCCCACTGAAAGTCAATGGGACTTAGGTGCCCAACAGTTTTTTGGCATTTTTGAAAATCCCACTCGATATTGTTTAATTCTCCCTCATTAGAACCCTAGCCCCAGCTGGTCTGAGGAGTGAGATGTCTAATTGCACACTCTACCTGAGCCAAACTTTTTGACATTGCTGTACAGTGAGTCAGGACCAGCCACTCTTGTGTCTTTATCTTCCATATGATATGTAGGGCCGTATACCAAATTCAGCAGAACCACCAAGATGTGCACACACATCACCCCACAAGGTCACCTTGCTGTAACTCTTGTCCCCCTTACTCCATCCCCTCCCTCCTTTAAGTCACCCTCATTCTTTCTTTCACATGTAACAATGAGACTGTAAGGTCATTGGGGCAGAGACTGTGTTATTTCTTTCTCTGAAGCACCATGTGCACTTTTGGGTGCTATAAAATTATAATAGACTAGACTCTATAGATCCTGGGTGTAATATATGAACAGCACAATAGGAGGCCTGGCATTGATCTCACACACACACACACACACACACACTTACAGATAAAGCCATTCAGGCTTGCAAATGTGTCTGTCTTCCTCAGTTTGACTCATTCAATCTTCCCTCATTTTTTTTTATAGCCGTGTTATGATGATAATTGGGTTTACGTTCAAAGTGAAGTCATTTTGTAAGACATAGAGCTCAGGGTAATACTTTCATTTTTATTTTACAGGCTCTTGTTTGTTTTGTTTACAATTATCAGCGCCTGCTGAGGCTTCTCCAGAGAGCCTTTTTTTAAAGAAGCAGGTGCATTTTCGGCTCATGTAATGGATTTGCAGATATTTGGCCATAAATAGATAGTGTTAAATGCTGCTGTAAAAATGAGATAAATGTTTATTACCCAAAAGGTTAATAAAGAATCCACCTGGGACCCTTTAGAAAAGAACTAATCCCTTTTAAGCCTGTATGAAACCAGTGACAGTTGTGCAAGATTCACAAGCAAATTGCTTGCCTAAAAGATCCTAAAAGCACAATAAAATAAATAAATAAAAATTCCCAGGCTGCACACAGAGTAAATGGCGTGCAAGGCATTCGGGAGATAGGTGCCATTTATTATCTAATGTAAGCACTTAGTACTGGCATCTGTTTACAAATTTCCACACTGAGCATTAGGCAAGCCCCATGTAGGGTTTTGCTTTCATTTCAAGCCCTGTTATGAAACAATATGATTTTAACACTGAACCTCTGGGAGGGGGGAAAAAAGACTTTTCAAACAGTCAACAAATAATACAAAACGTCCGTCAGAAACTAAAGCAGCACATGCCAAGGCAGCAGGCGATTAGTGTATATATCTTTACTGAACGTACGGGTTCTAACATGTATCCTTGATGACTTAAAAGGTTTGACATTTTGCTTCCTTTACCCTTTCTGTGGTATATGGAAATAATGTATAATGGTCTGGATGGAAATATAGAATTTATTTTCATAAGTTCCTGGATGATGTCATAGCTGACAGATCTGACAATTTTCCACAAATAAGTGCAAATAACTTCCATATTTTTACCTAGTCCAATGTATTTATATAACACAAACTCCTTTAAGTTTGTTACATTTTACCATTTACTTGGCCTCTCACATCTGGCCACCTGTTTTAGTTTCCCTGAGGGAGGTGCAATTTTCAGATCCCCCAAATGCTTCCCTTGTGTCCTCCCAACACTTTCCAACATCCACTCTCCTCTGCACACATAATTCAAGTCTGTTAGTTATAACTCTCCTTTCCCCTAGCAGTTAATATATCCAGCAACAGCTTCTCTCAGACTGTGGCCAAATTTGTCCCTGGTGTTCAGTAGCCTCGTGGTGTAAGAAATGAAGCCGAGTGTTCTATTTCTACATATCAAGGCTGTTGTATATCCTTTCTACATACTATCAGTGGAATTACACCCAGGATTAAGTTGGCCCTCTGAGCTTTTACAACCTGGGTGTCAGCGCCCCCTTCTGGCTGGTTGCTATAATGTTGTGATGAATCTTCTAAATACAAGCAGCAAAGAATCCTGTGGCACCTTATAGACTAACAGACGTTTTGCAGCATGAGCTTTCGTGGGTGAATATCCACTTCTTCGGATGCAAGTAGTGGAAATTTCCAGGGGCAGGTGTGTATATATAAGCAAGCAAGAAGCAAGCTAGAGATAACGAGGTTAGATCAATCAGGGAGGATGAGGCCCTGTTCCAGCAGCTGAGGTGTGAAAACCAAGGGAGGAGAAACTGGTTCTGTAATTGGCAAGCCATTCACAGTCTTTGTTTAGTCCTAAGCTGATGGTGTTAAATTTGCAGATGAACTGGGGCTCAGCAGTTTCTCTTTGAAGTCTGGTCCTAAAGTTTTTTTGCTGTAGGATGGCCACCTTAAAATCTGCTATTGTGTGGCCAGGGAGGTTGAAGTGTTCTCCTACAGGTTTTTGTATATTGCCATTCCTAATGTCTGATTTGTGTCCATTTATCCTTTTCCTTAGAGACTGTCCAGTTTGGCCGATGTACATAGCAGAGGGGCATTGCTGGCATATGATGGCATATATTACATTGGTGGACGTGCAGGTGAATGAACCGGTGATGGTGTGGCTGATCTGGTTAGGTCCTGTGATGGTGTTGCTGGTGTAGATATGTGGGCAGAGTTGGCATCGAGGTTTGTTGCATGGGTTGGTTCCTGAGCTAGAGTTACTATGGTGCAGTGTGCAGTTACTGGTGAGAATATGCTTCAGGTTGGCAGGTTGTCTGTGGGCGAGGACTGGCCTGCCACCCAAGGCCTGTGAAAGTGTGGGATCATTGTCCAGGATGGGTTGTAGATCCCTGATGATGCGTTGGAGGGGTTTGAGCTGGGGACTGTATGTGATGGCCAGTGGAGTCCTGTTGGTTTCTTTCTTGGGTTTGTCTTGCAGTAGGAGGCTTCTGGGTACACATCTGGCTCTGTTGATCTGTTTCCTTATTTCCTCGTGTGGGTACTGTAGTCTTGAGAATGCTTGGTGGAGATTTTCTAGGTGTTGGTCTCTGTCTGCGGGGTTAGAGCAGATACGGCTGTACCTCAATGCTTGGCTGTAGACAATGGATCTTGTGGTGTGCCCAGGATGGAAGCTGGAGGCATGAAGGTAGGCATAGCAGTCGGTAGGTTTTCGGTATAGGGTGGTGTTAATGTGACCACCACTTATTTGCTCCTTACATTTCCTGAAAGGAGCTTAGATATGGCAGGACAGGTGATATGGGAATCACCAAGAGAGATGGTTTGTCTCTACTTCATGTGGCAGCCCATTTCTCCTATCCTCTACCACCTTGTGTTTTCTTCTGGGGGCAGCCTTCTTCTTTTCAATCAAGAAGCTTCTTCAGGAAGCACAATCTACTCAAGGTGAGATCAAGGGGCCTAATACATCTAGTACAAAGGAAGCAAGCCCCTCGCTGCTGGACCCACTGATCTGACTGCTTTAAAATTTAAAGGCATTCCAAGGGCTTTCCCAACATCTGGACCCCCGAGTAAAATGTGTTATGGGTTAGCAGAAGCCAATTTTGTATAGGAAATCAGTGATCTTGTCTATACTGGTATTTTACTGCTGTAGCAAAGACTACTGCTCCAGACTTGGACTTTGACTCATGATGCTGCAGCATAACGCATAGTGACTGAGCTGCTTTAATGCTTACACCATCTTTTTTTGAGAAGGAAGGTTGCCATCTAGGTGTTCAGTGATTAAAAGTTGGAAGTGACTAAGTATCTCTGCTTTTTTTTTTTAAGATATGCAAACTTCAATCAATAATTTTGAAAATATACTTTAGAGATGGGTTTGAGCTAAGAATTTCTGACCTCAGTCTGAACTTCCCTAAATTCAGGGTTGTCAGATTTGGGTTGTTAATTCTGGCCTGCTGTAGATGGAGACATATGAGTCACAGAGTTCAGCTCCCAACTTTTCCTATAGATCGGTGGAGGGCGGAGCTAGGCTCCATCTCTGCTGTAACTTTTTCAGCAAAGTACTTAAAGTCTAGATATGGAAATCAGTCTTCTGAGAGTAGAGTGTGCAATGCAATGTGGCCCAAAATAACTGGGAAGTCATTTTATCTTTATCACGCTGACACAAAACAGAGAGAGATGTTGGCTGGCTCACCATTAAGCACAAAGCACTTCTTTTTTGATTACTGGGATGGCTCGTTGTACTGGATCAAATTCTACCCTTATATTCATGTGTCAAGGATCTGTTTTAGGATGCAGGCAATCTGGCTTCAGTTACTGGCTTGCTACATGTGACCTTGGTCAAGTCATTTAATTTCTTTGACTCAGTTCCTCATCTGTAAAAAGGGAATAATCCTTTCCTACTGTACATGGGTGTCATGAGGATAATTCTTCAATGTTTGTGAGACACTCAGACATTCTGGTGAAGGGAGTTCACAGAAAGATCGATCCAGACAGATAGACAGCTGAGGGCAGAATTTGACCCACTACCGTCTGTGCCTTTACTCAACTCCTTGTATCTATGCATTCTTCCCTTTTCATACAAATTCTTCCCAAGAATGATCTCCAATTAATTTACAGAGTGCACATGAAATATATTTAATATTTTTCACCATTTTTATACCTCACTTCTTTATGCTGTCCATCCTCTCCTATTTATTATAATTGAGATCTTCCAACAATTCCAGTTTGACCAAAAGAGAGAGAGAGAACCTTGAGAGGTGTTTGTTTTGCTAAATTGACATAGCTTCAAGATATAATCGTTCTCTCAGGCACACATACTTCACCTTTTGTCCCCATGACAGGACTTAGGAATGTCTGGCTTATTCTATGTAGCAATGGCAGACCACTTGCTAAAAGCAGTACTAAAGGTCCTGAGATGTCCCTGCATATCAGAAGTTTATACCAAACGTTTCAATCCCCTCCCCCCAACTTCATGATGATTTAAATTAGTACACAACTTCAATTAACCCTGCCTTTGTGTATACCCAGGTTTAGAGGCCTGCACTGATAGAATAGCCTGACTCCATTTGAAGATTGACAAGCTATTAATTAGGACAGCAGGCCTGTCACAACCTCTAAGTCTCACTGTCACTACCACCCATTCCTTGGAAAGACGTATTGTTGCCTAATGTGGGGATTAAGTCTCACTTCCAAAATAGAAGCTTCAATTATGGCAGTAGATTGAAAATGACTCCATTAGTATTTTTGTAGCCTCTTGGCCTGTATTTCTAACTTTTAATTCTACGAGTGAAGTCCTGGCCCATTGAAGACAATGGGAGTTTTGCCATGGACTTCAGTGGGGCCAGAATTTCACTGTGCATGTTCTAATAGGAATCTTGAGAGAGCTGATTATCAAGTACAACAGAGCAGAAACATCTAAAAAAAAATATGATCCTTGGTTGGCTCAAAAACACAGAGGAGAGGGCAGCAGTAGTAAACCTAAAGCCAAGCTCTATTCTAGATCTTGTTCTATAGGCGGGTGGGCTAGGATTATCTCAGAGGGGATATGCACGGCATCCAAGCTGAGGGTGAGCTTAACTTTACCTTCTCTAGTAGCTAGTAGACCTGAAGGAGGCTGCCTCCAGTCCAGGATAAATGCAGCAATCAAAGATGCTGCTAAACGAAAGGGGAGATTGGATGTTAGAAGGAGGAAAAAGGTGCCCGAGACTAAAGAGTGGACTTGTGGGGATTCCCAGTCATACTAAATGTTAGTCTAAAACTACAGTAACTCCTCGCTTAACGTTGTAGTTATGTTCCTGAAAAATACTACTCTAAGTGAAACGATGTTAAGTGAATCCAATTTCCCCATAAGAATTAATGGGGAAAAAGGGGGACTTAAATTCCAGGGAAATTTTTTTTTGCCAGACAAAAGACTATATACATACACACAGTATAAGTTTTAAACAAACAATTTAATACTGTACACAGCAATGATGATTGTGGAGCTTGGTTGAGGTGGCGGAGTGAGTCAGAGGGTGGGATATTTCCCAGGGCAGGGATTGGCAACCTTTGGCACGTGGCCCACCAGGGGCTGGGCTGACTTGTTTACCTGCCGTGTCTGCAGGTTCGGCTGATCGCTGCTCCCACTGGCCGCGGTTTGCCGCTCTAGGCCAATGGGGGTTGCGGGAAGCGGTGTGGGCCAAGGGATGTGCTGGCTGCCACTTCCCGCAACTCCCATTGGCTGCAAACTGCAGCCAGTGGGAGCCATGATCGGCAAGGTTAAAGCAGGTAAATATGCACACACAAATGAGTTACGGTGTTAGCTTTCAAAAAGGTAATAGATGCTGCTGTAATATGCAGGTTCTGTATGTCTTTTAGGGCTAAGTAGTTTGGAGCTCCCTTGCTTATGCTTAGAAATATTGTCCTCTCCAAATTCCAAGCAGCACAATAATAATTTTTCTTGACAGGGACTTTCATCCCCTTCCCCCACAGCTCAAACTGATGAGAGAAGGGTTTGTGCATGTTTCCACTTCATGGGTGTGGGAGGGAGCCATCAACAAAGTCTTTTGTGCACTGCGGTTCCACAATGATTTGTCTGATGTCTATAGGGTTTCTTTTGGTGGGCAGGAGATGGCACCTCTTGTGGTAAACTAGTATTTCACACTTGGTGATGCTTCTCTCCTGACTGAGCAAACACATTTTTATATTTACAAAGCAAACACTTAAATATTACCTTACAACATTAGGATACAGATATTATGAGATTAATGCATGCAGCAACTTAGAAGCATTTCATAAAGTCTAAACACATTCTTATAAATATAAGATCTATTTTAAAAATGCAGAGACACAGGTGAGTCACGCTGTTTCCCGGCTATGCACTAATCAGTGCTCAATGAGACCTAGGGCCCTTGGCATGAGCTGGCACCTGACCTGCCAGCATCACAGTGCACATGTAAGATTAGTTGCCCTTGTTGGGCATCTCAGAGAGTAGCCATGCTTAGAAGCGGCATACCTGCATGGCCATATTGGGAAGGGGGCAAGGAATATGGGGCTGTTCTTGCAACTCTGACAGTTCACAGAAAGTTGCATTAATTGGACTAGACTCTTTTCTGGATCTCAGACGGGGCTCAACCAATGTCATATGAGTCTCTGTGTGAGGTCCTAGCATTCTCCGAACTGTGAAAACAATACTCCATTTAAGACCCGTGCTTCGACAGAGGAGACAAGGCCCCCTCTGTGATGGCTAGTGGTGTTTACTCACAGAGGAATATGTGTTTTCAAGAAACAGAAAGCAGAAATCAATTAATAGGAGGATTTTAGACAATGCAGACTAACTGTTCTTGCACTGTCCAGTCTCTCATTTCAGATCTCAGTGCATTTCTCAATATAGCTATCGATATACAATTTGTTTTCTCACTAGAACCTCTGCTTCAACAGAAAGGATTATATCAGGATTTCCAAGGATTCTGGTGCCCATAGATATCATACCATTAGCATTGGTATTGTACTTGGAAAATCAGACACGCAACACCAGGAATTGCCACTGAGAATGTGCATCTAATTGCACACCAGCCTGATGTGAAAATGAATGTTATATAGTAGGCTCAAAGTGATAGCTTTGATCCTGATTGTATCTTAGAAAAATAATGACCTTTCAAATTCTTTTCGAGTATACGTTTCTTTGACACATCTAACCACTCTGGAATCATCCTGTCTGAGCCAGCAGCGCTTTCCTGAATTTTCTAATGGTTAGAGCCCTCCCCTAGGACTTGGGAGAAGCAGGTTCAGTTCCCTGTGCCATCACAGGCTTTCTGTGTGACCTTGGGCAAGTCACTTAGCAGCTCCCTGTCTGTAAAATGAGGATAATGGTATTTCCCTACCTCACAAGGGGCAGCAAGCCGCGGGGGGCGCTCTGCCGGCGCCACGAGGGCGGCAGGCAGGCTGCCCTTGGTGGCTTGCCTGTGGAAGGTCCGCTGGTCCCGCGGCTTCAGTGGACCTCCGGTAGGCACGCCTGCGGGGGTCCGCTGAAGCCGCGGGACCAGCGGACCCTCCGCAGGCAAGCTGCCTGCCTGCTGTGCTTGGGGCGGCAAAATGCCTAGAGCCGCCCCTGCACAAGGGCATGGTGAGGATAAATATATTGTGAGGCGCTCCAATACTACTGTGACAGGGGCCTAAGATGGCTCTATATCCCATTATAAAACCTCTCTCTTCCTCTGAGTCACCCATTTGTTGGAAGAGCCTTGTTCCAAAATGAACTAAATATTTTACTACCTGACTGCTCCTTTGTGGCTTTTGCGTAGGTTTACACTTATGGTGGTGTGTAAAGTACAGACCTTGCATGCCCTGATAGCACAGCTATAAATAGAGGTGTAGGCAATGAAGCACATCTTAGGTGAGTAGAGTGCCCTACGCACCTGAATCCTAGGATATGTACCCTGCGTGGCTCTCTCCACGCCCACACCGTGCTTCCTACGTCTACACTGCTATTTTTAGTAGTGTCGTGTCCTGCTGCTTTCCCATTGATGGAGCCTTTCCCTGCTGCCTCCCTCCTGCCAAAGTCTTTCACTGCCATGTGTAAGCACACGCTAATCTGTGGACAGAGTACTGCCTTTCACTGTGGCATGTAGTTATATATACCCTACAGAACGCTGCAAGTGTAGACAAGGTTTATGTGAAATGAGTTAGTGGTCTCAGATCAAATTCTTAGTGGACAGTCGTCTGCATCACAAACCCACCATTGTGCATAAGGGCCACCAGCTAACATGCCATTAGCAGCCTCAGCAGAGAGATCAAGGACGAGGGCCAGCCCTAGATCAAATGGCACCTCAGGTGAGGAGAGTCTTCAGCACCCCCCACTCCCTATTTGTTAAACTTCTGAATACCTTATTTTTTATTGCATTTTTAGCCTATTTCATGACTTTGCATGATTTACATGCATGATACATCATGCTAGCATCTCTAAATCTGGATTTATTCTGCCACACATAAGCAAATAAAAACATTAGTTTTCTCTAAGCTTATAGAAACTTTTTAAGTTTAAGAATAACTGACATGTACTAACATAAAGAAATTGAACTGTGCATCACCATTGGGTGGACCAGTATTAAACAGTGTTACAGTAAGTGACAACGTTAGAATGTTAACCTTAAGTCCTTTAGTTCAAAAGGTCACTTTTCTCGCCCTTGCGAACTGAAGCACAGCATCAGAGAGAGCCAAAGACTGGCCAATGGCATTTTCAAGCAATAAAATAGGAAGCAATGTCAGTCTCTCGTCCGCCATCGGTGATCAAAGATACTTTTTAATGAGTCTGAGCTTCAAAAAGCTGCACTCACCACTTGTGACTGTGACCAGAGCATGAACAGAATCCTCAAAGCTTTCCAAACATAGGAAAAATGTCCTTCAGCTCTGATCATGAATTAATTGGAGAGTTTGGAGTGGAGATGCTTCCTGTGTTGCAAAATGTGACAGATATTGTTCAATTCAACATAGAGGTCTTAATCACTGACGTTTGAACATTTCCTGTGTCTCAGTCTCCGGTGAAGGTCCGTACAATTGTTCAAGAGTGTTTTCTTGTCTGCTAGCATCTTATTAAGGTCATAAAACTCCCCATGTCTTTTCATGGTGTTTCATTTGTCCAAACCTTTCTTTGATGGACATTCGAGCAGTGCCAAATAGCAAGCAAAAAAATTCCTCTTGAATCTTCCTTCCGAGCTTCCCATCATCCCATCTTTGCCCTTGTAACCAAACTGTATCTTCTTCCAATGAATACAAGTTTCATTGAAGACAGGATCAACTCCTAAGTTTTCCACCATTTCTTTGGCAGCAGTGTTGGCATCTTCAAATCCATTGACTCTGTAAGACACAACGAAATCAAGGCAGCTTGTCATCAAAGTAGTAGTGGTTTTGACTGAGTTTGTAATGCTATTCTCCCAGTGTTTACTGAGAACCCCGGCTATCGTGCCAAACCACAATTGAGACTAGAAATTTTCTTTTTATAGGGTTGCATAGATAAGGGTTTGATAGATATCTCTGGTGTCTCATTAAATACGTCCTTTATTAGTCTTTAAAACATAAGTACACTTTCACAATTACACAATAAAACAAGGTTCGCAGTATCACAGCTGGGCTCTCGCTTCATTCCAATATCTCACTGACTGGCGACGGCCTGCTCCTTTTTACCCCACGAGGGCATGACTGATAACATTTTAGGAGGCTGAAGGAAAATGTAGTTCTCAGAAAGTCTGAAAGGTTTCCATGAGATTCTACAAAGGTCCAGAACATTCTAGGAGGTTAGTGAAAAATGAATCCACATATGGAAAACCTGAAACATTTTACTTCAAACATCCAGTTTTCCCTTTTGTTGCTAACAGCAAAAACAGCTCTGCAAGCCCAGTACCCCCCACAGTCACCTGGGTTGCCTGCCCCAAATCCAGCCCTGTCAAAGACTGCGTGGATAGGGAGACTGTACAACTGTATATTCCATCCTTAGAAGTGTTCTGGGTTGAAACACTCTTGCAAAGCAGTGTAGGGAAACTACTGCTCATGGCCAGGCTGTTCCATTGTTAAATATGGGGCTTCGTTCTTCAGTCATTCCAGATCTTTCAGAAACATGAGATTTTTTTTGCCTGATACTTTAGTCATTGTTTTGTCACTCTTCATACTCTTTGAGCAATAATACTTACTGGAAATCCTATTAAATGTTAGCCAAAACCATTACAATTTGATATAATAGGAAATAATTAGGACTTGATTGATAGAGAAGTAAACAAACCTTGACGGATTCAGACATAAGCAATTATGTCACAGCTAGAGCTGTGCCATATCCTCACTCAATCTAGTAAAGCAATTGACTGATAATTAATGCAGAACAATTTTATTGCATACACAGTAAATTCTGTAGACATTCAAAGTGAGACTGTACTCTGAGTCACACTGTAAGGGATTTCAGTCATACACTTTGTGGTTGATCAGATCTCACTTTAAAAGTGCAAAGGATTTTTTCCCCCCCTAACTGCCAGCCCTGCAATCACAATCTGGGGTCTGAAAGTCAAGCTGGGTTCTTTCCTTCTTATGCATCATCCCAAATAATAGAGATTCTGCAGGTCATATTAGGCCCTCAGTTACACCTGTGCAACGCCATTATTCATCAAGAGGACAGCACAGACAGGAGTTTGGGCAAAATTTGAGGTCAGTGGGAACTGCACAGCTGTAACCAAGGGCCTAATCTGGCATGCGGAATCTTTGTTAACAGTGATGATATGTGAATGAATTAACTCATTTTGGCTTTTAGATTGCAGGCTGAGTTTGCAGGACTAAGCAAATTTGTTATGGAATCAATGTAAAACAACACACATGGAACTCCAGAATGCGCCCCCCCCCTTAAACAGATTTACTTCTCAGAGTAAATCTGTGCCTTAAAGTGTTCCCAAGTTCAGTGTTTTCACAGTGAATTGAAGTAAATGAAGTGTTCCTGATGAAATATCAGCTATTTCTGGATGGAGAATAAGGCATTAAATGTATAGAGCAAAGGACGAAGTGGCTTACTTGCCTGGAGGGGAATGCGGGACTGACAGTAGGCACTTAACAGCATGTTCCAATTACAGCATTTAAATATAATTGCATACTCTGTTAATCTGTGTCAGGATGGAATCATTTAATATGATCATGGCAGCTTCTTTTTAATATTATGAGTAATGTGAGTATAGCTGAGCCTATTGGAAAAAGTTCAGTTCCAGGTCTTAATATCCACTCTAATTCTATCCATCAATTATGCTACAGCAAAGAGTTCAAATAAAGGTCTGGGGATCTAGAGGCCGTAGCTACCTTTATTAAAGTACTTTTACTGTAAATACATATATGGGTCAGGAGACAGTTGATTATTTGGTCCTGTTTTTTATGAGTCTGCTGCTATTAGAATAGACCTTTGTGTATAATGATTTGGACATGCCATGAAATCTTATTAGAAACACAAACTGTAAAAAGTGAAACATTTTTAAATTATGTTTTGACCTCTGCAAAAATGGTCATCTGTTCTTGCTGTAATAGTATGAGTGCATTTTTGTGTTACACATGGCAGTTATAGAAGACAACTACTCAAAGGATCTCAAAGCTCTTAATATACACAGGGGTTGATCTTGTATACCCAAAGCTCCCTCAGCCATCAGTGGAGTTTAGGTGTTCATGGAATGCAGGCTTATGTCCATTAATTAAATTTTATGATGCAATGTAGGTGAGGATTATCCTCATTTTAAAAATGGGTAAACTGAGGCACTAAGAGCTAATTGGTTCTATCAAGATCATGCAGTGAGTCAGAGGCAGAACCAGGAATAGGATTCCTAGAGTCTAACCTCTAGCCCCTTGTTATACTGATGCTAGTGAATGAAGATTTAAAATTCCGAGCAGCCTGTAAACCATTATACATTTTGTTTGTTGCCTTTCAGCGTGAAGATCCTACAAATGCTTTGCAAACCTTATATATAAACAGGAATTACTTCTCCCACTGCAGAAATACAGCCACCTCTACTGTGGAATACATTAGTGGGTTTTTTTTATTGGTGATCAAAAATCATTATCCAATACTTTAAATCAAGAAGTAAAGAAAGCCGCATCCAATTGAAGATACAAAGTAGAATTACAGATAGGCTGTAATTACCAAAACAATGAGCTGAACATTTAAACTCTTGTGAAAAGTGCCAGGAGATGTTTTACATGTCATATTAAAAACAGCACCATCACCGCCCCTAGCACCAGGCTGGGTCTTGGGTTGATTTAACTCTCAGCAACAGTGTCACTTACTGAATCACCAGATTTTCCTTGGAGGTTTTCTATCCAAACACTGACATGATCTGGCTCTATTTAACTTGCAAGATCAGAGAGGATTGCAGCCAAACTTATATGGTTGCATATTTTCTTAGCCCTGTGATTAGCTATCATGAAAGACAAACAGGTTTCAGATAGCCAGCGGTATGCCTTTTAAAATTAAAATTCTCTCTTTTATGGCAGTTTTATTTCACTTAGCTAGTGACATTCTGTTTCTGGTCTGTAATCATTGATGCAGTAGCCCTGTTCTCTCATGCACAGGAAGTAGCCGTATAAGGGAGGGAAAACTCTGCAATTTTCAGTATGTGAAGTTTCCTGTAAATTCACCCCTGGAAGGAAGCATTTGTTTTGGGGGCTCCACCACGAATGTGAGTTTTGAGAGGGGTCTTCTCAAGTAAGAGAACTGCCATGCCTCGTAGCCATGGACAACATTCCATACAGCACCCACATGCTTCTAGGTGATCCCCCAACTGCCCCTCAGAAACCTCTTCCAAACTGCAGAGGGGGTAGCAAAACTCCAGCACTATATCTGTACTTCTTGTGCTTCACGGTGTGATTATGGGCTCCTTCCCGGTCAGCCAGCAGCGTTTGTTTTGAGTAAGAAATCGGGGAAAGGCCAGTGACACGTTGTTTCCCCCGCATTCCCATACAAGTGTAAACCAAGAATAACTACATTGGTGTCCATATAGGGACAGGCATGTGAAACTATTGACAGATCACAATCAGGCCCAGATTACAATGGTAGTGTTTTACACTCACACTTTGCATCTCCTTTGCTAAATGCTACACAAGGTGCAAGGCAGAAGAGATAGGACCTATTGCCTTTGGAAGTCATGCACCCAAATGCAGATGGAAACCTAAGAGCCATCACTGACAAATATGGAGACAGGGATCCTCAAACCCTTCTGTGTCATAATCCCTTTTTCTCATAGAGGACACTTCAGGCTCTACCTCCTGCCTAACTCGGATATAGCTGGAATCCCACTCCTATTCAGCAATATGGGAAGGACAAGGTATTTGAGACCTCAGACTGAGAACTGTCGCAGGCAATCTTTTTGATGGAAATTAAGAATATGAGGCTTAGCAAATGGGGAAGAATATTAGAGGAATCCCAGCTGGAGTTAGGTGTTAAGGAGTTTCTTGGGTGGTGGGTATCTAGAATATGGCCTTGCCTTAGACACTCTTGAAATGATTATTTTTAAAAAATGATGACCATGCATGGGTTGAGGTAGAAGGTATCTCTTCCTGGGTAGATAAAGTACTGCTTAGAAGAGAGTGAAATCCTTTGCCTTGCCATGCTGCCAAGGAGGTGTACGATAGTTCTAAAGGAGCAGTGTAAAGTTATTTTATGTCATGACCCTATGCTACCACAGGCACCTATGCTAATGCAGACCTCCAGACACACTGAGGAGAGGTGGGGGTGTATGGGTGTTCAAGCCTGCCAAGAAAGTCAGCTGACAGCCCTTTCTTACAATAAAGGAGGAATGTACCCATTCTGCTACATTCCAATTATTATTCCCTGATTCTGTCACCTTGCCATGGAGATTTGACAATATAAAACTTCATGAGCTCTTCAGATCAGCTATTGTTAGATTTCAACCACAATCTGAAACACAGTTGCAAAATTGGGCCCATTTCTGGTTTTGAATGTGACTAAAATTATAGGGGAAGATTCACATCCATCCTCTGGAAACATAGAATCATAGAATATCAGGGTTGGAAGGGACCTCAGGAGGTCATCTAGTCCAACCCCCTGCTCAAAGCAGGACCAATCCCCATGAAGCTGTTAGGCCTAGACTCTGCAATCTAGTCATTTTACACTTGGAGCAGGACCAGGGAAGGGTAAAGGTGGTTTTATGTCATTTTTTCCTGAGGCTGGGCTGGCCTCCCCTCGTAAGCCTTAGGACTATTCTAATTTATGTCCATCTGTCCACAAGGGGCTATTCAGCAGCTGGGGATCACCAGGGCATAAGGGCACCTTGAACAAAATCCTTTCCCCTAAGAATATCCCCAACATTGGAAGCCAAGAGGGAGTGTAATGTAAGGTAGAACTGTTACATTGGCTCTACTCACTAACTGGGAACTTCCCCTCTGGGGGAATTGATGAGTTTCCAGCTGTTTTGTATTGCCAAGGTTGGGATCTGTGTGTTTTGCTTTTGTATACCCCAGAGTGCTTCCCGACTTCTGCGATCAATTTGATGCACAAAGGGCCAACCATCAGACAAAAAACAGAATAGCTAAATATGTTTCTTAGTGTAATAATCACACACATACTTCTTACAATTCCTCCGGCCCTCTCATGTTGGTTCTTTAATGATGACTCTGCTTTGCCAGTGTTCTCTTCTGAACAGAAGCCACAGAGCAGCTGGGATAACCATAGAAATCGTGGCAGAGCAGCTATCAGAGGAGTTAACTAGTAAATTCTGGACATCGTTAGGAAACATTTTCCATGTCACTGTGCATTTGTCATGGAATCTGTGTCATCACATGGTGAAGCTGAGTCTTGGCTGTTCTGCTCCCAAGCTGGGTCAGTTGGCACTTTGCAGCTGCCATCATCTCTGCGGCTACTGCACTTTGGCTGCCTTTCCTCAAATGGCATTCTTCTGATGTCACGTGTGCTGTGGCACCAACATGCAGGGCTAATTTCAGTTCTGGGGTAACTGGATAGAATGCCGTTGGGTTGAATGGCATTGTATTTGCTTACAGTAGGGATGGATTTTGCCCATGTACTAACAGGCATCTATGAAAAACAGGGGTACAATCATCTGCTTTCATCCAGGAACAGTGGAAATGAGAAAGAGGGCCAGGCTGTGCTCAGGAGTAATGGCACTGAAGTAAGTACAGTGCAGTGATTAGTGATTTATTCAGTGCAGTTCATTATCCATGTAATGAATCCAGTCATTGTCTAATGTAGAAATTTTGCCTGAACTCTTTAAGGATTTGCCTTTCCTCAGTGGGAGCCTTTTAAGTTTTCTTATTATTGTTTCAAGTTCCTTAATCTCAGTTTGCAAACTTCCTCCCCTCCATTTCTCCCTACAACTGATATTTTCTAACTTCCATATTCCTTTTCCTTATCACTGATTACTTCTTGCACTTTCTGCCTGTTTTAGCTTCCTTCATCTCCTGGTGTATCATCAGGGGCAGCTCTACAAATTTGGCCGCCCCAAGCAGTCATGCGCGGGAGGCGCCCCGGAGCCGCGGGAGTAGCGGATCTCCCACTGGCATGACTGCGGAGGGTCCGCTGGTCGCGCGGCTCGGCTGGACCTCCCGCAGCTGCGGGCGGTTCGCTGGTCCGGCGGCTCCGGTTGAGCTGCCGCAGGCATGCCTGCGGGAGGTCCAGCCGAGCCGCGGGACCAGCGAACCGTCCGCAGTCATGCCTGCGGGAGGTCCAGCCGAGCCGCGGGACCAGCGAACCGTCCGCAGTCATGCCTGCGGGAGGTCCACTGGAGCTGCCGGCCGAGTGTCCCCTCCGCAGTCATGCCTGTGGCAGGTCCGCTGCTCCCGGGGCTCCGGTGGACCTCCCGCAGGCATGACTGCGGCAGGTCCGCCGGCCCAGCCTGCCGCCCCCCCGGGAAAGGGCCGCCCCAGGCGGGTGCTTGCCCCGCTGGGCTCTGGAGCCGGCCCTGTGTATCATCCATGCTAGGTGGTATCCACAACTCTTGGTCATCCCATAATTTCTATGGCTATACTGAATGAGTATACAGTTTAGGGTGACCAGATGTCCCAGTTTTATAGGGACAGTCCTGATTATGCCTCCTATTATGCCCCACCCCCACCCCCATCCCGATTTGCTTGCTGTCTGGTCACCCTAATACAATTCCTACTAGGACTGGATGGGGGCTAAAGTGAAAAAGTCATTTTGTTCTGCTTGTCTCAAACCTGTCACCACTAGACATAAGAAAACACACCAAATATGGAGATGTTTGGTTTTAACCAATCCCCTCAAGGATTGTCTTCTTGTATAAGTAGAAGTCTTTTTCAATACTATTAGTAATTTTCATCTAGCATTTTGAACTAACGTAATCAGCTTGATATAACTATCTTTTTCCACAGTACAGTAGGGACAACTACAAAAATGCAATACATCTTAAAGCAATTTTTTCTCTAAACTTTACCAGACATTGTCTGGTTTAATTTATTTTTATGGCCAGTTCCTTAGCTTCTGGCAAGGCAAGTATTTAAAAAATGAACATATGTTACATAAAATGACAATGCATTTAAATTAGGCGCAAATTACTTTATTTTTGACATACATTCCCAGCATAACCCTCTTTCTGTAGAACAAAACCATGGTTAACAATTTCTTATTTCACTGTTAACTCTGAGTGTCCATGTCTGTTAAAATGCAATTATATTTTAGAAGTCAATCATTGCCTGAAAATTGGGGTAGCAGATATTAACCGCTTACACACATGGAGCTCTTCCTTCTAACTGAATGGAGTTATCAGATTAGTGCTCAGCGTATCGATATTTCAGTTTCTTGACTTAAGAAGCAACTTGAAATAGCTCCAGAATCAGACTGACATGATGATGAGGAGTGCTGTCTGGTGGTTAGAGCAGGTAACAGGGAGTCAGGACTCCCAAGTTCTATTCCTGTGGCTGATGCTGGTCTATGCATGTCCTTGCAGGTTACCCATGGGTACTAATTACTTGCCTCGTGGAAGGTTTATATGAAGATTAATTTGTTGAAGTTGTAAAGCCCCATGCAAGTGCTAGGCATTATTGTTGGTATGGAGCAGTGCAAAAAAAGTACTTTTGGGACAGCGCTTCCCAATAGCCGTTCTTAGTATGTTTTTGTTCTTAAAAACTGAAAGTGAAGGAGAGGAGACAGAATCAGAACTGCCTAAAATGTCAAATCTTGGGAGCAAAGCTTGAAGATCAGACAGATGGACAGAGCAAAAAGCAACCTCCTATGAAAGGGCTGAAATCTGTTGGAGCAGCATGTTAGTTGAGAACAATCAGATTCAGAATTGTTCTGCTGAAATTTTCTTGCTGTCAACCAAACATTGTAACTTTTGTCAACGTACCATGAGGCTGCTTGGAGGGTGACAAGAGCAGAAGATTGGAGAGCAATCAGCAGATGTGAATGCAGAAACGTGAAGCCAGCACGAAATGCTGCTTCTGTTTATGGAGGGGAGGTGGTGGATTATGACATTAATAAACATTCCCTCATGAATGGCAGAAGCTATGAAAAGAGTCAATAGCTATTTGCCCATAGTTATGCATCTTCTGTATAACATTGTCATTGTTACAAGTAATAAAAAGAGTTTATAATGGTGGTCCATGACCGGAAAGCCAAGATAATGAATAGTAGCTCTATTGTTTTGCATGCCACAGAGGTGGAATGTACCCAAATACAATATTCCTGTCCAAAGTTAATGCATTTTAAATATAGAATGAAATATTCTAGCCATGCTATTAGAAATATGTTTTTGCCAGGATGTAATTAAGCACACACAGAATCCAATTAGATAAACGGTCAAAGCATTCCTGATAGCAATGGTCAGAGCAGCACTTTACCCCAGGATTATACCAGACTTGTATACAATGGACAATTATAATCTGTTAGACTGGGTAATACAGTCACCTTTGGGCATGTCAGGGTTAACTCTTTATTCCTTTTTTGGGAAGACTTTTGTTGTCTTTCTTGCCTCTCTCATGCTTCCAGTCTTTGCCATTTCCAAGAGTGAAGGGCTTAGCCTCAGTGTGGTTCTAAGATACCATAGTGATTAGAGTTCAGAAATACCTCAACACTGGGTCTGATCCAGAGCTCAATAAAATTAATGGGAGTCTTTGCAGTGAGTTCTGTAGGTTGAGTTAGGGATGCAGGTAGCTGCACATCAGGGATGGTTTGTCATTTTAACAAAGGATCTATGAAACCCTAAAGTGTTCCCTTTAACTGGTCAATAACTTAATTTTCCATTTTCAGAATGAATTGAGAAGAACACTTTGGTTCCCTTGTACTGACTGGTTACAAACTAGTTTGAGTAGCTGGAGTGTTAAAGGCTTATGGGAAACATGGCTAACAACTATATTCAACACTGCATACCCATGGGGGGAAAGAGGAGGCTCCTTTAAAGCTCTACCGTACTGCTCCACTTGCATTGCGTAGTGTCTGGATACACTAGGCTAAGTTGCTTAATGTGATGTTATGTCACTGAATGTAACCTATCATAACCATATGGTCCATAAAGTAACTTGTGAAACAGTCTTACTTTACCCTGGGAATAGAGGCTGCTCACTTTGTAGCCCTAAAAATCTTATTTCAGAATTGATCACAAATAGTACAAGAGAGCAGCACTGAAATTGGATGCCTGTCTAAAAGTCTGATGGAAACCTCACTAGTTCAGCTATAAAATAAACTCACAAGGGCAGAGATACAGAATCACTGTATTATGCTGATTGCTATCTTTAAGTGTTTCCCAGTGCAGATTTCTTATTTGAAAGAACCATAAAGTACCATAACTTGTTATGTTAAACTGGACACCATAAAGACAATTACATTATTCTGGTTATTCCTCCGGGGGGAAAATACTAGTCTAGGAAGGCAATTTATCCCACCCATCTACCCTAAGGATAAAATCATCCGCTTGGAGTGTTCCTAATTTATTTCTTGTTAGCTGCAGTTCCTGTCTTTGGCGGCAAACTTGCTTGCATTCCTATGGAATTTAGTTTAATCAGATTACAAGTACAAAAACACTTCCAAAATATTTTAAATGTTCACAATCTTAGAATCCCTGTGTGTCCTAGATTTGGAGATTTGTAGGCCATTGGCACCTTTATTATGTACACAAAAAGCCCACAAACGTTTCTGTATTTGTCACTTTTGCTAGTAGCTGTATGTTACACAGCAGCTAACAGAGATGGGTCTTAACTGCAAGAGCTACTTCAGTATCTTGGGTTGATTTAGATCCAGGAGTTCGGTTTAGCATATGACAGAGAGAGAGGGACAAGATGCTGAAATTTGGATGTGGATCAGAACGTCCCCAAGGCTAACGTATGCTCAGATCTGTGGTTTTCATTTGAACCTGTCTCTAATATCTAACCTATCTTTAGTTTGGAATTTGAACTTTCATGGTAGGATGTTAAGAATGAATTTCTATGGGAGCAATATCAGGCCCTGGTGTGCAATAGATTAGCTCTTTTTTCTAGGTCTGTAGTACACCGCTACCTCGATATAACGCCACCCGATATAACACGAATTTGGATATAATTCGGTAAAGCAGTGCTCCGGGGGGGCGGGGCTGCGCACTCTGGGGGATCAAAGCAAGTTCAATATACCGCGGTTTCACCTATAATGCGATAAGATTTTTTGGTTCCCAAGGACAGCGTTATATCGAGGTAGAGGTGTATGACAAGAATTCTCAAAATATCGTTCATACAAGCTTTGTTAAATACAATACAAAAATTTTGTTCAGCATTGTGAATTGTACCTATTAAATTAATATTTAAAAAGAAATAGAATAGAATGATAAACAAGAAGTTACTATTTTAATCAGCTAATCAATGAGGTAAAATTATGGTATTCTGGCAATCAGTATTGCTATTTAAAAATAACTGAACTGAATTGTTTTGATTAAAGTTGCATGAAAAAAAATGCAAATTCTGGTGCTTAAATCTCTTAATAAAAATTAAGTTTACTATCAGATACACCCTTTCCCACTTGCCTTTGAACTAAGTTTTATGGGTCAGGAACCACTGGCTGGGTAAATAAATCAAAGGGAGATATTCCTGATGAATGTACAGAGGCTATACTACATATTCCATGTCATAATCCTATAATTAAATGATTGAGCACGTTGGGCTGTAAATAAGCTGATTAGTCACCTAAAGAGTAGGTCTAAATTCAAATGTTACATCAACTATATATTGGCTTAATTAGATGTATAGTTTTTTATGATCTATTAGATTAAAAGGAGGCATCCATAAAGACCTAAACCTCTGCTAAGGGTATAAATTTAGAGAGGTAGAACTCTATTTCATCACTAAGATTTATGCCTTTAACAAAAGAATATTTGACATCAATAATAAAGATCTATATAACCTTCAGGGGGATTGCTAGTCTATACCTTCTTGTGCAAGTTTTCAGTTCTCAGTCCCTTTCAGGTGTTTTCCCCTAGACTGAATGTCCATCTTTTCATTTGTGTTAAGCGTCTCACACTGTATTTCAGCTAGTACTGGCTTATGTAACTCCATATACTGCTTTCTTATAAGTTTATTCATTTAAGGCCTACTCCTAATAAAATCAATCCAAATTTTGCTGTTGACTTCTGTGGCATGTTTCATGAAAGGAGGAGGTGACTAATCAGGTTATTTACAGCCCAACGTGCTCAATCCTGCCAGGTGCTGAGTACCTTCAGAAAGTGCTGAGTGCCCTCAAGACTTCATTTATTACAGTAGTGGGGACCAATAGGGTTTTCACAACAGGCTTTGGATTCTTACTCAGACCTCATACTACAAGGCGATATTGGGGAAGGTGGGGAGGAAAAGAAGATGGGAAGGACTATTTACTGTCAGAGGTGTTTCTGGGTCCTCAGGGTGGCATGTTTTATTACCACTCAATTTCTTTATGAATAGTACTTAGGCTTAGGCACCTGAAAAGTGAGCCATCAAAAATCACCTATCAGTTTTGAAAATCTTGACCATGATATTTTAAATCTGAAAATTCCATTAATGATCCAAATCAATACACCAAACTGGCAATAAACGGTTTGTTGTCTTCTGGACATCTATTGTGTATATACATGATTCCTATTGAGGCTAGTAGGCTTCGTCAAGGAATGAATAGATCTCCTCAGCACTGACTGAAGACAGAGGTGACACAAGTCCTAAAAATATTGATTGCTTTCTAATTTTGTGAGACCTGCACCTTTTAGGGTATCTGGCATAATGAAGATTATTCCCATAAACATCTTCATGAATTGCATATGTTCTTAACATACGTTTAGGCCAGACTAAACATTCATCATCCCTTCCTTATATTTTTTTTCCTGAGAGCTCTCTCTCTTCCCCCCTGCCCCTCACTTGTGAAAAACAAAGTCACTTCCCAAATGAAATAATCATCTTCTTAAACTAAGAAAATAGAAGCTTCTGACAACTGTACATCATTATGGTATTTATACTACATATAATAATCCCAACATCTGTTTCTCTGTCAGTTTTCCAAACCCTAACCTACTAATATGGGCTGATGGTAAAATCAACTGTTTTTCTAGATTAATCTTGTTGATTGATTAGAAGGCAATGTGGGTTGTGCTGTAGTCTTTGTGACAATATGAAATGAAGGTAGAAAAATTAGAGAAGCCCTCTTCTCCTCTCATCCAAAACCCCCAACCTAAACAGTGTCATATATCATCAGTAAGAAGAAAGTAAAAGTAAACTCTATAACATGATTGCAGTATGGACTTGAGGAGTTGTACTGTTTTTGACAGCTACACCATTTACAAGGTGATCCCTTGCTGATTTTTGAAGGTATGGCTGGTCCAACATGGTGCAGTTTTCTTTCTCTGAGTGAATCTAATGCTCTGAAAGTTGATGGCTTGGCGTTCTTGTAGAACAAAGCCCTCTATTCACCCACAAAAATGAAGGGTCTGATCCAAAGCCTACAGAAATCAATGTGAATCTTTCCATTGCCATCACTGAATATTGGATCAGTCCCTTATAGCAGAGACTGAGTGCAAATTACCTCTATGCTTCCCAGGAGATGAGTTTTGAACTGGCTTGCTGCTTCATTTGTGAAAGAGGAACCTCACGTGTGTCTCCCGCTTTCCACTGAAATGGGGAATGCTGGTTTGACGTTGCCATTTTATTTTATTTACTGTTGCCAGGAACCAGATGACATTGATCAAATCCTTTTATGTGTTGCCTGTTGGGATGCAATCCAGACCAGGGTGGGGCTATGCCACCACCTGCTCTGCAACATTGGGTGCCTCACAGCCTGGGCTGCTCGCAAACAGCCAAACAGCATGCAGGTCACATCCTGAGTGTCTGTGTATAACGGCAGCCCTGATTCAGCCACTCTGACCCCAGCAGTCTGGCAGGAACTCACCAGCTACACTCTAACAGCAGCCTGGGTTACTACCTGCAGGATGACCCCCATAGGCTCCCAGTCCCAAATTTTACCCCTAAGCATGTGTTCTGCTCCATACAGCCCTCTCCTAGACAGTTTAGATATTAGAGATCGATTGCTGATGTAAGGGGTCAATAGACCACAATCTGCTACTTTCATTGGAGTTAGCAAACAATTCATCTTAAACACAACACTGGATTAAATTTGATTACAAATTAAAACTAGTTTATTTAACTATGAAAAGAGAGATTTTAAGTGAGTTCAAGTATAAGGTATTAAAAGGATCCCTCCCTTTGTCAATCCAAGTGTGTCATAATACCCACAAGGCTTGTTAATTCTGTGATTAGAATTACATCACTGAGTAATACACAGATGGAATGATCCAGCCTAACAATTAAAGGGAATAAGCAGATTCTGATACAGAAGCTAAACTTATACAGCTGCATCCTGCTGGAGCGGAATGAATCTAATGCTGTTCTCAAGTGGATGGTTCCAGTGATTTATACAGATGTGTAACTGACAGATTAAATGCACTGAATGATGTGTGTGTGTGTTGGGGGGGGTTACACAAGTACCAGAACCTCAACATGGACATCTCTGCAAAGAAATACTGTTGCTGAACATGAAAAATTCAAACATATCTATGGCCTTTTTGACACTTAGATGGGGTTCCCTGTATAGATATACGCATAGAGGAATACCAGCAAACTCCTCTAGGGAGGTGCAGTTTATACAAGCGGAAGAGTTCTTTTGCCATCATAACTGTGTCTACACTAGGGCTTTTGCTGGTATAGTTATAGTGGCTAGGGGATAGGGTTTTTTTTGTTTGTTTGTTTTACCCACATAACAGGCATAGATACACCGGTAAAACTTCCTAGTGTAGACCAGGCCTACATCTTCCCTGTACTCCACATGCTTTCCCTTCATTTCAGGACCCAGTCAACTCCCTTGTCTATAGTAAATACCATAGAGCTGCTCCCCACAGATCTTAGGCTGACATAGGGCCTCAGATACAACCCTGTCGCTCTAGTGATGTGAGTAGTGGTGGCATAGCTCCAATTCAGCAGAGTTTGGCCCAATATGTCATCTTCCCTGTTCTCTCTGCTCACCCAGTGCCTGCCTCTTTTACCCAGCCCTCCACTACTGGTACAAAAGCCATCCGGAGCAGTCTTACTCCTCCTCACTGACTTGCCATCTCTCTTCAAACCTCGTCTTAAATTGTCCCTCTCCTCCTAGCCTCTAATGTTTCCCCAGTGTCTGTAACTGGCCTTATGAATGCATGCTGTAATTTAACCACTGCACAGCGTCATTTGCCACTGGTTTCTGTGCCATGCGCTGGCTTGTACTATAGCGTATAATCCTGTAAAGCATTTTAGGATACAGATTGTGTGACACATCCTACAAACAATAAAGTTGGTTTTTTAAATGACAGGATTACAAGTATCAAAACATGCCTCAGTATTGGCTAAACATAGAATTATTTAACAAAATTTTACTATAAAACCCTTCTTAGTTACAAGGCATGCCAGAGCTCAAATTATCAAATGATAATTTACACCTAGGTGCTTTGACAGCACATGGCCTTTGGCCTTCTGCCTAACAACACAATAGGCATAAATCATTACCAAGTGATTCTCACCCTGTCATATCTTATTGCTTAATTAATTTGTCTAAAATAGCTTTCCATGGGAATTTATGGCAAATGGACTTCGTTTCATGTACTTAACAGGAGGATCAGCACCTACCTTTCACTGTCATGGAAAATGAAATACATTCAGCTCTCTGTTTACTTTTTACAGAACCCCATTAACATTCTCTTCTTCCACAAGGGCATTTCAGTGTAGGTTCGCATTTTATAATGCCTTCTCTTAGCTGAGTTCTTCTACTGGTTATTCTGTGGCCGCATGAAAAAATGCGATGTAATGTAACTCTTTATGTAGAGAAAGGGAGATCTCTGAAGGATATTGAAGGTAAATACAAACTACAGCACATGTGGATGCTGTATAAGATACCTGGAAGACCAAACATCTCTCTGCTTTATTAATTTGCCCAGCAGAGTGGAAACATCCTACCAACCTAACAGTTAACTGACTCGTTTGTTTTGATTTAATCACTGTGTTCAAAGCAATCAGCTCATGTTCCAAAGCCCAATGAGATCAGTGAGGACTGCCATTGACTTCACTGGGCTTTGAATTGTAGAAAATTCTAAGAGACAGGCTACTTTAAATTGAATGTGTTAACATTTGATTTAAAATTGTAAGTCATAAATGTTACTCTCTGTCTTGATGATTGTCAATGTGTTCACTAATGCATGTTGTCATAAAAAAAAAATCCAAAATCTAAACTTTCACTTTTAAAGAAAAAATTTGCACTGTGGGGAGAGGGGAAACCTCGAACACATGAACGGAGAGCAAACTGATGCAGTGTGCCTTCCTGAGTGTGTAGGTTGCCTGAAACAATAGGTCTCAGAGGTGAAAACAGCCCCATTCATCTCAATGAATAACTCTAAAACCAAAAGATGAAAATGTCAACATAGTTTAACTATTCCACTGTTGGTTATTTAAGCAGAAATATCCACCTGATATATAACAGCTGGATCTGAGGAGAAAGCTGCATTGACATTGCAAGAATTAAATCTCTTGTGTATGAATGTTATAGTGTGTATCTTTCACAACTATCAAGCCCCAAATCTCTTTAACTTTCCAATTTATTTTAAGCATAGAGCTAGTCCCTAGAATAGTAAAGCATTCTGCTGAGAGAAGAACTCGCCAGTCCTATTGTGCTGACAGTCAGTATTTTCTAAGGACTCAAGTATTGTGTGATGAGACATAAGGGAACTATAAGAACCATTCAACTATTCAGTTTAATAATTACCCCTCATCATTTCCCCCCAACTCTTTACTTAGTGTTAACCTCTATTGTAGTGATGGCAACAGAGCTGAGACGCAAGAAGGTTATGTCTGTACAGTGCAGGGCAATTGAAAAGCTGGAGGGAGTAGTACAAGCAGTGCTATTTTTCTGTTAATAAATAATCCATGATGAGATCATGACTTTCCTCAAACTTTGTCAAAGGTCTGAATAATTCTTGTTCACGAACCATTGCAAGTAGTGGAACTGTTTTGCTTGGGTACATAGATCACATTTCTATTCCTTGAGTGGAAGACCATAACTCAGGTTTCTGGTGAAAGTACATTGGTAGCCAAATAAAATGTGCTTTCCAGGAATCTTCTGGAAAGTCCACTTAAAATTCTGTTTTGGCAAACCTTTCAGCTAATAAACTCATCTGCTGGAATAGTGTGGACAAAAAAAGGGGTGCATATAAGGGAAAAGTGAAATAGCCTAAATAGCTGAAAAGTCACAGAAATTCTTGAAGCTTTCACTCACCTTTGCTGTACAAAGGGTACCACCTTATGTCTGGTGCAGTGATGATGAGATGTCTACACCTAGGAACTAGACTGATACTACCCTCTCTCTCGCTCCATATATATAAGGGCTGTTGATTAATCACGGTTAACTCACATGATTAACTAAAAAGAATTAATCACAATTAAAAAAATTAATCGTGATTAATCACAGTTTTAATCACACTGTTAAACAACAGAATACCAATTGAAATTTATTAAATATTTTTGGATGCTTTTCTACATTTTCAAATATATTGATTTCCATTACAACACAGAATACAAAGTGTACAGTGCTCAGTTTCTATTATTATTTTTGATTATCATTTTTACAGTGCAAATATTTTTAATAAAAAAATATTTTTCAATTCGCCTCATACAAGTACTGTAGTGCAATTTACAAATGCAGATTTTTTTGTTACATAACTGCACTCAAAAAGAAAACAATGTAAAACTTTAGAGCCTACAAGTCCACTCAGTCTTACTTCTTGTTTAGCCAATCAATCAGACAAACAAGTTTGTTTACATTTATGGGAGATGATGCTGCCTGCTTCTTATTTACAATGTCACCTGAAAGTGAGAACAGGTGTTCACATGGCACTTTTGTAGCCAGCATTGAAATGTATTTATGTGCCAAATACGCTAAACATTCGTATGCCCCTTCATGCTTCAGCCACCATTGCAAAGGACATGCTTCCAGGCTGATGCTGCTTGTTTAAAAAAAATGCATTAATTAAATTTGTGACTGAACTCCTTGAGGGAGAATTGTATGTCTCCTGCTCTGTTTTACTCGCATTCTGCCATATATTTCATGTTATAGGAGTCTTGGATGATGACCCAACACATATTGTTCATTTTAAGAACATTTTCACTGCAGATTTCACAAAATGCAAAGAAAGTACCAATGTGAGATTTTTAAAGATAGCTACGGCACTTGACTCAAGGTTTAAGAATCTGAAGTGCCTTCAAAAATCTGAGAGGGACGAGGTGTGGAGCATGCTTTCAGAAGTCTTAAAAGAGCTACACTCCGATGTGGAAACTACAGAACTCGAACCACCAAAAATAAAATCAACCTTCTGCTGGTGGCATTTGACTCAGATGGTGAAAATGGACATGCGTCAGTCCGCACTGCTTTGGATTATTATCGAGTGGAACCCATCATAGCATGGATGCATGTCCTCTGGAATGGTGGTTGAAGCATGAAGGGACGTATGAATATTTAGTGCATCTGGCACGTAAATATCTTGCAATGCTGGCTACAACAGTGCCATGCAAATGCCTGTTCTCACTTTCAGGTGACATTGTCAATAAGAAGCGGCCAGCATTATCTCCCGTAAATGTAAACCAGGGGTCGGCAACCTTTCAGGAGTGGTGTGCCGAGTCTTCATTTATTCACTCTCATATAAGGTTTTGCGTGCCAGTAATACATTTTAATGTTTTTAGAAGGTCTCTTTCTATAAGTCTATAATATATAACCAAGCTATTGTTGTATGTAAAGTAAATAAGGTTTATAAAATGTTTAAGAAGTTTCATTTAAAATTAAATTAAAATGCAGAGCCCCCCGGACCAGTGGCCAGGACCCGGGCAGTGTGAGTGCCATTGAAAATCAGCTCATGTGCCGCCTTTGGCACGCGTGCCATAGGTTGCCTACCCCTGATGTAAACAAACTGGTTTGTCTGAGCAATTGGCTGAAAAAGAAGTAGGATTGAGTGGACTTTTAGGTTCTAAAGTTTTACATTGTTTTATTTTTGAATGCAGATATTTTTTGTACATAATTCTACATTTGTAAGTTCAATTTTCATGATAAAGAGATTGCACTACAGTCCTCGTATGAGGTGAATTGAAAAATACCATTTTTCTTGCTTTCTACAGTGCAAATATTTGTAATAAAAATAAATATAAAGTGAGCACTTTACACTTTGTATTCTGTGTTGTAATTGAAATCAATCTATTTGAAAATGTAGAAAGCATCCAAAAATATTTAAATAAATGGTATTCTATTATTAACAGCACAATTATTTTTTAAATCACTTGACAGCCCTAGTTAATATTTTTAATACAAGAAAATATAGTGGTGTTGGGAATACAAAAACCAGAAAAGGCTGTATTCCACTTCCAACAGTCTCTGTTTATTAAATCCTTCTTTTGTTTTGAAATAATATAGGTCAGAGGTATTGAACTTTAATTTTAAAATAAACTTCTGCAAACTGTGGAAGTCTACATCATTTAGTTGACAACTAGAAATGGCACCTCTGATAATGGTAACCCAGAAAATGTCAGTGGAGAGCTCGAGTATTTTTGCAAGAAAATATAATCTGTTTCCTTAAATACAGTTTCCATGGTGAGAACATTTTATAAAAAAAGCCAATTAGTTAGCAGGAATATATAAAATTGTGGCTCCTTTACAGTAACAATTGTCAGTCAAAACACACTTTAATTAACATGTTAGAATACTTTCTTCTTGGGTCTGGTCATGTATCTTGTCAATAATGTATGGGGTTAACCTCTTTCTGCCACTCTGGGCCCAAGAGACTGAAGGCCGCACTATGATTTCATATATCCCAGTGTAACTCTGGAGTAATTCCTCCGATGACCTTCCGTCTTTCTAAGTAAATTGATACCATAACTATTGAAGAGTTACTGGAGGTGATTTTTTATTACATTGTACCTTGTGTAGTCATTTGCACCTGTGCAAAATGAGGGTGAACTACTACCAGATCAGAATAGTAGTGTTTTTTCACTTACTTTGCACAAGGGTAAAAGGGTACATAGTGTGCAAAGCAGTGGAGAATCAGGCCTACTATATGGTTTGAAGGTATAAGATGTTGTACTAGTACTAAGTATTATCACTCCTGATTTCACTCAACACCAATAGAAGGGTTTAAAAATTTATAATTTTTCTAATAGTAAAGGGGCATGTACTGTTTAGGAAGGATATGACACACAGGAATGTTAGAGGATGACCTTTATTGCCTGGCCCTAGTTGCATAACATGGATCAAAAACATTAAGTGACCCCAGGATTTGCAGTATAAGGTCCTGACTTTCAGTGGACTTTTTCAGTGAAAAATGTGACCATTTCTGCAGCGAGATGCTGATTTTTCCTTCACCACAGTGGCTCCACGTGCTATAAGATGTGACTGTGTCTCACCATGCAGCTACAGAGTCCGGAAGCATTTTGAGCAGTAGTTGGCAGTTAGGGGTCATGCCGTTGAGCCCTGGATTGCATAGGCTGAGGGAGTAAACACAGTATCCTGTAATACTTCTTACAGCTGCCTCCTGGAGTAGCTGCTGGACCAATGTCACCATCTCTCCCACATGTGACTTGTATAGACAAAGCTGTAAAGAGTTCATAGGTAGTTTTATCAGCTAGGTAGAGAATAAACTCTAAAGTCTGAGTTTAAGATTTGTTGTTTACTGTTTTGTCAAATGTTTTGCTGGGGTTGGATTACCTCGTGCCTTGCCAAGATGGTGGAATCATCTACAAAAATTGGGTGCAGGGGTGCTACCTACTGCTTATAATGATTCCCTGGCCCCATGGCTAAGTACACAACTCCTTCAGTGTGGCTCTGTTGAGGTAATACAGAAGGACAACTACTGGTAGGTTTACTATTGGTAGATGATCCCATTTTATAACAATCCAAGCTAACATTTCAAATCTTTTCCCGGTGCATTTATCACTATCTTCCCAACCCGATCTGCAGTGCTCAAGCAGGGGAATCCCATCTATGCATCTCAACTATTCACCATCAAAGTTGGTCAGGCCATGGATAATTTTTTTTTCTTGCAATATGCAGGCGATTCCTATACTGACCAGTTCTGCTGAACTTCAGAGGTCATTTGAGAGGGGCACAACTGATCCTTGTTTGCTGCCATAGACTTTTTTTTAAAATACATAGCTAATCTAGCCTTGTATTTTGCATCTGGGGTGGCCAGAGAATTGCCTGTAATCCTGGCTAGCAAATTAAGAGACACTCCTCATGGACCATCCTGAATCTGTCCTCTGTGTTCATGGGCAATAAAGTCTCAGTGAAAGATTGTCTCTTGTCCTCATGTTTGTTTTAAACTTTAAAAAAGCAGAGAGTCATCTAAGCCCCTATGCAGCTGCCTGGAAAGTGGCTTGCTGTATCAATCCACTGGACACCAGCTGGCTTGCTCCTCCCATCCTCAAGGTAGTGATGCTGAATTCTCTTTCTCTACAGGCAAGTTCTGCTACAAGAAAAAGCTCTGGGTTGTTGGATATTTTTTTTATCACCATCTATCCATTTATTTATTCTTGACTTCCAAAAAATGCATTGAATCTACATCATTAATGTAAGGTACTTAATGCATTTCTTTGAACTATGTGGTCTTGGCTCTTGCAAGAATATGCCTCACTTTTGCCTACTTTACAGAGTTTACTTAACATGAAGTATAATATGCTTCATTTCTCAGTAAAATAAGTGATTTTGCTATTCATCAATACTGTTGTTGTGTTTTCTTTAACAATGCCCAAGTGGCAGTTAATTATTTTTCTTTCCAAAGACACATGGGCCTAGATCCTCAAAGATATCTAATCACCTAACTCCTACTGATTTCAGGGGAAGCAGGAACCTAATACCTTGGAGGATCTCGGCCATGGTACTTACTTTTCATGAGTATAGAGTCAGCCAAAGAAAGGAAGGAAAAATGAAAGAATACATCAAAGACGATGTGGCTGCACAAATGTTACTGAGGACAAAATCTTTCACAATGCAAATATGGCACAGCCAGAACGAGTGCAATTTGGCCTTCAGATCTCAGGATGAGTTTACAAGCCGGGAGTAAGAAAAAAATGTCATTTAACTTGGGCAAAGTAGAAATGGAATGTCTGAGAGAGAATATCAGGGAACCCCATCATGCTATGTTTACAGTCAGAGTAGCATCACCCTTTAAGATGAATGGAATGTAGGTGGTTTATTTCCTAGATCATAGCCAGGGCTATTTCACAACTCAGGGGGAAGGCTTGCAAAAGAAATTACTCATGAAATATGTTCTAAGTGTGACAAGACTGGGTCAGCCTGACCTCTGTTATGCACCAAGAATGGCCTGACTTTGTCACTGCAACTTTGAACTAGGAGATTTGTTGAGTGTCCATTGTAGGCATTTTCCCTGCTCTTTGATGTTTTTTTCTCATCAGAGTTAAGAAACTGTTCAGATAACAGGAGATGAAGAGAGACCTTTTGGTCCAAGTTTTCAAAGGGCTCTGTGTTGTGATTGCATAATTTGCATGTCAGCTTTCTGCATGTGAAAAACCCATCTGTGCACTAGCAAAGCTGGAGTGTTGAACCTATGCTCATTGTCTGAATGCACATAAACAAATACTTATTTGTTAGTGCCAATATGGTCAATGAAGTTACAACAGCAGTTGCATGTGTTCCTCTAAGGGCAGAATCTAGCCCTTAATCTTTAACAATAATATCTAACATTTATAGAAAAGCTTTCCATTTTCCAAGTACAGTGCAAACAAACCAATAGACTCTCTCACCATTTCCTTTTGGTGGCTATTATCATCACCATTTTACAGAAGGGACTACTGAGACATGAAAATATTATATGACTTGCCCAGGACCAAAAGGAGTTGTTGGTAGAGCCAGGATTAGAATTTGGGAGTTCCTGGATTAATAATCTAGACCAGGGGTAGGCAACCTATGGCATGTGTGCCAAAGGCGGCATGTGAGCTGATTTTCAGTGGCACTCACACTTCCCAGGTCCTGGCCACCGGTTCAGGGGGCTCTGCATTTTAATTCAATTTTAAATTAAGCTTCTTAAACACTTTAAAAACCTTATTTACTTTACATACAACAATAGTTTAGTTATATATTATAGATTTATAGAAAGAGACCTTCTAAAAACGTTAAAATGTATTACTGGCACTCTAAACCTTAAATTAGAGTGAATAAATGAAGACTCGGCACACCACTTCTGAAAGGTTGTTGACCCCCTGATCTAGCCTGTCAGAAAAAATGACAAAGAAATATGTGTGGAGAGGCAAACAGAGGAATGGTGCATGATAATGAATTCTGTCCTGGCTCCACGTGAGGCGGCTCTTTTCTGAAGATGGTCTTAGGCGTGTAAATTCGAGCAGTTAACAGACTTGATATAAGCAAAGGAGGATTTTTGTGCTCCTGTTGAAGACCATCCTACAATCTCCTGTTGCTAGTCTGGGAAATCAATCAATGTATTGTGATGCAGACTATATTCAGTTGTTGCAGAAGAGTACAGTATATTGCAGCAAGAGTGAAATGTTCCCTGAGCTTCATTCTAATGTACACTCGGACTTGATCTACACTACCAATTTATGTCAATATAAAGACGTCGTTCAGGGGCATGAAAAATCCACACCCCTGAGCCATGTTGTTATACTGCCCTAACCCCAAGTGTGGAGAGCGCTGTATCAATAAGAGGTCTTCTCTATTGACATAGCTACCTACTCTTGGTGAGGTGGAGCATCTACTCTGACAGGAGAAGCGTCGTGTCTTCACTAAGGCCTTGTCTACATTACAGGGGGAGATCAATCTAAGTTATGCAACTTCAGCTATGTGAATAATGTAGCTGAAGTCGACATACTTTGATCTATTTACTGCGGGGTCCACACTACGTGATGTCGATTGGAGACGCTCTCCCATTGACGCCCCTTGCACTTCTTGTTCAGGTGGAGTACAGGAGTTGATGGGAGAGCGATCTACTGTCGATTTAGTGGGTCTTCACTAGACCAGCTAAATCAACTGCCGATGCATCAATCACCACACTTCGAACCCCCACTAAGTGTAGACAAGGCCTAAGTGCTAGACCGGTGCAGCTGCGCCACTGCAATGCTGTAAGCATAGACAAGCCCTCAGTTTGGGCCTAACCCAGGTCCCCCTGAAGACAGTGTGAGGATTCAAGAGGCTGTGAAGCTACAATCTATTTCCATGCAACCATATAAATATACCAATAATCTGTGGGGTTGTTAGCACACGAGAGAGAGAGAGAGAGAGAGAGAGAGAGAGAGAGAGGACTCACTTTCACAGGTACCTAATTCCTGTGCAAATCCTGTGATTGGAAAAGTGCTCCACCACTTAATTTTATTATTCAAATTCTTAACATGCTGGCTATTATACTGTATCTTTCTCAGTACCTGCCATTGTATTTGGAGTAGAATCTGGGAACACTTTTTACAAAAAGCTTTCTCAAAAGTTCAGAATAAAACATTGTAATTTGAAATGCAGGTGTAACCCTTGAAAAGAAAAACACGCTTATCCCTTCAGTTTGCTATTCATCCACTTGAAGCGATAATACTGCTATTATCATCACAGTAGACACGAAGTTGGTATAATTAACTGAAAGGAGTGCGCCCCTTAGGATCCTAGGCATTTGATCCTGCAGCATTGATCTTGAGCTGCTTTTCCAAGCTGCTGAGTGCCTTCAATTTTCATTGACTTCAGTGGGAGATGTGGGCTCTCAGCACCTAGCAGATGGTGCTTAGCATTTCCAGGATCGGGCCCTTAAATGGTGACAGTGCCTTATGTTTCAAGGATCTGCTGTTTCATAAATTGTAACGTTCTTAAAAAATTAAAGTAGCAGTGGGGCAGTTATATTAGACAAAAACATTTTCTTTAAAATAAACTCCTACAAAAGATGTTTACCCACCTTCTTTTTGTCCTTATTTGTCATCTTAAAAACAGTACATCTGGCAACACAAGGCTACAGCAGCTAAAAGCTTGGTAGGCATTGTAGGAAATAACAATTCTGTTGATTTTCTCCAGTGCTGTAATGGGTGTAAAGTATATTCTCCAGCAGAACTATGCACATTATCCTTTAGCAAGTGTCACTGTACTTATGTTTTGCTAACGAATTTTATAATGCTCTTTCCTAAGTTTATAATGTCATAAGCACAGAGGAGGAGCATATTACTCCAACAATATGTTTACTCAGAAACAGTGTTTTTCTAAAGAATTACAACTAATGCTAAGAAGGGTAACAGGAAGGGTAGCTACTTTTACTTACTTTGTCCTGTATTTACAGAATGTAGCTACCCCCTCACCCCACCATCACTCACTATGTGTGTCATCTTCCGATAGAAATAGGAAGCATATGGGTGCAGAAGTGAGTTCCCTGAGCCCTAGGGTGCCTTTAGCCAGTTCACTTGAAATCTAGAGTCTGTCCTGTCCTATCACCCAGCAGCAATAGAACATTTGTTCCCTGAAGGGCCGGCGCGCTGCCAGCAGCAGGTGTTAGGCTGTCCTCTGGGATGAAGGCAGCAGGCATGGGCATTGATGTGTGCCTATGACAAGATGTTGCAAATCTGCTCTCATAGCGACAGTGACAGCATCTGGGACCGTGTTGTGAGTCACCATTCTGCAACCATTAAAAACCAGTTGCCATCCCTTTCATAATAATAAATTAAAATATCACTCTAAATTATGTTGGTTTCATGAAAGAAAAAAACCCACCCCAAATACGTACACTCACAAACAGTGCCAGCCCATATGTTGTCAGATAGATTGTCTATAAAATGGATAGGGTTGTTGGTTTTTACAGAGAAGATTTATGGCTATTTTTCAAAATTCACTTCGAATTTTTTTTATGGAAAAATACACTCGAGAAAAAAGTGTTTAAGAAAAAATAAAAATGATAATGTCTAGGAACACACCTCTCTTTAGATTAGTCCATTCTTCGTTCGTAGAAAATTCAAACACTGACCCAATCAAGGCCCTGATCCTGCAAACACTTGTTCTCATGCTTAATTTTACTCCCACGAGCCAATGGGATGACTCCGATGTTTGGAGCTAAGCATTTTGCAAGCATCAGGAACTATGTTAGCATCTGCTTCTCTTTGATTTGTGTATTGGGAAACAATAAGAGATTGGTGGTAGCTGTCTGATTTCCAAGTGTCTGGCTTTGAAAATATTTGTAGGCAGGTGCATGGATATTGTTTCCACAGAGATCGTGTTTTTCCAGACATTGGATTTGAGTATGGATAAAAGACAACTGCCCACCACAAATAACCCCCCACCAAACCATACAACAAAAAATAGAATAATGTTGTCTCTTGATTTCATTGGTAGCTTTGTAGCCATATACATCCCAGACCTTTCTTCTTATTGACTTTTGTTAAATATAAGGCATATGACTAGAGAAATAAATTATTGGGACTTCCCTTGACTAGTAATTCTTTGTTAGCAGAGCTGTTGCGCTGATATTTTGGGTGAAATCCTGAGCCTACTGAAGTCAGTAGCCAAACTCCCATTGACTTCAACAGCACCTGTATCTCCTCCATAGATCCTTGCCCAGGTCCCCAGCCTGAGCACTTATGGGTAGGTCACAATGCAATATAAGGATCAAACTGAGAATACTGAAGGTAGAAGCAATCTGTGGAGGTTGGAGAAAGAGGTGCACTGTGCACCAGAGACATTATATCCCTCCCACCCCAATGATGGGGTGAACATATTTACCAGTGGGCCGTTGCTGCACTTTGTGAAAAGGTGAAGTACAGATAGGATTAGATGTTTGTTAGTAAAGTGTAGATTTCACAGTACACACAGGGACTGACAAAAAGATATATCCCTAATAACAAATTTACAGATAGGCAAAGTGAGAAAAATGCTGCTTGAGAACATGAGAATATATTTGAGTCAAAATCCAGTTATTTAGAGATTTGAATTAGGCTTGTTACAAACGGACTGGCAAATGAATAGTAAAACAGATATGATTTCTTGATTTAAGGATATTTACTGTTATGGACCAGGATGTAAGCAGTATGGCCTAGTGGTCAGAGTCAGAGTCATAGCTAGTGGGTGGAGCAGGTGATGGGAACGGAGTCCAGGGTCAGCACCAGAGTCAATTTCTCATTACCAGCATTGGGGGTCAAGCCAGTGTCAGAGCCAGAAATCAAAGTTGGATGTCAGAGCTGGACTTGGATGCCAAATACCAGAGGGAAGGATCAGAAGTCGGAGCCAGGGGTCAGAACCAGGACTGGTAACCTCTGGTCAGAAGCAAGGCATAAGTCAGGGACCAGAGGAGAGGCAAGAATCAGACACAGAGCAGGAGCACAGTGGGAACTAGTAAGGAAGGCAGGGGCAAGGCAGGAGCCATGAGCAGGTCAGGTGCAGAGCAGATATCAGGGACAGGGTTGGGTGCAGAATGTGGGCACAGGTAGGGTCCAATGCAGCAGCAATAGAGAACCATCTAGTTGCTCAGACAACTTCCTGTGCTTCCTTCTGGCTTAAATAGCATGGCTGGACCAATTGGTGGAGCCAGGCAACTGTCCAATCAGGGTGCCTGTGGGTGGTGCCCTGGCTGAGGCTGTAGTCCTGCTACCTCCTCGGCCTGACATGTTTCAGCAGATGTCAGGTGGTGGCAGGATGCAATGGCTGCCTAGGCACTCACAAGCCTGGATCCCAGACCTGGCAATGCTCCTACTAATGCTGCCCAATATGCCGTTAGCTTGCTTGGCAACAAGGGCACACTGTTGACTCACCTTCAGCTTCTCGTCCTCTGTAATCCCCAGGTCCTTTTCTGCAGAACTGCCACTTAGCGAGTCGGTCCCCAGCCTGTGGCAGTGCATGGGATTCTTCCGTCCTAAGTGCAGGACTCTGCACTTGTCCTTGTTGAACCTCATCAGATTTCTTTTGGCCAAATCCTCCAGTTTGTCTAAGTCACTCTGGACCCTATCCCTACCCTCCAGCATATCTACCTCTCCCCCCAGCTTAGTGTCATCTGCGAACTTGCTGAGGGTGCAATCCATCCCATCATCCAGATCATTAATGAAGATGTTGAACAAAACCGGCCCCAGGACCGACCCCTGGGGCACTCCACTTGATACCGGCTGCCAGCTAGACATTGAGCCGTTGATCACTACCCGTTGAGCCTGATGATCTAGCCAGCTTTCTATTCACCTTACAGTCCTTTCATCCAGCCCGTACTTCTTTAACTTGCTGCAAGAATACTGTGGGAGACCCAGGGGTGAAAGTGAGCCGGTACTCCAGTGAGAACCCGCAGCGGCAGCGCTTTAATATCCCTGCTCCTTTTGCCCACCCCCCCAGCCGCTGACGGGCAGCAGCAGTGTCCGGAGCTACAGGCCCTTTAAATCAACATGGGAGCCCCGGGTGGCGCAGTGCAAGGGCTGTCTGGGGGATGCTGACCCCCCCAGCCCCGCCCCTTCCACCTGAGGCCCCGCCCCTTCCGGGGGACAGAGGCCCGTACCAGTAAGTGTCCTCAGTTACTTTCACCCCTGGGGAGACCGTATCAAAACCTTTGCTAAAGTCAAGGTATATGATGTTCACCGCTTTCCCAATATCCACAGAGCCATTTATCTCATCATAGAAGGCAATCAGGTTGGTCAAGCATGACTTGCCCTCTCCTCCAAGTGCTTCAAAATGGATTCCTCGAGGACCTGCTCCCTGATTTTTTCCAGGGACTGAGATGAGGCTAACCAGTCTGTAGTTCCCCAGATTCTCCTTCTTCCCTTTTTAAAAGATGGGCACTATATTTGCTTTTTTCCAATTGTCCGTGACTTCACCCGATCACCATGAGTTTTCAAACATAATGGCCAATGGCTCTGCAATCACATCAGCCAACTCCCTCAGCACCCTCGGATGCATTGCATCCGGCCCCATGGACTTGTGCATGTCCAGCTTTTCTAAATAGTCTTTAACCTGTTTCACCACTGAGGGCTGCTCACCACCTCCCCATACTGTGCTGCCCAGTGCAGCAATCTGGGAGCTGACTTTGTCTGTGAAGACCGAGGCAAAAAAAGCATTGAGTACTTCAGCTTTTTCCACATCATCAGTCACTAGGTTGCCTCCCCCATTCAGTAAGGGTCCCACACTTTCCCTGACCTTCTTGTTGCTAATGTAACCCTTCTGCCCCTCTGAGTTGGCAGCAATAAGGGCCGGGTTCAGTATCCAGGGGTTCCGTTTCAATAACACGATGCAAAACCAGCTCGAGCCCCCACCCAATGACCTGGGACAATTACCTACCACCCCCCCGGGCGCCTCTAGGAAGCAATACTTCCCCACTCACAAGCACAGAGTCCGAGTGTAGCAAAATCCTTTTAATAAAGGAGGGAAACAATGCGGCATCATGTTGGAGAGACACCACAAACAGGACTATACACAAACCATAAGCAAAAAGCCCACCTCCAAGTACATTTGGCACTGTCCTTTCTCCCTTAGGGTCTTAAGTCCAATCACCCCAAAGTCCAACAACCCAAGAGTCTCTGTCTCTGGTCAGTGCCACCCCAGAGTTCAAAAGTTTATCTGCAGAGTTTTACCCCCCCAGCCTGGGTGGAAATGGGGGGGGGGCACACAAAGGGTGTTAAGGGACACCTTACGTGGGCCAGGGCCGACTGCCCTGCTTCTCCGTGGAGTTCTGCTGTAGCCTTCACCACGACTGGCTCCACTCCATCAGCTGTGCCGCTCCTCCAGCCAACCCGTGAACCTCATCAGCCGTCCACGTGAACCGCTCCACACTGCTCACTGTTCCGCAGGCTGCGCCAACGTGCTGCAGACTGCTCCACTCTGCCAGCTGCTTAGCGATCGATCTTCAGGCTCCCCCACTCAGTGATCTCAGCTCAGTAAGCTTAGCTCTGTTAGTGATTTCAGCTCTTAGGGGTTTCAACTTGTAGTAGAGAAGCCCCAGTGCCACCTTGGCCCAACGTGAATTCAGGTCAGCAGCCTCCAGATGGACTCCTAAAGGATTCAAAAGTAGCTCTGCTCTTTAACAGTGGAGAGAGGAGGATGTGCAATTGGTGTTCCAGGCCCTCAAAAGGGGCCCATACCATCAGGTACACACACCAGTCCCCAGCCTCTCTCCCTTCACTGGGTTTTGGAACCCATGTCCCTTGTCTAGGGGCTTGGCTACACTTGAAAGTTGCAGCGCTGGGAGTTACAGCGCTGGTCGTGCAGCTGTGCAGGGCCAGCGCTGGTGTGTGGCCACATTTGCAGCATTTACAGCGCTGTTGGGAGTGCTGCATTATGGGCAGCTATCCCAGCATTCAAGTGGCAACAACGTGCTTTTCAAAAGAGGTGGGTGGAGGGTGGTGTACTGTGACAGGGAGCGGGGAAGATAGAGAGAGTGGATTTTTGGAGCCAACACTGTGTGTTAGCTTCCTGGATTTAAAAATCACAAAATGTTCGCGAGCCCTTAGTCTTAACTCTTAATTGCAAACAGCCTGCCTCCAACACGGACTCCCCGCTGTTTCACTCACTCCCTGTGGTGTACTGTGACAGGGAGCGGGGAAGAGAGAGAGAGTGGATTTTTGGAGCCAACACTGTGTGTTAGCTTCATTTTCATTTTCATTGAAAAATCACAAAATGTTCGCGAACCCTTAGTCTTAATTGCAAACAGCCTGCATCCAACGCTGTTTCTCTGTCAAGCAAACTGCTTGCCTCTCATTTGATCGTACACAGCCAGGTACAGATAGCTCCTGTTTGCTGTGATCAGTGTTTGTTTTTTAGATAAGCAGTTCAACGGAGCGGCTCCGAGTTCACAACAAAACAAAGAGAGGCTGCATAACAAAACAAAGAGAGTAATTTAGTTAAAAGCATTCTGGGATATCTTCTTATTCCCTGGAGGCCAATAAAAGCGCTGGTGTGTGTCCACACTTGATGAGCAGCGCTGGATCACCAGCGCTGCAATCGCTACACCCCAACCTGGCCAGGTATACAGCCAGCGCTGCAGCCAGGGAGTTGCAGCGCTGGATGTGCCTTGCAGGTGTGGACGGTTACTAATTGCAGCGCTGGAAAGCCTCTACCAGCGCTGCAACTTGCAAGTGTAGCCAAGCCCTAGCAAGTACTATTTAATGTAGGCTGAGTCATTTCTGTCATAAAGCAGTCTCATAGTTCCTCATTCACATAATTAAGGTAACAGCCCTTTTTTTCCTTCCTGCCCCAATAACAAAGAAATTGGGGATTCCACAGTGTGAAAATAACCATCCCATGCTGCCGTGTGTTATGCTAAGTGGAGTGGGTTTACCAATGCAAATGCACATTCCTAAAATTCCTTTGCCCACTCCTCATAATGTACCACCAGATGTCAGGGTAGATCTCATCCTGACTCTGCTTACACTAACATACCTGAGAAACCCTTGTTACCCTTCACATGCCTTGCTAGCTGCAACTCCAGTTGTGCTTTGGCCTTCCGGATTACACCCCTGATTGCTCGAGCAATTTTTTTTTACTCTTCCCTAGTCAACTGTCCGAGTTTCCACTTCTTGTAAGCTTCCTTTTTGTGTTTAAGTTCACTGAAGATTTCTTTGTTAAGCCAAGCTGGTCGCCTGCCATATTTGCTATTATTTCTGCACATCTGCCTAATTCTGCTCCCTTTGAAGTCAGTGGTAAAACTCCTGCAGACCTCAATGGGAACTGAGAGAGGCCAAGATCTTAGTGCTTTTGAAAATCTCACCCTACGTTATTTTGCTTTCTGTGTATGGGGAACATAGCACCACCAATACACCTGCAATGAGCCATCTATAATTTGCCATATCACTCCAAGGAAGAGTAAGTAACTAGCAAAATAATTAATGTCTGACATATAACAATTATTTAACAACCACATAGAAAGCAGCCATTTAACGTGTGATGCAAAATAGGAATGGAAGAACCTGCTTCCCCAAGGAGCAACAGGAATCAGAGTTTCAAAGTTGCTGGAAGGTAAATTCTATAATTAAAAAAATATATATACCTGGGGCTGTTTGCCAAAGTTGGGAGGTTTGTAGGGTTTTGTATCGTAGCTATTCCATCTGATCCTGTAACTTACACCTTTGAAACTTGATTTGCAGTTTTTCTACATTACATCATAAAAACGCCTTTGTGGTGAGAAGCATCATTAATTATTTGTTTTACTTTAGTGCCTAGACTGGAGCCACACTGTGCAATTTTTTAATAAGAAATGGTTCGTGGCCTAAATGGACAAGGCAGACAGAAGGTGGGAGGAGGAACAGATGCACAAAGAAATGAAGTGACTTCCCCAAGGACACACAGCAGGTCGGTGCCAGAGCTAGAAACAAAACCCATGTTTCCTAAGTGCCAGTGCAATGCCCTGCCCATTGGACCACACTCCCTCTCCTGACAATTAGACACTAAAATGACAGACACAACATCTCAACATCCCATTGTGAGAGACACAACATCTCACTGAATGGAAGACACTGAAACAGAGATTTCTAAACATGGCTTTGAACTTTCAATACATGATTTACATTGTCTAGTAACGATTTATTTAGCTATCGAAGGGATGAGATCCTGAGAGGTGCAGAGTACCAGCCACACCCACTGAGCTCAGCTGGAGCCCCTGGGGATCAGCACCTTGCAAATCCAGGCCCTTGCAAATATCATTACAGTTTCCCTTTAATCTCATGCCTCTTTTGCTCATGTCATGCCCATGTCAGACCAGATTTTCAAAGCTAGACATGTGCAGTGTGATCTGCAGGCATCTCAATTTTAAACCCCTGTTCTGTTTAGCTCAGAAAATAAATGCTCCCTCCCATCCCAAAGTGAAAAATACAAATACCCAGAATAAATTGACAAGGAAAAAGATGAATGGCTTATTGGAGAATTTTAATAAACAAACCCCACACTATGCCTGTTTGATGGATCAGCTGTGGGTCTGCTGTTTTTCAAAATGTCTCGACTGTAAATCAGCAGCATGTGGAATTAAAACGGAAAACAAAAACATGTCATTGAAAGAACAATCTGTGCTAGTGTAAATGGTCACTGTGGCTGCCACCATTTTACACTTTAAAATGTACCAGGTGCAAGCTTTACTGGTCTGTTACAGAGTGATGCTTTGCTAGGGTTGCCAATTTTGGTTGGGTGTATTCCTGGAGGTTTAATCACAGGACAAAATATTTAATTAAAGATTAATCTTTAATTCCTGGAGACCCCAGGACAATCCTGGAGGGTTGGCAACCCTGTGCTTTTCATGAACTAGAGTGAGACATGCTGAGATGGTTTTTGCTTAGTTTTGGGCCCTGCCATTGATATCAAAGTAAGGTGAACTTGTAGATCTAAAGCCCAGTGTTTCCCTCTCCCAGTGGATGCTGTTTCTTGCACAGCATGATATAATCTCATGATATCACCATGTCCTTGCAAGACGATAGCCCCAAATTAATGAATACGTTGGACCTTAATCTCTCAGCTCCCTCAGTTCCCCATCTGTAAAATGGGGATAATAGTGCCTCAGCTCCCCATAGTGTTGTGAAAATAAATTCATTAATGTTTGTGAAGCACTCAGACATAGTTGTGATGAGAACCACAGAAAAGCCCATGAAGAAATTAATAATTTTGTCTTCAGAGCAGAGTTTGAATAGTGTACAGTATGTAAGGCCTAGGACCACACACTGAACGAAAAGCATAAAACAAAATACTGAATAGCTGTTCATTGGGTGAGCACCATCAATCTTGAGTACTGAATGAGGTGGGTCCTGTGGGAAAAAATAGCATGTGATCATGGTGCATATGCATGTGGGGGATGAATTAAGGTTGCACAGGCAACCTTAATTTGGTCATTTCCTAGTTTTTGAGTGTGTGACTTTGCAATATCACTAATGTTCTTTTAACATTGTTTTTATGCACGTGATAGCTATCCAGGATGTATTTTTCCCAACTGGCAGTGACGTTACACCCCGTCACACTGGCATTTTCACTGTCAGTTCAAAATAGGAAGAGGGAGGACTTGGGGAAAGGATGTGGAAGTTCAGAAGAGTGGCTCTATGAGGGAGCCATGCTCACCCACTTATGGTTGAAAGTTAATTTGGTTTTAAGATTGGGTGTGAATGTAAAGTGCAATAGCTAGTCCTGAATAGCTCCATGGGCAGACAACTTATTCAGAAGAGGAGAGCAGTGAGTGGCACGATGAGGAAGCACACTCAGCTCCAAGGGGAGGGCACATCTTGTACTTCACATGGGAGATCCCCTGCAGAATGAGGGGAAGGAGCATGGGTTATAAGCCAGCATCAGTACAGCAGGTTTATACTGCAGTTGTGTGTGATTGCAGGGTTGGGTCTTGCCATAAAAAAAAAATGGAAACCACAAAAAGAAATAGAGATTAAAAGGAGAAGAGATGAAAATGGTAAACAAATGGCAGAAATTTATGGACAATTTATACACCATGTTGAAAGCAAAACTTGAAAAACGTTTGAAAAAGGCAGCAAACAAGTTAAAGTTGTTTGGCAAGCACCCACAGACCAGACAAGATAAAACGGCCCCTGGCTACTGGACAACATTGTGACAACAATTTGTGTGTAAGAACCTGCACGTGAAAAACTCTGTCAGTATTTTAATCCTGTGGTTTTTAACCTTTTCCCTACCTGTCTCATGCATCCATGTTACAATAGAAAAATATTTCAGGATCCCTCTCTCATCTAGCTCTAAAGAATAGGAGTGTGGCTGTAAGACCCTCTGTATTTAAGCAAAGCCACATCCCTCGGCAGCATCAGTGCAGTCTTAGTTCAATTCAGATTTGTGTCTTTTGGGTCTGCAAGATTCCAGTAACACAGAACAATTGAAACTGTGGCTGTCAGGATGCCTACACTGTTTTATTTAAAACTGTCAGAGGAAGCTGTGCACAACATGGGCTGGGGAAGGTTCTTGGCATAAGGTCTATAATGAAGCAAAGAGAGAGAAAGTAGCTTTATGAATAATACAATTTCCTTTATTGTAATGAAGTTCTTTTTTTTTTGGTGTTATTAGATAGTGATACTTTCTATGGTTCTTTGCAACTGTCAAGTGAAAGTAGATTATGCATAGGTAGTTTCACCTTTAGGACAGATTTTATTCTCCCTGATCTCCTCAGGATTCTAGAAAACTAGAATTATAAGTAATTCAGGCAGAAGTTATTGTATATACTCCTACCAGCTGACTTCAATGAGAGTTTTGCCTGAATTAATGTTTACTGAGTAAGGACACAAAGATTGGGCCCATAAATCATTCTTTTTTCTAAAAGGACAAATTTAAGTAAAACAACAGTGGAATTGTATAAGTGCTAAAAAGGAAAAACTGGATACTATAATTCTTATATGTATCCTTCCACTTGCTTTTTAAAGAGGCTGGATCTGGTCCCCATCCAGCAAAACAGTTAAGCATGTGCTTAACTTTAAAGATGTGAGTAATCCTATGGACTGAACTTGAAAAAAATTGACTTCAGTAGAACAATTATTATTCTTGAAGTTAAGCACATGCTTAATAATACCTAACTCATATGTAGCACATTCCAGCCATAGATTTCAAAGTGTTTTAGCAAGTAAGTGTCAGTATCCCCATTTTATAGATGGGGAAACTGAGGCACAGAGTGCTTAAGTGACTTGGCCAAAGTCACTGTTTGCTGAAGAGGTCAGAGTGCTCCACACCTGGCAGGATGAAGCCCAGAAAGCTGAGGACAATACACACAGTAAAATCGGTGTGCCTCATTAAGAAGAAAACACAGTGGCCCAATAAGTAACTAATGATGTTGAGTATCACAGTTCAGGGTAATTGCAGCTATATTTCCCCTCCATGGTCCCTTGAGAGCACCCACTCTTGGTTCCTGGCTCCTGAGCTATCACCTCTCTTGGGTGGAGACTTAGTTCCTACTGAACCTGCTATGGCTTGGAGGTGCTGCAAGGAAGATGAAAATCTCCCTGGGTCTTAGCCAATTGGCCCTCTGGCAGAAAAAATTCCTTCCTTACCCTCAAAGGTGTAATCAGTTAGACACACAGCTTCTACCAGATCAGACTCCCATTCCTAGTACAAGGTGGGGCTTCTGGAATGGAGCCAGAAGAGGCTCCACATGTCCTGAGCTCCCAGTTAAATCCCTGCAGCTGGGGGATGCAGGCCAATCAACACCTTTCCCCACAACTAGCCAATGTGTACCGGAGACTCCAGTCATGGGGGAGGTACCTGGTGCCCCTCATTCATTGTCTCTCTCCCTCATTGGTAATGGCTGAGGAGCCAGGAACCAAGAGTGTGTTCTGTCAAGAACTATGGAGGGGGGAATATAGGTGTGATTGCCCTGAATTGTGACAGCCACATCATGAGCTACTCTAAGGCAATTGTGCCACTGTGTGTTCTCTTCTTACTGAGGCACACAGATTTCACTGACTGTATTGTCCACAGCTTTCTGGGCTTAATCCTGCAAGGTGTGTAGCGCTCTGGCCTCTTCAGCAAATGTACCTAACTGAGGTACTCTGTTGAGCTGTTCGTTCATCATAATTTGCAGCCAGTTTCCAGTGTGGTTAAAAGGATAAAATGAACAGTTCCCAGAGGTAGATTTTTGCTGGTGGGCCTTGGCTCACGGAATAGGGTGAGACCTTGATTTCCTAAGGATATTGCAGGAAATTGCCATGTGTGTCCCAGGGGCCATGCGGGAAATCAGAACGTGTCTCCTCGCCATGTTTCTTTGATTGGCAGGAGGAGAAGAATGCCACAGAAATGATGTTCTCAGCTCCTGTGGGGGACACAGCTTTGTGATGCTAGATGATCTTAATGGTCCCTTCTGGTCTAAAACCTACGGACCTGATTCTTATTTACATTAATGACCCTTTATATTCTTCTGGCAATGTAAAGGGGGCAGTAAGGTGGGTATAAGTTACACAGTGGAAATAGCTCTTATTGTAAATTAGATTCAGGGCCTACTAATATCATCATACCATCACAGCCCTTACTGAATTATTTGGTGGTTGAGACAGATACTGCCAAGCCTGTCTTAAATGGTGCTATATGTTTTTAATGTGGAAACAGACCTATATACAAAATTCTATGTAATGCCAATCTACATCAACTGTTTGCTGATTAATGTTATGGGAATTCTTGCTTGTGTGCAAACTTAAGTGTCTTATCTATGCTAGCAAAATTGCTAGGATTGTTAAGGGTTGTACGCTTTGGACAAGATGTCAGCTGGTGTAAATCAGTCCCACTCTGCTGATGTCAATGGGCTAGGCTGATTTACACCATCTGAGGATTTGACCCTGCAATCTGTAGTGTGTTGGGTAAGTAGGGCTTACTGTGTTCTTTTCATATACCTGCCTCATGGACTTTGGCCCAGAGTACTACAAGATGCTGTAGAAAAATATATCGTGAATATATTTGATGCTATATGACAGAGGGCCCTGGTAATGTTTGATTATCTGTCCAATCTTCTGTGGGTTCTTTTGTCTACGAGCCTGGGGTTCCTCTAGGTTGCCTACATGTTCTGAGTGCTCTGTTCTGTGTCTTTAGGCAACTAGTCTCTGCCTTGTTAGTCACAATTCTCCACCCCAACCAACCACTGTGTTTTGGACTCAGGTCCGTGTTACCTTTCACCTCTTCTATTTCAGAATCCTATCTCTTTGTACAACATCCCAGAATGACTAAGATTTACGATATACTTCTTGGCACATCTGAGACACTTTCTATGACCCTCTGATCCTAGCCCCACAGGATGTGATTGTAGTTAGGGGATCTTTCATTAAAGAATTATTCATGTAAAATCCCATAGTTGTGTGTCCAGAACATGAGTCAGACTTGTCACTGAATGGCTCTTATAAAACTTTCTCCCCACCCTTTGATGTTGTAATTACCATATTATTTAGACTACAAAACAGCTCTCTCCTTTCTTCCCTGTGGTATGCCTGTCATTTTCTGGTGATTTCACCCCCTACTTTATAGTGCATGCCACCTAGGGGTTGAAATTTAGCAATTGAGGGGAAAAAGGTGAATTGCTAACATCTGTCTTTCCACTCTTTGCTGAATGAAAAGCCAAGCAGAAATGCTACTTGTGTCTGGTGCATTCTAAGCAATGAAGTCTGCACACAACCACTGTAATCATGTGTAGCTTTTGTAACAAACAGAGTCCTCCATTCTTACCAGAGATTTTAGAGGTGTTATTAAAAATAAATCTCACATGTCCCTGCTGTGCAATCAGCCCGATGCTCCAGCCCAGCAGAGCACAGCCCTTTGGTCACACTTGTATTCTATCAGTGGACATTGTATTATATGTACTGGAAGCATCTATTAGAAAATCAAGTTTACTTTTCTTTCTAATCTCTCATGTGCTAGTGACAAGAGCCATATGAATAGTGGGTCTCCCTGGTTCACAGTGGCCACATCAAACAAAAATTACAATTTTATCACTTAGGAAACTGACTGTTTTTAAGGGTTTGAAGGAATCGTGAAGATGGCACTAGTCCAGGGGTGGACAAACTTTTTGGCCCAAGGGCCACATCTGGGTATGGAAATTGTATGGCGGGCCATGAATGCTCATGAAATTGTGGGTTGGGGTGTGGGAGAGGGTGAGGGCTCCAGCTGGGGGTGCGGGCTCTGGGGTGGGGCCAGAAATGAGGAGTTCAGAGTACTGGAGGGGGCTCCGGGCTGGGGTAGGAGGTTGGGGTGCCGGGGTGTGTGTGTGTGGGCTCCAGCTAAGGGTGCAGGCTCTGGCGTGGGGCTGGGGATGAGGAGTTTGTGGTACTGGAGAGTGCTCTGGGCTGGGACTGAGGGGTTCGGAGGACAGGAGGGGGATCAGGGCTGGGGCAGGGGGTTGGGGCACAGGGCATCAGTGGTGCAGGCTCTGGGCGGCGGTTACCTCAAGCAGCTCCCAGAAGCAGCAGCATATCCCCACTCAGGCTCCTATGTGGAGGTGTGGCCAGGTGGCTCTGCACGCTGCCCTGTCTGCAGCCATCGCCCTTGAAGCTCCCGTTGGCCGTGGTTCCTGGCCAATGGGAGCTGCGGGGGAGGCACTTGAGGCAGGGGCAGCGTGTGGAGCCCCCTGGCTGCCCCTATGTGTAGGAGCCAGAGTGGGGATATGCCACTGCTTCTGAGAGCTGCATGGAGTGGGGCAAGCCTCCTACCCCACTCCCAGGCTGGAGCACCAGAGCACTCCCCAGTGGGAGTTTGAGGGCTGGATTAAAACATCTTGAGGGCTGGATGCGGCCCCCGGGCCATAGTTTGCTCACCCCTGCACTAGTCTGTGTACTGGGAAGATGTCACGGGCTGATCTGGCCTTTTAAGGGCATTGGGTTTAGCCCCACCTCTGCCTAGTTACCTGGTGCCAGTGATGGGTTTGGACTTGGGCCAGCAATTAGTTCAGAGATCAGGAACATGTCATAGCCCAGAGCAGGGCTTACGATAAGAAGGAGCTCTGTAGGAAGCAGGAAGACTCCTGCAGGGGTTCCATGGTCATGGAGGACTGGGACAGAAGCTTTCAGAAGATGATGCTTGAAGAAATGTCAGGCAGCAGGACCTATATTTTGGGAAGACACCTCTGAACCCATCCAGGGGCTGAAGAAACTGGGGCACTGGGGAAAGGCTTGTTTTGATTTAGTTTAACAGTTGAACTGTGATGTTGCTTCTATAAATCATACTCCAAGATGGGGTGTCATGTGGCTTACATGAGAGCCTGGGTACAGTTAGTGGGAAGCCCAGGAAGGAAAAACTGAGGTAGTGGCAAAGTCTGATGCAGAATCAGGCAAGACTGGAAAACAGAAGGGTTTCTGGGAGTGGATCAAGGCTCTTGTCAACAATAAGACTGTATTTCCTTTCTTTTAGATCCTACCTCACCCCCTCCTGAAGGCTTCTCAGAATCATAGAATCATAGAATATCAGGGTTGGAAGGGACCTCAGGAGGTCATCTAGTCCAACCCCCTGCTCAAAGCAGGACCAATCCCCAACTAAATCATCCCAGCCAAGGCTTTATCAAGCCTGACCTAAAAAACCTCTAAGGAAGGAGATACCACCACCTCCCTAGGTAACCCATTCCAGTGCTTCACCACCCTCCTAGTGAAAAAGTTTTTCCTAATATCCAACCTAAATCTCCCCCACTGCAACTTGAGACCATTGCTCCTTGTTCTGTAATTCAGTACATCATTCAGTACAGCCAATTGGAAACCCAGTACTTGAGAGATAGGTCCATTGGGCAGATTATAAACAGAAGAGAGGAGCAGATGACACTGCAGAGCGTAGTGTAGTTAGTAGTCCTTTCCCACACTGCACTTGATCTCTGCTTCAGGAGATGCAGGGAGAAGGAACAGGCAATGGACAGGGGAAGAGTCAGGCTGGGGTCATTTAGAAGGGCATGAAGTAGTAATAGGGAGATGAAAGGAGTGCATACTTCTTATGATATGTCTACACTAGAAAAATAGTGTGTTCTTAACTTGGGCCAGGATAACAGTGAATACAGGGCAGCATGGCTTTTAACTCCGGCTAGCAGCTCAAGTACAACCCCAGCCTTTCCCAGGGTATGCCTACAATGCAGCTGGGAGTGAGCCTGCCAGCCCACAATGTCAGATGTGTGCTAGTGGAGCTCAAGCTACTATGGCTAAAAGTAGCATTTTAGCCATTGCAGCTTGGGCCCTCAAGCCCACCCAGCCCTCTAGGCTTGAAAGCCCCTGAGCTCCAGCCTGGGCCACGAGAGACCATCCATACTTCTTATTTTTAGCACTCTAGCAGGAGCCCCGCCAGCACACTGTCTGCTCAGGCTGGGAAGTTCGCTCCCAGCTGCAGTGTATACCTTAACTCAAGCTGCTAACTGAAGTTAAAAGCTGAATTGCCATGTCTTCACTGCTATTTTAACCCAAGCTAGCTAACGCAGGTTAGCTAACCCAAGGTAAGAACACCCTCTTTTTTAATGTAGACCCACTCCCTACGGCTAACAGGGAGTGACCAGAGCTGGAGGATATGAGGGAGAGCTGAGGATACTCATCCTCATTGCCATCTGCAGAGGAGGAATTCTAAGCCATCTAAGAGTTAAAATACTACATTTGGATTTGCCCAAAATGGATATTATGTTTGCCATTTCTCTATTTCTGTCATGTAACAATCTGTCGTTTCTTCACCCTATTCCGGATAATGGGCTAGTAAAATCAATTATGCTGCTTATTTGTTTCCTCTTTGGACATTATGTTTAGCTAAAGAATAGGAGTTAGGAGTTTAATAAGCCATAAAAATGAAAGTCTTTGCTAAAATAAAAACAGGCTGACATGTTTTGCATTCATATGCCTGCCACTGAAGGGTAAGATCTTTCAACTGCGGGTTTTTCTTTCCCAATTTCCACAACACTTATCATAATTCATTAAGAAAAGTGTTTAGAAAACAGGGAGTATAATTAATCTATTGATCTAGTTTTCCATTATGTCCTTTAGATGCAATTGTTTAAAGTTACAAAAAAAACCCAACTTACTTTTAATTATACATAATTAGGCAGGGATAAAAAATGAAGAGATGATCTATTGACTTGTCGTGTAAATGTCACGTCACTCTTAATATTTAAAGGGTAATTAATTGCAATTGATTCTTTTTGTTTGCTGGACAAGAGTTCTTTCTGAAAGTAATAATAACTGTATATAATTACTGTGTTTCCAAACCTTATCAATAAAATCAATGGGAGCTAGGTGCCTAGGTGCTCTTGAAAATCCCACTAGGCAGCTATGTTCCCCATTAGGCACTTAAATACTTCTAAAAGTCTGGCCCTTCACCCTTCTATATCTTCATTGCCCATCTGTAAAATGGGGCGTCACAACACTGTCTTACCTTACAGGGGTGTGGGGAGAAAAGTCTACTCAAGATTACCGTTGTATCTGAATATTTCACAGTTTGGCCCAAATAAGTATCTACAATAGATGCAAGAAAGTCTACATTAGGCAGTTATGGAATAACCTACTCTCAGGGAAGTTTCTTCCTAATTTTCCTTAATCAGAGCTGGCTTTTGTCCTAAAACATAAGGGATTATATCCCTTCCATGTAACATTATATCCCTTACGAAAAAAAGTGGGGTGTTCTCTGTATGTAACAGCTGCCTTACCTTTCCTTGGCACAGAAACACTCTTGCTGCTTCTGTTTTCCCTTGCTCTCCTGGTGACTGGACAGTTTTTCTGCTTTGGCCTCCTGCTCCAAGCAAAAGTCTTCCCCATCTAGGATAAACAAAAGAGTAAAACAAACAAACAAAACCCACCCATCCCACGTGCTTCCCCTTGTATCAGGGCGACCAGTCCTTACTGTAAGGCTAAGTGTAGTCCTTCAGCCCTTCCTAAACAGCATGGTTCCTTCAGCCCTTCCGGGTAAAATCTTGGCCCCTTGATGACAGGGATTTTTCAGCACCACCTTTAGGTGACACGTAGGCTGGACACTCAGCCATGCCCAGAATACTGGTACACACACAGTGTGGATGAGGTAATGCCACATGACAGATGCCATTTTGAAGGGTGTGCTGCTCTGTCCCCACCAACATGCGCGGTCATGCCGGCAGGGGCGGAGTTGCAAGTTCTTCAAAATGGCATCCCCCATCCCATATTGGACAAAACCATGTCTGGTTTTGTCTCAGTGCCAGATGGGCACAAACCACCCACAAAGAAGATTGTTTGTTTGGTTTAAAACTGGACGAATGTCCTGCCTAGTGACATCAAAAGGGAGTCCAGCCTTCCCTCTATTCTGGGCTCTGGGGCTGGGACCCTAAATCACAGCCAATGTTTCATGTACCATGTTCTGGGTAATAACAGAAGAGGAATGTTTGTACAACTAAACTGTCTCTTTATTAAGAACTATTTATAGAGGTGTCGCCTCTGCAGCTAGCATTCTAGCCATGTGCACACAGACTGACTTCCTGGTGCTTGCTCCAAACTCTTCCTTCTGCAACCTATGCTCTTTCCTCCAAGTTCCATGAAGGTTACTATGGGCAGAGGTCTGCCTGCCAAAAAGACAAATGGACCTGTACGTGCTTCCCAGTCCTTATTCCCAGGGCCATTTCCTACAGTAATCCTCTTTGTCTAGGCCTTCTTCCCAGTGTGTTCCCCATAGTCCTTCACTGAATCTGTAATACTCTCTTGTAGAAACCAAAGGGTTTTTTGGAACACTGCAAGTAACAACTCCAGCTAGGGTGACCAGATGTCCAAATTTTATAGGGACAGTCCCAATATTTGGGGCTTTATCTTATATAGGTGCCTATTACCCTTCACCCCATCCCAATTTTTCACACTTGCTGTCTGGTCACCCTAACTCCAGCACACCCAGGCAGGACATAACTTCTTCCTAGCACCCCTCCTCCCAAACCAAGACAACAACATAATATCAAAACAAGACAACAATTTAATACTAAGATAAATATACAGCACCATCTATTGCTAGAGGTGCTGTCTGCACTGATCATTATAAATTTTCCAGGGCTCCTTTCATGTGGCTAGACCTTCTCCCTGGTCTCTTCCCAGAAGTTGTCCACCAAACGACTTCTTTCCTGGGCCATTGTGGAGAGCCACATCACACATCTCTCTCCTGAGAGAAAGGCTACCTCTTTTATAGCTGGCCCTGTTTTTCAGCCGTCAGTAATATGACCCCTCTGTGGACTACAGTTCCCTGAATCCTTTACATTAAAAGGATCTGGGTAAATAGATTGACTGGACCTGGGCCTTCCCATATTGTCTGAAGTGTGTATAATGCTTTTTCTGAATTCTACTGGACTCTTGGCATCAATAATACCTTGTGGCAATGAGTTCCACAAAACAAGTGTGAAAAGTATTTCCTTTGATCAGTTTTAAATTTGCTGCCTTTCAGTTTAATTTCCTTCCCTTGTTCTTGCATTATGAGACCATTTGGACACTTCTATTCAGCCTATCTACTCTGATGTAAAAAAAAAATCTTACACATAATCTATATGTAAACAAAGCAGGTTAAAACTAAAAACTATAAAGATATCCAGAATTTTTTAATCTCTTTAGAGTCAGCCATCTTTTCCTTTAAAGATACTGCAACTCTTTCCCCACCTAATATAAACAATGTAAATAATTTATCTATTTTGTAATGATAAATATTCATATTTCATTTAAACCAGACAGTGGTTGTCTAGATTAAATTAAACTGCCTTGGATTCAATAGCTGACAATATCTTCATGCCAAATATGGAATTTTAGCAATACTTTATTTACAGCATATCACTACACAACTAGAGGAGGGAAGGAAGTGACTCTTTTTTCCAAACATTAATACATTCGTCTAGTGACTGTACTTTCTTTAGCTATTGCTACAAGCAAATGCATTTCTCATTTCTGAAATAGGCTACTTGAGTGCTAAAGGGTAGAGTAAATTTTACATACTTTCTAGGCATAGATTCCTATGTCAGAATCACTTCTTGCTGTTCCAAGTGAGCTGTATTCCTGCTGTGACGTGGAAATTATTCTGTCATTTTTTTTGTAGTTTCTCAGGTATTTGGAACAAATTTCCAGTGAGAAAAGAGCTATGAAATAGCGGGACTGCGGGGAAAAAACAAAAATATCATTAAAGGCAATT